>NC_064929.1:30621607-31243214 GCF_023897955.1 Schistocerca gregaria
AAGCATAGACTGTTTGAGACATTACTCCCTTGGAGGAAAGTGCGCATGGTGACTGTTGTATTCAATACCGATGCAATTTCTGTGTTTCATCAACACTTTGAAGGTCCACAGATAACAGAATGCCTCCAGATGTGCATCGGAAACTGCTACTGGTCTTATAGGGAACGATCAAAGCGTAGACTGTTTGAGACATTTCTCCCGTGGAGGGAAGTGCGAATGGTGAATTTTGTATTCAATCCCAATGCAATTTCTGTGTTTCATCAACAATCTGATAGACCACAGATTACAGATTGCCTGCAGATGTGCATCGGAATCTACTACTGGCCTTCCTGGGAACGATCAAAGCATTGACTGTTTGAGACATTACTCCCATTTAGGAAAGTGCGCATGGTGACTGTTATATTCAATCCCGATGGAATTTCTGTGTTTCATCAACACTCTATAGTCCACAGATTACAGAATGCCTCCAGATGTGCATCGGAAACTACTACTGGCCTTCCAGGGAACGATCTAAGCGTAGACTGTTTGAGACATTACTCCCATGAGGGAAAGTGCGCATGGTGACTGTTGTATTCAATCCCGATGCAATTTCTGTGTTTTTCGTCAACACTCTGATAGTCCACAGGTTACAGAATGCCACCAGATGTGTATCGGAAACTACTACATGCCTTCCAGGGAACGTTCAAAGCGTAGACTGTTTCAGACGTTACTCTTATTGAGAAATGTGCGGATTATGACTGTTGGATTCACTCCCGATGCAAATTCTGTGGTTCATCAACACTTTGAAGGTCCACAGATTACAGAATTCCTACAGATGTGCATCGGAAACTACTTCTGGTCTTCTAGGGAATGATCAAAGCGTAGACTGTTTCAGATATTACTCCCATGGAGAAAATTGCGGATAGTGACTGTTGTATTCCATCCCGATGGAGTTTCTGTGTTTCATCAACACTCTATAGTCCACAGATTACAGAAAGCCTCCAGATGTACATCGGAAACTACTAGTGGTCTTCCAGGGAACGATCAAAGCGTAGACTGTTTGAGACATTACTCCCATGGAGGAAAGTGCGATTGGTCACTGTTGTATTCAATCCCGATGCTATTTCTGTGTTTCATCAAAACTCTAATAGTCCACAGATTACAGAATGCCACCAGATGTGCATCGGAGATTACTACTGGTCTTCCAGGGAACGATCAAAGCGTAGACTGTTTCAGACATTACTCCCATGGAGGAAAGTGCGCATGGTGACTGTTGTATTCAATCCCGATGCATTTTCTGTTTTCCATCAACACTCTGATAGTCCACAGAATACAGAATGCCACCAGTTCTGCATCGGAAACTACTACTGGTCTTCCAATGAACGATCAAAGCGTAGACTGTATGAGATATTACTCCTGTGGAGGAAAGTGCGCATGGTGACTGTTGTATTCAATCCCGATGCAATTTCTGTGTTTCATCAACACTCTGATGGTCCACAGATTACAGAATGCCACCAGTTCTGCATCGGAAACCACTACTGGTCTTCCAATGAACGATCAAAGCGTAGACTGTATGAGATATTACTCCTGTGGAGGAAAGTGCGCATGGTGACTGTTGTATTCAATCCCGATGCAATTTCTGTGTTTCATCAACACTCTGATGGTCCACAGATTACAGAATGCCGCCAGATATGCATCGGAAACTATTACTGGTCTTCCAGTGAGCGATCAAATGGTAGACTGTTTGAGAATTACTCGAATGGAGGAATGTGCGCATGGTGACTGTTGTATTCAATCCCGATGGAATTTCTGTGTTTCATCAACACTCTGATAGTTTACAGATTTCAGAATGCCTCCAGATGTGCATCGGAAACTACCACTGGTCTTCCTGGGAACGATCGAAGCGTAGACTGTTTGAGACAATACTCACATGGAGGACAGTGCGGATGGTGACTGTTGTATTCAATCCCGATGCAATTTCTGTGTTTCATCAACACTCAGGTAGTCCACAGATTACAGAATGCCTTCAGATGTGCATCGGAAACTACTACTGGTCTTCCGGGGAACGATCAAAATCGTAGACTGTTTGAGACATTACTCCCATGGAGGAAAGTTCGCATGGTGACTGTTGTATTCAATCCCGATGTAATTTCTGTGTTTCATCAACACTCTGATAGTCCACAGATTACAGAATGCTACCAGATGTGCATCGGAAACTACTACTGGTCTTCCAGGGAACGATCAAAGCGTAGACTGTTTGAGACATTACTCCCGTGGAGGAAAGTCCCCATGGTGACTGATGTATACAATCCCGATGCAATTTTTTGTTTCGTCAACACTCTGATGGTCCACAGATTTCAGAATGCCACCAGATGTGCATCGGAAACTACTGCTGGTCTTCCAGGGAACGATCAAAGCGTGCACTGTTTCAGACATTACTCCCATGGAGTAAAGTGTGGATGGTGACTGTTGTATTCAATCCCGATGCAATTTATATGTTTCATCAACACTCTGATAGTCCACAGATTACAGAATGCCACCAGATGTGCATCGGAGACTACTACTGGTCTTCCATGGAACGATCTAAACGTAGACTGTTTGAGATATTACTCCTGTGGAGGAAAGTGCGCATGGTGTCTGTTGTATTCAATCCCGATGCAATTTCTTTGTTTCATCAACACTCTGATAGTCCACAGATTACTGAATGCCACCAGATGTGCATCGGAAGCAAATACTGGTCTTCCAGGGAGAGATCAAGGCGTGGACTGTTTCAGATATTACTCCCATGGAGGAAAGTGCGGATGGTGACTGTTGTATTCAATCCCGATGCAATTTCTGTGTTTTATCAACACTCTATAGTCCACAGATTACAGAATACCTCCAGATGTGCATCGGAAACCACTACTGGTCTTCCCGGGAACGATTTAAGCGTAGACTGTTTGAGACATTACTCCCATGAAGGAAAGTGCGCATGGTGACTGTTGTATTCAATCCCGATGCAATTTCTGTGTTTTTCGTCAACACTCTGATAGTCCACAGGTTACAGAATGCCACCAGATGTGTATTGGAAACTACTACTTGTCTTCCAGGGAACGATCAAAGCGTAGACTGTTTCAGACGTTACTCTTATGGAGAAAAGTGCGGATTATGACTGTTGTATTCACTCCCGATGCAAATTCTGTGTTTCATCAACACTTTGAAGGTCCACAGATTACAGAATTCCTCCAGATGTGCATCGGAAGCAAATACTGGTCTTCCGGGGAGAGATCAAGGCGTGGACTGTTTCAGATATTACTCCCATGGAGGAAAGTGCGGATGGTGACTGTTGTATTCAATCCCGATGCAATTTCTGTGTTTCATCAACACACTGATAGTCCACAGATTACAGATTGTTTCCAGATATGCATCGGAAACTACTACTGGTCTTCTTGGGAACGATCAAAGCATAGACTGTTTGAGACATTACTCCCATGGAGGAAAGTGCGCATGGTGACTGTTGTATTCAATCCCGATGCAATTTCTGTGTTTCATCAACTCTTTGAAGGTCCACAGATTACAGAATGCCAGCAGATGTGCATCGGAGACTACTACTGGTCTTCCAGGGAACGAACAAAGCGTAGACTGTGTGAGACATTACTCCCATGGAGGAAAGTGCGCATGGTGACTGTTGTATTCAATCCCGATGCATTATCTGTTTTCCATCAACACTCTGATAGTCCACAGATTACAGAATGCCACCAGTTCTGCATCGAAAACCACTACTGGTCTTCCAATGAACGATCAAAGCGTAGACTGTATGAGATATTACTCCTGTGGAGGAAAGTGCGCATGGTGACTGTTGTATTCAATCCCGATGCAATTTCTTTGTTTCATCAACACTCTGATAGTCCACAGATTACAGAATGCCACCAGATGTGCATCGGAAGCAAATACTGGTCTTCCAGGGAGAGATCAAGGCGTGGACTGTTTCAGATATTACTCCCATGGAGGAAAGTGCGGATGGTGACTGTTGTATTCAATCCCGAAGCAATTTCTGTGTTTCATCAACACACTGATAGTCCACAGATTACAGATTGTTTCCAGATATGTATCGGAAACTACTACTGGTCTTCTTGGGAACGATCAAATCATAGACTGTTTGAGACATTACTCCCATGGAGGAAAGTGCGCATGGTGACTGTTATATTCAATCCCGATGCAATTTCTGTGTTTCATCAACACTTTGAAGGTCCACAGATTACAGAATGCCTTCAGATGCGCATCGGAAACTACTACTGGTCTTCCAGGGAACGATCAAAGCGTAGACTGTTTGAGACATTACTCCTGTGGACGAAAGTTCGCATGGTGACTGTTGTATTCAATCCCGATGCAATTTCTGTGTTTTTCGTCAACACTCTGATAGTCCACAGGTTACAGAATGCCACCAGATGTGTATCGGAAACTACTACTTGTCTTCCAGGGAACGATCAAAGCGTAGACTGTTTCAGACGTTACTCTTATGGAGAAAAGTGCGGGTTATGCCTAATGTATTCACTCCCGATGCAAATTCTGTGTTTCATCAACACTTTGAAGGTCCACAGATTACAGAATTCCTCCAGATGTGCATCGGAAACTACTACTGGTCTTCTAGGGAATGATCAAAGCGTAGACTGTTTCAGATATTACTCCCATGCAGAAAATTGCGGATCGTGACTGTTGTATTCCATCCCGATGGAATTTCTGTGTTTCATCAACAATCTGATAGTCCACAGATTACAGATTGCCTCCAGATATTTATCGCAAACTACTACTGGCCTTCCTGGGAACAATCAAAGCATAGACTGTTTGAGACATTACTCCCATTTAGGAAAGTGCGCATGGTGACTGTTGTATTCAATCGCGATGCAATTTCTGTGTTTGATCAACACTCTATAGTCCACAGATTACAGAATGCCTCCAGATGTGCATCGGAAACCACTACTGGTCTTCCAGGGAACGATTTAAGCGTAGACTGTTTGAGACATTACTCCCATGAAGGAAAGTGCGCATGGTGACTGTTGTATTCAATCCCGATGCAATTTCTGTGTTTTTCGTCAACACTCTGATAGTCCACAGGTTACAGAATGCCACCAGATGTGTATTGGAAACTACTACTTGTCTTCCAGGGAACGATCAAAGCGTAGACTGTTTCAGACGTTACTCTTATGGAGAAAAGTGCGGATTATGACTGTTGTATTCACTCCCGAGGCAAATTCTGTGTTTCATCAACACTTTGAAGGTCCACAGATTACAGAATTCCTCCAGATGTGCATCGGAAGCAAATACTGGTCTTCCAGGGAGAGATCAAGGCGTGGACTGTTTCAGATATTACTCCCATGGAGGAAAGTGCGGATGGTGACTGTTGTATTCAATCCCGATGCAATTTCTGTGTTTCATCAACACACTGATAGTCCACAGATTACAGATTGTTTCCAGATATGCATCGGAAACTACTACTGGTCTTCTTGGGAACGATCAAAGCATAGACTGTTTGAGACATTACTCCCATGGAGGAAAGTGCGCATGGTGACTGTTGTATTCAATCCCGATGCAATTTCTGTGTTTCATCAACACTTTGAAGGTCCACAGATTACAGAATGCCAGCAGATGTGCATCGGAGACTACTACTGGTCTTCCAGGGAACGAACAAAGCGTAGACTGTGTGAGACATTACTCCCATGGAGGAAAGTGCGCATGGTGACTGTTGTATTCAATCGCGATGCATTTTCTGTTTTCCATCAACACTCTGATAGTCCACAGATTACAGAATGCCACCAGATGTGTATTGGAAACTACTACTTGTCTTCCAGGGAACGATCAAAGCGTAGACTGTTTCAGACATTACTCCTGTGGACGAAAGTTCGCATGGTGACTGTTGTATTCAATCCCGATGCAATTTCTGTGTTTTTCGTCAACACTCTGATAGTCCACAGGTTACAGAATGCCACCAGATGTGTATCGGAAACTACTACTTGTCTTTTAGGGAACGATCAAAGCGTAGACTGTTTCAGACATTACTCCTGTGGACGAAAGTTCGCATGGTGACTGTTGTATTCAATCCCGATGCAATTTCTGTGTTTTTCGTCAACACTCTGATAGTCCACAGGTTACAGAATGCCACCAGATGTGTATCGGAAACTACTACTTGTCTTTTAGGGAACGATCAAAGCGTAGACTGTTTCAGACGTTACTCTTATGGAGAAAAGTGCGGATTATGACTGTTGTATTCACTCCCGATGCAAATTCTGTGTTTCATCAACACTTTGAAGGTCCACAGATTACAGAATTCCTCCTGATGTGCATCGGAAACTGCTACTGGTCTTCTAGGGAATGATCAAAGCGTAGACTGTTTCAGATATTACTCCCATGGAGAAAATTGCGGATGGTGACTGTTGTATTCCATCCCGATGGAATTTCTGTGTTTCATCAACACTCTATAGTCTACAGATTACAGAATGCCTCCAGATGTGCATCGGAAACTACAACTGGTCTTCCAGGGAACGATCAAAGCGTAGACTGTTTGAGACATTACTCCCGTGGAGGAAAGTGCGCATGGTGACTGTTGTATTCAATCCCGATGCAATTTCTGTGTTACGTCAACACTCAGATAGTCCACAGATTACATAATGTCACCAGATGTGAATCGGAAACTACTACTGGTTTTCCAGGGAACGATCAAAGCGTGGACTGTTTCACACATTACACCCATGGAGGAAAGTGTGGATTGTGAATGTTGTATTCAATCCCGAAGCAATTTATGTGTTTCATTACACTCTGATAGTCCACAGATTACAGAATGCCACCAGATGTGCATCGGAGACTACTACTGGTCTTCCAGGGAACGATCAAAGCGTAGACTGTTTGAGACATTACTCCCGTGGAGGAAAGTCCCCATGGTGACTGATGTATACAATCCCGATGCAATTTTTTGTTTCGTCAACACTCTGATGGTCCACAGATTTCAGAATGCCACCAGATGTGCATCGGAAACTACTGCTGGTCTTCCAGGGAACGATCAAAGCGTGCACTGTTTCAGACATTACTCCCATGGAGTAAAGTGTGGATGGTGACTGTTGTATTCAATCCCGATGCAATTTATATGTTTCATCAACACTCTGATAGTCCACAGATTACAGAATGCCACCAGATGTGCATCGGAGACTACTACTGGTCTTCCATGGAACGATCTAAACGTAGACTGTTTGAGATATTACTCCTGTGGAGGAAAGTGCGCATGGTGTCTGTTGTATTCAATCCCGATGCAATTTCTTTGTTTCATCAACACTCTGATAGTCCACAGATTACTGAATGCCACCAGATGTGCATCGGAAGCAAATACTGGTCTAACAGGGAGAGATCAAGGCGTGGACTGTTTCAGATATTACTCCCATGGAGGAAAGTGCGGATGGTGACTGTTGTATTCAATCCCGATGCAATTTCTGTGTTTCATCAACACTCTGATAGTCCACAGATTACAGATTGTTTCCAGATATGCATCGCAAACTACTACTGGCCTTCCTGGGAACAATCAAAGCACAGACTGTTTGAGACATTACTCCCATTTAGGAAAGTGCGCATGGTGACTGTTGTATTCAATCGCGATGCAATTTCTGTGTTTTATCAACACTCTATAGTCCACAGATTACAGAATGCCTCCAGATGTGCATCGGAAACCACTACTGGTCTTCCAGGGAACGATTTAAGCGTAGACTGTTTGAGACATTACTCCCATGAAGGAAAGTGCGCATGGTGACTGTTGTATTCAATCGCGATGCAATTTCTGTGTTTTTCGTCAACACTCTGATAGTCCACAGGTTACAGAATGCCACCAGATGTGTATTGGAAACTACTACTTGTCTTCCAGGGAACGATCAAAGCGTAGACTGTTTCAGACGTTACTCTTATGGAGAAAAGTGCGGATTATGACTGTTGTATTCACTCCCGAGGCAAATTCTGTGTTTCATCAACACTTTGAAGGTCCACAGATTACAGAATTCCTCCAGATGTGCATCGGAAGCAAATACTGGTCTTCCAGGGAGAGATCAAGGCGTGGACTGTTTCAGATATTACTCCCATGGAGGAAAGTGCGGATGGTGACTGTTGTATTCAATCCCGATGCAATTTCTGTGTTTCATCAACACACTGATAGTCCACAGATTACAGATTGTTTCCAGATATGCATCGGAAACTACTACTGGTCTTCTTGGGAACGATCAAAGCGTAGACTGTTTGAGACATTACTCCCATGGAGGAAAGTGCGCATGGTGACTGTTGTATTCAATCCCGATGCAATTTCTGTGTTTCATCAACACTTTGAAGGTCCACAGATTACAGAATGCCAGCAGATGTGCATCGGAGACTACTACTGGTCTTCCAGGGAACGAACAAAGCGTAGACTGTGTGAGACATTACTCCCATGGAGGAAAGTGCGCATGGTGACTGTTGTATTCAATCCCGATGCATTTTCTGTTTTCCATCAACACTCTGATAGTCCACAGATTACAGAATGCCACCAGTTCTGCATCGGAAACCACTACTGGTCTTCCAATGAACGATCAAAGCGTAGACTGTATGAGATATTACTCCTGTGGAGGAAAGTGCGCATGGTGACTGTTGTATTCAATCCCGATGCAATTTCTTTGTTTCATCAACACTCTGATAGTCCACAGATTACAGAATGCCACCAGATGTGCATCGGAAGCAAATACTGGTCTTCCAGGGAGAGATCAAGGCGTGGACTGTTTCAGATATTACTCCCATGGAGGAAAGTGCGGATGGTGACTGTTGTATTCAATCCCGATGCAATTTCTGTGTTTCATCAACACACTGATAGTCCACAGATTACAGATTGTTTCCAGATATGCATCGGAAACTACTACTGGTCTTCTTGGGAACGATCAAATCATAGACTGTTTGAGACATTACTCCCATGGAGGAAAGTGCGCATGGTGACTGTTGTATTCAATCCCGATGCAATTTCAGTGTTTCATCAACACTTTGAAGGTCCACAGATTACAGAATGCCTCCAGATGCGCATCGGAAACTACTACTGGTCTTCCAGGGAACGATCAAAGCGTAGACTGTTTGAGACATTACTCCTGTGGACGAAAGTTCGCATGGTGACTGTTGTATTCAATCCCGATGCAATTTCTGTGTTTTTCGTCAACACTCTGATAGTCCACAGGTTACAGAATGCCACCAGATGTGTATCGGAAACTACTACTTGTCTTCCAGGGAACGATCAAAGCGTAGACTGTTTCAGACGTTACTCTTATGGAGAAAAGTGCGGGTTATGTCTAATGTATTCACTCCCGATGCAAATTCTGTGTTTCATCAACACTTTGAAGGTCCACAGATTACAGAATACCTCCAGATGTGCATCGGAAACCACTACTGGTCTTCCATGGAACGATCTAAACGTAGACTGTTTGAGATATTACTCCTGTGGAGGAAAGTGCGCATGGTGTCTGTTGTATTCAATCCCGATGCAATTTCTTTGTTTCATCAACACTCTGATAGTCCACAGATTACTGAATGCCACCAGATGTGCATCGGAAGCAAATACTGGTCTTCCAGGGAGAGATCAATACGTGGACTGTTTCAGATATTACTCCCATGGAGGAAAGTGCGGATGGTGACTGTTGTATTCAATCCCGATGCAATTTCTGTGTTTTATCAACACTCTATAGTCCACAGATTACAGAATACCTCCAGATGTGCATCGGAAACCACTACTGGTCTTCCCGGGAACGATTTAAGCGTAGACTGTTTGAGACATTACTCCCATGAAGGAAAGTGCGCATGGTGACTGTTGTATTCAATCCCGATGCAATTTCTGTGTTTTTCGTCAACACTCTGATAGTCCACAGGTTACAGAATGCCACCAGATGTGTATTGGAAACTACTACTTGTCTTCCAGGGAACGATCAAAGCGTAGACTGTTTCAGACGTTACTCTTATGGAGAAAAGTGCGGATTATGACTGTTGTATTCACTCCCGATGCAAATTCTGTGTTTCATCAACACTTTGAAGGTCCACAGATTACAGAATTCCTCCAGATGTGCATCGGAAGCAAATACTGGTCTTCCGGGGAGAGATCAAGGCGTGGACTGTTTCAGATATTACTCCCATGGAGGAAAGTGCGGATGGTGACTGTTGTATTCAATCCCGATGCAATTTCTGTGTTTCATCAACACACTGATAGTCCACAGATTACAGATTGTTTCCAGATATGCATCGGAAACTACTACTGGTCTTCTTGGGAACGATCAAAGCATAGACTGTTTGAGACATTACTCCCATGGAGGAAAGTGCGCATGGTGACTGTTGTATTCAATCCCGATGCAATTTCTGTGTTTCATCAACTCTTTGAAGGTCCACAGATTACAGAATGCCAGCAGATGTGCATCGGAGACTACTACTGGTCTTCCAGGGAACGAACAAAGCGTAGACTGTGTGAGACATTACTCCCATGGAGGAAAGTGCGCATGGTGACTGTTGTATTCAATCCCGATGCATTATCTGTTTTCCATCAACACTCTGATAGTCCACAGATTACAGAATGCCACCAGTTCTGCATCGAAAACCACTACTGGTCTTCC
This sequence comes from Schistocerca gregaria, assembly GCF_023897955.1. Classification (NCBI taxonomy): domain Eukaryota; kingdom Metazoa; phylum Arthropoda; class Insecta; order Orthoptera; family Acrididae; genus Schistocerca; species Schistocerca gregaria. The sequence continues at coordinate 30,632,206 of NC_064929.1, forward strand.
AATGAACGATCAAAGCGTAGACTGTATGAGATATTACTCCTGTGGAGGAAAGTGCGCATGGTGACTGTTGTATTCAATCCCGATGCAATTTCTTTGTTTCATCAACACTCTGATAGTCCACAGATTACAGAATGCCACCAGATGTGCATCGGAAGCAAATACTGGTCTTCCAGGGAGAGATCAAGGCGTGGACTGTTTCAGATATTACTCCCATGGAGGAAAGTGCGGATGGTGACTGTTGTATTCAATCCCGAAGCAATTTCTGTGTTTCATCAACACACTGATAGTCCACAGATTACAGATTGTTTCCAGATATGTATCGGAAACTACTACTGGTCTTCTTGGGAACGATCAAATCATAGACTGTTTGAGACATTACTCCCATGGAGGAAAGTGCGCATGGTGACTGTTATATTCAATCCCGATGCAATTTCTGTGTTTCATCAACACTTTGAAGGTCCACAGATTACAGAATGCCTTCAGATGCGCATCGGAAACTACTACTGGTCTTCCAGGGAACGATCAAAGCGTAGACTGTTTGAGACATTACTCCTGTGGACGAAAGTTCGCATGGTGACTGTTGTATTCAATCCCGATGCAATTTCTGTGTTTTTCGTCAACACTCTGATAGTCCACAGGTTACAGAATGCCACCAGATGTGTATCGGAAACTACTACTTGTCTTCCAGGGAACGATCAAAGCGTAGACTGTTTCAGACGTTACTCTTATGGAGAAAAGTGCGGGTTATGCCTAATGTATTCACTCCCGATGCAAATTCTGTGTTTCATCAACACTTTGAAGGTCCACAGATTACAGAATTCCTCCAGATGTGCATCGGAAACTACTACTGGTCTTCTAGGGAATGATCAAAGCGTAGACTGTTTCAGATATTACTCCCATGCAGAAAATTGCGGATCGTGACTGTTGTATTCCATCCCGATGGAATTTCTGTGTTTCATCAACAATCTGATAGTCCACAGATTACAGATTGCCTCCAGATATTTATCGCAAACTACTACTGGCCTTCCTGGGAACAATCAAAGCATAGACTGTTTGAGACATTACTCCCATTTAGGAAAGTGCGCATGGTGACTGTTGTATTCAATCGCGATGCAATTTCTGTGTTTGATCAACACTCTATAGTCCACAGATTACAGAATGCCTCCAGATGTGCATCGGAAACCACTACTGGTCTTCCAGGGAACGATTTAAGCGTAGACTGTTTGAGACATTACTCCCATGAAGGAAAGTGCGCATGGTGACTGTTGTATTCAATCCCGATGCAATTTCTGTGTTTTTCGTCAACACTCTGATAGTCCACAGGTTACAGAATGCCACCAGATGTGTATTGGAAACTACTACTTGTCTTCCAGGGAACGATCAAAGCGTAGACTGTTTCAGACGTTACTCTTATGGAGAAAAGTGCGGATTATGACTGTTGTATTCACTCCCGAGGCAAATTCTGTGTTTCATCAACACTTTGAAGGTCCACAGATTACAGAATTCCTCCAGATGTGCATCGGAAGCAAATACTGGTCTTCCAGGGAGAGATCAAGGCGTGGACTGTTTCAGATATTACTCCCATGGAGGAAAGTGCGGATGGTGACTGTTGTATTCAATCCCGATGCAATTTCTGTGTTTCATCAACACACTGATAGTCCACAGATTACAGATTGTTTCCAGATATGCATCGGAAACTACTACTGGTCTTCTTGGGAACGATCAAAGCATAGACTGTTTGAGACATTACTCCCATGGAGGAAAGTGCGCATGGTGACTGTTGTATTCAATCCCGATGCAATTTCTGTGTTTCATCAACACTTTGAAGGTCCACAGATTACAGAATGCCAGCAGATGTGCATCGGAGACTACTACTGGTCTTCCAGGGAACGAACAAAGCGTAGACTGTGTGAGACATTACTCCCATGGAGGAAAGTGCGCATGGTGACTGTTGTATTCAATCGCGATGCATTTTCTGTTTTCCATCAACACTCTGATAGTCCACAGATTACAGAATGCCACCAGATGTGTATTGGAAACTACTACTTGTCTTCCAGGGAACGATCAAAGCGTAGACTGTTTCAGACATTACTCCTGTGGACGAAAGTTCGCATGGTGACTGTTGTATTCAATCCCGATGCAATTTCTGTGTTTTTCGTCAACACTCTGATAGTCCACAGGTTACAGAATGCCACCAGATGTGTATCGGAAACTACTACTTGTCTTTTAGGGAACGATCAAAGCGTAGACTGTTTCAGACATTACTCCTGTGGACGAAAGTTCGCATGGTGACTGTTGTATTCAATCCCGATGCAATTTCTGTGTTTTTCGTCAACACTCTGATAGTCCACAGGTTACAGAATGCCACCAGATGTGTATCGGAAACTACTACTTGTCTTTTAGGGAACGATCAAAGCGTAGACTGTTTCAGACGTTACTCTTATGGAGAAAAGTGCGGATTATGACTGTTGTATTCACTCCCGATGCAAATTCTGTGTTTCATCAACACTTTGAAGGTCCACAGATTACAGAATTCCTCCTGATGTGCATCGGAAACTGCTACTGGTCTTCTAGGGAATGATCAAAGCGTAGACTGTTTCAGATATTACTCCCATGGAGAAAATTGCGGATGGTGACTGTTGTATTCCATCCCGATGGAATTTCTGTGTTTCATCAACACTCTATAGTCTACAGATTACAGAATGCCTCCAGATGTGCATCGGAAACTACAACTGGTCTTCCAGGGAACGATCAAAGCGTAGACTGTTTGAGACATTACTCCCGTGGAGGAAAGTCCCCATGGTGACTGATGTATACAATCCCGATGCAATTTTTTGTTTCGTCAACACTCTGATGGTCCACAGATTTCAGAATGCCACCAGATGTGCATCGGAAACTACTGCTGGTCTTCCAGGGAACGATCAAAGCGTGCACTGTTTCAGACATTACTCCCATGGAGTAAAGTGTGGATGGTGACTGTTGTATTCAATCCCGATGCAATTTATATGTTTCATCAACACTCTGATAGTCCACAGATTACAGAATGCCACCAGATGTGCATCGGAGACTACTACTGGTCTTCCATGGAACGATCTAAACGTAGACTGTTTGAGATATTACTCCTGTGGAGGAAAGTGCGCATGGTGTCTGTTGTATTCAATCCCGATGCAATTTCTTTGTTTCATCAACACTCTGATAGTCCACAGATTACTGAATGCCACCAGATGTGCATCGGAAGCAAATACTGGTCTTCCAGGGAGAGATCAAGGCGTGGACTGTTTCAGATATTACTCCCATGGAGGAAAGTGCGGATGGTGACTGTTGTATTCAATCCCGATGCAATTTCTGTGTTTTATCAACACTCTATAGTCCACAGATTACAGAATGCCTCCAGATGTGCATCGGAAACCACTACTGGTCTTCCCGGGAACGATTTAAGCGTAGACTGTTTGAGACATTACTCCCATGAAGGAAAGTGCGCATGGTGACTGTTGTATTCAATCCCGATGCAATTTCTGTGTTTTTCGTCAACACTCTGATAGTCCACAGGTTACAGAATGCCACCAGATGTGTATTGGAAACTACTACTTGTCTTCCAGGGAACGATCAAAGCGTAGACTGTTTCAGACGTTACTCTTATGGAGAAAAGTGCGGATTATGACTGTTGTATTCACTCCCGATGCAAATTCTGTGTTTCATCAACACTTTGAAGGTCCACAGATTACAGAATTCCTCCAGATGTGCATCGGAAGCAAATACTGGTCTTCCGGGGAGAGATCAAGGCGTGGACTGTTTCAGATATTACTCCCATGGAGGAAAGTGCGGATGGTGACTGTTGTATTCAATCCCGATGCAATTTCTGTGTTTCATCAACACACTGATAGTCCACAGATTACAGATTGTTTCCAGATATGCATCGGAAACTACTACTGGTCTTCTTGGGAACGATCAAAGCATAGACTGTTTGAGACATTACTCCCATGGAGGAAAGTGCGCATGGTGACTGTTGTATTCAATCCCGATGCAATTTCTGTGTTTCATCAACTCTTTGAAGGTCCACAGATTACAGAATGCCAGCAGATGTGCATCGGAGACTACTACTGGTCTTCCAGGGAACGAACAAAGCGTAGACTGTGTGAGACATTACTCCCATGGAGGAAAGTGCGCATGGTGACTGTTGTATTCAATCCCGATGCATTATCTGTTTTCCATCAACACTCTGATAGTCCACAGATTACAGAATGCCACCAGTTCTGCATCGAAAACCACTACTGGTCTTCCAATGAACGATCAAAGCGTAGACTGTATGAGATATTACTCCTGTGGAGGAAAGTGCGCATGGTGACTGTTGTATTCAATCCCGATGCAATTTCTTTGTTTCATCAACACTCTGATAGTCCACAGATTACAGAATGCCACCAGATGTGCATCGGAAGCAAATACTGGTCTTCCAGGGAGAGATCAAGGCGTGGACTGTTTCAGATATTACTCCCATGGAGGAAAGTGCGGATGGTGACTGTTGTATTCAATCCCGAAGCAATTTCTGTGTTTCATCAACACACTGATAGTCCACAGATTACAGATTGTTTCCAGATATGTATCGGAAACTACTACTGGTCTTCTTGGGAACGATCAAATCATAGACTGTTTGAGACATTACTCCCATGGAGGAAAGTGCGCATGGTGACTGTTATATTCAATCCCGATGCAATTTCTGTGTTTCATCAACACTTTGAAGGTCCACAGATTACAGAATGCCTTCAGATGCGCATCGGAAACTACTACTGGTCTTCCAGGGAACGATCAAAGCGTAGACTGTTTGAGACATTACTCCTGTGGACGAAAGTTCGCATGGTGACTGTTGTATTCAATCCCGATGCAATTTCTGTGTTTTTCGTCAACACTCTGATAGTCCACAGGTTACAGAATGCCACCAGATGTGTATCGGAAACTACTACTTGTCTTCCAGGGAACGATCAAAGCGTAGACTGTTTCAGACGTTACTCTTATGGAGAAAAGTGCGGGTTATGCCTAATGTATTCACTCCCGATGCAAATTCTGTGTTTCATCAACACTTTGAAGGTCCACAGATTACAGAATTCCTCCAGATGTGCATCGGAAACTACTACTGGTCTTCTAGGGAATGATCAAAGCGTAGACTGTTTCAGATATTACTCCCATGCAGAAAATTGCGGATCGTGACTGTTGTATTCCATCCCGATGGAATTTCTGTGTTTCATCAACAATCTGATAGTCCACAGATTACAGATTGCCTCCAGATATTTATCGCAAACTACTACTGGCCTTCCTGGGAACAATCAAAGCATAGACTGTTTGAGACATTACTCCCATTTAGGAAAGTGCGCATGGTGACTGTTGTATTCAATCGCGATGCAATTTCTGTGTTTGATCAACACTCTATAGTCCACAGATTACAGAATGCCTCCAGATGTGCATCGGAAACCACTACTGGTCTTCCAGGGAACGATTTAAGCGTAGACTGTTTGAGACATTACTCCCATGAAGGAAAGTGCGCATGGTGACTGTTGTATTCAATCCCGATGCAATTTCTGTGTTTTTCGTCAACACTCTGATAGTCCACAGGTTACAGAATGCCACCAGATGTGTATTGGAAACTACTACTTGTCTTCCAGGGAACGATCAAAGCGTAGACTGTTTCAGACGTTACTCTTATGGAGAAAAGTGCGGATTATGACTGTTGTATTCACTCCCGAGGCAAATTCTGTGTTTCATCAACACTTTGAAGGTCCACAGATTACAGAATTCCTCCAGATGTGCATCGGAAGCAAATACTGGTCTTCCAGGGAGAGATCAAGGCGTGGACTGTTTCAGATATTACTCCCATGGAGGAAAGTGCGGATGGTGACTGTTGTATTCAATCCCGATGCAATTTCTGTGTTTCATCAACACACTGATAGTCCACAGATTACAGATTGTTTCCAGATATGCATCGGAAACTACTACTGGTCTTCTTGGGAACGATCAAAGCATAGACTGTTTGAGACATTACTCCCATGGAGGAAAGTGCGCATGGTGACTGTTGTATTCAATCCCGATGCAATTTCTGTGTTTCATCAACACTTTGAAGGTCCACAGATTACAGAATGCCAGCAGATGTGCATCGGAGACTACTACTGGTCTTCCAGGGAACGAACAAAGCGTAGACTGTGTGAGACATTACTCCCATGGAGGAAAGTGCGCATGGTGACTGTTGTATTCAATCGCGATGCATTTTCTGTTTTCCATCAACACTCTGATAGTCCACAGATTACAGAATGCCACCAGATGTGTATTGGAAACTACTACTTGTCTTCCAGGGAACGATCAAAGCGTAGACTGTTTCAGACATTACTCCTGTGGACGAAAGTTCGCATGGTGACTGTTGTATTCAATCCCGATGCAATTTCTGTGTTTTTCGTCAACACTCTGATAGTCCACAGGTTACAGAATGCCACCAGATGTGTATCGGAAACTACTACTTGTCTTTTAGGGAACGATCAAAGCGTAGACTGTTTCAGACATTACTCCTGTGGACGAAAGTTCGCATGGTGACTGTTGTATTCAATCCCGATGCAATTTCTGTGTTTTTCGTCAACACTCTGATAGTCCACAGGTTACAGAATGCCACCAGATGTGTATCGGAAACTACTACTTGTCTTTTAGGGAACGATCAAAGCGTAGACTGTTTCAGACGTTACTCTTATGGAGAAAAGTGCGGATTATGACTGTTGTATTCACTCCCGATGCAAATTCTGTGTTTCATCAACACTTTGAAGGTCCACAGATTACAGAATTCCTCCTGATGTGCATCGGAAACTGCTACTGGTCTTCTAGGGAATGATCAAAGCGTAGACTGTTTCAGATATTACTCCCATGGAGAAAATTGCGGATGGTGACTGTTGTATTCCATCCCGATGGAATTTCTGTGTTTCATCAACACTCTATAGTCTACAGATTACAGAATGCCTCCAGATGTGCATCGGAAACTACAACTGGTCTTCCAGGGAACGATCAAAGCGTAGACTGTTTGAGACATTACTCCCGTGGAGGAAAGTGCGCATGGTGACTGTTGTATTCAATCCCGATGCAATTTCTGTGTTACGTCAACACTCAGATAGTCCACAGATTACATAATGTCACCAGATGTGAATCGGAAACTACTACTGGTTTTCCAGGGAACGATCAAAGCGTGGACTGTTTCACACATTACACCCATGGAGGAAAGTGTGGATTGTGAATGTTGTATTCAATCCCGAAGCAATTTATGTGTTTCATTACACTCTGATAGTCCACAGATTACAGAATGCCACCAGATGTGCATCGGAGACTACTACTGGTCTTCCAGGGAACGATCAAAGCGTAGACTGTTTGAGACATTACTCCCGTGGAGGAAAGTCCCCATGGTGACTGATGTATACAATCCCGATGCAATTTTTTGTTTCGTCAACACTCTGATGGTCCACAGATTTCAGAATGCCACCAGATGTGCATCGGAAACTACTGCTGGTCTTCCAGGGAACGATCAAAGCGTGCACTGTTTCAGACATTACTCCCATGGAGTAAAGTGTGGATGGTGACTGTTGTATTCAATCCCGATGCAATTTATATGTTTCATCAACACTCTGATAGTCCACAGATTACAGAATGCCACCAGATGTGCATCGGAGACTACTACTGGTCTTCCATGGAACGATCTAAACGTAGACTGTTTGAGATATTACTCCTGTGGAGGAAAGTGCGCATGGTGTCTGTTGTATTCAATCCCGATGCAATTTCTTTGTTTCATCAACACTCTGATAGTCCACAGATTACTGAATGCCACCAGATGTGCATCGGAAGCAAATACTGGTCTAACAGGGAGAGATCAAGGCGTGGACTGTTTCAGATATTACTCCCATGGAGGAAAGTGCGGATGGTGACTGTTGTATTCAATCCCGATGCAATTTCTGTGTTTCATCAACACTCTGATAGTCCACAGATTACAGATTGTTTCCAGATATGCATCGCAAACTACTACTGGCCTTCCTGGGAACAATCAAAGCACAGACTGTTTGAGACATTACTCCCATTTAGGAAAGTGCGCATGGTGACTGTTGTATTCAATCGCGATGCAATTTCTGTGTTTTATCAACACTCTATAGTCCACAGATTACAGAATGCCTCCAGATGTGCATCGGAAACCACTACTGGTCTTCCAGGGAACGATTTAAGCGTAGACTGTTTGAGACATTACTCCCATGAAGGAAAGTGCGCATGGTGACTGTTGTATTCAATCGCGATGCAATTTCTGTGTTTTTCGTCAACACTCTGATAGTCCACAGGTTACAGAATGCCACCAGATGTGTATTGGAAACTACTACTTGTCTTCCAGGGAACGATCAAAGCGTAGACTGTTTCAGACGTTACTCTTATGGAGAAAAGTGCGGATTATGACTGTTGTATTCACTCCCGAGGCAAATTCTGTGTTTCATCAACACTTTGAAGGTCCACAGATTACAGAATTCCTCCAGATGTGCATCGGAAGCAAATACTGGTCTTCCAGGGAGAGATCAAGGCGTGGACTGTTTCAGATATTACTCCCATGGAGGAAAGTGCGGATGGTGACTGTTGTATTCAATCCCGATGCAATTTCTGTGTTTCATCAACACACTGATAGTCCACAGATTACAGATTGTTTCCAGATATGCATCGGAAACTACTACTGGTCTTCTTGGGAACGATCAAAGCGTAGACTGTTTGAGACATTACTCCCATGGAGGAAAGTGCGCATGGTGACTGTTGTATTCAATCCCGATGCAATTTCTGTGTTTCATCAACACTTTGAAGGTCCACAGATTACAGAATGCCAGCAGATGTGCATCGGAGACTACTACTGGTCTTCCAGGGAACGAACAAAGCGTAGACTGTGTGAGACATTACTCCCATGGAGGAAAGTGCGCATGGTGACTGTTGTATTCAATCCCGATGCATTTTCTGTTTTCCATCAACACTCTGATAGTCCACAGATTACAGAATGCCACCAGTTCTGCATCGGAAACCACTACTGGTCTTCCAATGAACGATCAAAGCGTAGACTGTATGAGATATTACTCCTGTGGAGGAAAGTGCGCATGGTGACTGTTGTATTCAATCCCGATGCAATTTCTTTGTTTCATCAACACTCTGATAGTCCACAGATTACAGAATGCCACCAGATGTGCATCGGAAGCAAATACTGGTCTTCCAGGGAGAGATCAAGGCGTGGACTGTTTCAGATATTACTCCCATGGAGGAAAGTGCGGATGGTGACTGTTGTATTCAATCCCGATGCAATTTCTGTGTTTCATCAACACACTGATAGTCCACAGATTACAGATTGTTTCCAGATATGCATCGGAAACTACTACTGGTCTTCTTGGGAACGATCAAATCATAGACTGTTTGAGACATTACTCCCATGGAGGAAAGTGCGCATGGTGACTGTTGTATTCAATCCCGATGCAATTTCAGTGTTTCATCAACACTTTGAAGGTCCACAGATTACAGAATGCCTCCAGATGCGCATCGGAAACTACTACTGGTCTTCCAGGGAACGATCAAAGCGTAGACTGTTTGAGACATTACTCCTGTGGACGAAAGTTCGCATGGTGACTGTTGTATTCAATCCCGATGCAATTTCTGTGTTTTTCGTCAACACTCTGATAGTCCACAGGTTACAGAATGCCACCAGATGTGTATCGGAAACTACTACTTGTCTTCCAGGGAACGATCAAAGCGTAGACTGTTTCAGACGTTACTCTTATGGAGAAAAGTGCGGGTTATGTCTAATGTATTCACTCCCGATGCAAATTCTGTGTTTCATCAACACTTTGAAGGTCCACAGATTACAGAATTCCTCCAGATGTGCATCGGAAACTACTACTGGTCTTCTAGGGAATGATCAAAGCGTAGACTGTTTCAGAAATTACTCCCATGGAGAAAATTGCGGATCGTGACTGTTGTATTCCATCCCGATGGAATTTCTGTGTTTCATCAACAATCTGATAGTCCACAGATTACAGATTGCCTCCAGATATGCATCGCAAACTACTACTGGCCTTCCTGGGAACAATCAAAGCATAGACTGTTTGAGACATTACTCCCATTTAGGAAAGTGCGCATGGTGACTGTTGTATTCAATCGCGATGCAATTTCTGTGTTTTATCAACACTCTATAGTCCACAGATTACAGAATGCCTCCAGATGTGCATCGGAAACCACTACTGGTCTTCCAGGGAACGATTTAAGCGTAGACTGTTTGAGACATTACTCCCATGAAGGAAAGTGCGCATGGTGACTGTTGTATTCAATCCCGATGCAATTTCTGTGTTTTTCGTCAACACTCTGATAGTCCACAGGTTACAGAATGCCACCAGATGTGTATTGGAAACTACTACTTGTCTTCCAGGGAACGATCAAAGCGTAGACTGTTTCAGACGTTACTCTTATGGAGAAAAGTGCGGATTATGACTGTTGTATTCACTCCCGAGGCAAATTCTGTGTATCATCAACACTTTGAAGGTCCACAGATTACAGAATGCCTCCAGATGTGCATCGGAAACCACTACTGGTTTTCCAGGGAACGATCAAAGCGTGGACTGTTTCACACATTACACCCATGGACGAAAGTGTGGATTGTGAATGTTGTATTCAATCCCGAAGCATTTTATGTGTTTCATTACACTCTGATAGTCCACAGATTACAGAATGCCACCAGATGTGCATCGGAAGCAAATACTGGTCTTCCAGGGAGAGATCAAGGCGTGGACTGTTTCAGATATTACTCCCATGGAGGAAAGTGCGGATGGTGACTGTTGTATTCAATCCCGATGCAATTTCTGTGTTTCATCAACACACTGATAGACCACAGATTACAAATTGTTTCCAGATATGCATCGGAAACTACTACTGGTCTTCTTAGGAACGATCAAATCATAGACTGTTTGAGACATTACTCCCATGGAGGAAAGTGCGCATGGTGACTGTTGTATTCAATCCCGATGCAATTTCTGTGTTTCATCAACAATTTGAAGGTCCACAGATTACACAATGCCTCCAGATGTGCATCGGAAACTACTACTGGTCTTCCAGGGAACGATCAAAGCGTAGACTGTTTCAGACATTACTCCTGTGGACGAAAGTTCGCATGGTGACTGTTGTATTCAATCCCGATGCAATTTCTGTGTTTTTCGTCAACACTCTGATAGTCCACAGGTTACAGAATGCCACCAGATGTGTATCGGAAACTACTACTTGTCTTTTAGGGAACGATCAAAGCGTAGACTGTTTCAGACGTTACTCTTATGGAGAAAAGTGCGGATTATGACTGTTGTATTCACTCCCGATGCAAATTCTGTGTTTCGTCAACACTTTGAAGGTCCACAGATTACAGAATTCCTCCAGATGTGCATCGGAAACTGCTACTGGTCTTCTAGGGAATGATCAAAGCGTAGACTGTTTCAGATATTACTCCCATGGAGAAAATTGCGGATGGTGACTGTTGTATTCCATCCCGATGGAATTTCTGTGTTTCATCAACACTCTATAGTCCACAGATTACAGAATGCCTCCAGATGTGCATCGGAAACTACAACTGGTCTTCCAGGGAACGATCAAAGCGTAGACTGTTTGAGACATTACTCCCGTGGAGGAAAGTGCGCATGGTGACTGTTGTATTCAATCCCGATGCAATTTCTGTGTTACGTCAACACTCAGATAGTCCACAGATTACATAATGTCACCAGATGTGAATCGGAAACTACTACTGGTTTTCCAGGGAACGATCAAAGCGTGGACTGTTTCACACATTACACCCATGGAGGAAAGTGTGGATTGTGAATGTTGTATTCAATCCCGAAGCAATTTATGTGTTTCATTACACTCTGATAGTCCACAGATTACAGAATGCCACCAGATGTGCATCGGAGACTACTACTGGTCTTCCAGGGAACGATCAAAGCGTAGACTTTTTGAGACATTACTCCCGTGGAGGAAAGTGCGCATGGTGACTGTTGTATTCAATCCCGATGCATTTTCTGTTTTTCATCAACACTCTGATAGTCCACAGATTACAGAATGCCACCAGTTGTGCATCGGAAACCACTACTGGTCTTCCAGGGTACGACCAAAGCGTAGACTCTTTGAGATCTTACTCCAATGGAGAAAAGTGGGGATGGTGACTGTTGTATTCAATCCCGATTCAATTTCTGTGATTCATCAATACTCTGATCGTCCACAGATTACAGAATGCCACCAGATGTGCATCGGAAACTACTACTGGTCTTCCAGGGAACGATCAAATCGTAGACTGTTTCAGACATTACTCCCATGGAGGAAGGTGCGGATGGTGACTGTTGTATTCAATCCCGATGCAATTTCTGTGTTTCATCAACACTATGATAGTCCACAGATTACAGCATGGCTCCAGATGTACATCGGAAGCTAATACTGGTCTTCCAGGGAACGATCAAAGCGTCGACTGTTTCAGACATTACCCCCATGGAGGAAAGTGCGGATGGTGACTGTAGTATTCAAACCCGATGCAATTTCTGTGTTTCATCAACACTCTGACAGTCCACAGGTTACAGAATGCCACCAGATGTGTATCGGAAACTACTACTGGTCTTCCAGGGAACGATCAAAGCGTAGACTGTTTCAGACGTTACTCTTATGGAGAAAAATGCGGATGGTTACTGTTGTATTCAATCCCGAGGCAATTTCTGTGTTTCATCAACACTCTGATAGTCCACAGATTACAGATTGTCTCCAGATGTGCATCGGATACTACTACTGGTCTTCCTGGGAACGATCAAAGCGTAGACTGTTTGAGACATTACTCCCGTGGAGGAAAGTGCGAATGGTGGCTGTTGCATTCAATCCCGATGCATTTTCTGTTTTTCATCAACACTCTGATAGTCCACAGATTACAGAATGCCACCAGATGTGCATCGGAAACTACTACTGGTCTTCCAGGGAACGATCAAAGCGTAGACTGTTTGTGACATTACTCCTGTGGACGAAAGTTCGCATGGTGACTGTTGTATTCCATCCCGATGCAATTTCTGTGTTTCATCAACACTCTGATAGCCCGCAGATACAGAATGCCACCAGATGTGCATCGGAAACTACTACTGGTATTCCAGGGAACGATCAAATCGTAGACTGTTTGAGACATTACTCCCATGGAGGAAAGTGCTGATGGTGACGGTTGTATTCCATCCCGATGCAATTTCTGTGTTTCATCAACACTCTGATAGTCCACAGATTACAGAATGCCTCCAGAAGTGCATCGGAAACCACTACTGGTCTTCCAGTGAATGATCAAATCCTAGACGGTTTCAGACATTACTCCCATGTAGGAAAGTGTGGATTGTGACTGTTGTATTCACTCCCGATGCAATTTCTGTGTTTCATCAACATTTTGAAGGTCCACAGATTACAGAATGCCTCCAGATGTGCATCGGAAACTACTACTGGTCTTCCAGGGAACGATCAAAGCGTAGACTGTTTGAGACATTACTCCCACTGAGGAAAGTGCATATGGTGACTGTTGTATTCAATCCCGATGCAATTTCTATGTTTCATCAACACTCTGATAGTAAACAGATTACAGATTGCCCCCAGATGTGCATCGGAAACTACTACTGGTCTTCCAGGGAACGATCAAAGCGTCGACTGTTTCAGACATTACTCCCATGGAGGAATGAGCGGATGGTGACTGTAGTATTCAAACCCGATGCAATTTCTTTGTTTCATCAATACTCTGACAGTCCCCAGGTTACAGAATGCCACCAGATTTGTATCGGAAACTACTATTGGTCTTCCAGGGAACGATCAAATCGTAGACTGTTTCAGACGTTACTCTTATGGAGAAAAGTGCGGATGGTGACTGTTGTATTCAATCCCGATGCAATTTCTGTGTTTCATCAACACTCTGATAGTCCACAGATTACAGATTGTCTCCAGATGTGCATCGGATACTACTACTGGTCTTCCTGGGAACGATCAAAGCGTAGACTGTTTGAGACATTACTCCCGTGGAGGAAAGTGCGAATGGTGACTGTTGTATTCAATCAAGATGCATTTTCTGTTTTTCATCAACACTCTGATAGTCCACAGATTACAGAATGCCACCAGATGTGTATCGGAAACTACTACTGGTATTCCAGGGAACGATCAAATAGTAGACTGTTTCAGACATTACTCCCATGGAGGAAAGTGCGGATGGTGACTGTTGTATTCTATCCCGATGCAATTTCTGTGTTTCATCAACAATCTGATAGTCCACAGATTACAGAATGCCTCCAGATGTGCATCGGAAACTACTACTGGTCTTCCAGGGAACGATCAAATCGTAGACTGTTTCAGACATTACTCCCATGAAGGAAAGTGCGGATTGTGATTGTTGTATTCACTCCCGATGCAATTTCTGTGTTTCATCAACACTTTGAGGGTCCACAGATTACAGAATGCCTCCAGATGTGCATCGGAAACTACTACTGGTCTTCCAGGGAACGATCAAAGCGTAGACTGTTTGAGACATTACTCCCATGGAGGAATGAGCGGATGGTGATTGTAGTATTCAATCCCGATGCTATTTCTGTGTTTCATCATCACTCTGAAAGTCCACAGATTACAGAATGCCACCAGATGTGCTTCGGAAACTACTACTGGTCTTCCAGGGAACGATCAAAGCGTAGACTCTTTGAGATATACTCGTGTGGACGAAAGTTCGCATGGTGACTGTTGTATTCAATCCCGATGCTTTTTCTGTGTTTCATCAACAATCTGATAGCCCGCTGATACAGAATGCCACCAGATGTGCATCGGAGACTACTACTGGTCTTCCAGGGAACGATCAAAGCGTAGACTTTTTGAGACATTACTCCCGTGGAGGAAAGTGCGCATGGTGACTGTTGTATTCAATCCTGATGCATTTTCTGTTTTTCATCAACACTCTGATAGTCCACAGATTACAGAATGCCACCAGTTGTGCATCGGAAACCACTACTGGTCTTCCAGGGTACGACCAAAGCGTAGACTGTTTGGGACTTTACTCCAATGGAGAAAAGTGGGGATGGTGACTGTTGTATTCAATCCCGATTCAATTTCTGTGATTCATCAACACTCTGATCGTCCACAGATTACAGAATGCCACCAGATGTGCATCGGAAACTACTACTGGTCTTCCAGGGAACAATCAAATCGTAGACTGTTTGCGACATTACTCCTGTGGAGTAAAGTGCGGATGGTGACTGTTGTATTCACTCCCGATGAAATTTCTGAGTTTCATCAACACTCTGATAGTGAACAGATTACATAATGCCTCCAGATGTGCATCGGAAACCACTACTGGTCTTCCAGTGAATGATCAAATCCTAGACGGTTTCAGACATTACTCCCATGTAGGAAAGTGTGGATTGTGACTGTTGTATTCACTCCCGATGCAATTTCTGTGTTTCATCAACACTTTGAAGGTCCACAGATTACAGAATGCCTCCAGATGTGCATCGGAAACTACTACTGGTCTTCCAGGGAACGATCAAAGCGTAGACTGTTGGAGACGTTTCTCCCATGGATTAAAGTGCATATGGTGACTGTTGTATTCAATCCCGATGCAATTTCTATGTTTCTTCTACACTCTGATAGTCCACAGATTACAGATTGCCTCCAGATGTGAATCGGAAACTACTACTGGTCTTCCAGGTAACGATCAAAGCGTCGACTGTTTCAGACTTTACTCCCATGGAGGAATGTGCGGATGGTGACTGTAGTATTCAAACCCGATGCAATTTCTGTGTTTCATCAACACTCTGACAGTCCACAGGTTACAGAATGCTACCAGATGTGTATCGGAATCTACTACAGGTCTTCCAGGGAACGATCAAAGCGTAGACTGTTTCAGACATTACTCCCATGTAGGAAAAAGCGGATTGTGACTGTTGTATTCACTCCCGATGCAATTTCTGTGTTTCATCAACACTTTGAAGGTCCACAGATTACAGAATGCCTCCAGATGTGCATCGGAAACTACTACTGGTCTTCCAGGGAACGATCAAATCGTAGACTGTTGGAGACATTACTCCCATGGAGGAAAGTGCATATGGTGACTGTTGTATTCAATCCCGATGCAATTTCTATGTTTCATCAACACTCTGATAGTCCACAGATTACAGATTGCCTCCAGATGTGCATCGGAAACTATTACTGGTCTTCCAGGGAAAGATCAAAGCGTCGACTGTTTCAGACATTCCGCCCATGGAGGAAAGTGCGGATGGTGACTGTAGTATTCAAACCCGATGCAATTTCTCTGTTGCATCAACACTCTGACAGTCCACAGGTTACAGAATGCCACCAGATGTGCATCGGATACTACTACTGGTCTTCCTTGGAACGATCAAAGCGTAGACTGTTTGAGACATTACTCCCGTGGAGGAAAGTGCGAATGGTGACTGTAGTATTCAATCCCGATGCATTTTCTGTTTTTCATCAACACTCTGATAGTCCACAGATTACAGAATGCCACCAGATGTGTATCGGAAACTACTTCTGGTATTCCAGGGAACGATCAAATAGTAGACTGTTTCAGACATTACTCCCATGGAGGAAAGTGCGGATGGTGACTGTTGTATTCAATCCCGATGCAATTGCTGTGTTTCATCAACACTCTGATAGTCCACAGATTACAGAATAACCTCCAGATGTGCATCGGAAACTACTACTGGTCTTCCAGGGAACGATCAAATCGTAGACTGTTTCAGACATTACTCCCATGTAGGAAAGAGCGGATTGTGACTGTTGTATTCACTCCCGATGCAATTTCTGTGTTTCATCAACACTTTGAAGGTCCACAGATTACAGAATGCCTCCAGATGTGCATCGGAAACTACTACTGGTCTTCCAGGGACCGATCAAATCGTAGACTGTTTGAGACATTACTCCCATGGAGGAAAGGGCGCATGGTGACTGTTGTATTCAATCCCGATGCTATTTCTGTGTTTTATCAACACTCTGAATGTCCACAGATTACAGAATGCCAACAGATGTGCATCGGAAACTATTACTGGCCTTCCAGGGAGCGATCAAAGCGTAGACTGTTTGTGACATTACTCCTGTGGACGAAAGTTCGCATGGTGACTGTTGTATTCAATCCCGATGCAATTTCTGTGTTTCATCAACACTCTGATAGCCCGCAGATACAGAGTGCCACCAGATGTGCATCGGAAACTACTACTGGTATTCCAGGGAACGATCAAATCGTAGACTGTTTGAGACAATACTCCCATGGAGGAAAGTGCTGATGGTGACGGTTGTATTCCATCCCGATGCAATTTCTGTGTTTCGTCAACACTCTGATAGTCCACAGATTACAGAATGCCTCCAGATGTGCATCGGAAACTACTACTTTTCTTCCAGTGAACGATCAAATCCTAGACGGTTTCAGACATTACTCCCATGTAGGAAAGTGTGGATTGTATCTGTTGTATTCACTCCCGATGCAATTTCTGTGTTTCATCAACACTTTGAAGGTCCACAGATTACAGAATGCCTCCAGATGTGCATCGGAAACTACTACTGGTCTTCCAGGGAACGATCAAAGCGTAGACTGTTTGAGACATTACTCCCATGGAGGAAAGTACATGTGGTGACTGTTGTATTCAATCCCGATGCAATTTCTATGTTTCATCAACACTCTGATAGTCCACAGATTACAGATTGCCTCCAGATGTGCATCGGAAACTACTACTGGTCTTCCGGGGAACGATCAAAGCGTCGACTGTTTCAGACATTACCCCCATGGAGGAATGTGCGGATGGTGACTGTAGTATTCAAACCCAATGCAATTTCTGTGTTTCATCAACACTCTGACAGTCCACAGGTTACAGAATGCCACCAGATGTGTATCGGAAACTACTACTGGTCTTCCAGGGAACGATCAAGGCGTAGACTGTTTCAGACGTTACTCTTATGGAGAAAAGTGCGGATGGTGACTGTTGTATTCTATCCCGAGGCAATTTCTGTGTTTCATCAACACTCTGATAGTCCACAGATAACAGATTGTCTCCAGATGTGCATCGGATACTACTACTGGTCTTCCTGGGAACGATCAAAGCGTAGACTGTTTGAGACATTACACCCGTGGAGGAAAGTGCGAATGGTGGCTGCTGTATTCAATCCCGATGCATTTTCTGTTTTTCATCAACACTCTGATAGTCCACAGATTACAGAATGCCACCAGATGTGCATCGGAAACTACTACTGGTCTTCCAGGGAACGATCAAATCGTAGACTGTTTCAGACATTACTCCCATGTAGGAAAGTGCGGATTGTGACTGTTGTATTCACTCCCGATGCAATTTCTGTGTTTCATCAACACTTTGAAGGTCCACAGATTACAGAATGCGTCCAGACGTGCATCGGAAACTACTACTGGTCTTACAGGGAACGATCAAATCGTAGACTGTTTGAGACATTATTCCCATGGAGGAAAGGGCGCATGGTGACTGTTGTATTCAATCCCGATGCTATTTCTGTGTTTCATCAACACTCTGAAACTCCACAGATTACAGAATGCCACCAGATGTGCATCGGAAACTACTACTGGTCATCCAAGGAACGATCAAAGCGTAGACTGTTTCAGACATTACTAACATGGAAGAAAGTGCGGATGGTGACTGCTGTATTTACTCCCGATGAATTTTTTGTGTTTCATCAACACTCTGATAGTCCACAAATTACACAATGCCACCAGATGTACATCGGAAGCTACTACTGGTCTTCCAGGGAACGATCAAAGCGTCGACTGTTTCAGACATTACCCCCATGGAGGAAAGTGCGGATGGTGACTGTAGTATTCAAACCCGATGCAATTTCTGTGTTTCATCAACACTCTGACAGTCCACAGGTTACAGAATGCCACCAGATGTGTATCGGAAACTACTACTGGTCTTCCAGGGAACGATCAAAGCGTAGACTGTTTCAGACGTTACTCTTATGGAGAAAAGTGCGGATGGTGACTGTTGTATTCAATCCCGAGGCAATTTCTGTGTTTCATCAACACTCTGATAGTCCACAGATTACAGATTGTCTCCAGATGTGCATCGGATACTACTACTGGTCTTCCTGGGAACGATCAAAGCGTAGACTGTTTGAGACATTACTCCCGTGGAGGAAAGTGCGAATGGTGGCTGTTGCATTCAATCCCGATGCATTTTCTGTTTTTCATCAACACTCTGATAGTCCACAGATTACAGAATGCCACCAGATGTGCATCGGAAACTACTACTGGTATTACTGGGAACGATCAAATCGTAGACTGTTTCAGACATTACTCCCATGGAGGAAGGTGCGGATGGTGATTGTTGTATTCAATCCCGATGCAATTTCTGTGTTTCATCAACACTCTGATAGTCCACAGATTACAGCATGCCTCCAGATGTGCATCGGAAACTACTACTGGTCTTCCAGGGAACGATCAAATCGTAGACTGTTTCAGACATTACTCCCATGTAGGAAAGTGCGGATTGTGACCGTTGTATTCACTCGCGATGCAATATCTCTGTTTCATCAACACTTTGAAGGTCCACAGATTACAGAATGCCTCCAGATGTGCATCGGAAACTACTACTGGTCTTACAGGGAACGATCAAATCGTAGATTGTTTCAGACATTACTCCCATGGAGGAAAGGGCGCATGGTGACTGTTGTATTCAATCCCGATGCTATTTCTGTGTTTCATCAACACTCTGAAAGTCCACAGATTACAGATTGCCACCAGATGTGCATCGGAAACTACTACTGGTCTTCCAGGGAACGATCAAAGCATAGACGCATAGACTGTTTGAGACATTACTCCTGTGGACGAAAGTTAGCATGGTGACTGTTGTATTCAATCCCGATGCAATTTCTGTGTTTCATCAACACTCTGATAGTCCACAGATTACAGCATGCCTCCAGATGTGCATCGGAAACTACTACTGGTCTTCCAGGGAACGATAAACCGTAGACTGTTTCAGACATTACTCCCATGTAGGAAAGTGCGGATTGTGACTGTTGTATTCACTCCCGATGCAATATCTGTGTTTCATCAACACTTTGAAGGTCCACAGATTACAGAATGCCTCCAGACGTGCATCGGAAACTACTACTGGTCTTGCAGGGAACGATCAAATCGTCGACTTTTTCAGACATTACTCCCGTGGAGGAAACTGCGCATGGTGACTGTTGTATTTAATCCCGATGCAATTTCTATGTTTCATCAACACTCGGATAGTCCATAGATTATAGAATGCCACCAGATGTGCATCGGTAACTACTACTGGTGTTCCAGGGAACGATCAAAGCCTGGACTGTTTCAGAATTACTCCCATGGAGGAATGTGCGGATGGTGACTGTTGTATTCAATCCCGATGCAATTTCTGTGTCTCATCAACGCTCTGATAGTCCACAGATTACAGAATGCCTCAGGATGTGCATCGGAAACTACTACTGGTCTACCAGGGAACGATCAAATTGTTGACTGTTTCAGACATTACTCCCAAGTAGGAAAGCGCGTATTGTGACTGTTGTATTCACTCCCGAGGCAATTTCTGTGTTTCATCAACACTTTGAAGGTCCACAGATTACAGAATGCCTCCAGATGTGTATCGGAAACTACTACTGGTCTTCCAGGGAGCTATCAAATCGTAGACTGTTTGAGACATTACTCCCATGGAGGGTAGTGTGGATGGTGATTGTTGTATTCAATCCCGATGCAATTTCTATGTTTCATCAACACTCTGATAGTCCACAGATTACAGATAGCCTCCAGATGTGCATCGGAAACTACTACTGGTCTTCCAGGGAACGATCAAAGCGTAGACTGTTTGAGACATTTCTCCCATGAAGGAAAGTGCGCATGGTGACTGTTGTATTCAATCCCGATGCAATTTCTGTGTTTCATCAACATTTTGAAGGTCCACAGATTACAGAATGCCACCAGATGTGCATCGGAAACCAGTACTGGTCTTCCAGGGAACGATCAAAGCGTAGACTGTTTGAGACATTACTCCCATGGAGGAAAATGCGGATGGTGACTGTTGTATTCAATCTCGATGCAATTTCTGTGTTTCATCAACACTCTGATTATCCACAAATTACAGAATGCCAACAGATGTACATCGGGAACTACTACTGGTCTTCCAGGGAACGATCAAATCGTAGACTGTTTGAAACATTACTCCCGTGGAGGAAAGTGCGCATGGTGACTGTTGTATTCAATCCCGATGCAATTTCTGTGTTTCATCAACACTCTCATAGTCCACCGATTACAGAATACCACCAGATGTGCATCGGAAACTACTACTAGTCTTCCAGGGAACGATCAAAGCGTAGACTGTTTGAGACATTTCTCCCATGGAGGAAAGTGCGCATGGTGACTGTTGTATTCAATCCCGATCCAATTTCTGTGTTTCATCAACACTCTGATGGTCCCCAAATTACAGAATGCCTCCAGATGTGCATCGGAAACTACTACTGGTCATCCAGGGAACGAACCAAGCGTAGACTGTTTCAGACGTTACTACCATGGAGGAAAATGCGGATGGTGACTGTTGTATTCAATCCCGATGCTATTTCTGTGTTTCATCAACACTCTGATAGTCCACAGATTACAGAATGCCTCCAGATATGCATCGGAAAGTACTACTGGTCTTCCAGGGAACGATCAAATCGTAGACTGTTTCAGACATTACTCCCATGTAGGAAAGTGCGGATTGTGACTGTTGTATTCACTCCCGATGCAATATATGTGTTTCATCAACACTTTGAAGGTCCACAGATTACAGAATGCCTCCAGACGTGCATCGGAAACTACTACTGGTCTTACAGGGAACGATCAAATCGTAGACTGTTTCAGACATTACTCCCATAGAGGAAAGGGCGCATGGTGACTGTTGTATTCAATCCCGATGCTATTTCTGTGTTTCATCAACACTCTGAAAGTCCACAGATTACAGAATGCCACCAGATGTGCATCGGAAACAACTACTGGTCTTCCAGGGAACGATCAAAGCGTAGACTGTTTGAGACATTACTCCTGTGGACGAAAAATCGCATGGTGACTGTTGTATTCAATCCCGATGCAATTTCTGTGTTTCATCAACACTCTGATAGTCCACAGATTACAGATTGTCTCCAGATGTGCATCGGATACTACTACTGGTCTTCCAGGGAACGATCAAAGCGTAGACTGTTTCAGACATTACTCCAATGGAGGAAAGTGCATATGGTGACTGTTGTATTAAATCCCGTTGCATTTTCTATGTTTCATCAACACTCTGATAGTCCACAGATTACAGATTGCCTCCAGATGTGCATCGAAAACTACTACTGGTCCTCCAGGGAAAGATCAAAGCGTCGACTGTTTCAGACATTACTCCCGTGGAGGAAAGTGCGCATGGTGACTGTTGTATTTAATCCCGATGCAATTTCTATGTTTCATCAACACTCGGATAGTCCACAGATTACAGAATGCCACCAGATGTGCATCGGTAACTACTACTGGTGTTCCAGGGAACGATCAAAGCCTGGACTGTTTCAGAATTACTCCCATGGAGGAAAGTGCGGATGGTGACTGTTGTATTCAATCCCGATGCAATTTCTGTGTTTCATCAACGCTCTGATAGTCCACAGATTACAGAATGCCTCAGGATGTGCATCGGAAACTACTACTGGTCTACCAGGGAACGATCAAATTGTAGACTGTTTCAGACATTATTCCCAAGTAGGAAAGCGCGTATTGTGACTGTTGTATTCACTCCCGAGGCAATTTCTGTGTTTCATCAACACTTTGAAGGTCCACAGATTACAGAATGCCTCCAATGCCTCCAGATGTGTATCGGAAACTACTACTGGCCTTCCAGGGAGCGATCAAATCGTAGACTGTTTGAGACATTACTCCCATGGAGGATAGTGTGGATGGAGATTGTTGTATTCAATCCCGATGCAATTTCTATGTTTCATCAACACTCTGATAGTCCACAGATTACAGATAGCCTCCAGATGTGCATCGGAAACTACTACTGGTCTTCCAGGGAACGATCAATGCGTAGACTGTTTGAGACATTTCTCCCATGAAGGAAAGTGCGCATGGTGAATGCTGTATTCAATCCCGATGCTATTCTGTGTTTCATCAACACTCTGATAGTCCACAGATTACAGAATGCCACCAGATGTGCATCGGAAATTACTACTGGTATTCCAGGCAACGATCAAAGTGTAGACTGTTTGAAACATTACTCCCATGGAGGAAAGTGCGCATGGTGACTGTTGTATTCAATCTCGATGCAATTTCTGTGTTTCATCAACACTCTGATGGTCCACAAATTACAGAATGCCAACAGATGTACATCGGGAACTACTACTGGTCTTCCAGGGAACGATCAAATCGTAGACTGTTTGAAACATTACTCCCGTGGAGGAAAGTGCGCATGGTGACTGTTGTATTCAATCCCGAAGCAATTTCTATGTTTTATCAACACTCTAATAGTCCACAGATTAGAGATAGCCTCCAGATGTGCATCGGAAACTACTACTGGTCTTCCAGGGAACGATCAAAGCGTAGACCGTTTGAGACCTTACTCCCGTGGAGGAAAGTGCGCATGGTGACTGTTGTAATCAATCCCGATGCAATTTCTGTGTTTCATCAACACTCTGATAGTCCACAGATTACAGAATGCCTCCAGATAAACATTGGAAACTACCGCTGGTCTTCCAGGGAACGATCAAAGCGTAGACTGTTTGAGACATTACTCCCATGGAGGAAAGTGCGGATGGTGACTGTTGTATTCAATCCCGATGCAATTTCTGTGTTTCATCGACACTCTCATAGTCCACCGATTACAGAATACCACCAGATGTGCATCGGAAACTACTACTGGTCTTCCAGGGAACGATCAAAGCGTAGACTGTTTGAGACATTTCTCTCATGGAGGAAAGTGCGCATGGTGACTGTTGTATTCAATCCCGATGCTATTTCTGTATTTCATCAACACTCTGATAGTCCACAGATTACAGAATGCCACCAGATGTGCATCGGAAACTACTACTGGTCTTCCAGGGAACGATCCAAGCGTAGACTGTTTCAGACGTTACTACCATGGAGGAAAATGCGGATGGTGACTGTTGTATTCAATCCCGATGCTATTTCTGTGTTTCATCAACACTCTGATAGTCCACAGATTACAGAATGCCTCCAGATGTGCATCGGAAAGTACTACTGGTCTTCCAGGGAACGATCAAATTGTAGACAGTTTCAGACATTACTCCCATGTAGGAAAGTGCGGATTGTGACTGTTGTATTCACTCCCGAGGCAATTTCTGTGTTTCATCAACACTTTGATGGTCCACAGATTACAGAATGCGTCAGGATGTGTATCGGAAACTACTACTGGTCTTCCAGGGAACGATCAAAGCGTAGACTGTTTGAGACATTACTCCCATGGAGGAAAGTGCGGATGGTGACTGTTGTATTCAATCCCGATGCAATTTCTATGTTTCATCAACACTCTGAGAGTCCACAGATTACAGAATACCACCAGATGTGCATCGGAAACTACTACTGGTCTTCCAGGGAACGATCAAAGCGTAGACTGTTTGAGACATTTCTCCAATGGAGGAAGGTGCCCATGGTGACTGTTGTATTCAATCCCGATGCTATCTCTGTGTTTCATCAACAATCTGATAGTCCACAGATTACAGAATGCCACCAGATGTACATCAGAAACAACTACTGGTATTCCAGGCAACGATCAAAGCGTAGACTGTTTGAAACATTACTCACGTGGAGGAAAGTGCGCATGGTGACTGTTGTATTCAATCCCGATGCAATTTCTGAGTTTCATCAACATTTTCAAGGTCCACAGATTACAGAATGCCACCAGATGTGCATCAGAAACCACTACAGGTCTTCCAGGGAACGATCAAAGCGTAGACTGTTTGAGACATTACTCCCATGGAGGAAAATGCGGATGGTGACTGTTGTATTCAATCCCGATGCAATTTCTGTGTTTCATCAACACTCTGATGGTCCACAAATAACAGAATGCCACCAGATGTACATCGGGAACTACTACTTGTCTTCCAGGGAACGATCAAAGCGTAGACTGTTTCAGACATTACTACCATGGAGGAAAGTGCGGATGGTGACTGTTGTATTCAATCCCGATACAATTTCTGTGTTTCATCAACGCTTTGTAGGTCCACAGATTACAGAATGCCTCCAGATTTTCATCGGAAACTACTACTTGTCTTCCAGAGAACGATAAAAGCGTAGACTGTTTGAGACATTACTCCCAAAGAGGACAGTGATGATGGTGACTGTTGTATTCCATCCCGATGCAATTTCGGTGTTTCATCAACACTCTGATAGTCCACAAATTACACAATGCCACCAGATGTACATCGGGAACTACTGCTGGTCTTCCAGGGAACGATCAAAGCATAGACTGTTTGAGACATTTCTCCAATGGAGGAAAGTGTGCGTGGTGACTGTTGTATTCAATCCCGATGCAATTTCTGTGTTTGATCAACACTCTGATGGTCCACAAATTACAGAATGCCACCAGATGTACATCGGGAACTACTACTGGTCTTCCAGGGAACGATGAAAGCGTAGACTGTTTCAGATATTACTACCATGGAGGGAAGTGCGGATGGTGACAGTTGTATTCAATCCCGATACAATTTCTGTGTTTCATCAACGCTTTGAAGGTCCACAGATTACAGAATGCCTGCAGATGTACATCGGGAACTACTGCTGGTCTTCCAGGGAACGATCAAATCATAGACTGTTTGAGACATTACTACCATGGAGGAAAGTGCGCATGGTGACTGTTGTATTCAATACCGATGCAATTTCTTGGTTTCAACAACACTCTGATAGCGCACAGATTACAGAATGCCACCAGATGTGCATCGGAAACTACTACTGGTCTTCCAGGGAACGATCTAAGCCTGGACTGTTTCGGAATTACACCCATTTAGGATTGTGCCAATGGTGACTGTTGTATTCCATCCCGATGCAATTTCTGTGTTTCATCAACGCTCTGATTGTCCACAGATTACAGAATGCCTCCAGATGTGCATCGGAAACTACTACTGGTCTTCCAGGGTACGATCAAATTGTAGACTGCTTCAGACATTACTCCCAAAGAGGACAGAGATGATGGTGACTGTTGTATTCAATCCCGATGCAATTTCTGTGTTTCATCAACACCCTGATAGTCCACAAATTACACAATGCCACCAGATGTACATCGGGAACTACTGCTGGTCTTCCAGGGAACGATCAAAGCATAGACTGTTTGAGACATTACTCCCGTGGAGGAAAGTGCGCATGGTGACTGTTGTATTCAATCCCGATGCAATTTCTGTGTTTCAACAACACTCTGATAGCCCACAGATTACAGAATGCCACCAGATGTGCATTGGAAACTACTACTGGTCTTCCAGGGAACGATCAAAGCCTGGACTGTTTCGGAATTACACCCATTTAGGATTGTGCCAATGGTGACTGTTGTATTCCATCCCGATGCAATTTCTGTGTTTCATCAACGCTCTGATTGTCCACAGATTACAGAATGCCTCCAGATGTGCATCGGAAACTACTACTGGTCTTCCAGGGAACGATCAAATTGTAGACTGCTTCAGACATTACTCCCAAGTAGAAAAGTGCGGATTGTGACTGTTGTATTCACTCCCGAGGCAATTTCTGTGTTTCATCAACACTTTGAAGGTCCACACATTACAGAATGCCTCCAGATGTGTATCGGAAACTACTACTGGTCTTTTAGGGAACGATCAAAGCGTAGACTGTTTGAGACATTACTCCTGTTGGCGAAAGTTCGCATGGTGACTGTTGTGTTCAATCCCGATGCAATATCTGTGTTTCATCAACACTCAGTTAGTTCACATATTACAGAATGCCTCCAGATGTGAATCGGAAACTACTACTGGTCTTCCAGGGAACGATCATAGCGTGGACTGTTTCAGACATTACTCCCATGGAGGAAAGTGCGGATGGTGACTGTTGTATTCAATCCCGATGCAATTTCTGTGTTTCATCAAGACTCTGATAGTCCACAGAGTACAGAATGCCACCGTATGTGCATCGGAAACTACTACTGGTCTTCCAGGGAACGATCAAAGCCTAGACTGTTGCAGACATTACTCAAATGGAGGAAAGTGCGGATGGTGACTGTTGGATTTACTCCCTATGCAATTTTTGTGTTTCATCAACATTTTAAAGGTCCACAGATTACAGAATGCCTCCAGATGTGCATCGGAAGCTACTACTGGTCTTCCAGGGAACGATCAAAGCGTAGACTGTTTGAGACATTACTCCCATGGAGGAAAGTGCGCATGGTGACTGTTGTATTCAATCCCGATGCTATTTCTGTGTTTCATCAACACTCTGATAGTCCACAGATTACAGAATGCCACCAGATGTGCATCGGAAACTACTACTGGTATTCCAGGGAGCGATCAAATCGTAGAGTGTGTGAGACATTAATCCCATGGAGGAAAGTGCGGATGGTGACTGTTGTATTCAACCCCGATGCAATTTCTGTGTTTCATCAACGCTCTGATACCCCACAGATTACAGAATGCCACCAGATGTGCATCGGAAACTACTACTGGTCTTCCAGGGAACGATCAAAGCGTGGACTGTTTCAGACATTACTCCCATGAAGGAAAGTGCGGATGGTGACTGTTGTACTCAATCCCGATACAATTTCTGTGTTTCATCAACGCTTTGAAGGTCCACAGATTACAGAATGCCTCCTGATTTTCATCGGAAACTACTACTTGTCTTCCAGAGAACGATCAAAGCGTAGACTGTTTGAGTAGTTACAACCAAAGAGGACAGAGATGATGGTGACTGTTGTATTCAATCCCGATGCAATTTCTGTGTTTCATCAACACTCTGATAGTCCACAAATTACACAATGCCACCAGATGTACATCGGGAACTACTGCTGGTCTTCCAGGGAACGATCAAAGCATAGACTGTTTGAGACATTACTCCCATGGAGGAAAGTGCGCATGGTGACTGTTGTATTCAATCCCGATGCAATTTCTGTGTTTCAACAACACTCTGATAGCCCACAGATTACAGAATGCCACCAGATGTGCATCGGAAACTACTGCTGGTTTTCCAGGGAACGATCAAATCCTGGACTGTTTCGGAATTACACCCATTTAGGATTGTGCCAATGGTGACTGTTGTATTCCATCCCGATGCAATTTCTGTGTTTCATCAACGCTCTGATTGTCCACAGATTACAGAATGCTTCCAGATGTGCATCGGAAACTACTTCTGGTCTTCCAGGGAACGATCAAATTGGAGACTGCTTCAGACATTACTCCCAAGTAGAAAAGTGCGGATTGTGACTGTTGTATTCACTCCCGAGGCAATTTCTGTGTTTCATCAACACTTTGAAGGTCCACAGATTACAGAATGCCTCCAGATGTGTATCGGAAACTACTACTGGTCTTCCAGGGATCGATCATAGCGTGGACTGTTTCAGACATTACTCCCATGGAGGAAAGTGTGGATGGTGACTGTTGTATTCAACCCCGATGCAATTTCTGTGTTTCATCAACACTCTGATACCCCACAGATTACAGAATGCCACCAGATGTGCATCGGAAACTACTACTGGTCTTCAGGGAACGATCAAAGCGTGGACTGTTTCAGACATTACTCCCATGGAGGAAAGTGCGGATGGTGACTGTTGTACTCAATCCCGATACAATTTCTGTGTTTCATCAACGCTTTAAAGGTCCACAGATTACAGAATGCCTCCAGATGTGCATCGGAAACTACTACTGGTCTTCCAGGGAACGATCAAAGCCTGGACTGTTTCGGAATTACAACCATTTAGGATTGTGCCAATGGTGACTGTTGTATTCCATCCCGATGATATTTCTGTGTTTCATCAACGCTCTGACTGTCCACAGATTACAGAATGCCTCCAGATGTGCATCGGAAACTACTACTGGTCTTCCAGGGAACGATCAAATTGTAGACTGCTTCAGACATTACTCCCAAGTAGAAAAGTGCGGATTGTTACTGTTGTATTCACTCCCGAGGCAATGTCTGTGTTTCATTAACACTTTGAAGGTCCACAGATTTCAGAATGCCTCCAGATGTGCATCAGAAACCACTACTGGTCTTCCAGGGAACGATCAAAGCGTAGACTGCTTGAGACATTACTCCCATGGAGGAAAATGCGTATGGTGACGGTTGTATTCAATCCCGATGCAATTTCTGTGTTTCATCAACACTCTGATGGTCCACAAATTACAGAATGCCACCAGATGTACATCGGGAACTACTACTGGTCTTCCAGGGAACGATCAAAGCGTAGACTGTTTGAGACATTACTCCCATGGAGGAAAGTGCTGATGGTGACTGTTGTATTCAATCCCGATACAATTTCTGTGTTTCATCAACGCTTTGAAGGTCCACAGAGTACAGAATGCCTCCTGATTTTCATCGGAAACTACTACTTGTCTTCCAGAGAACGATCAAAACGTAGACTGTTTGAGACATTACTCCCAAAGAGGACAGAGATGATGATGACTGTTGTATTCAATCCCGAAGCAATTTCTGTGTTTCATCAACACTCTGATAGTCCACAAATTACACAATGCCACCAGATGTACATCGGGAACTACTGCTGGTCTTCCAGGGAACGATCAAAGCATAGACTGTTTGAGACATTACTCCCATGGAGGAAAGTGCGCATGGTTACTGTTGTATTCCATCCCGATGCAATTTCTGTGTTTCATCAACGCTCTTATTGTCCACAGATTACAGAATGCCTCCAGATGTGCATCGGAAACTACTACTGGTCTTTCAGGGAACGATCAAATTGTAGACTGCTTCAGACATTACTCCCAAGTTAGAAAAGTGCGGATTGTGACTGTTGTATTCACTCCCGAGGCAATTTCTGTGTTTCATCAACACTTTGAAGGTCCACACATTACAGAATGCCTCCAGATGTGTATCGGAAACTACTACTGGTCTTTTAGGGAACGATCAAAGCGTAGACTGTTTGAGACATTACTCCTGTATACGAAAGTTCGCATGGTGACTGTTGTATTCAATCCCGATGGAATTTCTGTGTTTCATCAACACTCAGTTAGTTCACAGGTTACAGAATGCCTCCAGATGTGAATTGGAAACTACTACTGGTCTTCCAGGGAACGATCATAGCGTGGACTGTTTCAGACATTACTCCCATGGAGGAAAGTGCGGATGGTGACTGTTGTATTCAATCCCGATGCAATTTCTGTGTTTCATCAACACTCTGATAGTCCACAGAGTACAGAATACCACCGAATGTGCATCGGAAACTACTACTGGTCTTCCAGGGAACGATCATAGCCTAGACTGTTGCAGACATTACTCAAATGGAGGAAAGTGCGGATGGTGACTGTTGTATTTACTCCCGATGCAATTTTCGTGTTTCATCAACATTTTAAAGGTCCACAGATTACAGAATGCCTCCAGATGTGCATCGGAAGCTACTACTGGTCTTCCAGGGAACGATCAAAGCGTAGACTGTTTGAGACATTACTCCCATGGAGGAAAGTGCGCATGGTTACTGTTGTATTCAATCCCGATGCCATTTCGGTGTTTCATCAACACTCTGATAGTCCACTGAGTACAGAATGCCTCCAGATGTGCATCGGAAGCTACTACTGGTCTTCCAGGGAACGATCAAATCGTAGAGTGTGTGAGACATTACTCCCATGGAGGAAAGTGCGGATGGTGACTGTTGTATTCAACACCGATGCAATTTCTGTGTTTCATCAACACTCTGATACCCCACAGATTAGAGAATGCCACCAGATGTGCATCGGAAACTACTAATGGTCTTCCAGGAAACGATCAAAGCGTGGACTGTTTCACACATTACTCCCATGGAGGAAAGTGCGGATGGTGACTGTTGTATTCAATCGCGATGCAATTTCTGTGTTTCATCAACACTCTGATAGTCCACAGAGTACAGAATGCCACCAGATGTGCATCGGAAACTACTACTGGTCTTCCAGGGAACGATCAAAGAGTAGACTGTAGCAGACATTACTCCCATGGAGGAAAGTGCGGATGGTGACTGTTGTATTCAATCCCGATGCAATTTCTGTGTTTCATCAACACTCTGATAGTCCACAGAGTACAGAATGCCACCAGATGTGCATCGGAAACTACTACTGATCATCCAGGGAACGATCAAAGCCTAGACTGTTGCAGACATTACTCCCATGGAGGAAAGTGCGCATGGTGACTGTTGTATTCAATCCCGATGCTATTTCTGTGTTTCATCAACAATCTGATACTCCACAGACTACAGAATGCCACCAGATGTACATCGGAAACAACTACTGGTATTCCAGGCAACGATCAAAGCGTAGACTGTTTGAAACATTACTCCCGTGGAGGAAAGTGCGCATGGAGACTCTTGTATTCAATCCCGATGCCATTTCTGTGTTTCATCAACATTTTGAAGGTCCACAGATTACAGAATGCCACCAGATGTGCATCAGAAACCACTACTGGTCTTCCAGGGAACGATCAAAGCGTAGACTGTTTGAGACATTACTCCCATGGAGGAAAATGCGGATGGTGACTGTTGTATTCAATCCCGATGCAATTTCTGTGTTTCATCTACACTCTGATGGTCCACAAATTACAGAATGCCACCAGATGTACATCGGGAACTACTACTGGTCTTCCAGGGAACGATCAAAGCGTAGACTGTTTGAGACATTACTCCCATGGAGGAAAGTGCGGATGGTGACTGTTGTATTCAATCCTGATACAATTTCTGTGTTTCATCAACACTCTGATAGTCCACAGATTACAGAATACCTCCAGATGTGCATCGGAAACTACTACTTGTCTTCCAGAGAACGATCAAAACGTAGACTGTTTGAGACATTACTCCCAAAGAGGACAGTGATGATGGTGACTGTTGTATTCAATCCCGATGCAATTTCTGTGTTTCATCAACACTCTGATAGTCCACAAATTACACAATGCCACCAGATGTAGATCGGGAACTACTGCTGGTCTTCCAGGGAACGATCAAAGCATAGACTGATTGAGACATTACTCCCATGGAGGAAAGTGCGCATGGTGACTGTTGTATTAAATCCCGATGCAATTTCTGTGTTTCAACAACACTCTGATAGCCCACAGATTACAGATTGCCACCAGATGTGCATCGGAAACTACTACTGGTCTTCCAGGGAACGATCAAATTGTAGACTGCTTCAGACATTACTCCCAAGTAGAAAAGTGCGGATTGTGACTGTTGTATTCACTCCCGAGGCAATTTCTGTGTTTCATCAACACTTTGAAGGTCCACAGATTACAGAATGCCTCCAGATGTGTATCGGAAACTACTACTGGTCTTTTAGGGAACGATCAAAGCGTAGACTGTTTGAGACATTACTGCTGTATACGAAAGTTCGCATGGTGACTGTTGTATTCAATCCCGATGCAATTTCTGTGTTTCATCAACACTCAGTTAGTTCACAGATTACAGAATGCCTCCAGATGTACATCGGGAACTACTACTGGTCTTCCAGGGAACGATCAAAGCGTAGACTGTTTGAGACATTACTCCCATGGAGGAAAGTGCGGATGGTGACTGTTGTATTCAATCCTGATACAATTTCTGTGTTTCATCAACACTCTGATAGCCCACAGATTACAGAATGCCACCAGATGTGCATCGGAAACTACTGCTGGTTTTCCAGGGAACGATCAAATCCTGGACTGTTTCGGAATTACACCCATTTAGGATTGTGCCAATGGTGACTGTTGTATTCCATCCCGATGCAATTTCTGTGTTTCATCAACGCTCTGATTGTCCACAGATTACAGAATGCTTCCAGATGTGCATCGGAAACTACTTCTGGTCTTCCAGGGAACGATCAAATTGGAGACTGCTTCAGACATTACTCCCAAGTAGAAAAGTGCGGATTGTGACTGTTGTATTCACTCCCGAGGCAATTTCTGTGTTTCATCAACACTTTGAAGGTCCACAGATTACAGAATGCCTCCAGATGTGTATCGGAAACTACTACTGGTCTTCCAGGGATCGATCATAGCGTGGACTGTTTCAGACATTACTCCCATGGAGGAAAGTGTGGATGGTGACTGTTGTATTCAACCCCGATGCAATTTCTGTGTTTCATCAACACTCTGATACCCCACAGATTACAGAATGCCACCAGATGTGCATCGGAAACTACTACTGGTCTTCAGGGAACGATCAAAGCGTGGACTGTTTCAGACATTACTCCCATGGAGGAAAGTGCGGATGGTGACTGTTGTACTCAATCCCGATACAATTTCTGTGTTTCATCAACGCTTTAAAGGTCCACAGATTACAGAATGCCTCCAGATGTGCATCGGAAACTACTACTGGTCTTCCAGGGAACGATCAAAGCCTGGACTGTTTCGGAATTACAACCATTTAGGATTGTGCCAATGGTGACTGTTGTATTCCATCCCGATGATATTTCTGTGTTTCATCAACGCTCTGACTGTCCACAGATTACAGAATGCCTCCAGATGTGCATCGGAAACTACTACTGGTCTTCCAGGGAACGATCAAATTGTAGACTGCTTCAGACATTACTCCCAAGTAGAAAAGTGCGGATTGTTACTGTTGTATTCACTCCCGAGGCAATGTCTGTGTTTCATTAACACTTTGAAGGTCCACAGATTTCAGAATGCCTCCAGATGTGCATCAGAAACCACTACTGGTCTTCCAGGGAACGATCAAAGCGTAGACTGCTTGAGACATTACTCCCATGGAGGAAAATGCGTATGGTGACGGTTGTATTCAATCCCGATGCAATTTCTGTGTTTCATCAACACTCTGATGGTCCACAAATTACAGAATGCCACCAGATGTACATCGGGAACTACTACTGGTCTTCCAGGGAACGATCAAAGCGTAGACTGTTTGAGACATTACTCCCATGGAGGAAAGTGCGGATGGTGACTGTTGTATTCAATCCCGATACAATTTCTGTGTTTCATCAACACTCTGATAGTCCACAGATTACAGAATACCAGCAGATGGGCATCGGAGACTACTACTTGTCTTCCAGAGAACGATCAAAGCGTAGACTGTTTCAGACATTACTACCATGGAGGAAAGTGCGGATGGTGACTGTTGTATTCAATCCCGATACAATTTCTGTGTTTCATCAACGCTTTGAAGGTCCACAGAGTACAGAATGCCTCCTGATTTTCATCGGAAACTACTACTTGTCTTCCAGAGAACGATCAAAACGTAGACTGTTTGAGACATTACTCCCAAAGAGGACAGAGATGATGATGACTGTTGTATTCAATCCCGAAGCAATTTCTGTGTTTCATCAACACTCTGATAGTCCACAAATTACACAATGCCACCAGATGTACATCGGGAACTACTGCTGGTCTTCCAGGGAACGATCAAAGCATAGACTGTTTGAGACATTACTCCCATGGAGGAAAGTGCGCATGGTTACTGTTGTATTCCATCCCGATGCAATTTCTGTGTTTCATCAACGCTCTTATTGTCCACAGATTACAGAATGCCTCCAGATGTGCATCGGAAACTACTACTGGTCTTTCAGGGAACGATCAAATTGTAGACTGCTTCAGACATTACTCCCAAGTTAGAAAAGTGCGGATTGTGACTGTTGTATTCACTCCCGAGGCAATTTCTGTGTTTCATCAACACTTTGAAGGTCCACACATTACAGAATGCCTCCAGATGTGTATCGGAAACTACTACTGGTCTTTTAGGGAACGATCAAAGCGTAGACTGTTTGAGACATTACTCCTGTATACGAAAGTTCGCATGGTGACTGTTGTATTCAATCCCGATGGAATTTCTGTGTTTCATCAACACTCAGTTAGTTCACAGGTTACAGAATGCCTCCAGATGTGAATTGGAAACTACTACTGGTCTTCCAGGGAACGATCATAGCGTGGACTGTTTCAGACATTACTCCCATGGAGGAAAGTGCGGATGGTGACTGTTGTATTCAATCCCGATGCAATTTCTGTGTTTCATCAACACTCTGATAGTCCACAGAGTACAGAATACCACCGAATGTGCATCGGAAACTACTACTGGTCTTCCAGGGAACGATCATAGCCTAGACTGTTGCAGACATTACTCAAATGGAGGAAAGTGCGGATGGTGACTGTTGTATTTACTCCCGATGCAATTTTCGTGTTTCATCAACATTTTAAAGGTCCACAGATTACAGAATGCCTCCAGATGTGCATCGGAAGCTACTACTGGTCTTCCAGGGAACGATCAAAGCGTAGACTGTTTGAGACATTACTCCCATGGAGGAAAGTGCGCATGGTGACTGTTGTATTCAATCCCGATGCCATTTCGGTGTTTCATCAACACTCTGATAGTCCACTGAGTACAGAATGCCTCCAGATGTGCATCGGAAGCTACTACTGGTCTTCCAGGGAACGATCAAATCGTAGAGTGTGTGAGACATTACTCCCATGGAGGAAAGTGCGGATGGTGACTGTTGTATTCAACACCGATGCAATTTCTGTGTTTCATCAACACTCTGATACCCCACAGATTAGAGAATGCCACCAGATGTGCATCGGAAACTACTAATGGTCTTCCAGGAAACGATCAAAGCGTGGACTGTTTCACACATTACTCCCATGGAGGAAAGTGCGGATGGTGACTGTTGTATTCAATCGCGATGCAATTTCTGTGTTTCATCAACACTCTGATAGTCCACAGAGTACAGAATGCCACCAGATGTGCATCGGAAACTACTACTGGTCTTCCAGGGAACGATCAAAGAGTAGACTGTAGCAGACATTACTCCCATGGAGGAAAGTGCGGATGGTGACTGTTGTATTCAATCCCGATGCAATTTCTGTGTTTCATCAACACTCTGATAGTCCACAGAGTACAGAATGCCACCAGATGTGCATCGGAAACTACTACTGATCATCCAGGGAACGATCAAAGCCTAGACTGTTGCAGACATTACTCCCATGGAGGAAAGTGCGCATGGTGACTGTTGTATTCAATCCCGATGCTATTTCTGTGTTTCATCAACAATCTGATACTCCACAGACTACAGAATGCCACCAGATGTACATCGGAAACAACTACTGGTATTCCAGGCAACGATCAAAGCGTAGACTGTTTGAAACATTACTCCCGTGGAGGAAAGTGCGCATGGAGACTCTTGTATTCAATCCCGATGCCATTTCTGTGTTTCATCAACATTTTGAAGGTCCACAGATTACAGAATGCCACCAGATGTGCATCAGAAACCACTACTGGTCTTCCAGGGAACGATCAAAGCGTAGACTGTTTGAGACATTACTCCCATGGAGGAAAATGCGGATGGTGACTGTTGTATTCAATCCCGATGCAATTTCTGTGTTTCATCTACACTCTGATGGTCCACAAATTACAGAATGCCACCAGATGTACATCGGGAACTACTACTGGTCTTCCAGGGAACGATCAAAGCGTAGACTGTTTGAGACATTACTCCCATGGAGGAAAGTGCGGATGGTGACTGTTGTATTCAATCCTGATACAATTTCTGTGTTTCATCAACACTCTGATAGTCCACAGATTACAGAATACCTCCAGATGTGCATCGGAAACTACTACTTGTCTTCCAGAGAACGATCAAAACGTAGACTGTTTGAGACATTACTCCCAAAGAGGACAGTGATGATGGTGACTGTTGTATTCAATCCCGATGCAATTTCTGTGTTTCATCAACACTCTGATAGTCCACAAATTACACAATGCCACCAGATGTAGATCGGGAACTACTGCTGGTCTTCCAGGGAACGATCAAAGCATAGACTGATTGAGACATTACTCCCATGGAGGAAAGTGCGCATGGTGACTGTTGTATTAAATCCCGATGCAATTTCTGTGTTTCAACAACACTCTGATAGCCCACAGATTACAGATTGCCACCAGATGTGCATCGGAAACTACTACTGGTCTTCCAGGGAACGATCAAATTGTAGACTGCTTCAGACATTACTCCCAAGTAGAAAAGTGCGGATTGTGACTGTTGTATTCACTCCCGAGGCAATTTCTGTGTTTCATCAACACTTTGAAGGTCCACAGATTACAGAATGCCTCCAGATGTGTATCGGAAACTACTACTGGTCTTTTAGGGAACGATCAAAGCGTAGACTGTTTGAGACATTACTGCTGTATACGAAAGTTCGCATGGTGACTGTTGTATTCAATCCCGATGCAATTTCTGTGTTTCATCAACACTCAGTTAGTTCACAGATTACAGAATGCCTCCAGATGTGAATCGGAAACTACTACTGGTCTTCCAGGGAACGATCATTGCGTGGACTGTTTCAGACATTACTCCCAAGGAGGAAAGTGCGGATGGTGACTGTTGTATTCAATCCCGATGCAATTTCTGTGTTTCATCAACACTCTGATTGTCCACAGAGTACAGAATGCCACCGTATGTGCATCGGAAACTACTACTGGTCTTCCAGGTAACGATCAAAGCCTAGACTGTTGCAGACATTACTCAAATGGAGGAAAATGCGGATGGTGACTGTTGTATTTACTCCCGATGCAATTTTTGTTTTTCATCAACATTTTAAAGGTCCACAGATTACAGAATGCCTCCAGATGTGCATCGGAAGCTACTACTGGTCTTCCAGGGAATGATCAAAGCGTAGACTGTTTGAGACATCACTCCCATGGAGGAAAGTGCGCATGGTGACTGTTGTATTCAATCCCGATGCCATTTCTGTGTTTCATCAACACTCTGATAGTCCACAGATTACAGAATGCCACCAGATGTGCATCGGAAACTACTACTGGTATTCCAGGGAACGATCAAATCGTAGAGTGTGTGAGACATTACTCCCATGGAGGAAAGTGCGGATGGTGACTTTTGAATTCAACCCCGATGCAATTTCTGTGTTTCATCAACACTCTGATACCCCACAGATTACAGAATGCTACCAGATGTGCATCGGAAACTACTACTGGTCTTCCAGGGAACGATCAAAAACGTGGACTGTTTCAGAAATTACTCCCATGGAGGAAAGTGCGGATGGTGACTGTTGTATTCAATCCCGATGCAATTAATGTGTTTCATCAACACTCTGATAGTCCACAGAGTACAGAATGCCACCAGATGTGCATCGGAAACTACTACTGGTCTTCCAGGGAACGATCAAAGCCTAGACTGTTGCAGGCATTACTCCCATGGAGGAAAGTGCGGATGGTGACTGTTGTATTCAATCCCGATGCAATTTCTGTGTTTCATCAACACTCTGATAGTCCACAGAGTACAGAATGCCACCAGATGTGCATCGGAAACTACTACTGATCATCCAGGGAACGATCAAAGCCTAGACTGTTGCAGACATTACTCCCATGGAGGAAAGTGCGCATGGTGACTGTTGTATTCAATCCCGATGTTATTTCTGTGTTTCATCAACAATCTGATGGTCCACAAATTACACAATGCCACCAGATGTACATCGGGAACTACTACTGGTCTTCCAGGGAACGATCAAAGCGTAGACTGTTTGAGACATTACTCCCATGGAGGAAAGTGCGGATGGTGACTGTTGTATTCAATCCTGATACAATTTCTGTGTTTCATCAACACTCTGATAGTCCACAGATTACAGAATACCTCCAGATGTGCATCGGAAACTACTACTTGTCTTCCAGAGAACGATCAAAACGTAGACAGTTTGAGACATTACTCCCAAAGAGGACAGTGATGACGGTGACTGTTGTATTCAATCCCGATGCAATTTCTGTGTTTCATCAACACTCTGATAGTCCACAAATTACACAATGCCACCAGATGTAGATCGGGAACTACTGCTGGTCTTCCAGGGAACGATCAAAGCATAGACTGATTGAGACATTACTCCCATGGAGGAAAGTGCGCATGGTGACTGTTGTATTAAATCCCGATGCAATTTCTGTGTTTCAACAACACTCTGATAGCCCACAGATTACAGATTGCCACCAGATGTGCATCGGAAACTACTACTGGTCTTCCAGGGAACGATCAAATTGTAGACTGCTTCAGACATTACTCCCAAGTAGAAAAGTGCGGATTGTGACTGTTGTATTCACTCCCGAGGCAATTTCTGTGTTTCATCAACACTTTGAAGGTCCACAGATTACAGAATGCCTCCAGATGTGTATCGGAAACTACTACTGGTCTTTTAGGGAACGATCAAAGCGTAGACTGTTTGAGACATTACTGCTGTATACGAAAGTTCGCATGGTGACTGTTGTATTCAATCCCGATGCAATTTCTGTGTTTCATCAACACTCAGTTAGTTCACAGATTACAGAATGCCTCCAGATGTGAATCGGAAACTACTACTGGTCTTCCAGGGAACGATCATTGCGTGGACTGTTTCAGACATTACTCCCAAGGAGGAAAGTGCGGATGGTGACTGTTGTATTCAATCCCGATGCAATTTCTGTGTTTCATCAACACTCTGATTGTCCACAGAGTACAGAATGCCACCGTATGTGCATCGGAAACTACTACTGGTCTTCCAGGTAACGATCAAAGCCTAGACTGTTGCAGACATTACTCAAATGGAGGAAAATGCGAATGGTGACTGTTGTATTTACTCCCGATGCAATTTTTGTTTTTCATCAACATTTTAAAGGTCCACAGATTACAGAATGCCTCCAGATGTGCATCGGAAGCTACTACTGGTCTTCCAGGGAATGATCAAAGCGTAGACTGTTTGAGACATCACTCCCATGGAGGAAAGTGCGCATGGTGACTGTTGTATTCAATCCCGATGCCATTTCTGTGTTTCATCAACACTCTGATAGTCCACAGATTACAGAATGCCACCAGATGTGCATCGGAAACTACTACTGGTATTCCAGGGAACGATCAAATCGTAGAGTGTGTGAGACATTACTCCCATGGAGGAAAGTGCGGATGGTGACTTTTGAATTCAACCCCGATGCAATTTCTGTGTTTCATCAACACTCTGATACCCCACAGATTACAGAATGCTACCAGATGTGCATCGGAAACTACTACTGGTCTTCCAGGGAACGATCAAAAACGTGGACTGTTTCAGACATTACTCCCATGGAGGAAAGTGCGGATGGTGACTGTTGTATTCAATCCCGATGCAATTTCTGTGTTTCATCAACACTCTGATAGTCCACAGAGTACAGAATGCCACCAGATGTGCATCGGAAACTACTACTGGTCTTCCAGGGAACGATCAAAGCCTAGACTGTTGCAGGCATTACTCCCATGGAGGAAAGTGCGGATGGTGACTGTTGTATTCAATCCCGATGCAATTTCTGTGTTTCATCAACACTCTGATAGTCCACAGAGTACAGAATGCCACCAGATGTGCATCGGAAACTACTACTGATCATCCAGGGAACGATCAAAGCCTAGACTGTTGCAGACATTACTCCCATGGAGGAAAGTGCGCATGGTGACTGTTGTATTCAATCCCGATGTTATTTCTGTGTTTCATCAACAATCTGATAGTCCACAGATTACAGTTCGCCACCAGATGTACATCGGAAACAACTACTGGTATTCCAGGCAACGATCAAAGCGTAGACTGTTTGAAACATTACTCCCGTGGAGGAAAGTGCGCATGGTGACTGTTGTATTCAATCCCGATGCAATTTCTGTGTTTCATCAACATTTTGAAGGTCCACAGGTTACAGAATGCCACCAGATGTGCATCAGAAACCACTACTGGTCTTCCAGGGAACGATCAAAGCGTAGACTGTTTGAGACATTACTCCCATAGAGGAAAATGCGGATGGTGACTGTTGTATTCAATCCCGATGCAATTTCTGTGTTTCATCAACACTCTGATGGTCCACAAATTACACAATGCCACCAGATGTACATCGGGAACTACTACTGGTCTTCCAGGGAACGATCAAAGCGTAGACTGTTTGAGACATTACTCCCATGGAGGAAAGTGCGGATGGTGACTGTTGTATTCAATCCTGATACAATTTCTGTGTTTCATCAACACTCTGATAGTCCACAGATTACAGAATACCTCCAGATGTGCATCGGAAACTACTACTTGTCTTCCAGAGAACGATCAAAACGTAGACTGTTTGAGACATTGCTCCCAAAGAGGACAGTGATGATGGTGACTGTTGTATTCAATCCCGATGCAATTTCTGTGTTTCATCAACACTCTGATAGTCCACAAATTACACAATGCCACCAGATGTAGATCGGGAACTACTGCTGGTCTTCCAGGGAACGATCAAAGCATAGACTGATTGAGACATTACTCCCATGGAGGAAAGTGCGCATGGTGACTGTTGTATTAAATCCCGATGCAATTTCTGTGTTTCAACAACACTCTGATAGCCCACAGATTACAGATTGCCACCAGATGTGCATCGGAAACTACTACTGGTCTTCCAGGGAACGATCAAATTGTAGACTGCTTCAGACATTACTCCCAAGTAGAAAAGTGCGGATTGTGACTGTTGTATTCACTCCCGAGGCAATTTCTGTGTTTCATCAACACTTTGAAGGTCCACAGATTACAGAATGCCTCCAGATGTGTATCGGAAACTACTACTGGTCTTTTAGGGAACGATCAAAGCGTAGACTGTTTGAGACATTACTGCTGTATACGAAAGTTCGCATGGTGACTGTTGTATTCAATCCCGATGCAATTTCTGTGTTTCATCAACACTCAGTTAGTTCACAAATTACAGAATGCCTCCAGATGTGAATCGGAAACTACTACTGGTCTTCCAGGGAACGATCATTGCGTGGACTGTTTCAGACATTACTCCCAAGGAGGAAAGTGCGGATGGTGACTGTTGTATTCAATCCCGATGCAATTTCTGTGTTTCATCAACACTCTGATTGTCCACAGAGTACAGAATGCCACCGTATGTGCATCGGAAACTACTACTGGTCTTCCAGGTAACGATCAAAGCCTAGACTGTTGCAGACATTACTCAAATGGAGGAAAATGCGGATGGTGACTGTTGTATTTACTCCCGATGCAATTTTTGTTTTTCATCAACATTTTAAAGGT
This sequence comes from Schistocerca gregaria, assembly GCF_023897955.1. Classification (NCBI taxonomy): domain Eukaryota; kingdom Metazoa; phylum Arthropoda; class Insecta; order Orthoptera; family Acrididae; genus Schistocerca; species Schistocerca gregaria. The sequence continues at coordinate 30,674,408 of NC_064929.1, forward strand.
CCACAGATTACAGAATGCCTCCAGATGTGCATCGGAAGCTACTATTGGTGTTCCAGGGAATGATCAAAGCGTAGACTGTTTGAGACATCACTCCCATGGAGGAAAGTGCGCATGGTGACTGTTGTATTCAATCCCGATGCCATTTCTGTGTTTCATCAACACTCTGATAGTCCACAGATTACAGAATGCCACCAGATGTGCATCGGAAACTACTACTGGTATTCCAGGGAACGATCAAATCGTAGAGTGTGTGAGACATTACTCCCATGGAGGAAAGTGCGGATGGTGACTTTTGAATTCAACCCCGATGCAATTTCTGTGTTTCATCAACACTCTGATACCCCACAGATTACAGAATGCTACCAGATGTGCATCGGAAACTACTACTGGTCTTCCAGGGAACGATCAAAAACGTGGACTGTTTCAGACATTACTCCCATGGAGGAAAGTGCGGATGGTGACTGTTGTATTCAATCCCGATGCAATTTCTGCGTTTCATCAACACTCTGATAGTCCACAGAGTACAGAATGCCACCAGATGTGCATCGGAAACTACTACTGGTCTTCCAGGGAACGATCAAAGCCTAGACTGTTGCAGGCATTACTCCCATGGAGGAAAGTGCGGATGGTGACTGTTGTATTCAATCCCGATGCAATTTCTGTGTTTCATCAACACTCTGATAGTCCACAGAGTACAGAATGCCACCAGATGTGCATCGGAAACTACTACTGATCATCCAGGGAACGATCAAAGCCTAGACTGTTGCAGACATTACTCCCATGGAGGAAAGTGCGCATGGTGACTGTTGTATTCAATCCCGATGTTATTTCTGTGTTTCATCAACAATCTGATAGTCCACAGATTACAGTTCGCCACCAGATGTACATCGGAAACAACTACTGGTATTCCAGGCAACGATCAAAGCGTAGACTGTTTGAAACATTACTCCCGTGGAGGAAAGTGCGCATGGTGACTGTTGTATTCAATCCCGATGCAATTTCTGTGTTTCATCAACATTTTGAAGGTCCACAGGTTACAGAATGCCACCAGATGTGCATCAGAAACCACTACTGGTCTTCCAGGGAACGATCAAAGCGTAGACTGTTTGAGACATTACTCCCATAGAGGAAAATGCGGATGGTGACTGTTGTATTCAATCCCGATGCAATTTCTGTGTTTCATCAACACTCTGATGGTCCACAAATTACACAATGCCACCAGATGTACATCGGGAACTACTACTGGTCTTCCAGGGAACGATCAAAGCGTAGACTGTTTGAGACATTACTCCCATGGAGGAAAGTGCGGATGGTGACTGTTGTATTCAATCCCGATACTATTTCTGTGTTTCATCAACACTCTGATAGTCCACAGATTACAGAATACCACCAGATGTGCATCGGAAACTACTACTTGTCTTCCAGAGAACGATCAAAGCGTAGACTGTTTGAGACATTACTCCCAAAGAGGACAGTGATGATGGTGACTGTTGTATTCAATCCCGATGCAATTTCTGTGTTTCATCAACACCCTGTAGTCTACAAATTACACAATGCCACCAGATGTACATCGGGAACTACTGCTGGTCTTCCAGGGAACGATCAAAGCATAGACTGTTTGAGACATTACTCCCATGGAAGAAAGTGCGCATGGTGACTGTTGTATTCAATCCCGATGCAATTTCTGTGTTTCAACAACACTCTGATAGCCCACAGATTACAGAATGCCACCAGATGTGCTTCGGAAACTACTACTGGTCTTCCAGCGAACGATCATAGCGTCGACTGTTTCAGACATTACTCCCATGGAGGAAAGTGCGGATGGTGACTGTTGTATTCAATCCCGAAGCAATTTCTGTGTTTCATCAACACTCTGATAGTCCACAGAGTACAGAATGCCACCGTATGTGCATCGGAAACTACTACTGGTCTTCCAGGGAACGATCAAAGCCGAGACTGTTGCAGACATTACTCAAATGGAGGAAAGTGCGGATGGTGACTGTTGTATTTACTCCCGATGCAATTTTTGAGTTTCATCAACATTTTAAAGGTCCACAGGTTACAGAATGCTACCAGATGTGCATCGGAAACTACTACTGGTCTTCCAGGGAACGATCAAAGCGTGGACTGTTTCAGACATTACTCCCATGGAGGAAAGTGTGGATGGTGACTGCTGTATTCAATCCCGATGCAATTTCTTTGTTTCATCAACACTCTGATAGTCCACAAAATACAGAATGCCAACAGATGTGCATCGGAAACTACTACTGGTCTTCCAGGGAACGATCAAAGCCTAGACTGTTGCAGACATTACTCCCACGGAGGAAAGTGCGGATGGTGACTGTTGTATTCAATCCCGATGCAATTTCTGTGTTTCATCAACACTCTGATAGTCCACAGAGTACAGAATGCCACCAGATGTGCATCGGAAACTACTACTGATCATCCAGGGAACGATCAAAGCCTAGACTGTTGCAGACATTACTCCCATGGAGGAAAGTGAGCATGGTGACAGTTGTATTCAATCCCGATGCTATTTCTGTGTTTCATCAACAATCTGATAGTCCACAGATTACAGAATGCTACCAGATGTACATCGGAAACAACTACTGGACTTCCAGGGAACGATCAAAGCGTAGACTGTTTGAAACATTACTCCCGTGGAGAAAAGTGCAAATGGTGACTGTTGTATTCAATCCCGATGCAATTTCTGTGTTTCATCAACATTTTGAAGGTCCACAGATTACAGAATGCCACCAGATGTGCATCAGAAACCACTACTGGTCTTCCATCGAATGATCAAAGCGTAGTCTGTTTGAGACATTACTCCCATGGAGGAAAATGCGGATGGTGACTGTTGTATTCAATCCCGATGCAATTTCTGTGTTTCATCAACACTCTGATGGTCCACAAATTACAGAATGCCACCAGATGTACATCGGGAACTACTACTGGACTTCCAGGGAACAATCAAGGCGTAGACTGTTTGAGACATTACTCCCATGGAGGAAAGTGCGGATTGTGACTGTTGTATTCAATCCCGATACAATTTCTGTGATTCATCAACACTCTGATAGTCCACAGATTACAGAATACCACCAGATGTGCATCGGAAACTACTACTTGTCTTCCAGAGAACGATCAAAGCGTAGACAATTTGAGACATTACTCCCAAAGAAGACAGTGATGATGGTGACTGTTGTATTCAATCCCGATGCAATTTCTGTGTTTCATCAACACTCTGATAGTCCACAAATTACACAATGCCACCAGATGTACATCGGGAACTACTGCTGGTTTTCCAGGGAACGATCAAAGCATAGACTGTTTGAGACATTACTCCCATGGAGGAAAGAGCGCATGGTGACTGTTGTATTCAATCCCGATGTAATTTCTGTGTTTCAACAACACTCTGATAGCCCACATATTACAGAGTGCCACCAGATGTGCATCGGAAACTACTACTGGTCTTCCAGGGAACGATCCAAGCCTGGACTGTTTCGGAACTACACCCATTTAGGATTGTGCCAATGGTGAATGTTGTATTCAATCCCGATGCAATTTCTGTGTTTCATCAACGCTCTGATTGTCCACAGATTACAGAATGCCTCCAGATGTGCATCGGAAACTACTATTGGTCTTCCAGGGAACGATCAAAGCCTAGACTGTTGCAGACATTACTCAAATGGAGGAAAGTGCGGATGGTGACTGTTGTATTACTCCCGATGCAATTTTTGTGTTTCATCAACATTTAAAAGGTCCACAGATTACAGAATGCCTCCAGATGTGCATCGGAAGCTACTACTGGTCTTCCAGGGAACGATCAAAGCGTAGACTGTTTGAGACATTACTGCCATGGAGGAAAGTGCGCATTGTGACTGTTGTATTCAATCCCGATGCTATTTCTGAATTTCATCAACACTCTGATAGTCAACAGATTACAGAATGCCACCGTATGTGCATCGGAAACTACTACTGGTCTTCCAGGGAACGATCATAGCGTCGACTGTTTCAGACATTACTCCCATGGAGGAAAATGCGGATGGTGACTGTTGTATTCAATCCCGAAGCAATTTCTGTGTTTCATCAACACTCTGATAGTCCACAGAGTACAGAATGCCACCGTATGTGCATCGGAAACTACTACTGGTCTTCCAGGGAACGATCAAAGCCGAGACTGTTGCAGACATTACTCAAATGGAGGAAAGTGCGGATGGTGACTGTTGTATTTACTCCCGATGCAATTTTTGTGTTTCATCAACATTTTAAAGGTCCACAGGTTACAGAATGCCTCCAGATGTGCATCGGAAGCTACTACTAGTCTTCCAGGGAACGATCAAAGCGTAGACTGTTTGAGACATTACTCCCATGGAGGAAAGTGCGCATGGTGACCGTTGTATTCAATCCCGATGCAATTTCTGTGTTTCATCAACACTCTGACACCCCACAGATTACAGAATGCTACCAGATGTGCATCGGAAACTACTACTGGTCTTTCTGGGAACGATCAAAGCGTGGACTGTTTCAGACATTACTCCCATGGAGGAAAGTGTGGATGGTGACTGTTGTATTCAATCCCGATGCAATTTCTGTGTTTCATCAACACTCTGATAGTCCACAGAGTACAGAATGCCAACAGATGTGCATCGGAAACTACTACTGGTCTTCCAGGGAACGATCAAAGCCTAGACTGTTGCAGACATTACTCCCACGGAGGAAAGTGCGGATGGTGACTGTTGTATTCAATCCCGATGCAATTTCTGTGTTTCATCAACACTCTGATAGTCCACAGAGTACAGAATGCCACCAGATGTGCATCGGAAACTACTACTGATCATCCATTGAACGATCAAAGCCTAGACTGTTGCAGACATTACTCCCACGGAGGAAAGTGCGGATGGTGACTGTTGTATTCAATCCCGATGCTATTTCTGTGTTTCATCAACAATCTGATAGTCCACAGATTACAGAATGCCACCAGATGTACATCGGAAACAACTACTGGTATTCCAGGCAACGATCAAAGCGTAGACTGTTTGAAACATTACTCCCGAGGAGGAAAGTGCGCATGGTGACTGTTGTATTCAATCCCGATGCAATTTCTGTGTTTCATCAACATTTTGAAGGTCCACAGATTACAGAATGCCACCAGATGTGCATCAGAAACCGCTACTGGTCTTCCATCGAACGATCAAAGCGTAGTCTGTTTGAGACATTACTCCCATGGAGGAAAATGCGGATGGTGACTGTTGTATTCAATCCCGATGCAATTTCTGTGTTTCATCAACAATATGATGGTCCACAAATTACAGAATGCCACCAGATGTACATCGGGAACTACTACTGGTCTTCCAGGGAACAATCAAGGCGTAGACTGTTTGAGACATTACTCCCATGGAGGAAAGTGCGGATGGTGACTGTTGTATTCAATCCCGATACAATTTCTGTGTTTCATCAACACTCTGATAGTCCACAGATTACAGAATACCACCAGATGTGCATCGGAAACTACTACTTGTCTTCCAGAGAACGATTAAAGCGTAGACAATTTGAGACATTACTCCCAAAGAGGACAGTGATGATGGTGACTGTTGTATTCAATCCCGATGCAATTTTGTGTTTCATCAACACTCTGATAGTCCACAAATTACACAATGCCACCAGATGTACATCGGGAACTACTGCTGGTTTTCCAGGGAACGATCAAAGCATAGACTGTTTGAGACATTACTCCCATGGAGGAAAGAGCGCATGGTGACTGTTGTATTCAATCCCGATGTAATTTCTGTGTTTCAACAACACTCTGATAGCCCACATATTACAGAGTGCCACCAGATGTGCATCGGAAACTACTACTGGTCTTCCAGGGAACGATCCAAGCGTGGACTGTTTCGGAACTACACCCATTTAGGATTGTGCCAATGGTGAATGTTGTATTCAATCCCGATGTAATTTCTGTGTTTCATCAACGCTCTGATTGTCCACTGATTACAGAATGCCTCCAGATGTGCATCGGAAACTACTATTGGTCTTCCAGGGAACGATCAAAGCCTAGACTGTTGCAGACATTACTCAAATGGAGGAAAGTGCGGATGGTGACTGTTGTATTACTCCCGATGCAATTTTTGTGTTTCATCAACATTTTAAAGGTCCACAGATTACAGAATGCCTCCAGATGTGCATCGGAAGCTACTACTGGTCTTCCAGGGAACGATCAAAGCGTAGACTGTTTGAGACATTACTGCCATGGAGGAAAGTGCGCATTGTGACTGTTGTATTCAATCCCGATGCTATTTCTGAATTTCATCAACACTCTGATAGTCAACAGATTACAGAATGCCACCAGATGTGCATCGGAAACTACTACTGGTATTCCAGGGAACGATCAAATCGTAGAGTGTGTGAGACATTACTCCCATGGAGGAAAGTGCGGATGGTGACTGTTGTATTCAACCCCGTTGCAATTTCTGTGTTTCATCAACACTCTGATACCCCACAGATTACAGAATGCCACCAGATGTGCATCGGAAACTACTACTGGTCTTCCAGGGAACGATCAAAGCGTGGACTGTTTCAGACATTACTCCCATGGAGGAAAGTGCGGATGGTGACTGTTGTATTCAATCCCGATGCAATTTCTGTGTTTTATCAACACTCTTAAGGTCAACAGAATACAGAATGCCTCCAGATGTGCATCGGAAACTACTACTGGTCTTCCAATGAACGTTCAAAGCGTAGACTGTTTGAGACATTACTCCCATGGAGGAAAGTGCGCATGGTGACTGTTGTATTCAATCCCGATGCTATTTCTGAGTTTAATCAACACTCTGATAGTCTACAGATTACATAATGCCTATAGATGTGCATCGGACACTACTACTGGTATTCCAGGGAACGATCAAATCGTTGACTGTGTGAGACATTACTCCCATGGAGGATAGTGCGCATGGTGACTGTTGTATTCAATCCCGATGCAATTTCTGTGTTTCATCAACACTCTGATAGTCCACAAATTACACAATGCCAGCAGATGTACATCGGGAAATAATACTGGTCTTCCTGGGAACGATCAAAGCGTAGACTGTTTGAGACATTACTCCCATGGAGGAAAGTGTTCATGGTGACTGTTGTATTCAACCCCGATGCAATATCTGTGTTTCATCATCACTCTGATACCCCAAAGATTACAGAATGCCACCAGATGTGCATCGGAAACTACTACTGGACTTCCAGGGAACGATCAAAGCCTGGATTGTTTCAGACATTACTCCCATGGAGGAACGTGCGGATGGAGACTGTTGTATTCAATCCCGATGCAATTTATGTGATTCATGAACACTCTGATAGTCCAAAGATTACAGAATGCCACCAGATTTGCATCGGAAACTACTACTGGTTTTCCAGGGCACGATCAAATTGTAGACTGTTTCAGACATTACTCCCATGTAGGAAAGTGCGGATTGTGACTGTTGTATTCACTCCCAGTGCAATTTCTGTGTTTCATCAACACATTGAATGTCCACAGATTACAGAATACCACCAGATGTTCATCGGAAACTACCACTCTTCTTCCAGGGAACGATCAAAGCGTAGACTGTTTGAGACATTACTTACAACGAGGAAAATGCGGATGGTGACTGTTGTATTCAATCCCGATGCAATTTCTGTGTTTCATCAACACTCTGATAGTCCACAAATTACACAATGCCACCAGATGTACCTCCGGAACTACTACTGGTCCCCCGGGGAACGATCAAAGCGTAGACTGTTTGAGACATTACTCCTGTGGAGGAAAGTGCGCATGGTGACTGTTGTATTCAATCCCGATGCAATTTATGTGATTCATGAACACTCTGATAGTCCAAAGATTACAGAATGCCACCAGATATGCATCGGAAACTACTACTGGTTTTCCAGGGAACGATCAAAGGGTAGACTGTTTGAGACATTACTCCCATGAAGGAATATGCGGATGGTGACTGTTGTATTCACTCCCGATACAATTTTTGTCTTTCATCAACACTCTGATAGTCCACAGATTACAGATGTGCATCGGAAACTACTACTGGCCTTCCAGGAAACGATCAAAGCGTAGACTGTTTGAGACTTTACTCCCATGGAGGAAAGTGCGCATGATGACTGTTGTATTCAATCCCGATGCAATTGCTGTGTTTCGTCAACACTCTGATAGTCCACAGATTACAGAATGTCACCAGTTGTGCATCGGAAACCACTACTGGTCTTCCAGGGAACGATCAAAGCGTAGACTGTTTGAGACATTACTCCCGTGGAGGAAAGTGCGCATGGTGACTGTTGTATTTATTCCCCATGCAATTTCTATGTTTCATCAACACTCTGTTAGTCCACAGATTACTGAATGCCACCAGATGTGCATAGGAAACTACTACTGGTCTACCAGGGAACGATCAAATTGTAGGCTGTTTCAGACATTACTCCCAAGTAGGAAAGTGCGGATTGTGACTGTTGTATTCAATCCCGATGCAATTTCTGTGTTTCATCAACACTCTGATAGTCCACAGATTACAGAATACCACCAGATGTGCATCGGAAACTACTACTGGTCTTCCAGGGAACGATCAAAGCGTAGACTGTTTAAGACATTTCTCCAATGGAGGAAAGTGCGCATGGTGACTGTTGTATTCAATCCCGATGCTATTTCTGGGTTTCATCAACACTCTGATAGTCCACAGATTACAGAATGCCACCAGATGTACATCGGAAACTACTACTATTATTCCAGGCAACGATCAAAGCGTAGACTGTTTGAAACATTACTCCCGTGGAGGAAAGTGCGCAGGTTGACTGTTGTATTCAATCCCGATGCAGTTTCTGTGTTTCATCAACATTTTAAAGGTCCACAGATTACAGAATGCCACCAGATGTGCATCAGAAACCACTACTGGTCTTCTAGGGAACGATCAAAGCGTACACTGTTTGAGACATTACTCCCATGGAGGAAAATGCGGATGGTGACTGTTGTATTCAATCCCGATGCAATTTCTGTGTTTCATCAACGCTCTGATTGTCCACAGATTACAGAATGCCTCCAGATGTGCATCGGAAACTACTACTGGTCTTTTAGGGGACGATCAAAGCGTAGACTGTTTGAGACATTACTCCCGTGGAGGAAAGTGCGAATGGTGACTCTTGTATTCAATCCCGATGCAATTTCTGTGTTTCATCAACACTCAGTTAGTTCTCAGATTACAGAATGCCTCCAGATGTGAATCGGAAACTACTACTGGTCTTCCAGGGAACGATCAAAGCGTGGACTTTTTCAGACATAACTCCCATTGGGGAAAGTGCGGATGGTGACTGTTGTATTCAATCCAAATGCAATTTCTGTGTTTCATCAACACTCTGATAGTCCACAGATTACAGAATGCCTCCAGATGTGCATCGGAAACTACTACTGGTCTTCCAGGGAACGATCAAAGCGTAGACTGTTTGAGACATTACTCCCGTGGAGGAAAGTGCGCATGGTGACTGTTGTATTTATTCCCGATGCAATTTCTATGTTTCATCAACACTCTGATAGTCCACAGATTACTGAATGCCACCAGATGTGCATAGGAAACTACTACTGGTCTACCAGGGAACGATCAAATTGTAGGCTGTTTCAGACATTACTCCCAAGTAGGAAAGTGCGGATTGTGACTGTTGTATTCAATCCCGATGCAATTTCTGTGTTTCATCAACACTCTGATAGTCCACAGATTACAGAATGCCTCCAGATGTGCATTGGAAACTACCACTGGTCTTCCAGGGAACGATGAAAGCGTAGACTGTTTGAGACATTACTCCCATGGAGGAAAGTGAGGATGGTGACTGTTGTATTCAATCCCGATGCAATTTCTGCGTTTCATCAACGCTCTGATAGTAAACAGATTACAGAATACCACCAGATGTGCATCGGAAACTACTACTGGTCTTCCAGGGAACGATCAAAGCTTAGACTGTTTGAGACATTTCTCCAATGGAGGAAAGTGCGCATGGTGACTGTTGTATTCAATCCCGATGCTATTTCTGGGTTTCATCAACACTCTGATAGTCCACAGATTACAGAATGCCACCAGATGTACATCGGAAACTACTACTGGTATTCCAGGCAACGATCAAAGCGTAGACTGTTTGAGACATTACTCCCATGGAGGAAAGTGCGGATGGTGACTGTTGTATTCAATCCCGATGCAGTTTCTGTGTTTCATCAACATTTTGAAGGTCCACAGATTACAGAATGGTACCAGATGTGCATCAGAAACCACTACTGGTCTTCCAGGGAACGATCAAAGCGTAGACTGTTTGAGACATTACTCCCATGGAGGAAAATGCGGATGGTGACTGTTGTATTCAATCCCGATGCTATTTCTGTGTTATATCAACACTCTGATAGTCCACAGATTACACAATGCCACCAGATGTGCATCGGAAACTACTACTGGTATTCCAGGGAACGATCAAATCCTAGAGTGTGTGAGACATTACTCCCATGGAGGAAAGTGCGCATGGTGACTGTTGTATTCAATCCCTATGCATTTTCAGTGTTTCATCAACACTCTGATAGTCTACAGATTACAGAATGCCACCAGTTGTGCATCGGAAACCATTACTGGTCTTCCAGGTAACGATCAAAGCGTAGATAGTTTGAGACATTACTCCCATGGAGGAAAGTGCGGATGGTGACTGTTGTATTCAATCCCGATGCAATTTCTGTGTTTCATCAACACTCTGATGGTCCACAAATTACAGAATGCCACCAGATGTACATCGGGAACTACTACTGGTCTTCCAGGGAACGATCAAAGCGTAGACTGTTTGAGACATTACTCCCATGGAGGAAAGTGCGGATGGTGACTGTTGTATTCAATACCGATACAATTTCTGTGTTTCATCAACACTCTGATAGTCCACAGATTACAGAATACCACCAGATGTGCATCGGAAACTACTGATTGTCTTCCAGAGAACGATCAAAGCGTAGACAGTTTGAGACATTACTCCTGAAGAGGACAGTGATGATGTTGACTGTTGTATTCAATCCCGATGCAATTTCTGTGTTTCATCAACACTCTGATAGTCCACAAATTACACAATGCCACCAGATGTACATCGGGAACTACTGCTGGTCTTCCAGGGAACGATCAAAGCATAGACTGTTTGAGACATTACTCCCATGGAGGAAAGTGTGCATGGTGACTGTTGTATTCAATCCCGATGCTATTTCTGTGTTTCTTCCACACTCAGTTAGTTCACAGATTACAGAATGCCTCCAGATGTGAATCGGAAACTACTACTTGTCTTCCAGGGAACGATCATAGCGTGGACTGTTTGAGGCATTACTCCCATGGAGGAAAGTGCGGATGGTGACTGTTGTATTCAATCCCGATGCAATTTCTGTGTTTCATCAACACTCTGATTGTCCACAGAGTACAGAATGCCACCAGATGTGCATCGGAAACTACTACTGGTCTTCCAGGGAACGATCAAAGCCTAGACTGTTGCAGACATTACTCAAATGGAGGAAAGTGCGGATGGTGACTGTTGTATTTAATCCCGATGCAATTTTTGTGTTTCATCAACATTTTAAGGGTGCACTGATTACAGAATGCCTCCAGATGTGCATCGGAAGCTACTACTGGTCTTCCAGGGAACGATCAAAGCGTAGACTCTTTGAGACATTACTCCCATGGAGGAAAGTGCGCATGGTGACTGTTGTATTCAATCCCGATGCTATTTCTGTGTTTCATCAACACTCTGATAGTCCACAGATTACAGAATGCCACCAGATGTGCATCGGAAACTACTACCGGTCTTCCAGGAAACGATCAAAGCCTAGATTGTTGCAGACATTACTCCCATGGAGGAAAGTGCGGATGGTGACTGTTGTATTCAATCCCGATGCAATTTCTGTGTTTCATCAACACTCTGATAGTCCACAGAGTACAGAATGCCACCAGATGTGCATCGGAAACTACTACTGATCATCCAGGGAACGATCAAAGCCTAGACTGTTGCAGACATTACTCCCATGGAGGAAAGTGCGCATGGTGACTGTTGTATTCAATCCCGATGCAATTTCTGTGTTATATCAACACTCTCATAGTCCACAGATTACAGAATGCCTATAGCTGTGCATCGGAAACTACTACTGGTCTTCCAGGAAACGATCAAAGCGTAGACTGTTTGAGACATTACTCCCTTGGAGGAAAGTGCACATGGTGACTGTTGTATTCAATCCCGATGCAATTTCTATGTTTTATCAACACTCTGATAGTCCACAGATTACAGAATGCCTCCAGATGTGCATTGGAAACTACCACTGGTCTTCCAGGGAACGATCAAAACGTAGACTGTTTGAGACATTACTCCCATGGAGGAAAGTGCGAATGGTGACTCTTGTATTCAATCCCGATGCAATTTCTGTGTTTCATCAACACTCAGTTAGTTCTCAGATTACAGAATGCCTTCAGATGTGAATCGGAAACTACTACTGGTCTTCCAGGGAACGATCAAAGCGTGGACTTTTTCAGCCATAACTCCCATTGAGGAAAGTGCGGATGGTGACTGTTGTATTCAATCCAAATGCAATTTCTGTGTTTCATCAACACTCTGATAGTCCACAGATTACAGAATGCCTCCAGGTGTGCATCGAAAACTACTACTGGTCTTCCAGGGAACGATCAAAGCGTAGACTGTTTGAGACATTACTCCCGTGGAGGAAAGTGCGCATGGTGACTGTTGTATTTATTCCCGATGCAATTTCTATGTTTCATCAACACTCTGATAGTCCACAGATTACTGAATGCCACCAGATGTGCATAGGAAACTACTACTGGTCTACCAGGGAACGATCAAATTGTAGGCTGTTTCAGACATTACTCCCAAGTAGGAAAGTGCGGATTGTGACTGTTGTATTCAATCCCGATGCAATTTCTGTGTTTCATCGACACTCTGATAGTCCACAGATTACAGAATGCCTCCAGATGTGCATTGGAAACTACCACTGGTCTTCCAGGGAACGATCAAAGCGTAGACTGTTTGAGACATTACTCCCATGGAGGAAAGTGAGGATGGTGACTGTTGTTTTCAATCCCGATGCAATTTCTGCGTTTCATCAACGCTCTGATAGTAAACAGATTACAGAATATCACCAGATGTGCATCGGAAACTACTACTGGTCTTCCAGGGAACGATCAAAGCGTAGACTGTTTGAGACATTTCTCCAATGGAGGAAAGTGCGCATGGTGACTGTTGTATTCAATCCCGATGCTATTTCTGAGTTTCATCAACACTCTGATAGTCCACAGATTACAGAATGCCACCAGATGTACATCGGAAACTACTACTGGTATTCCAGGCAACGATGAAAGCGTAGACTGTTTGAAACATTACTCCCGATGAGGAAAGTGCGCAGGGTGACTGTTGTATTCAATCCCGATGCAGTTTCTGTGTTTCATCAACATTTTGAAGGTCCACAGATTACAGAATGGTACCAGATGTGCATCGGAAACCACTACTGGTCTTCCAGGGAACGATCAAAGCGTAGACTGTTTGAGACATTACTCCCATGGAGGAAAATGCGGATGGTGACTGTTGTATTCAATCCCGATGCAATTTCTGTGTTTCATCAACGCTATGATTGTCCACAGATTACAGAATGCCTCCAGATGTGCATCGGAAACTACTACTGGTCTTTTAGGGGACGATCAAAGCGTAGACTGTTTGAGACATTATTCCTAATTACGGAAGTTCGCATGGTGACTGTTGTATTCAATCCCGATGCAATTTCTGTGTTTCATCAACACTCAGTTAGTTCTCAGATTACAGAATGCCTCCAGATGTGAATCGGAAACTACTACTGGTCGTCCAGGGAACGATCAAAGCGTGGACTGTTTCAGACATTACTCCCATGGAGGAAAGTGCGGATGGTGACTGTTGTATTCAACCCCGATGCAATTTCTGTGTTTCATCAACACTCTGATAGTCCACAGAGTAAAGAATGCCACCAGATGTGCATCGGAAACTACTACTGGTCTTCCAGGGAACGATCAAATCCTAGACTGTTGTAGACATTACTCAAATGGAGGAAAGTGCGGATGGTGACTGTTGTATTTACTCCCGATGAAATTTTTGTGTTTCATCATCATTTTAAAGGTCCACAGATTACAGAATGCTTCCAGATGTGCATCGGAAGCTACTACTGGTCTCCCAGGGAACGACCAAAGCGTAGACTGTTTGAGACATTACTCCCATGGAGGAAAGTGCGCATGGTGACTGTTGTATTCAATCCCGATGCTATTTCTGTGTTTTATCAACACTCTGATAGTCCACAGATTACACAATGCCACCAGATGTGCATCGGAAACTACTACTGGTATTCCAGGGAACGATCAAATCCTAGAGTGTGTGAGACATTACTCCAATGGAGGAAAGTGCGCATGGTGACTGTTGTATTCAATCCCTATGCATTTTCAGTGTTTCATCAACACTCTGATAGTCTACAGATTACAGAATGCCACCAGTTGTGCATCGGAAACCACTACTGGTCTTCCAGGTAACGATCAAAGCGTAGATAGTTTGAGACATTACTCCCATGGAGTAAAGTGCGGATGGTGACTGTTGTATTCAATCCCGATGCAATTTCTGTGTTTCATCAACACTCTGATGGTCCAAAAATTACAGAATGCCACCAGATGCACATCGGGAACTACTACTGGTCTTCCAGGGAACGATCAAAGCGTAGACTGTTTGAGACATTACTCCCATGGAGGAAAGTGCGGATGGTGACTGTTGTATTCAATCCCGATACAATTTCTGTGTTTCATCAACACTCTGATAGTCCACAGATTACAGAATACCACCAGATGTGCATCGGAAACTACTGATTGTCTTCCAGAGAACGAACAAAGCGTAGACTGTTTGAGACATTACTCCCGAAGAGGACAGTGATGATGTTGACTGTTGTATTCAATCCCGATGCAATTTCAGTGTTTCATCAACACTCTGATAGTCCACAAATTACACAATGCCACCAGATGTACATCGGGAACTACTGCTGGTCTTCCAGGGAACGATCAAAGCATAGACTTTTTGAGACATTACTCCCATGGAGGAAAGTGCGCATGGTGACTGTTGTATTCAATCCCGATGCAATTTCTGTGTTTCATCCACACTCAGTTAGTTCACAGATTACAGAATGCCTCCAGATGTGAATCGGAAACTACTACTTGTCTTCCAGGGAACGATCATAGCGTGGACTGTTTCAGGCTTTACTCCCATGGAGTAAAGTGCGGATGGTGACTGTTGTATTCAATCCCGATGCAATTTCTGTGTTTCATCAACATTCTGATTGTCCACAGAGTACAGAATGCCACCAGATGTGCATCGGAAACTACTACTGGTCTTCCAGGGAACGATCAAAGCCTACACTGATGCAGACATTACTCAAATGGAGGAAAGTGCGGGTGGTGACTGTTGTATTTACTCCCGATGCAATTTTTGTGTTTCATCAACATTTTAAGGGTGCACTGATTACAGAATGCCTCCAGATGTGCATCGGAAGCTACTACTGGTCTTCCAGGGAACGATCAAAGCGTAGACTGTTTGAGACATTACTCCCATGGAGGAAAGAGCGCATGGTGACTTTTGTATTCAATCCCGATGCTATTTCTGTGTTTCATCAACACTCTGATAGTCCACAGATTACAGAATGCCACCAGATGTGCATCGGAAACTACTACTGGTATTCCAGGGAACGATCAAATCGTAGAGTGTGTGAGACATTACTCCCATGGAGGAAAGTGCGGATGGTGACTGTTGTATTCAACCCCGATGCAATGTCTGTGTTTCATCAAAACTCATACCCCACAGATTACAGAATGCCACCAGATGTGCATCGGAAACTACTACTGGTCTTCCAGGGAACGATTAAAGCGTGGACTGTTTCAGACATTACTCCCATGGAGGAAAGTGCGGATTGTGACTGTTGTATTCAATCCCGATGCAAGTTCTGTGTTTCATCAACACTCTGATAGTCCACAGAGTACAGAATGCCACCAGATGTGCATCGGAAACTACTACTGGTCTTCCAGGAAACGATCAAAGCCTAGATTGTTGCAGACATTACTCCCATGGAGGAAAGTGCGGATGGTGACTGTTGTATTCAATCCCGATGCAATTTCTGTGTTTCATCAACACTCTGATAGTCCACAGAGTACAGAATGCCACCAGATGTGCATCGGAAACTACTACTGATCATCCAGGGAACGATCAAAGCCTAGACTGTTGCAGACATTACTCCCATGGAGGAAAGTGCGCATGGTGACTGTTGTATTCAATCCCGATGCAATTTCTGTGTTATATCAACACTCTCATAGTCCACAGATTACAGAATGCCTCCAGCTGTGCATCGGAAACTACTACAGGTCTTCCAGGAAACGATCAAAGCGTAGACTGTTTGAGACATTACTCCCGTGGAGGAAAGTGCGCATGGTGACTGTTGTATTTATTCCCGATGCAATTTCTATGTTTCATCAACACTCTGATAGTCCACAGATTACTGAATGCCACCAGATGTGCATAGGAAACTACTACTGGTCTACCAGGGAACGATCAAATTGTAGGCTGTTTCAGACATTACTCACAAGTAGGAAAGTGCGGATTGTGACTGTTGTATTCAATCCCGATGCAATTTCTGTGTTTCATCAACACTCTGATAGTCCACAGATTACAGAATGCCTCCAGATGTGCATTGGAAACTACCACTGGTCTTCCAGGGAACAATCAAAGCGTAGACTGTTTGAGACATTACTCCCATGGAGGAAAGTGAGGATGGTGACTGTTGTATTCAATCCCGATGCAATTTCTGCGTTTCATCAACGCTCTGATAGGAAACAGATTACAGAATACCACCTGATGTGCATCGGAAACTACTACTGGTCTTCCAGGGAACGATCAAAGCGTAGACTGTTTGAGACATTTCTCCAATGGAGGAAAGTGCGCATGGTGACTGTTGTATTCAATCCCGATGCTATTTCTGGGTTTCATCAACACTCTGATAGTCCACAGATTACAGAATGCCACCAGATGTACATCGGAAACTACTACTGGTATTCCAGGCAACGATCAAAGCGTAGACTGTTTGAAACATTACTCCCGATGAGGAAAGTGCGCAGGGTGACTGTTGTATTCAATCCCGATGCAGTTTCTGTGTTTCATCAACATTTTGAAGGTCCACAGATTACAGAATGGTACCAGATGTGCATCAGAAACCACTACTGGTCTTCCAGGGAACGATCAAAGCGTAGACTGTTTGAGACATTACTCCCATGGAGGAAAATGCGGATGGTGACTGTTGTATTCAATCCCGATGCAATTTCTGTGTTTCATCAACGCTCTGACTGTCCACAGATTACAGAATGCCTCCAGATGTGCATCGGAAACTACTACTGGTCTTTTAGGGGACGATCAAAGCGTAGACTGTTTGAGACATTACTCCTAATTACGGAAGTTCGCATGGTGACTGTTGTATTCAATCCCGATGCAATTTCTGTGTTTCATCAACACTCAGTTAGTTCTCAGATTACAGAATGCCTCCAGATGTGAATCGGAAACTACTACTGGTCTTCCAGGGAACGATCAAAGCGTGGACTGTTTCAGACATTACTCCCATGGAGGAAAGTGCGGATGGTGACTGTTGTATTCAATCCCGATGCAATTTCTGTGTTTCATCAACACTCTGATAGTCCACAGAGTAAAGAATGCCACCAGATGTGCATCGGAAACTACTACTGGTCTTCCAGGGAACGATCAAAGCCTAGACTGTTGTAGACATTACTCAAATGGAGGAAAGTGCGGATGGTGACTGTTGTATTTACTCCCGATGAAATTTTTGTGTTTCATCATCATTTTAAAGGTCCACAGATTACAGAATGCTTCCAGATGTGCATCGGAAGCTACTACTGGTCTCCCAGGGAACGACCAAAGCGTAGACTGTTTGAGACATTACTCCCATGGAGCAAAGTGCGCATGGTGACTGTTGTATTCAATCCCGATGCTATTGCTGTGTTTTATCAACACTCTGATAGTCCACAGATTACACAATGCCACCAGATGTGCATCGGAAACTACTACTGGTATTCCAGGGAACGATCAAATCCTAGAGTGTGTGAGACATTACTCCCATGGAGGAGAGTGCGCATGGTGCCTGTTGTATTAAATCCCTATGCATTTTCAGTGTTTCATCAACACTCTGATAGTCTACAGATTACAGAATGCCACCAGTTGTGCATCGGAAACCACTACTGGTCTTCCAGGTAACGATCAAAGCGTAGATAGTTTGAGACATTACTCCCATGGAGGAAAGTGCTGATGGTGACTGTTGTATTCAATCCCGATGCAATTTCTGTGTTTCATCAACACTCTGATGGTCCACAAATTACAGAATGCCACCAGATGTACATCGGGAACTACTACTGGTCTTCCAGGGAACGATCAAAGCGTAGACTGTTTGAGACATTACTCCCATGGAGGAAAGTGCGGATGGTGACTGTTGTATTCAATCCCGATACAATTTTTGTGTTTCATCAACACTCTGATAGTCCACAGATTACAGAATACCACCAGATGTGCATCGGAAACTACTGATTGTCTTCCAGAGAACGATCAAAGCGTAGACTGTTTGAGACATTACTCCCGAAGAGGACAGTGATGATGTTGACAGTTGTATTCAATCCCGATGCAATTTCTGTGTTTCATCAACACTCTGATAGTCCACAAATTACACAATGCCACCAGATGTACATCGGGAACTACTGCTGGTCTTCCAGGGAACGATCAAAGCATAGACTGTTTGAGACATTACTCCCATGGAGGAAAGTGCGCATGGTGACTGTTGTATTCAATCCCGATGCAATTTCTGTGTTTCATCCACACTCAGTTAGTTCACAGATTACAGAATGCCTCCAGATGTGAATCGGAAACTACTACTTGTCTTCCAGGGAACGATCATAGCATGGACTGTTTCAGGCATTACTCCCATGGAGGAAAGTGCGGATGGTGACTGTTGTATTCAATCCCGATGCAATTTCTGTGTTTCATCAACACTCTGATTGTCCACAGAGTACAGAATGCCACCAGATGTGCATCGGAAACTACTACTGGTCTTCCAGGGAACGATCAAAGCCTAGACTGTTGCAGACATTACTCAAATGGAGGAAAGTGCGGATGGTGACTGTTGTATTTACTCCCGATGCATTTTTTGTGTTTCATCAACATTTTAAGGGTGCACTGATTACAGAATGCCTCCAGATGTGCATCGGAAGCTACTACTGGTCTTCCAGGGAACGATCAAAGCGTAGACTGTTTGAGACATTACTCCCATGGAGGAAAGTGCGCATGGTGACTGTTGTATTCAATCCCGATGCTATTTCTGTGTTTCATCAACACTCTGATAGTCCACAGATTACAGAATGCCACCAGATGTGCATCGGAAACTACTACTGGTATTCCAGGGAACGATCAAATCGTAGAGTGTGTGAGACATTACTCCCATGGAGGAAAGTGCGGATGGTGACTGTTGTATTCAACCCCGATGCAATTTCTGTGTTTCAT
Source organism: Schistocerca gregaria (assembly GCF_023897955.1). Lineage (NCBI taxonomy): Eukaryota > Metazoa > Arthropoda > Insecta > Orthoptera > Acrididae > Schistocerca > Schistocerca gregaria. The sequence goes on from NC_064929.1 coordinate 30,694,040, forward strand.
CAACACTCTGACACCCCACAGATTACAGAATGCCACCAGATGTGCATCGGAAACTACTACTGGTCTTCCAGGGAACGATTAAAGCGTGGACTGTTTCAGACATTACTCCCATGGAGGAAAGTGCGGATTGTGACTGTTGTATTCAATCCCGATGCAAGTTCTGTGTTTCATCAACACTCTGATAGTCCACAGAGTACAGAATGCCACCAGATGTGCATTGGAAACTACTACTGGTCTTCCAGGAAACGATCAAAGCCTAGATTGTTGCAGACATTACTCCCATGGAGGAAAGTGCGGATGGTGACTGTTGTATTCAATCCCGATGCAATTTCTGTGTTTCATCAACACTCTGATAGTCCACAGAGTACAGAATGCCAAGAGATGTGCATCGGAAACTACTACTGATCATCCAGGGAACGATCAAATCCTAGACTGTTGCAGACATTACTCCCATGGAGGAAAGTGCGCATGGTGACTGTTGTATTCAATCCCGATGCAATTTCTGTGTTATATCAACACTCTCATAGTCCACAGAATACAGAATGCCTCCAGCTGTGCATCGGAAACTACTACTGGTCTTCCAGGAAACGATCAAAGCGTAGACTGTTTGAGACATTACTCCCTTGGAGGAAAGTGCACATGGTGACTGTTGTATTCAATCCCGATGCAATTTCTGTGTTTTATCAACACTCTGAAGGTCAACAGAATAAAGAATGCCTCCAGATGTGCATCGGAAACTACTACAGGTCTTCCAGGGAACGATCAAAGCGTAGACTGTTTGAGACATTACTCACGTGGAGGAAAGTGCGCATGGTGACTTTTGTATTCAATCCCGATGCTATTTCTGTGTTTAATCAACACTCTGATAGTCCACAGATTACATAATGCCTATAGATGTGCATCGGACACTACTACTGGTATTCCAGGGAACGATCAAAACGTAGACTGTGTGAGACATTACTCCCATGGAGGAAAGTGCGCATGGTGACTGTTGATTTCAATCCCTATGCATTTCCTGTGTTTCATCAACACTCTGATAGTCTACAGATTACAGAATGCCACCAGTTGTGCATCGGAAACCAGTACTTGTCTTCCAGGAAACGATCAAAGCGTAGACAGTTTGAGACATTACTCCCATGTAGGAAAGTGCGGATGGTGACTGTTGTATTCAATCCCGATGCAATTTCTGTGTTTCGTCAACACTCTGATAGTCCACAAATTACACAATGCCACCAGATGTACATCGGGAAATACTACTGGTCTTCCTGGGAACGATCAAAGCGTAGACTGTTTGAGACATTACTCCCATGGAGGAAAGTGTTCATGGTGACTGTTGTATTCAACCCCGATGCAATTTCTGTGTTTCATAAACACTCTGATAGTCCACAGATTACAGAATGCCTCCAGATGTGCATCGGAAACTACTACTGGTTTTCCAGATAACGATCAAATGGTAGACTGTTTGAGACATTACTCCCATGTAGGAAAGTGCGGATTGTGACTGTTGTATTCACTCCCAGTGCAATTTCTGTGTTTCATCAACACATTGAATGTCCACAGATTACAGAATACCACCAGATTTTCATCGGAAACTACCACTGGTCTTCCAGGGAACGATCAAAGCGTAGACTGTTTGAGACATTACTTACAAGAAGGAAAGTGTGGATGGAGACTGTTGTATTCAATCCCGATGCAATTTCTGTGTTTCATCAACACTCTGATAGTCCACAAATTACACAATGCCACCAGATGTACCTCCGGAACTACTACTGGTCCATCAGGGAACGATCAAAGCGTAGACTGTTTGAGACATTACTCCTGTGGAGGAAAGTGCGCATGGTGACTGTTGTATTCAATCCCGATGCAATTTCTGTGTTTCATCAACATTTTGAAGGTCCACAGATTACAGAATGCCACCAGATGAGCATCAGAAACCACTACTGGTCTTCCAGGGAACGATCAAAGCGTAGACTGTTTGAGACATTACTCCCATGGAGGAAAATGCGGATGGTGACTGTTGTATTCAATCCCGATGCAATTTCTGTGTTTCATCAACGCTCTGATTGTCCACAGGTTACAGAATGCCTCCAGATGTGCATCGAAAACTACTACTGGTCTTTTAGGGAACGATCAAAGCGTAGACTGTTTGAGACATTACTCCTGTGGACGAAAGTTCGCATGGTGACTGTTGTATTCAATCCCGTTGCAATTTCTGTGTTTCATCAACACTCAGTTAGTTCACAGATTACAAAATTCCTCCAGATGTGAATCGGAAACTACTACTGGTCTTCCAGGGAACGATCAAAGTGTGGACTAATTCAGACATTACTCCCATGGAGGAAAGTGCGGATGGTGACTGTTGTATTCAATCCCGATGCAATTTCTGTGTTTCATCAACACTCTGATAGTCCACAGAGTAAAGAATGCCACCAGATGTGCATCGGAAACTACTACTGGTATTCCAGGGAACGATCAAATCGTAGAGTGTGTGAGACATTACTCCCATGGAGGAAAGTGCGCATGGTGACTGTTGTAATCAATCCCTATGCATTTTCAGTATTTCATCAACACTCTGATAGTCTACAGATTACAGAATGCCACCAGTTGTGCATCGGAAACCACTACGGGTCTTCCAGGTAACGATCAAAGCGTAGATAGTTTGAGACATTACTCCCATGGAGGAAAGTGCGGATGGTGACTGTTGTATTCAATCCCGATGAAATTTCTGTGTTGCATCAACACACTGATAGTGCACAAATTACACAATGCCACCAGATGTACATCGGGAAATACTACTGGTCTTCCTGGGAACGATCAAAGCGTAGACTGTATGAGACATTACTCCCATGGAGGAAAGTGTTCATGGTGACTGTTGTATTCAACCCCGATGCAATTTCTGTGTTTCATCAACACTCTGATACCCCACAGATTACAGAATGCCACCAGATGTGCATCGGAAACTACCACTGGTCTTCCAGGGAACGATCAAAGCGTGGACTGTTTCAGACATTACTCCCATGGTGGAAAGTGCGGATGGTGACTGTTGTATTCAACCCCGATGCAATTTCTGTCTTTCATCAACACTCTGATACCCCACAGATTACAGAATGCCACCAGATGTGCATCGGAAACTACTACTGGTCTTCCAGGGAACGATTAAAGCGTGGACTGTTTCAGACATTACTCCCATGGAGGAAAGTGCGGATTGTGACTGTTGTATTCAATCTCGATGCAAGTTCTGTGTTTCATCAACACTCTGATAGTCCACAGAGTACAGAATGCCACCAGATGTGCATCGGAAACTACTACTGGTCTTCCAGGAAACGATCAAAGCCTAGATTGTTGCAGACATTACTCCCATGGAGGAAAGTGCGCATGGTGACTGTTGATTTCAATCCCTATGCATTTCCTGTGTTTTATCAACACTCTGATAGTCCACAAATTACACAATGCCACCAGATGTACATCGGGAAATACCACTGGTCTTCCTGGGAACGATCAAAGCGTAGACTGTTTGAGACATTACTCCCATGGAGGAAAGTGTTGATGGTGACTGTTGTATTCAACCCCGATGCAATTTCTGTGTTTCATCAACACTCTGATACCCCACAGATTACAAAATGCCACCAGATGTGCATCGGAAACTACCACTGGTCTTCCAGGGAACGATCAAAGCGTGGACTGTTTCAGACATTACTCCCATGGAGGAAAGTGCGGATGGTGACTGTTGTATTCAACCCCGATGCAATTTCTGTGTTTCATCAACACTCTGATACCCCACAGATTACAGAATGCCACCAGATGTGCATCGGAAACTACTACTGGTCTTCCAGGGAACGATTAAAGCGTGGACTGTTTCAGACATTACTCCCATGGAGGAAAGTGCGGATTGTGACTGTTGTATTCAATCCCGATGCAAGTTCTGTGTTTCATCAACACTCTGATAGTCCACAGAGTACAGAATGCCACCAGATGTGCATCGGTAACTACTACTGGTTTTCCAGATAACGATCAAATGGTAGACTGTTTGAGACATTACTCCCTTGGAGGAAAGTGCACATGGTGACTGTTGTATTCAATCCCGATGCAATTTCTGTGTTTTATCAACACTCTGAAGGTCAACAGAAAACAGAATGCCTCCAGATGTGCATCGGAAACTACTACAGGTCTTCCAGGGAACGATCAAAGCGTAGACTGTTTGAGACATTACTCACGTGGAGGAAAGTGCGCATGGTGACTGTTGTATTCAATCCCGATGCTATTTCTGTGTTTAATCAACACTCTGATAGTCCACAGATTGCATAATGCCTATAGATGTGCATCGGACACTACTACTGGTATTCCAGGGAACGATCAAATCGTAGACTGTGTGAGACATTACTCCCATGGAGGAAAGTGCGCATGGTGACTGTTGATTTCAATCCCTATGCATTTCCTGTGTTTTATCAACACTCTGATAGTCCACAAATAACACAATGCCACCAGATGTACCTCCGGAACTACTACTGGTCCCCCAGGGAACGATCAAAGCGTAGACTGTTTCAGACATTACTCCCATGGAGGAAAGTGCGGATGGTGACTGTTGTATTCAATCCCGATGCAATTTCTGTGTTTCATCAACACTCTGATAGTCCACAGAGTAAAGAATGCCACCAGATGTGCATCGGAAACTACTACTGGTCTTCCAGGGAACGATCAAAGCGTAGACTGTTTGAGACATTACTCCCATGGAGGAAAGTGCGCATGGTGACTGTTGTATTCAATCCCGATGCTATTTCTGTGTTTTATCAACACTCTGATAGTCCACAGATTACACAATGCCACCAGATGTGCATCGGAAACTACTACTGGTATTCCAGGGAACGATCAAATCCTAGAGTGTGTGAGACATTACTCCCATGGAGGAAAGTGCGCATGGTGACTGTTGTAATCAATCCCTATGCATTTTCAGTGTTTCATCAACACTCTGATAGTCTACAGATTACAGAATGCCACCAGATGTGCATCGGAAACTACCACTGGTCTTCCAGGGAACGATCAAAGCGTGGACTGTTTCAGACATTACTCCCATGGAGGAAAGTGCGGATGGTGACTGTTGTATTCAATCCCGATGCAATTTCTGTGTTTCATCAACACTCTGATAGTCCACAGAGTACAGAATGCCACCAGATGTGCATCGGAAACTACTACTGGTCTTCCAGGGAACGATCAAAGCCTAGACTATTGCAGACATTACTCTCATGGAGGAGAGTGCGGATGGTGACTGTTGTATTCAATCCCGATGCAATTGCTGTGTTTCATCAACACTCTGATAGTCCACAGAGTACAGAATGCCACCAGATGTGCATCGGAAACTACTACTGGTCTTGCAGGGAACGATCAAAGCCTAGACTGTTTCAGACATTACTCCCATGGAGGAAAGTGCGGATTGTGACTGTTGTATTCAATCCCGATGCAAGTTCTGTGTTTCATCAACACTCTGATAGTCCACAGAGTACAGAATGCCACCAGATGTGCATCGGAAACTACTACTGGTCTTCCAGGAAACGATCAAAGCCTAGATTGTTGCAGACAGTACTCCCATGGAGGTAAGTGCACATGGTGACTGTTGATTTCAATCCCTATGCATTTCCTGTGTTTTATCAACACTCTGATAGTCCACAAATTACACAATGCCACCAGATGTACATCGGGAAATACCACTTTTCTTCCTGGGAACGATCAAAGCGTAGACTGTTTGAGACATTACTCCCATGGAGGAAAGTGTTCATGGTGACTGTTGTATTCTACCCCGATGCAATTTCTGTGTTTCATAAACAATCTGATACCCCACAGATTACAAAATGCCACCAGATGTGCATCGGAAACTACCACTGGTCTTCCAGGGAACGATCAAAGCGTGGACTGTTTCAGACATTACTCCCATGGAGGAAAGTGCGGATGGTGACTGTTGTATTCAACCCCGATGCAATTTCTGTGTTTCATCAACACTCTGATACCCCACAGATTACAGAATGCCACCAGATGTGCATCGGAAACTACTACTGGTCTTCCAGGGAACGATTAAAGCGTGGACTGTTTCAGACATTACTCCCATGGAGGAAAGTGCGGTTTGTGACTGTTGTATTCAATCCCGATGCAAGTTCTGTGTTTCATCAACACTCTGATAGTCCACAGAGTACAGAATGCCACCAGATGTGCATCGGAAACTACTACTGGTTTTCCAGATAACGATCAAATGGTAGACTGTTTGAGACATTACTCCCTTGGAGGAAAGTGCACATGGTGACTGTTGTATTCAATCCCGATGCAATTTCTGTGTTTTATCAACACTCTGAAGGTCAACAGAAAACAGAATGCCTCCAGATGTGCATCGGAAACTACTACAGGTCTTCCAGGGAACGATCAAAGCGTAGACTGTTTGAGACATTACTCACGTGGAGGAAAGTGCGCATGGTGACTGTTGTATTCAATCCCGATGCCATTTCTGTGTTTAATCAACACTCTGATAGTCCACAGATTGCATAATGCCTATAGATGTGCATCGGACACTACTACTGGTATTCCAGGGAACGATCAAATCGTAGACTGTGTGAGACATTACTCCCATGGAGGAAAGTGCGCATGGTGACTGTTGATTTCAATCCCTATGCATTTCCTGTGTTTTATCAACACTCTGATAGTCCACAAATTACACAATGCCACCAGATGTACCTCCGGAACTACTACTGGTCCCCCAGGGAACGATCAAAGCGTAGACTGTTTCAGACATTACTCCCATGGAGGAAAGTGCGGATGGTGACTGTTGTATTCAATCCCGATGCAATTTCTGTGTTTCATCAACACTCTGATAGTCCACAGAGTAAAGAATGCCACCAGATGTGCATCGGAAACTACTACTGGTCTTCCAGGGAACGATCAAATCCTAGAGTGTGTGAGACATTACTCCCATGGAGGAAAGTGCGCATGGTGACTGTTGTAATCAATCCCTATGCATTTTCAGTGTTTCATCAACACTCTGATAGTCTACAGATTACAGAATGCCACCAGATGTGCATCGGAAACTACCACTGGTCTTCCAGGGAACGATCAAAGCGTGGACTGTTTCAGACATTACTCCCATGGAGGAAAGTGCGGATGGTGACTGTTGTATTCAATCCCGATGCAATTTCTGTGTTTCATCAACACTCTGATAGTCCACAGAGTACAGAATGCCACCAGATGTGCATCGGAAACTACTACTGGTCTTCCAGGGAACGATCAAAGCCTAGACTATTGCAGACATTACTCCCATGGAGGAAAGTGCGGATGGTGACTGTTGTATTCAATCCCGATGCAATTGCTGTGTTTCATCAACACTCTGATAGTCCACAGAGTACAGAATGCCACCAGATGTGCATCGGAAACTACTACTGGTCTTGCAGGGAACGATCAAAGCCTAGACTGTTGCAGACATTACTCCCATGGAGGAAAGTGCGCATGGTGACTGTTGTATTCAATCCCGATGCAATTTCTGTGTTATATCAACACTCTGATAGTCTACAGATTACAGAATGCCACCAGTTGTGCATCGGAAACCACTACTGGTCTTCCAGGGAACGATCAAATCGTAGACAGTTTGAGACATTACTCCCATGGAGGAAAGTGCGGATGGTGACTGTTGTATTCAATCCCGATGCAATTTCTGTGTTTCATCAACACTCTGATGGTCCACAAATTACACAATGCCACCAGATGTACATCGGGAAATACTACTGGTCTTCCTGGGAACGATCAAAGCGTAGACTGTTTGAGTCATTACTCCCATGGAGGAAAGTGTTCATGGTGACTGTAGTATTCAACCCCGATGCAATTTCTGTGTTTCATCAACACTCTGATACCCCAAAGATTACAGAATGCACCAGATGTACCTCCGGAACTACTACTGGTCCCCCAGGGAACGATCAAAGCGTAGACTGTTTGAGACATTACTCCCGTGGAGGAAAGTGCATATGGTGACTGTTGTATTCAATCCCGATGCAATTTTTGTGATTCATGAACACTCTGATAGTCCACAGATTACAGAATGCCACCAGATGTGCATCGGAAACTACTACTGGTTTTCCAGGGAACGATCAAAGCGTAGACTGTTTGAGACATTACTCCAATGGAGGAAAATGCTGATGGTGACTGTTGTATTCACTCCCGATGCAATTTTTGTGTTTCATCAACACCCTGATAGTCCACAGATTACAGATGTGCATCGGAAACTACTACTGTCCTTCCAGGAAACAATCAAAGCGTAGACTGTTTCAGACTTTACTCCCATGGAGGAAAGTGCGCATGATGACTGTTGTATTCAATCCCGATGCATTTGCTGTGTTTCGTCAACACTCTGATAGTCCACAGATTACAGAATGCCACCAGTTGTGCATCGGAAACCACTACTGGTCTTCCAATGAAGAGATCAAATTGTAGACAGTATCAGACATTACTCCCAACTAGGAAAGTGAGGATTGTGACTGTTGTATTCACTCCCGAGGCAAGTTCTGTGTTTCATCAACACTTTGAAGGTTCACAGATTACAGAATGCCTCCAGATGTACATCGGGAGCTACTACTGGTCTTCCTGGTAAAGATCAAAGAGTAGACTGTTTGAGACATTACTCCCGTGGAGGAAAGTGCGCATGGTGACTGTTGTATTCAATCCCGATGAAATTTCTGTGTTTCATCAACACTCTGATAGCCCACAGAGTACAGAATGCCACCAGATGAGCATCACTAACTACTACTGGTCTTCCAGTTAACGATCAAAGCCTGGACTGTTTCAGACATTACTCCCATGAAGGAAAGTGCGGATGGTGACTGTTGTATTCACTCCCAAGGCAATTTCTGTGTTTCATCAACACTTTGAAGGACCACAGATTACAGAATGCCTCCAGCTGTGTATCGGAAACTACTACTGGTTTTCCAGGGAACGATCGAATTGTAGACTGTTCAGACATTATTCCCATGTAGGAAAGTGCGGATTGTGACTGTTGTATTCACTCCTGATGCAATTTCTGTGTTTCATCAACACTTTGAAAGTCCACAGATTACAGAATGCCTCCAGATTTTCATCGGAAACTACTACTTGTCCTTCAGAGAACGATCAAAGAGTAGACTGTTTGAGACATTACTCCCGTGGAGGGAAGTGCGCATGGTGACTGTTGTATTTAATCCCGATGCAATTTCTATGTTTCGTCAACACTCAGATAGTCCACAGAATACGGATAGCCTCCAGATGTGCATCGGAAACTACTACTGGTCTTCCAGGGAACGATCAAAGCGTAGACTGTTTGAGACATTACTCCCATGGAGGAAATTGCGCATGGTGACTGTTTTATTCAAACCCGATGCAATTTCTGTGTTTCATAAGCACTTTGAAGGTCCACAGATTAAAGATTGCCTCCAGATGTGCATCGGAAAGTACTGCTGGTCTTCCAGGGAACGATCAAAGCGTTGACTGTTTGACACATTACTCCCATGGAGGAAAGTGCGGATGGTGACTGTTGTATTCAATCCCGATGCAATTTCTGTGTTTCATCAACACTTTGAAGGTCCACAGATTACAGAATGCCACCAGATGTGCATCGGAAACTACTACTGGTCTTCCAGGGAACGATCAAATCGTAGACTGTTCAGACATTACTCCCATGGAGGAAAGTGCGGATGGTGACTGCTGTATTCAATCCCGATGCAATTTCTGTGTTTCATCAACACTCTTATAGTCCACATAGTACAGAATGCCAACAGATGTGCATCAAAAACTACTACTGGTCTTCCAGGGAACGATCAAAGCCTAGACTGTTGCAGACATTACTCCCATGGAGGAAAGAGCGGATGGTGACTGTTGTATTCAATCCCGATGCAATTGCTATGTTTCATCAACACTCTGATAGTCCACAGAGTACAGAATGCCACCAGATGTGCATCGGGAACTACTACTGGTCTTCCTGGGAAAGATCAAAGCGTAGACTGTTTGAGACATTACTCCCGTGGAGGAAAGTGCGCATGGTGACTGTTGTATTCAATCCCGATGAAATTTCTGTGTTTCATCAACACACTGATAGCCCACAGAGTACAGAATGCCACCAGATGAGCATCGGTAACTACTACTGGTCTTCCAGGGAACGATCAAAGCCTGGACTGTTTCAGACATTACTCCCATGAAGGAAAGTGCGGGTGGTGACTGTTGTATTCACTCCCGAGGCAATTTCTGTGTTTCATCAACACTTTGAAGGTCCACAGATTACAGAATGCCTCCAGATGTGTATCGGATACTACTACTGGTTTTCCAGGGAACGATCAAATTGTAGACTGTTTCAGACATTACTCCCATGTAGGAAAGTGCGGATTGTGACTGTTGTATTCACTCCCGATGCAATTTCTGTGTTTCATCAACACTTAGAAAGTCCACAGATTACAGAATGCCTCCAGATTTTCATCGGAAACTACTACTTGTCTTCCAGAGAACGATCAAAGCGTAGACTGTTTGAGACATTAGTCCCATGGAGGAAAGTGTGGATGGTGACTGTTGTATTCAATCCATATGCAACTTCTGTGTTTCGTCAACACTGTGATAGTCCACAAATTACACAATGCCACCAGATGTACTTCGGGAACTACTACTGGTTTTCCAGGGAACCATCAAAGCTTAGACTGTTTGAGACATTAGTCCCGTGGAGGAAAGTGCGGATGGTGACTGTTGTATTCAATCCCGATGCAATTTCTGTGTTTCATCAACACTTTGAAGGTCCACAGATTACAGAATGACACCAGATGTGCATCGGAAACTACTACTGGTCTTCCAGGGAAAGATCAAAGCGTAGACTGTTTGAGACATTACTCCCGTGGAGGAAAGTGCGCATGGTGACTGTTGTATTCAATCCCGATGAAATTTCTGTGTTTCATCAACACTCTGATAGCCCACAGAGTACAGAATGCCACCAGATGTGCATCGGAAACTACTACTGGTCTTCCAGGGAACGATCAAAGCCTGGACTGTTTCAGAATTACTCCCATGGAGGAAAGAGCGGATGGTGACTGTTGTATTCACTCCCGATGCAATTTCTGTGTTTCATCAACACTTTGAAAGTCCACAGATTACAGAATGCCTCCAGATTTTCATCGGAAACTAATACTTGTCTTCCAGAGAACGATCAAAGCGTAGACTGTTTGAGGCATTAGTCCCATGGAGGAAAGTGTGGATGGTGACTGTTGTATAAAATCCATATGCAATTTCTGTGTTTCGTCACCACTGTGATAGTCCACAAATTACACAATGCCACCAGATGTACTTCGGGAACTACTACTGGTCTTCCAGGGAACGATCAAAGCGTAGACTGTTTGAGACATTACTCCCGTGGAGGAAAGTGCGCATTGTGAGTGTTGTATTTAATCCCGATGCAATTTCTATGTTTCATCAACACTATGATAGTTCACAAATTACAGAATGCCATAAGATGTGCATCGTAAACTACTACTGGTCTTCCAGGGAACGATCAAATTGTAGACTGCATCAGACATTACTCCCAAGTAGGAAAGTGCGGATTGTGACTGTTGTATTCACTCCCGAGGCAATATCTGTGTTTCATCAACACTTTGAAGGTCCACAGATTACAGAATGCCACCAGATGTGCATCGGAAACTACTACTGGTCTTCCAGGGAACGATCAAAGCGTAGACTGTTTGAGACATTACTCACATGAAGGACAGTGCGGATGGTGACTGTTGTATTCAATCCCGATGCAATTGCTGTGTTTCATCAACTCTCTGATAGTCCACAGAGTACAGAATGCCACCAGATGTGCATCGGAAACTACTACTGGTCTTCCAGGGAACGATCAAAGCCTAGACTGTTGCAGACACTACTCCCATGGAGGAAAGTGCGCAAGGTGACTGTTGTATTCAATCGCGATGCAATTTCTGTGTTATATCAACACTCTGATAGTCCACAGAGTACAGAATGCCACCAGATGTGCATCGGAAACTACTACTGGTCTTCCAGGGAACGATCAAAGCCTAGACTGTTGCAGACATTACTCCCATGGCGGAAAGTGCGCATGGTGACTGTTGTATTCACTCCCGACGCAATTTCTGTCTTTATCAACACTCTGAAGGTCAACAGACTACAGAATGCCTCCAGATGCGCATCGGAAACTACTACTGGTCTTCCAGGGAACGATCAAAGCGTAGACTGTTTGAGACATTACTCCCATGGAGGAAAGTGCGCATGGTGACTGTTGTATTCAATCCCGATGCTATTTCTGTGTTTAATCAACACTCTGATAGTCCACAGAGTACAGAATGAATATAGATGTGCATCGGACACTACTACTGGTATTCCAGGGAACGATCAAATCGTAGACTGTGTGAGACATTACTCCCATGGAGGAAAGTGCGCATGGTGACTGTTGTATTCAATCCCTATGCATTTTCTGTGTTTCATCAACACTCTGATAGTCTACAGATTACAGAATTCCACCAGTTGTGCGTCGGAAAACACTACTGGTCTTCCAGGGAACGATCAAAGCGTAGACAGTTTGAGACATTACTCCCATGGAGGAAAGTGCGGATGGTGACTGTTGTATTCAATCCCGATGAAATTTCTGTGTTTCATCAACACTCTGATAGTCCACAAAATACACAATGCCACCAGATGTATCTCCGGAACTACTACTGGTCCCCCAGGGAACGATCAAAGCGTAGACTGTTTGAGACATTACTCCCGTGGAGGAAAGTGCCCATGGTGACTGTTGTATTCACTCCCGATGCAATTTTTGTGTTTCATCAACACTCTGATAGTCCACCGATTACAGATATGCATCGGAAACTACTACTGTCCTTCCAGGAAACGATCAAAGCATAGACTGTTTCAGACTTTACTCCCATGGAGGAAAGTGCGCATGATGACTGTTGTATTCAATCCCGATGCAATTGCTGTGTTTCGTCAACACTCTGATAGTCCACAGATTACAGAATGCCTCCAGATTTTCATCGGAAACTACTACTTGTCTTCCAGAGAACGATCAAAGCGTAGACTGGTTGAGACATTAGTCCCATGGAGGAATGTGTGGATGGTGACTGTTGTATAAAATCCATATGCAATTTCTGTGTTTCGTCAACACTGTGATAGTCCACAAATTACACAATGTCACCAGATGTACTTCGGGAACTACTACTGGTCTTCCAGGGAACGATCAAAGCGTAGACTGTTTGAGACATTACTCCCGTGGAGGAAAGTGCGCATTGTGACTGTTGTATTTAATCCCGATGCAATTTCTATGTTTCATCAACACTCTGATAGTTCACAAATTACAGAATGCCATAAGATGTGCATCGGAAACTACTACTGGTCTTCCAGGGAACGATCAAATTGTAGACTGCATCAGACATTACTCCCAAGTAGGAAAGTGCGGATTGTGACTGTTGTATTCACTCCCGAGGCAATATCTGTGTTTCATGAACTCTTTGAAGGTCCACAGATTACAGAATGCCTCCGGATGTGTATCGGAAGGTACTACTGGTCTTCCAGGGAACTATCAAAGCGTAGACTCTTTGAGACATTACTCCCATGGAGGAAAGTGCGGATGGTGACTATTGTATTCAATCCCGATGCAATTTCTATGTTTCATCAACACTCAAATAGTCCACAGATTACAGATAGCCTCCAGATGTGCATCGGAAACTACTACTGGTCTTCCAGGGAACGATCAAAGCTTAGACTGTTTGAGACATTACTCCCATGGAGGAAATTGCGCATGGTGACTGTTTTATTCAAGCCCGATGGAAATTTCTGTGTTTCATCAACACTTTGAAGGTCCACAGATTACAGAATCCCTCCAGATGTGCATCGGAAAGTACTACTGGTCTTCCAGGGAGCGATCAAAGCGTTGACTGTTTGACACATTACTCCCATGGAGGAAAGTGCAGATGGTGACAGTTGTATTCAATCCCGATGCAATTTCTGTGTTTCATCAACTCTCTGATAGTCCACAGAGTACAGAATGCCACCAGATGTGCATCGGAAACTACTACTGGTCTTCCAGGGAACGATCAAAGCCTAGACTGTTGCAGACATTACTCCCATGGAGGAAAGTGCGCAAGGTGACTGTTGTATTCAATCGCGATGCAATTTCTGTGTTATATCAACACTCTGATAGTCCACAGAGTACAGAATGCCACCAGATGTGCATCGGAAACTACTACTGGTCTTCCAGGGAACGATCAAAGCCTAGACTGTTGCAGACATTACTCCCATGGCGGAAAGTGCGCATGGTGACTGTTGTATTCACTCCCGACGCAATTTCTGTCTTTTATCAACACTCTGAAGGTCAACAGACTACAGAATGCCTCCAGATGCGCATCGGAAACTACTGCTGGTCTTCCAGGGAACGATCAAAGCGTAGACTGTTTGAGACATTACTCCCATGGAGGAAAGTGCGCATGGTGACTGTTGTATTCAATCCCGATGCTATTTCTGTGTTTAATCAACACTCTGATAGTCCACAGAGTACAGAATGAATATAGATGTGCATCGGACACTACTACTGGTATTCCAGGGAACGATCAAATCGTAGACTGTGTGAGACATTACTCCCATGGAGGAAAGTGCGCATGGTGACTGTTGTATTCAATCCCTATGCATTTTCTGTGTTTCATCAACACTCTGATAGTCTACAGATTACAGAATTCCACCAGTTGTGCGTCGGAAACCACTACTGGTCTTCCAGGGAACGATCAAAGCGTAGACAGTTTGAGACATTACTCCCATGGAGGAAAGTGCGGATGGTGTCTGTTGTATTCAATCCCGATGCAATTTCTGTGCTTCATCAACACTCTGATAGTCCACAAAATACACAATGCCACCAGATGTACCTCCGGAACTACTACTGGTCCCCCAGGGAACGATCAAAGCGTAGACTGTTTGAGACATTACTCCCGTGGAGGAAAGTGCCCATGGTGACTGTTGTATTCACTCCCGATGCAATTTTTGTGTTTCATCAACACTCTGATAGTCCACCGATTACAGATATGCATCGGAAACTACTACTGTCCTTCCAGGAAACGATCAAAGCATAGTCTGTTTCAGACTTTACTCCCATGGAGGAAAGAGCGGATGGTGACTGTTGTATTCAATCCCGATGCAATTGCTGTGTTTCGTCAACACCCTGATAGTCCACAGATTACAGAATGCCACCAGTTGTGCATCGGAAATCACAACTGGTCTTCCAGGGAACGATCATATTGTAGACTGTTTCAGACATTACTCCCAACTAGGAAAGTGAGGATTTTGACTGTTGTATTCACTCCCGAGGCAATTTCTGTGTTTCATCAACACTGTGAAGGTCCACAGATTGCAGAATGCATCCAGATGTACATCGGGAACTACTACTGGTCTTCCTGGGAACGATCAAAGCGTAGACTGTTTGAGACATTACTCCCGTGGAGGAAAGTGCGCATGGTGACTGTTGTATTCAATCCCGATGAAATTTATGTGTTTCATCAACACTCTGATAGCCCACAGAGTACAGAATGCAACCAGATGAACATCGGTAACTACTACTGGTCTTCCAGGGAACGATCAAAGCCTGCACTGTTTCAGACATTACTCCCATGAAGGAAAGTGCGGATGGTGACTGTTGTATTCACTCCCGAGGCAATTTCTGTGTTTCATCAACACTTTGAAGGTCCACAGATTACAGAATGCCTCCAGATGTGTATCGGATACTACTACTGGTTTTCAAGGGAACTATCAAATTTTAGACTGTTTCAGACATTATTCCCATGTAGGAAAGTGCGGATGGTGACTGTTGTATTCAATCCCGATGCAATTGCTGTGTTTCATCAACTCTCTGATAGTCCACAGAGTACAGAATGCCACCAGATGTGCATCGGAAACTACTACTGGTCTTCCAGGGAACGATCAAATTGTAGACTGCATCAGACATTACTCCCAAGTAGGAAAGTGAGGATTGTGACTGTTGTATTCACTCCGGAGGCAATATCTGTGTTTCATGAACTCTTTGAAGGTCCACAGATTACAGAATGCCTCCGGATGTGTATCGGAAGGTACTACTGGTCTTCCAGGGAACTATCAAAGCGTAGACTCTTTGAGACATTACTCCCATGGAGGAAAGTGCGGATGGTGACTATTGTATTCAATCCCGATGCAATTTCTATGTTTCATCAACACTCAAATAGTCCACAGATTACAGATAGCCTCCAGATGTGCATCGGAAACTACTACTGGTCTTCCAGGGAACGATCAAAGCTTAGACTGTTTGAGACATTACTCCCATGGAGGAAATTGCGCATGGTGACTGTTTTATTCAAGCCCGATGCAATTTCTGTGTTTCATCAACACTTAGAAGGTCCACAGATTACAGAATCCCTCCAGATGTGCATCGGAAAGTACTACTGGTCTTCCAGGGAACGATCAAAGCGTTGACTGTTTGACACATTACTCCCATGGAGGAAAGTGCAGATGGTGACAGTTGTATTCAATCCCGATGCAATTTCTGTGTTTCATCAACACTTTGAAGGTCCACAGATTACAGAATGCCACCAGATGTGCATCGGAAACTACTACTGGTCTTCCAGGGAACGATCAAAGCGTAGACTGTTTGAGACATTACTCCCATGAAGGACAGTGCGGATGGTGACTGTTGTATTCAATCCCGATGCAATTGCTGTGTTTCATCAACTCTCTGATAGTCCACAGAGTACAGAATGCCACCAGATGTGCATCGGAAACTACTACTGGTCTTCCAGGGAACGATCAAAGCCTAGACTGTTGCAGACATTACTCCCATGGAGGAAAGTGCGCAAGGTGACTGTTGTATTCAATCGCGATGCAATTTCTGTGTTATATCAACACTCTGATAGTCCACAGAGTACAGAATGCCACCGGATGTGCATCGGAAACTACTACTGGTCTTCCAGGGAACGATCAAAGCCTAGACTGTTGCAGACATTACTCCCATGGAGGAAAGTGCGCATGGTGACTGTTGTATTCACTCCCGACGCAATTTCTGTCTTTTATCAACACTCTGAAGGTCAACAGACTAAAGAATGCCTCCAGATGCGCATCGGAAACTACTACTGGTCTTCCAGGGAACTATCAAAGCGTAGACTGTTTGAGACATTACTCCCATGGAGGAAAGTGCGCATGGTGACTGTTGTATTCAATCCCGATGCTATTTCTGTGTTTAATCAACACTCTGATAGTCCACAGTGTACAGAATGAATATAGATGTGCATCGGACACTACAACTGGTATTCCAGGGAACGATCAAATCGTAGACTGTGTGAGACATTACTCCCTTGGAGGAAAGTGCGCATGGTGACTGTTGTATTCAATCCCTATGCATTTTCTGTGTTTCATCAACACTCTGATAGTCTACAGATTACAGAATTCCACCAGTTGTGCATCGGAAACCACTACTGGTCTTCCAGGGAACGATCAAAGCGTAGACAGTTTGAGACATTACTCCCATGGAGGAAAGTGCGGATGGTGACTGTTGTATTCAATCCCGATGCAATTTCTGTGTTTCATCAACACTCTGATAGTCCACAAAATACACAATGCCACCAGATGTACCTCCGGAACTACTACTGGTCCCCCAGGGAACGATCAAAGCGTAGACTGTTTGAGACATTACTCCCGTGGAGGAAAGTGCCCATGGTGACTGTTGTATTCACTCCCGATGCAATTTTTGTGTTTCATCAACACTCTGATAGTCCACCGATTACAGATATGCATCGGAAACTACTACTGTCCTTCCAGGAAACGATCAAAGCATAGTCTGTTTCAGACTTTACTCCCATGGAGGAAAGTGCGCATGATGACTCTTGTATTCAATCCCGATGCAATTGCTGTGTTTCGTCAACACTCTGATAGTCCACAGATTACAGAATGCCACCAGTTGTGCATCGGAAACCACTACTGATCTTCCAGGGAACGATCAAATTGTAGACTGTTTCAGACATTACTCCCAACTAGGAAAGTGAGGATTGTGACTGTTGTATTCACTCCCGAGGCAATTTCTGTGTTTCATCAACACTGTGAAGTTCCACAGATTACAGAATGCCTCCAGATGTACATCGGGAACTAGTACTGGTCTTCCTGGGAACGATCAAAGCGTAGACGGTTTGAGACATTACTCCCATGGAGGAAAGTGCGCATGGTGACTGTTGTATTCAATCCCAATGCAATTTCTGTGTTTCATCAGCATTTTGAAGGTCCACAGATTACAGAATGCCACCAGTTGTGCATCGGAAACTACTACTGGTCTTCCAGGGAACGATCAAAGCCTAGACTGTTGCAGACATTACTCAAATGGAGGAAAGTGCGGATGGTGACTGTTGTATTTACTTCCGATGCAATTTTTGTGTTTCATCAACATTTTGAAGGTCCACAGATTACAGAATGCCTCCAGATGTGCATCGGAAGCTACTACTTATCCTCCAGGGAACGATCAAAGCGTAGACTGTTTGAGACATTACTCCCATGGAGGAAAGTGCGCATGGTGACTGTTGTATTCAATCCCGATACTATTTCTGTGTTTTATCAACACTCTGATAGTCCACAGATTACAGAATGCCACCAGATGTGCATCGGAAACTACTACTGGTATTCCAGGGAACGATCAAATCGTAGAGTGTGTGACACATTACTCCCATGGAATAAAGTGCGCATGGTGACTGTTGTATTCAATCCCTATGCATTTTCAGTGTTTCATCAACACTCAGATAGTCTACAGATTACAGAATGCCACCAGTTGAGCATCGGAAACCACTACTGGTCTTCCAGGGAACGATCAAAGCGTAGATAGTTTGAGACATTACTCCCAAGTAGGAAAGTGCGGATGGTGACTGTTGTATTCAATCCCGATGAAATTTCTGTGTTTCATCAACATACTGATAGTCCACAAATTACACAATGCCACCAGTTGTGCATCGGAAACCACTACTGGTCTTCCTGGGAACGATCAAAGCGTAGACTGTTTGAGACATTACTCCCATGGAGGTAAGTGTTCATGGTGACTGTTGTATTCAACCCCGATGCAATTTCTGTGTTTCATCAACACTCTGATACCCCACAGATTACAGAATGCCACCAGATGTGCATCGGAAACTACTACTGGTCTTCCAGGGAACGAACAAAGCGTGGACTGTTACAGACATTACTCCCATGGAGGACAGTGCGGATGGTGACTGTTGTATTCAATCCCGATGCAATTTCTGTGTTTCATCAACACTCTGATAGTCCACAGAGTACAGAATGCCACCAGATGTGCATCGGAAACTACTACTGGTCTTCCAGGGAACGATCAAAGCCTAGACTGTTGCAGACATTACTCCCATGGAGGAAAGTGCGCATGGTGACTGTTGTATTCAATCCCGCTGCAATTTCTGTGTTTCATCAACACTCTGATAGTCTACAGATTACAGAATGCCACCAGTTGTGCATCCGAAACCACTACTGGTCTTCCAGGGAACGATCAAAGCGTAGACAGTTTGAGATATTACTCCCATGGAGGAAAGTGCGGATGGTGACTGTTGTATTCAAACCTAATGCAATTTCTGTGTTTCATCAACACTCTGATAGTCCACAAATTACACAATGCCACCAGATGTACATCGGGAAATAATACTGGTGTTCCTGGGAACGATCAAAGCATAGACTTTTTGAGACATTACTCCCATGGAGGAAAGTGTTAATGGTGACTGTTTTATTCAACCCCGATGCAATTTCTGTGTTTCATCAACACTCTGATACCCCAAAGATTACAGAATGCCACCAGATGTGCATCGGAAACTACTACTGGTCTTCCACGGAACGATCAAATCCTGGACTGTTTCAGACATTACTCCCATGGAGGAAAGTGCGGATGGTGACTGTTGTATTCAATCCCGATGCAATTTCTGTGTTTCATAAACACTCTGATAGTCCACAAATTACACAATGCCACCAGATGTACCTCCGGGACTACTACTGGTCCCCCAGGGAACGATCAAAGCGTAGACTGTTTGAGACATTAGTCCCATGGAGGAATGTGTGGATGGTGACTGTTGTAAAAAATCCATATGCAATTTCTGTGTTTCGTCAACACTGTGATAGTCCACAAATTACACAATGTCACCAGATGTACTTCGGGAACTACTACTGGTCTTCCAGGGAACGATCAAAGCGTAGACTGTTTGAGACATTACTCCCGTGGAGGAAAGTGCGCATTGTGACTGTTGTATTTAATCCCGATGCAATTTCTATGTTTCATCAACACTCTGATAGTTCACAAATTACAGAATGCCATAAGATGTGCATCGGAAACTACTACTGGTCTTCCAGGGAACGATCAAATTGTAGACTGCATCAGACATTACTCCCAAGTAGGAAAGTGCGGATTGTGACTGTTGTATTCACTCCCGAGGCAATATCTGTGTTTCATGAACTCTTTGAAGGTCCACAGATTACAGAATGCCTCCGGATGTGTATCGGAAGGTACTACTGGTCTTCCAGGGAACTATCAAAGCGTAGACTCTTTGAGACATTACTCCCATGGAGGAAAGTGCGGATGGTGACTATTGTATTCAATCCCGATGCAATTTCTATGTTTCATCAACACTCAAATAGTCCACAGATTACAGATAGCCTCCAGATGTGCATCGGAAACTACTACTGGTCTTCCAGGGAACGATCAAAGCTTAGACTGTTTGAGACATTACTCCCATGGAGGAAATTGCGCATGGTGACTGTTTTATTCAAGCCCGATGGAAATTTCTGTGTTTCATCAACACTTTGAAGGTCCACAGATTACAGAATCCCTCCAGATGTGCATCGGAAAGTACTACTGGTCTTCCAGGGAACGATCAAAGCGTTGACTGTTTGACACATTACTCCCATGGAGGAAAGTGCAGATGGTGACAGTTGTATTCAATCCCGATGCAATTTCTGTGTTTCATCAACTCTCTGATAGTCCACAGAGTACAGAATGCAACCAGATGAACATCGGTAACTACTACTGGTCTTCCAGGGAACGATCAAATCGTAGACTGTGTGAGACATTACGCCCATGGAGGAAAGTGCGCATGGTGACTGTTGTATTCAATCCCTATGCATTTTCTGTGTTTCATCAACACTCTGATAGTCTACAGATTACAGAATTCCACCAGTTGTGCGTCGGAAACCACTACTGGTCTTCCAGGGAACGATCAAAGCGTAGACAGTTTGAGACATTACTCCCATGGAGGAAAGTGCGGATGGTGACTGTTGTATTCAATCCCGATGCAATTTCTGTGTTTCATCAACACTCTGATAGTCCACAAAATACACAATGCCACCAGATGTACCTCCGGAACTACTACTGGTCCCCCAGGGAACGATCAAAGCGTAGACTGTTTGAGACATTACTCCCGTGGAGGAAAGTGCCCATGGTGACTGTTGTATTCACTCCCGATGCAATTTTTGTGTTTCATCAACACTCTGATAGTCCACCGATTACAGATATGCATCGGAAACTACTACTGTCCTTCCAGGAAACGATCAAAGCATAGTCTGTTTCAGACTTTACTCCCATGGAGGAAAGTGCGCATGATGACTGTTGTATTCAATCCCGATTCAATTGCTGTGTTTCGTCAACACTCTGATAGTCCACAGATTACAGAATGCCACCAGTTGTGCATCGGAAACCACTGCTGATCTTCCAGGGAACGATCAAATTGTAGACTGTTTCAGACATTACTCCCAACTAGGAAAGTGAGGATTGTGACTGTTGTATTCACTCCCGAGGCAATTTCTGTGTTTCATCAACACTTGGAAGGTCCACAGATTACAGAATGACACCAGATGTGCATCGGAAACTACTACTGGTCTTCCAGGGAAAGATCAAAGCGTAGACTGTTTGAGACATTACTCCCGATGAGGAAAGTGCGCATGGTGACTGTTGTATTCAATCCCGATGAAATTTCTGTGTTTCATCAACACTCTGATAGCCCACAGAGTACAGAATGCCACCAGATGTGCATCGGAAACTACTACTGGTCTTCCAGGGAACGATCAAAGCCTGGACTGTTTCAGAATTACTCCCATGGAGGAAAGAGCGGATGGTGACTGTTGTATTCAATCCCGATGCAATTGCTGTGTTTCGTCAACACCCTGATAGTCCACAGATTACAGAATGCCACCAGTTGTGCATCGGAAATCACAACTGGTCTTCCAGGGAACGATCATATTGTAGACTGTTTCAGACATTACTCCCAACTAGGAAAGTGAGGATTTTGACTGTTGTATTCACTCCCGAGGCAATTTCTGTGTTTCATCAACACTGTGAAGGTCCACAGATTGCAGAATGCATCCAGATGTACATCGGGAACTACTACTGGTCTTCCTGGGAACGATCAAAGCGTAGACTGTTTGAGACATTACTCCCGTGGAGGAAAGTGCGCATGGTGACTGTTGTATTCAATCCCGATGAAATTTATGTGTTTCATCAACACTCTGATAGCCCACAGAGTACAGAATGCAACCAGATGAACATCGGTAACTACTACTGGTCTTCCAGGGAACGATCAAAGCCTGCACTGTTTCAGACATTACTCCCATGAAGGAAAGTGCGGATGGTGACTGTTGTATTCACTCCCGAGGCAATTTCTGTGTTTCATCAACACTTTGAAGGTCCACAGATTACAGAATGCCTCCAGATGTGTATCGGATACTACTACTGGTTTTCAAGGGAACTATCAAATTTTAGACTGTTTCAGACATTATTCCCATGTAGGAAAGTGCGGATGGTGACTGTTGTATTCAATCCCGATGCAATTGCTGTGTTTCATCAACTCTCTGATAGTCCACAGAGTACAGAATGCCACCAGATGTGCATCGGAAACTACTACTGGTCTTCCAGGGAACGATCAAATTGTAGACTGCATCAGACATTACTCCCAAGTAGGAAAGTGAGGATTGTGACTGTTGTATTCACTCCGGAGGCAATATCTATGTTTCATGAACTCTTTGAAGGTCCACAGATTACAGAATGCCTCCGGATGTGTATCGGAAGGTACTACTGGTCTTCCAGGGAACTATCAAAGCGTAGACTCTTTGAGACATTACTCCCATGGAGGAAAGTGCGGATGGTGACTATTGTATTCAATCCCGATGCAATTTCTATGTTTCATCAACACTCAAATAGTCCACAGATTACAGATAGCCTCCAGATGTGCATCGGAAACTACTACTGGTCTTCCAGGGAACGATCAAAGCTTAGACTGTTTGAGACATTACTCCCATGGAGGAAATTGCGCATGGTGACTGTTTTATTCAAGCCCGATGCAATTTCTGTGTTTCATCAACACTTAGAAGGTCCACAGATTACAGAATCCCTCCAGATGTGCATCGGAAAGTACTACTGGTCTTCCACGGAACGATCAAAGCGTTGACTGTTTTACACATTACTCCCATAGAGGAAAGTGCAGATGGTGACAGTTGTATTCAATCCCGATGCAATTTCTGTGTTTCATCAACACTTTGAAGGTCCACAGATTACAGAATGCCACCAGATGTGCATCGGAAACTACTACTGGTCTTCCAGGGAACGATCAAAGCGTAGACTGTTTGAGACATTACTCCCATGAAGGACAGTGCGGATGGTGACTGTTGTATTCAATCCCGATGCAATTGCTGTGTTTCATCAACTCTCTGATAGTCCACAGAGTACAGAATGCCACCAGATGTGCATCGGAAACTACTACTGGTCTTCCAGGGAACGATCAAAGCCTAGACTGTTGCAGACATTACTCCCATGGAGGAAAGTGCGCAAGGTGACTGTTGTATTCAATCGCGATGCAATTTCTGTGTTATATCAACACTCTGATAGTCCACAGAGTACAGAATGCCACCGGATGTGCATCGGAAACTACTACTGGTCTTCCAGGGAACGATCAAAGCCTAGACTGTTGCAGACATTACTCCCATGGAGGAAAGTGCGCATGGTGACTGTTGTATTCACTCCCGACGCAATTTCTGTCTTTTATCAACACTCTGAAGGTCAACAGACTACAGAATGCCTCCAGATGCGCATCGGAAACTACTACTGGTCTTCCAGGGAACGATCAAAGCGTAGACTGTTTGACACATTACTCCCATGGAGGAAAGTGCGCATGGTGACTGTTGTATTCAATCCCGATGCTATTTCTGTGTTTAATCAACACTCTGATAGTCCACAGTGTACAGAATGAATATAGATGTGCATCGGACACTACAACTGGTATTCCAGGGAACGATCAAATCGTAGACTGTGTGAGACATTACTCCCATGGAGGAAAGTGCGCATGGTGACTGTTGTATTCAATCCCTATGCATTTTCTGTGTTTCATCAACACTCTGATAGTCTACAGATTACAGAATTCCACCAGTTGTGCATCGGAAACCACTACTGGTCTTCCAGGGAACGATCAAAGCGTAGACAGTTTGAGACATTACTCCCATGGAGGAAAGTGCGGATGGTGACTGTTGTATTCAATCCCGATGCAATTTCTGTGTTTCATCAACACTCTGATAGTCCACAAAATACACAATGCCACCAGATGTACCTCCGGAACTACTACTGGTCCCCCAGGGAACGATCAAAGCGTAGACTGTTTGAGACATTACTCCCGTGGAGGAAAGTGCCCATGGTGACTGTTGTATTCACTCCCGATGCAATTTTTGTGTTTCATCAACACTCTGATAGTCCACCGATTACAGATATGCATCGGAAACTACTACTGTCCTTCCAGGAAACGATCAAAGCATAGTCTGTTTCAGACTTTACTCCCATGGAGGAAAGTGCGCATGATGACTCTTGTATTCAATCCCGATGCAATTGCTGTGTTTCGTCAACACTCTGATAGTCCACAGATTACAGAATGCCACCAGTTGTGCATCGGAAACCACTACTGATCTTCCAGGGAACGATCAAATTGTAGACTGTTTCAGACATTACTCCCAACTAGGAAAGTGAGGATTGTGACTGTTGTATTCACTCCCGAGGCAATTTCTGTGTTTCATCAACACTGTGAAGTTCCACAGATTACAGAATGCCTCCAGATGTACATCGGGAACTAGTACTGGACTTCCTGGGAACGATCAAAGCGTAGACGGTTTGAGACATTACTCCCATGGAGGAAAGTGCGCATGGTGACTGTTGTATTCAATCCCAATGCAATTTCTGTGTTTCATCAGCATTTTGAAGGTCCACAGATTACAGAATGCCACCAGTTGTCCATCGGAAACTACTACTGGTCTTCCAGGGAACGATCAAAGCCTAGACTGTTGCAGACATTACTCAAATGGAGGAAAGTGCGGATGGTGACTGTTGTATTTACTTCCGATGCAATTTTTGTGTTTCATCAACATTTTGAAGGTCCACAGATTACAGAATGCCTCCAGATGTGCATCGGAAGCTACTACTGGTCCTCCAGGGAACGATCAAAGCGTAGACTGTTTGAGACATTACTCCCATGGAGGAAAGTGCGCATGGTGACTGTTGTATTCAATCCCGATACTATTTCTGTGTTTTATCAACACTCTGATAGTCCACAGATTACAGAATGCCACCAGATGTGCATCGGAAACTACTACTGGTATTCCAGGGAACGATCAAATCGTAGAGTGTGTGAGACATTACTCCCATGGAATAAAGTGCGCATGGTGACTGTTGTATTCAATCCCTATGCATTTTCAGTGTTTCATCAACACTCAGATAGTCTACAGATTACAGAATGCCACCAGTTGAGCATCGGAAACCACTACTGGTCTTCCAGGGAACGATCAAAGCGTAGATAGTTTGAGACATTACTCCCAAGTAGGAAAGTGCGGATGGTGACTGTTGTATTCAATCCCGATGAAATTTCTGTGTTTCATCAACATACTGATAGTCCACAAATTACACAATGCCACCAGTTGTGCATCGGAAACCACTACTGGTCTTCCTGGGAACGATCAAAGCGTAGACTGTTTGAGACATTACTCCCATGGAGGTAAGTGTTCATGGTGACTGTTGTATTCAACCCCGATGCAATTTCTGTGTTTCATCAACACTCTGATACCCCACAGATTACAGAATGCCACCAGATGTGCATCGGAAACTACTACTGGTCTTCCAGGGAACGAACAAAGCGTGGACTGTTACAGACATTACTCCCATGGAGGACAGTGCGGATGGTGACTGTTGTATTCAATCCCGATGCAATTTCTGTGTTTCATCAACACTCTGATAGTCCACAGAGTACAGAATGCCACCAGATGTGCATCGGAAACTACTACTGGTCTTCCAGGGAACGATCAAAGCCTAGACTGTTGCAGACATTACTCCCATGGAGGAAAGTGCGCATGGTGACTGTTGTATTCAATCCCGCTGCAATTTCTGTGTTTCATCAACACTCTGATAGTCTACAGATTACAGAATGCCACCAGTTGTGCATCCGAAACCACTACTGGTCTTCCAGGGAACGATCAAAGCGTAGACAGTTTGAGATATTACTCCCATGGAGGAAAGTGCGGATGGTGACTGTTGTATTCAAACCTAATGCAATTTCTGTGTTTCATCAACACTCTGATAGTCCACAAATTACACAATGCCACCAGATGTACATCGGGAAATAATACTGGTGTTCCTGGGAACGATCAAAGCATAGACTTTTTGAGACATTACTCCCATGGAGGAAAGTGTTAATGGTGACTGTTTTATTCAACCCCGATGCAATTTCTGTGTTTCATCAACACTCTGATACCCCAAAGATTACAGAATGCCACCAGATGTGCATCGGAAACTACTACTGGTCTTCCACGGAACGATCAAATCCTGGACTGTTTCAGACATTACTCCCATGGAGGAAAGTGCGGATGGTGACTGTTGTATTCAATCCCGATGCAATTTCTGTGTTTCATAAACACTCTGATAGTCCACAAATTACACAATGCCACCAGATGTACCTCCGGAACTACTACTGGTCCCCCAGGGAACGATCAAAGCGTAGACTGTTTGAGACAATACTCCCGTGGAGGAAAGTGCGCATGGTGACTGTTGTATTCAATCCCGATGCAATTTTTGTGATTCATGAACACTCTGATAGTCCACAGATTACAGAATGCCTCCAGATGTGTATCGGATACTACTACTGGTTTTCCGGGGAACGATCAAATTGTAGACTGTTTCACACATTACTCCCATGTAGGAAAGTGCGGATTGTGACTGTTGTATTCACTCCCGATGCAATTTCTGTGTTTCATCAACACTTTGAAAGTCCACAGATTACAGAATGCCTCCTGATTTTCATCGGAAACTACTACTTGTCTCCCAGAGAACGATCAAAGCGTAGACTGTTTGAGACATTAGTCCCGTGGAGGAAAGTGTGGATGGTGACTGTTGTATTCAATCCATATGCAATTTCTGTGTTTCGTCAACACTGTGATAGTCCACAAATTACACAATGCCACCAGATGTACTTCGGGAACTACTACTGGTCTTCCAGGGAACCATCAAAGCTTAGACTGTTTGAGACATTAGTCCCGTGGAGGAAAGTGCGGATGGTGACTGTTGTATTCAATCCCGATCCAATTCCTGTGTTTCATCAACACTTTGAACGTCCACAGATTACAGAACGACACCAGATGTGCATCGGAAACTACTACTGGTCTTCCAGGGAAAGATCAAAGCGTAGACTGTTTGAGACATTACTCCCGTGGAGGAAAGTGCGCATGGTGACTGTTGTATTCAATCCCGATTAAATTTCTGTGTTTCATCAACACTCTGATAGCAGACAGAGTACAGAATGCCACCAGATGTGCATCGGAAACTACTACTGGTCTTCCAGGGAACGATCAAAGCCTGGACTGTTTCAGAATTACTCCCATGGAGGAAAGAGCGGATGGTGACTGTTGTATTCAATCCCGATGCAATTGCTGTGTTTCGTCAACACTCTGATAGTCCACAGATTACAGAATGCCACCAGTTGTGCATCGGAAACCACTACTGGTCTTCCAGGGAACGATCATATTGTAGACTTTTTCAGACATTACTCCCAACTAGGAAAGTGAGGATTGTGACTGTTGTATTCACTCCCGAGGCAATTTCTGTGTTTCATCAACACTTTGCAGGTCCACAGATTACAGAATGCATCCAGATGTACATCGGGAACTACTACTGGTCTTCCTGGGAACGATCAAAGCGTAGACTGTTTGAGACATTACTCCCGTGGAGGAAAGTGCGCATGGTGAGTGTTGTATTCAATCCCAATGAAATTTATGTGCTTCTGCAACACTCTGATAGCCCACAGAGTACAGAATGCCACCAGATGAACATCGGTAACTACTACTGGTTTTCCAGGGAACGATCAAAGCCTGCACTGTTTCAGACATTACTCCCATGAAGGAAAGTGCGGATGGTGACTGTTGTATTCACTCCCGAGGCAATTTCTGTGTTTCATCAACACTTTGAAGGTCCACAGATTACAGAATGCCTCCAGATGTGTTTCGGATACTACTACTGGTTTTCAAGGGAACTATCAAATTGTAGACTGTTTCAGACATTATTCCCATGTAGGAAAGTGCGGATTGTGACTGTTGTATTCACTCCCGATGCAATTTCTGTGTTTCATCAACACTTTGAAAGTCCACAGATTACAGAATGCCTCCAGAATTTCATCGGAAACTACTACTTGTCTTCCAGAGAACGATCAAAGCGTAGACTGTTTGAGACATTAGTCCCATGGGGGAAAGTGTGGATGGTGACTGTTGTATTCAATCCATATGCAATTTCTGTGTTTCGTCAACACTGTGATAGTCCACAAATTACACAATGCCACCAGATGTACTTCGGGAACTACTACTGGTCTTCCAGGGAACGATCAAAGCGTAGACTGTTTGAGACATTACTCCCGTGGAGGAAAGTGCGCATTGTGACTGTTGTATTTAGTCCCGATGCAATTTCTATGTTTCATCAACACTCTGATAGTTCAAAAATTACAGAATGCCACCAGATGTGCATCGGAAACTACTACTGGTCTTCCGGGGAACGATCAAATTGTAGACTGCATCAGACATTACTCCCAAGTAGGAAAGTGCGGATTGTGACTGTTGTATTCACTCCAGAGGCAATATCTGTGTTTCATGAACTCTTTGAAGGTCCACAGATTATAGAATGCCTCCGGATGTGTATCGGAAACTACTACTGGTCTTCAAGGGAACTATCATAGCGTAGACTCTTTGAGACATTACTCCCATGGAGGAAAGTGCGGATGGTGACTATTGTATTAAATCCCGATGCAATTTTTATATTTCATCAACACTCAGATAGTCCTCAGATTACAGATAGCCTCCAGATGTGCATCGGAAACTACTACTGGTCTTCCAGGGAACGATCAAAGCCTAGACTGTTGCAGACATTACTCCCATGGAGGAAAGTGCGCATGGTGACTGTTGTATTCAATCGCGATGCAATTTCTGTGTTATATCAACACTCTGATAGTCCACAGAGTACAGAATGCCACCAGATGTGCATCGGAAACTACTACTGGTCTTCCAGGGAACGATCAAATCCTAGACTGTTGCAGACATTACTCCCATGGAGGAAAGTGCGCATGGTGACTGTTGTATTCACTCCCGACGCAATTTCTGTCTTTTATCAACATTCTGAAGGTCAACAGACTACAGAATGCCTCCAGATGCGCATCGGAAACTACTACTGGTCTTCCAGGGAACGATCAAAGCGTAGACTGTTTGAGACATTACTCCCATGGAGGAAAGTGCGCATGGTGACTGTTGTATTCAATCCCGATGCTATTTCTGTGTTTAATCAACACTCTGATAGTCCACAGAGTACAGAATGAATATAGATGTGCATCGGACACTACTACTGGTATTCCAGGGAACGATCAAATCGTAGACTGTGTGAGACATTACTCCCATGGAGGAAAGTGCGTATGGTGACTGTTGTATTCAATCCCTTCGCATTTTCTGTGTTTCATCAACACTCTGATAGTCTACAGATTACAGAATTCCACCAGTTGTGCATCGGAAACCACTACTGGTCTTCCAGGGAACGATCAAAGCGTAGACAGTTTGAGACATTACTCCCATGGAGGAAAGTGCGGATGGTGACTGTTGTATTCAATCCCGATGCAATTTCTGTGTTTCACCAACACTCTGATAGTCCACAAAATACACAATGCCACCAGATGTACCTCCGGAACTACTACTGGTCCCCCAGGGAACGATCAAAGCGTAGACTGTTTGAGACATTACTCCCGTGGAGGAAAGTGCCCATGGTGACTGTTGTATTCACTCCCGATGCAATTTTTGTGTTTCATCAACACTCTGATAGTCCACCGATTACAGATATGCATCGGAAACTACTACTGTCCTTCCAGGAAACGATCAAAGCATAGACTGTTTCAGACTTTACTCCCATGGAGGAAAGTGCGCATGATGACTGTTGTATTCAATCCCGATGCAATTGCTGTGTTTCGTCAACACTCTGATAGTCCACAGATTACAGAATGCCACCAGTTGTGCATCGGAAACCACTACTGGTCTTCCAGGGAACGATCAAATTGTAGACTGTTTCAGACATTACTCCCAACTAGGAAAGTGAGGATTGTGACTGTTGTATTCACTCCCGAGGCAATTTCTGTGTTTCATCAACACTTTGAAGGTCCACAGATTACAGAATGCCTCCAGATGTACATCGGGAACTAGTACTGGTCTTCCTGGGAACGATAAAAGCGTAGACTGTTTGAGACATTACTCCCGTGGAGGAAAGTGCGCATGGTGACTGTTGTATTCAATCCCGATGAAATTTCTGTGTTTCATCAACACTCTGATAGCCCACAGAGTACAGAATGCCACCGGATGAGCATCGGTAACTTCTACTGGTCTTCCAGGGAACGATCAAAGCCTGGACTGTTTCAGACATTACTCCCATGAAGGAAAGTGCGGATGGTGTCTGTTGTATTCACTTCCGAGGCAATTTCTGTGTTTCATCAACACTTTGAAGGTCCACAGAGTACAGAATGCTACCAGATGTGCATCGGAAACTACTACTGGTCTTCCAGGGAACGATCAAAGCGTAGACGGTTTGAGACATTAGTCCCATGAAGGACAGTGCGAATGGTGACTGTTGTATTCAATCCCGATGCTATTTCTGTGTTTCATCAACACTCTGATTGTCCACAGATTACAGAATGCCACCAGAAGTGCTTCGGAATCTACTACTGGTATTCCAAGGAACTATCAAAGCGTAGACTGTTTGAGCCTTTACACCCGTGGAGGAAAGTGTTCATGGTGATTGTTGTATTCAAGTCCGATTCAATTTCTGTGTTTCATCAACACTCTGATAGTCCACAGATTACAGAATGCCGCCAGTTGTGCATCGGAAACCACTACTGGTATTCCAGGGAAAGATCAAAGCGTAGACGGTTTGAGACATTACTCCCATGGAGGAAAGTGCGCATGGTGACTGTTGAATTCAATCCAAATGCAATTTCTGTGTTTCATCAGCATTTTGAAGGTCCACAGATTACAGAATGCCACCAGTTGTGCATCGGAAACTACTACTGGTCTTCCAGGGAACGATCAAAGCCTAGACTGTTGCAGCCATTACTCAAATGGAGGAAAGTGCGGATGGTGACTGTTGTATTTACTTCCGATGCAATTTTTGTGTTTCATCAACATTTTGAAGGTCCACAGATTACAGAATGCCTCCAGATGTGCATCGGAAGCTACTACTGGTCCTCCAGGGAACGATCAAAGCGTAGACTGTTTGAGACATTACTCCCATGGAGGAAAGTGCGCATGGTGACTGTTGTATTCAATCCCGATACTATTTCTGTGTTTTATCAACACTCTGATAGTCCACAGATTACAGAATGCCACCAGATGTGCATCGGAAACTACTACTGGTATTCCAGGGAACGATCAAATCGAGGAGTGTGTGAGACATTACTCCCATGGAATAAAGTGCGCATGGTGACTGTTGTATTCAATCCCTATGCATTTTCAGTGTTTCATCAACACTCAGATAGTCTACAGATTACAGAATGCCACCAGTTGAGCATCGGAAACCACTACTGGTCTTCCAGGGAACGATCAAAGCGTAGATAGTTTGAGACATTACTCCCAAGTAGGAAAGTGCGGATGGTGACTGTTGTATTCAATCCCGATGAAATTTCTGTGTTTCATCAACATACTGATAGTCCACAAATTACACAATGACACCAGTTGTACATCGGAAACCACTACTGGTCTTCCTGGGAACGATCAAAGCGTAGACTGATTAAAACATTACTCCCATGGAGGTAAGTGTTCATGGTGACTGTTGTATTCAACCCCGATGCAATTTCTGTGTTTCATCAACACTCTGATACCCTACAGATTACAGAATGCCACCAGATGTGCATCGGAAACTACTACTGGTCTTCCAGGGAACGATCAAAGCGTGGACTGTTACAGACATTACTCCCATGGAGGACAGTGCGGATGGTGACTGTTGTATTCAATCCCAATGCAATTTCTGTGTTTCATCAACACTCTGATAGTCCACAGAGTACAGAATGCCACCAGATGTGCATCGGAAACTACTACTGGTCTTCCAGGGAACGATCAAAGCCTAGACTGTTGCAGACATTACACCCATGGAGGAAAGTGCGGATGGTGACTGTTGTATTCAATCCCGATGCAATTTCTGTGTTTCATCAACACTCTGATAGTCCACAGAGTACAGAATGCCACCAGATGTGCATCGGAAACTACTACTGGTCTACCAGGGAACGATCAAAGCCTAGACTGTTGCAGACATTACTCCCATGGAGGAAAGTGCGCATGGTGACTGTTGTATTCAATCCCGATGCAATTTCTGTGTCTCATAAACACTCTGATAGTCCACAAATTACACAATGCCACCAGATGTACCTCCGGAACTACTACTGGTCCCCCAGGGAACGATCTAAGCGTAGACTGTTTAAGACATTACTCCCGTGGAGGAAAGTGCGCATGGTGACTGTTGTATTCAATCCCGATGCAATTTTTGTGATTCATGAACACTCTGATAGTCCACAGATTACAGAATGCCACCAGATGTGCATCGGAAACTACTACTGGCCTTCGCGGAAACGATCAAAGCGTAGACTGTTTCAGACTTTACTCCCATGGAGGAAAGTGCGCATGGTGACTGTTGTATTCAATCCCGATCCTATCTCTGTGTTTAATCAACACTCTGATAGTCCACAGATTACAGAATGCCATGGTGACTGTTGTATTCAATCCCGATGCAATTTTTGTGATTCATGAACACTCTGATAGTCCACAGATTACAGAATGCCACCAGATGTGCATCGGAAACTACTACTGGTCTACCAGGGAACGATCAAAGCCTAAACTGTTGCAGACATTACTTCCATGGAGGAAAGTGCGCATGGTGACTGTTGTATTCAATCCCGCTGCAATTTCTGTGTATCATCAACACTCTGATAGTCTACAGATTACAGAATGCCACCAGTTGTGCATCGGAAACCACTACTGGTCTTCCAGGGAACGATCAAAGCGTAGACTGTTTGAGACATTACTCCCGTGGAGGAAAGTGCGCATGGTGACTGTTGTATTCAATCCCGATGCAATTTTTGTGATTCATGAACACTCTGATAGTCCACAGATTACAGAATGCCACCAGATGTGCATCGGAAACTACTACTGGCCTTCGCGGAAACGATCAAAGCGTAGACTGTTTCAGACTTTACCCCCATGGAGGAAAGTGCGCATGGTGACTGTTGTATTTAATCCCGATCCTATCTCTGTGTTTAATCAACACTCTGATAGTCCACAGATTACAGAATGCCATGGTGGCTGTTGTATTCATTCCCGATGCAATTTTTGTGATTCATGAACACTCTGATAGTCCACAGATTACAGAATGCCACCAGATGTGCATCGGAAACTACTACTGGTATTCCAGGGAACGATCAAATCGTAGACTGTGTGAGACATTACTCCCATAGAGGAAAGTGACCATGGTGACTGTTGTATTCAATCCCTATGCATTTTCTGTGTTTCATCAACACTCTGATAGTCTACAGATTACAGAATGCCACCAGTTGTGAATCGGAAACCACTACTGGTCTTCCAGGGAACGATCTAAGCGTAGACAATTTGAGACATTACTCCAATGGAGGAATGTGCGGATGGTGACTGTTGTATTCAATCCCGATGCAATTTCTGTGTTTCATCAACACTTTGAAGGTCCACAGATTACAGAATGCCTCCAGATGTGTATCGGATACTACTACTGGTTTTCCAGGTAACGGTAAAATTGTAGACTGCTTCAGACATTACTCCCAAGTAGGAAAGTGCGGATTGTGACTGTTGTATTCACTCCCGAGGCAATTTCTGTGTTACATCAACTCTTTGAAGGTCCACAGATTACAGAATGCCTCCAGATGTGTATCGGAAACTACTACTGGTCTTCCAGGGAACTATCAAAGGGTAGACTCTTTGAGACATTTCTCCCATGGAGGAAAGTGCGGATGGCGACTGTTGTATTCAATCCCGATGCAATTTCTATATTTAATCAACACTCAGATAGTCCACAGATTACAGATAGCCTCCAGATGTGCATCGGAAACTACTACTGATAATCCAGGGATTGATCAAAGCGTGGACTGTTTGAGACATTACTCCCATGGTGGAAATTGCGCATGGTGACTGTTTTATTCAAACCCGATGCAATTTCTGTGGTTCATCAACACTTTGAAGGTCCACAGAATACAGAATGCCTCCAGATGTGCATGGAAAGTACTACTGGTCTTCCTGGGAACGATCAAAGCGTAGACTGTTTGAGACATTACTCCCGTGGAGGAAAGTGCGCATGCTGACTGTTGTATTCAATCCCGATGAAATTTCTGTGTTTCATCAAGACTCTGATAGCCCACAGAGTACAGAATGCCACCAGATGTGCATCGGTAACTACTACTGGTCTTCCAGGGAACGATCAAAGCCTGGCCTGTTTCAGAATTACTCCCATGGAGGAAAGAGCGGATGGTGACAGTTGTATTCAATCCCGATGCAATTTCTGTGTTTCATCAACGCTCTGATAGTACACAGATTACAGAATGCATCCAGATGTGCATCGGAAACTACTACTGGTCTTCCAGGGAACGATCAAATTGTAGACTGCTTCAGACATTACTCCCAAGTAGGAAAGTGCGGATTGTGACTGTTGTATTCACTCCCGAGGCAATTTCTGTGTTTCATTAACCCTTTGAAAGTCCACAGATTACAGAATGCATCCAGATGTGTATCGGAAACTACTACTGGTCTTCCAGGGAACTATCAAAGCGTAGACTCTTTGAGACATTTCTCCCATGGAGGAAAGTGCGGATGGCGACTGTTGTATTCAATATCGATGCAATTTCTATATTTAATCAACACTCAGATAGTCCACAGATTACAGATAGCCTCCAGATGTGCATCGGAAACTACTACTGATAATCCAGGGATTGATCAAAGCGTAGACTGTTTGAGACATTACTCCCATGGTGGAAATTGCGCATGGTGACTGTTTTATTCAAACCCGATGCAATTTCTGTGTTTCATCAACACTTTGAAGGTCCACGGATTACAGAATGCCTCCAGATGTGCATCGGAAAGTACTACTGGTCTTCCTGGGAACGATCAAAGCGTAGACTGTTTGAGACATTACTCCCGTGGAGGAAAGTGCGCATGCTGACTGTTGTATTCAATCCCGATGAAATTTCTGTGTTTCATCAACACTCTGATAGCCCACAGAGTACAGAATGCCACCAGATGTGCATCGGTAACTACTACTGGTCTTACAGGGAACGATCAAAGCCTGGACTGTTTCAGACATTACTCCCATGGAGGAAAGTGCGCATGGTGACTGTTGTATTCAATCCCGATGCAATTTCTGTGTTTCATCAACACTCTGATAGTCCACAGAGTACATAATGCCACCAGATGTGCATCGGAAACTAGTACTGGTCTTCCAGGGAACGATCAAAGCCTAGACTGTTGTAGACATTACTCAAATGAAGGAAAGTGCGGATGGTGACTGTTGTATTTACTCCCGTTGCAATTTTTGTGTTTCATCAACATTTTGAAGGTCCACAGATTACAGAATGCCTCCAGATTTGCATCGGAAGCTACTACTGGTCTTCCAGGGAACGATCAAAGCGTAGTCTGTTTGAGCCTTTACACCCGTGGAGGAAAGTGTTCATGGTGATTGTTGTATTCAAGTCCGATTCAATTTCTGTGTTTCATCAACACTCTGATAGTCCACAGATTACAGAATGCCGCCAGTTGTGCATCGGAAACCACTACTGGTATTCCAGGGAAAGATCAAAGCGTAGACGGTTTGAGACATTACTCCCATGGAGGAAAGTGCGCATGGTGACTGTTGAATTCAATCCAAATGCAATTTCTGTGTTTCATCAGCATTTTGAAGGTCCACAGATTACAGAATGCCACCAGTTGTGCATCGGAAACTACTACTGGTCTTCCAGGGAACGATCAAAGCCTAGACTGTTGCAGCCATTACTCAAATGGAGGAAAGTGCGGATGGTGACTGTTGTATTTACTTCCGATGCAATTTTTGTGTTTCATCAACATTTTGAAGGTCCACAGATTACAGAATGCCTCCAGATGTGCATCGGAAGCTACTACTGGTCCTCCAGGGAACGATCAAAGCGTAGACTGTTTGAGACATTACTCCCATGGAGGAAAGTGCGCATGGTGACTGTTGTATTCAATCCTGATACTATTTCTGTGTTTTATCAACACTCTGATAGTCCACAGATAACAGAATGCCACCAGATGTGCATCGGAAACTACTACTGGTATTCCAGGGAACGATCAAATCGAAGAGTGTGTGAGACATTACTCCCATGGAATAAAGTGCGCATGGTGACTGTTGTATTCAATCCCTATGCATTTTCTGTGTTTCATCAACACTCTGATACCCCACAGATTACAGAATGCCACCAGATGTGCATCGGAAACTACTACTGGTCTTCCAGGGAACGATCAAAGCGTGGACTGTTACAGACATTACTCCCATGGAGGACAGTGAGGATGGTGACTGTTGTATTCAATCCCAATGCAATTTCTGTGTTTCATCAACACTCTGATAGTCCACAGAGTACAGAATGCCACCAGATGTGCATCGGAAACTACTACTGGTCTTCCTGGGAACGATCAAAGCATAGACTTGTTGAGGCATTACTCCCATGGAGGAAAGTGTTCATGGTGACTGTTGTATTCAACCCCGATGCAATTTCTGTGTTTCATCAACACTCTGATACCCCAAAGATTACAGAATGCCACCAGATGTGCATCGGAAACTACTACTGGTCTTCCAGGGAACGATCAAAGCCTGGACTGTTTCAGACATTACTCCCATGGAGGAAAGTGCGGATGGTGACTGTTGTATTCAATCCCGATGCAATTTCTGTGTCTCATAAACACTCTGATAGTCCATAAATTACACAATGCCACCAGATGTACCTCCGGAACTACTACTGGTCCCCCAGGGAA
Source organism: Schistocerca gregaria (assembly GCF_023897955.1). Lineage (NCBI taxonomy): Eukaryota > Metazoa > Arthropoda > Insecta > Orthoptera > Acrididae > Schistocerca > Schistocerca gregaria. Next base: position 30,731,639 of record NC_064929.1, read on the forward strand.
CGATCAAAGCGTAGACTGTTTGAGACATTACTCCCGTGGAGGAAAGTGCGCATGGTGACTGTTGTATTCAATCCCGATGCAATTTTTGTGATTCATGAACACTCTGATAGTCCACAGATTACAGAATGCCACCAGATGTGCATCGGAAACTACTACTGGTTTTCCAGGGAACGATCAAAGCGTAGACTGTTTGAGACATTACTCCCATGGAGGAAAATTCGGATGGTGACTGTTGTATTCATTCCCGATGCAATTTTTGTGTTTCATCAACACTCTGATAGTCCACAGATTACAGATGTGCATCGGAAACTACTACTGGCCTTCGCGGAAACGATCAAAGCGTAGACTGTTTCAGACTTTACTCCCATGGAGGAAAGTGCGCATGGTGACTGTTGTATTCAATCCCGATCCTATCTCTGTGTTTAATCAACACTCTGATAGTCCACAGATTACAGAATGCCATGGTGACTGTTGTATTCAATCCCGATGCAATTTTTGTGATTCATGAACACTCTGATAGTCCACAGGTTGCAGAATGCCACCAGATGTGCATCGGAAACTACTACTGGTATTCCAGGGAACGATCAAATCGTAGACTGTGTGAGACATTACTCCCATAGAGGAAAGTGCGCATGGTGACTGTTGTATTCAATCCCTATGCATTTTCTGTGTTTCATCAACACTCTGATAGTCTACAGATTACAGAATGCCACCAGTTGTGAATCGGAAACCACTACTGGTCTTCCAGGGAACGATCTAAGCGTAGACAATTTGAGACATTACTCCAATGGAGGAATGTGCGGATGGTGACTGTTGTATTCAATCACGATGCAATTTCTGTGTTTCATCAACACTTTGAAGGTCCACAGATTACAGAATGCCTCCAGATGTGTATCGGATACTACTACTGGTTTTCCAGGTAACGATAAAATTGTAGACTGCTTCAGACATTACTCCCAAGTAGGAAAGTGCGGATTGTGACTGTTGTATTCACTCCCGAGGCAATTTCTGTGTTTCATCAACTCTTTGAACGTCCACAGATTACAGAATGCCTCCAGATGTGTATCGGAAACTACTACTGGTCTTCCAGGGAACTATCAAAGGGTAGACTCTTTGAGACATTTCTCCCGTGGAGGAAAGTGCGGATGGCGACTGTTGTATTCAATCCCTATGCAATTTCTATATTTAATCAACACTCAGATAGTCCACAGATTACAGATAGCCTCCAGATGTGCATCGGAAACTACTACTGATAATCCAGGGATTGATCAAAGCGTGGACTGTTTGAGACATTACTCCCATGGTGGAAATTGCACATGGTGACTGTTTTATTCAAACCCGATGCAATTTCTGTGTTTCATCAACACTTTGAAGGTCCACAGGTTACAGAATGCCTCCAGATGTGCATGGAAAGTACTACTGGTCTTCCTGGGAACGATCAAAGCGTAGACTGTTTGAGACATTACTCCCGTGGAGGAAAGTGCGCATGCTGACTGTTGTATTCAATCCCGATGAAATTTCTGTGTTTCATCAAGACTCTGATAGCCCACAGAGTACAGAATGCCACCAGATGTGCATCGGTAACTACTACTGGTCTTCCAGGGAACGATCCAAGTCTGGCCTGTTTCAGAGTTACTCCCATGGAGGAAAGAGCGGATGGTGACAGTTGTATTCAATCCCGATGCAATTTCTGTGTTTCATCAACGCTCTGATAGTACACAGATTACAGAATGCATCCAGATGTGCATCGGAAACTACTACTGGTCTTCCAGGGAACGATCAAATTGTAGACTGCTTCAGACATTACTCCCAAGTAGGAAAGTGCGGATTGTGACTGTTGTATTCACTCCCGAGGCAATTTCTGTGTTTCATCAACTCTTTGAAAGTCCACAGATTACAGAATGCATCCGGATGTGTATCGGAACTACTACTGGTCTTCCAGGGAACTATCAAAGCGTAGACTCTTTGAGACATTTCTCCCATGGAGGAAAGTGCGGATGGCGACTGTTGTATTCAATCCCGATGCAATTTCTATACTTAATCAACACTCAGATAGTCCACAGATTACAGATAGCCTCCAGATGTGCATCGGAAACTACTACTGATAATCCAGGGATTGATCAAAGCGTAGACTGTTTGAGACATTACTCCCATGGTGGAAATTGCGCATGGTGACTGTTTTATTCAAACCCGATGCAATTTCTGTGTTTCATCAACACTTTGAAGGTCCACGGATTACAGAATGCCTCCAGATGTGCATCGGAAAGTACTACTGGTCTTCCTGGGAACGATCAAAGCGTAGACTGTTTGAGACATTACTCCCGTGGAGGAAAGTGCGCATGCTGACTGTTGTATTCAATCCCGATGAAATTTCTGTGTTTCATCAACACTCTGATAGCCCACAGAGTACAGAATGCCACCAGATGTGCATCGGTAACTACTACTGGTCTTCCAGGGAACGATCAAAGCCTGGACTGTTTCAGACATTACTCCCATGGAGGAAAGTGCGGATGGTGACTGTTGTATTCAATCCCGATGCAATTTCTGTGTTTCATCAACACTCTGATAGTCCACAGAGTACAGAATGCCACCAGATGTGCATCGGAAACTACTACTGGTCTTCCAGGGAACGATCAAAGCCTAGACTGTTGTAGACATTACTCAAATGAAGGAAAGTGCGGATGGTGACTGTTGTATTTACTCCCGTTGCAATTTTTGTGTTTCATCAACATTTTGAAGGTCCACAGATTACAGAATGCCTCCAGATGTGCATCGGAAGCTATTACTGGTCTTCCAGGGAACGATCAAAGCGTAGACTGTTTGAGACATTACTCCCATGGAGGAAAGTGCGCATGGTGACTGTTGTATTCAATCCCGATGCTATTTCTGTCTTTTATCAACACTCTGATAGTCCACAGATTGCAGAATGCCACAAGATGTGCATCGGAAACTACTACTGGTATTCCAGGGAACGATCAAATCGTAGAGTGTGTGAGACATTACTCCCATGGAGGAAAGTGCGCATGGTGACTGTTGTATTCAATCCCTATGCATTTTCAGTGTTTCATCAACACTCTGATAGTCTACAGATTACAAAATGCCACCAGTTGTGCATCGGAAACAACTACTGGTCTTCCAGGGAACGATCAAAGCGTAGATAGTTTGAGACATTACTCCCATGGAGGAAAATGCGGATGGTGACTGTTGTATTCACTCCCGATGCAATATTTGTGTTTCATCAACAATCTGATAGTCCACAGATTACAGATATGCATCGGAAACTACTACTGTCCTTCCAGGGAACGGTCAAAGCCTTGACTGTTGCAGACATTACTCCCATGGAGGAAAGTGCGCATGGTGACTGTTGTATTCAATCCCGATGCAATTTCTGTGTTATATCAACACTCTGATAGTCCACAGATTACAGAATGCCTCCAGCTGTGCATCGGAAACTACTACTGGTCTTCCAGGAAACGATCAAATCGTAGACTGTTTGAGACATTACTCCCTTGGAGGAAAGTGCGCATGGTGACTGTTGTATTCACTCCCGAGGCAATATCTGTGTTTTATCAACACTCTGAAGGTCAACAGACTACAGAATCCCTCCAGATGTGCATCGGAAAGTACTACTGGTCTTCCAGGGAACGATCAAAGCGTTGACTGTTTGACACATTACTCCCATGGAGGAAAGTGCAGATGGTGACAGTTGTATTCAATCCCGATGCAATTTCTGTGTTTCATCAACACTTTGAAGGTCCACAGATTACAGAATGCCTCCAGATGTGCATCGGAAACTACTACTGGTATTCCAGGGAACGATCAAATCGTAGTCTGTGTGAGACATTACTCCCATGGAGGAAAGTGCGCATGGTAGCTGTTGTATTCAATCCCTATGCATTTTTTGTGTTTCATCAACACTCTGATAGTCTACAGATTACAGAATGCCACCAGTTGTGCATCGGAAACCACTACTGGTCTTCCAGGGAACGATCAAAGCGTAGACAGTTTGAGACATTACTCCCATGGAGGAATGTGCGGATTGTGACTGTTGTATTCAATCCCGATGCAATTTCTGTGTTTCATCAACACTCCGATAGTCCACAAATTACACAATGCCACCAGATGTACATCCTGAAATACTACTGGTCTTCCTGGGAACGATCAAAGCGTAGACTGTTTGAGACATTACTCCCATGGAGGAAAGTGTTCATGGTGACTGTTGTCTTCAACCCCGATGCAATTTCTGTGTTTCATCAACACTCTGATACACCAAAGATTACAGAATGCCACCAGATGTGCATCGGAAACTTCTACTGGTCTTCCAGGGAACGATCAAAGCCTGGACTGTTTCAGACATTACTCCCATGGAGGAAAGTGCGGATGGTGACTGTTGTATTCAATCCCGATGCAATTTCTGTGTTTCATCAACACTCTGATAGTCCACATAGTACAGAATGCCACCAGATGTGCATCGGAAACTACTACTGATCATCCAGGGAACGATCAAAGCCTAGACTGTTGCAGACATTACTCCCATGGAGGAAAGTGCGCATGGTGACTGTTGTATTCAATCCCGATGTTATTTCTGTGTTTCATCAACAATCTGATAGTCCACAGATTACAGTTTGCCACCAGATGTACATCGGAAACAACTACTGGTATTCCAGGCAACGATCAAAGCGTAGACTGTTTGAAACATTACTCCCGTGGAGGAAAGTGCGCATGGTGACTGTTGTATTCAATCCCGATGCAATTTCTGTGTTTCATCAACATTTTGAAGGTCCACAGGTTACAGAATGCCACCAGATGTGCATCAGAAACCACTACTGGTCTTCCAGGGAACGATCAAAGCGTAGACTGTTTGAGACATTACTCCCATGGAGGAAAATGCGGATGGTGACTGTTGTATTCAATCCCGATGCAATTTCTGTGTTTCATCAACACTCTGATGGTCCACAAATTACAGAATGCCACCAGATGTACATCGGAAACTACTACTGGTCTTCCAGGGAACGATCAAAGCGTAGACTGTTTGAGACATTACTCCCATGGAGGAAAGTGCGGATGGTGACTGTTGTATTCAATCCCGATACAATTTCTGTGTTTCATCAACACTGTGATAGTCCACAAATTACACAATGCCACCAGATGTACTTTGGGAACTACTACTGGTCTTCCAGGGAACGATCAAAGCGTAGACTGTTTGAGACATTACTCCCGTGGAGGAAAGTGCGCATGTTGACTGTTGTATTTAATCCCGATGCAATTTCTATGTTTCATCAACACTCTGATAGTTCACAAATTACAGAATGCCACCAGATGTGCATCGGGAACTACTACTGGTCTTCCAGGGAACGATCAAAGCCTGGACTGTTTCAGAATTACTCCCATGGAGGAAAGAGCGGATGGTGACAGTTGTATTCAATCCCGATGCAATTTCTGTGTTTCATCAACGCTCTGATAGTACACAGATTACAGAAGGCATCCAGATGTGCATCGGAAACTACTACTGGCCTTCCAGGGAACGATCAATTTGTAGACTGCTTCAGACATTACTCCCAAGTAGGTAAGTGCGGATTGTGAATGTTGTATTCACTCCCGAGGCAATTTCTGTGTTTCATCAACACTTTGAAGGTCCACAGATTACAGAATGCCTCCAGATGTGTATCGGAAACTACTACTGGTCTTCCAGGGAACTATCAAAGCGTAGACTCTTTGAGACATTACTCCCATGGAGTAAAGTGCGGATGGTGACTGTTGTATTCAATCCCGATGCAATTTCTATATTTCATCAACACTCAGATAGTCCACAGATTACAGAATGCCTCCAGATGTGCATCGGAAACTACTACTGGTCTTCCAGCGAATGATCAAATCGTGGACTGTTAGGGACATTACTCCCTTGGAGGAAAGTGCGCATGCTGACAGTTGTATTCAATCCCGAGGTAATTTCTGTGTTTCATCAACACTTTGAAGGTCCACAGATTACAGATTGTCTCCAGATGTGCATCGGAAACTACTACTGGTCTTCCTGGGAACGATCAAAACGTAGACTCTTTGAGAATTACTCTCATGGAGGAAAGTGCGGATGTTGACTGTTGTATTCACTCCCGATGCAACTTATGTGTTTCATCAACAGTCTTATAGTCCACAGATTACAGATTGCCTCCAGATGTGCATCGGAAACTACTACTGCTCTTCCAGGGAACGATCAAATCGTACACTCTTTGAGACATTACTCCCATTGAGGAAAGTTCGCATGGTACTATTGTATTCAATCCCGATGCAATTTTAGTGTTTAATCAACACTCTGATAGACCACAGATTACAGAATGCCTCCAGACGTGCATCGGAAACTAGCACTGGTCTTACAGGGAACTATCAAAGCGTAGTCTGTTTGAGATATTACTAACATGGAGGAAAGTGCGGATGGTGACTGTTGTATTCAATCCCGATGCAATTTCTGTGTTTCATCAACACTTTGAAGGTCCACAGATTACAGAATGCCTCCAGATGTGCATCGGAAACTACTACTGACCTTCCAGGGAACGATCAAAGTGTAGACTGTTTGAGACATTGCTCCCATGGAGGAAAGTGCGCATGGTTACTGTTGTATTCAATCCCGATGCAATTTCTCTGTTTCATCAACACTCTGATAGTCCACAGATTACAGAATGCCTCCAAATGTGCACCGGAAACTAACACTGGTCTTCCAGGGAACTATCAAAGCGTAGACTGTTTGAGACATTACTAACATGGAGGAAAGTGCGGATGGTGACTGTTGTATACAGTCCCGTTGCAATTTCTGTGTTTCATCAACACTTTGAAGGTCCACAGATTACAGAATGCCACCAGATGTGCATCGGAAACTACTACTGGCCTTCCAGGGAACGATCAAAGCGTAGACTGTTTGAGACATTGCTCCCATGGAGGAAAGTGAGCATGGTTACTGTTGTATTCAATCCCGATGCAATTTCTGTGTTTCATCAACACTCAGATAGTCCACAGATTACAGAATGCCTCCAGATGTGCATCGGAAACTACTACCGGTCTTCTGGAGAACGATCAAAACGTAAACTCTTTGAGACTTTACTCCCATGGTGGAAAGTTCGCATGGTGACTGTTGTATTCAATCCCGATGCAATTTCTGTGTTTCATCAACACTCTGATAGTCGACAGATTACAGAATTCCTCCAGATGTGCATCGGAAACTACTACTGGTCATCAGTGACCGATCAAAGCGTAGACTGTTTGAGACATTGCTGCCATGGAGGAAAGTGAGCATGGTTACTGTTGTATTCAATCCCGATGCAATTTCTGTGTTTCATCAACACTCTGATAGTCGACAGATTACAGAATTCCTCCAGATGTGCATCGGAAACTACTACTGGTCTTCTGGAGAACGATCAAAACGTAAACTCTTTGAGACATTACTCCCATGGTGGAAAGTTCGCATGGTTACTGTTGTATTCAATCCCGATGCAATTTATGTGTTTCATCAACACTCAGATAGTCCACAGATTACAGAATGCCTCCATATGTGCATCGGAAACTACAACTGGCCTTCCAGGGAACGATTAAATCGTAGACCGTTTGAGACATTGCCCCCTTGGAAGAAAGTGCGCATGGTGACTGTTGTATTCAATCCCGATGCTATTTCTGTGTTTCAACAAAACTCAGATAGTCCACAGATTACAGAATGCCTGTAGATGAGCGTCGGAAACTACTACTGGTCTTCCAGGGAATGATCAAAGAGTAGACTGTTAGAGACATTACTCCCATGGAAGAAAGTGCACATGTTGACTCTCGTATTCCAACCCGATGCAATTTCTGTGTTTCATCAACACTCTGATAGTCCACAGATTACAGAATGCCTCCATATGTGTATCGGTAACTACTACTGTTCTTCCAGGGAACGATCAAAGCGTCGGCTGTTTGAGACATTACTCCCATAGAGGAAAGTGCGCATGCTGACTGTTGTATTCAATCCCGAGGCAATTTCTGTGTTTTATCAACACTTTGAAGGTCCACATATTACAGATTGTCTCCAGATGTGCATCGTAAACTACTACTGGTGTTCCTGGGAACGATCAAAACGTAGACTCTTTGAGAATTACTCCCATGGAGGGAAGTAGGCATGGTAACTGTTGTATTCAATCCCGATGCAATTTCTGTGTTTCATCAAAACTTTGAAGGTCCACAGATTACAGAATGTCACTTTATGTGCATCGGAAACTACTTCTGGTTTTCCAGTTAACGATCAAAGGGTAGACTGTTTGAGACAGACCTCCCGTGGAGGAAAGTGCGCAACGTTACTGTTGTATTCAATCCCGATGCTATTTCTGTGTTTCATCAACACTCTGATAGTCCACAGATTACAGAATGCTACGAGATGTGCATCGGAATCTACTACTGGTCTTCCAGGGAACGATTCAAGCGTAGAGTGTTTGAGACATTACTCCCATGGAGGAAAGTGCACATGGTGTCTGTTGTATTCAATTCCGATGCAATTTCTGTGTTTCATAAACACTCTGGTACTCCACTGATTACAGAATGCCACCAGACGAGCATCGGAAGCTACTACTAGTCTTCCAGGTAACGATCAAAGCGTAGACTGTTTGAGACATTACTCCCGTGGAGGAAAGTGCGCATGGTGACTGTTGTATACAATCCCGATGCAATTTCTGTGTTCATCAACACACCGATAGTCCACAGGTTACAGAAAGCCACCAGATGTGCATCGGAAACTACTACTGGTCTTCCAGGGAACGATCAAAGCGTAGACTGTTTGAGAATTACTCCCGTGGAGGAAAGTGCGCAAGGTGATTGTTGTATTCAATCCCGACGCAATTTCTGTGTTTCATCAACACTCTGATAGTCCACAGATTACAGAATTCCCCCAGATGTGCATCGGAAACTACCACTGGTCTTCCAGGGAACGATCAAAGCGTAGACTGTTTGAGACACTACTTCCTTGGAGGAAAGTGCGCATGGTGACTGTTGTATTCAATCCCGATGCATTTTCTGTGTTTCATCAACACTCTGATTTTCCACAGATTACAGAATGCCTTTAGATGTGCATCGGTAACTGCTACTGGTCTTCCTGGGAACGATAAAAGAGAAGACTGTATGAGACATTACTCCCATAGAGGAAAATGCGCATGCTGACTGTTGTATTCAATCCCGAGGCAATATCTGTGTTTCATCAACACTTTGAAGGTCCACAGATTACAGATTGTCTCCAGATGTGCATCGGAGACCACTACTGGTCTTACAGGGAACTATCAAAGCGTAGTCTGTTTGAGATATTACTAACATGGAGTTAAGTGCGGATGGTGACTGTTGTATTCTATCCCGATGCAATTTCTGTGTTTCATCAACACTTTGAAGGTCCACAGATTACAGAATGCCTCCAGATGTGCATCGGAAACTACTACTGGCCTTCCAGGGAACGATCAAAGTGTAGACTGTTTGAGACTTTGCTCCCATGGAGGAAAGTGCGCATGGTGACTGTTGTATTCAATCCCGATGAAATTTCTGTGTTTCATCAACACTCTGATAGTCCACAGATTAAAGAATGCCTCCAGATGTGCATCGGTAACTACTACTGGTCTTCAAGGGAACGATCAAGGCGTAGACTGTTTGAGACATTACTAACATGGAGGAAAGTGTGCATGGTGACTGTTGTATTCAATCCCGATGCAATTTCTGTGTTTCATCAACACTCTGATAGTCCACAGATTACAGAATGCCTCCAAATGTGCATCGGAAACTAACACTGGTCTTCCAGGGAACTATCAAAGCGTAGACTGTTTGAGACATTACTAACATGGAGGAAATTGCGGATGGTGACTGTTGTATACAGTCCCGTTGCAATTCCTGTGTTTCATCAACACTTTGAAGGTCCACAGATTACAGAATGCCACCAGATGTGCATCGGAAACTACTACTGGCCATCCAGGCAACGATCAAAGCGTAGACTGTTTGAGACATTGCTGCCATGGAGGAAAGTGAGCATGGTTACTGTTGTATTCAATCCCGATGCAATTTATGTGTTTCATCAACACTCAGATAGTCCACAGATTACAGGATGCCTCCAGATGTGCATCGGAAACTACTACTGGTCTTCTGGAGAACGAACAAAACGTAAACTCTTTGAGACTTTACTCCCATGGTGGAAAGTTGGCATGGTGACTGTTGTATTCAATCCCGATGCAATTTCTGTGTTTCATCAACACTCTGAAAGTCGACAGATTACAGAATTCCTCCAGATGTGCATCGGAAACTACTACTGGTCATCAGGGACCGATCAAAGCGTAGACTGCTTGAGACATTGCTGCCATGGAGGAAAGTGAGCATGGTTACTGTTGTATTCAATCCCGATGCAATTTATGTGTTTCATCAACACTCAGATAGTCCACAGATTACAGAATGCCTCCATATGTGCATCGGAAACTACTACTGGCCTTCCAGGGAACGATTAAATCGTAGACCGTTTGAGACATTGCCCCCTTGGAGGAAAGTGCGCATGGTGACTGTTGTATTCAAACCCGATGCTATTTCTGTGTTTCAACAAAACTCAGATAGTCCACAGATTACAGAATGCCTGTAGATGAGTGTCGGAAACTACTACTGGTCTTCCAGGGATTGATCAAAGAGTAAACTGTTAGGGACATTACTCCCATGGAGGAAAGTGCGCATGCTGACTGTTGTATTCAATCCCGAGGCAATTTCTGTGTTTTATCAACACATTGAATGTCCACATATTACAGATTGTCTCCAGATGTGCATCGTAAACTACTACTGGTGTTCCTGTTAACGATCAAAACGTAGACTGTTTGAGAATTACTCCCATGGAGGGAAGTAGGCATGGTAACTGTTGTATTCAATTCCGATGCAATTTCTGTGTTTCATCAACACTCTGATAGTCCACAGATTACAGAATGCCAAGAGATGTGCATCGGAAACTACTACTGGTCTTTCAGGGAACGATCAAAGCGTAGACCGTTTGAGACATTTCTCCCATGGAGGAAAGTGCACATGGCGACTGTTGTATTCAATCCCGATGAAATTTCTGTGTTTCATCAACACTCTGATAGTCCACATATTACAGAATGCCACCAGATGTGCATCGGAAATTACTACTGGTCTTCAAGGGAACGATGAAAGCATAGACTGTTTCACACATTACTCCCATGGAGGAATGTGCGGATGGTGACTGTTGTATTCAATCCCGATGCAATTTCTGTGTTTCATCAACACTCTGATAGTCCACAGATTACAGAATGCCACCAGATGTGCATCAGAAACTACTACTGGTCTTCCAGGGAACGATCAAAGCGTAGACTGTTTGAGAATTACTCCCGTGGAGGAAAGTGATCAAGGTGATTGTTGTATTCAATCCCGACCCAATTTCTGTGTTTCATCAACACTCTGATAGTCCACAGATTACAGAATTCCTCCAGATGTGCATCGGAAACTACCACTGGTCTTCCAGGGAACGATCAAAGCGTAGACTGTTTGAGACACTACTTCCTTGGAGGAAAGTGCGCATGGTGACTGTTGTATTCAATCCCGATACATTTTCTGTGTTTCATCAACACTCTGATTTTCCACAGATTACAGAATGCCTTTAGATGTGCATCGTTAACTGCTACTGGTCTTCCTGGGAACGATAAAAGAGAAGACTGTATGAGACATTACTCCCATAGAGGAAAGTGCGCATGCTGACTGTTGTATTCAATCCCGAGGCAATTTCTGTGTTTCATCAACACTTTGAAGGTCCACAGATTACAGATTGTCTCCAGATGTGCATCGGAAACTACTACTGGTCTTCCTGGGAACGATCAAAACGTAGACTGTTTGAGAATTACTCCCATGTATGAAAGTAGGCATCTTAACTGTTGTATTCAATCCCGATGCAATTTATGTGTTTTATCAGAACTTTGAAGGTCCACAGATTACAGAATGCCACTTTATGTGCATCGGAATCTACTTCTGGTTTTCCAGTTAACGATCAAAAGGTAGACTTTTTGAGACATACCTCCAGTGGAGGAAAGTGCGCAAGGTGACTGTTGTATTCAATCCCGATGCAATTTCTGTGTTTCATCAACACACTGATAGTCCACAGATTACAGAATGCCACCAGATGTGCATCGGAAACTACTACTGGTCTTCCAGGGAACGATCAAAGCGTATAGTGTTTGAGACATTACTCCCATGGAGGAAAGTGCACATGGTGACTGTTGTATTCAATTCCGATGCAATTTCTGTGTTTCATCAACACTCTGATAGTCCACAGAATGCAGAATGCCACCAGACGTGCAGCGGAATCTACTACTCGTCTTCCAGGTAACGATCAAAGCTTAGACTGTTTGAGACATTACTCCCATGGAGGAAAGTGCGCATGGTGGCTGTTGTATTCAATCCCGATGAAATTTTTGTGTTTATCAACACTCTGATAGTCCACAGATTACAGAATGAATCCAGATGTGCATAGGAAACTAACACTGGTCTTCCAGGGAACTATCAAAGCGTAGACTGTTCGAGAGATTACTAACATCGAGAAAAGTGCGCATGGTGACTGTTGTATACAATCGCGATGCAATTTCTGTGTTTCATCAACACTTTGAAGGTCCACAGATTACAGAATGCCTCCAGATGTGCATCGGAAACTACTACTGGCCTTCCAGGGAACGATCAAAGCGTAGACTGTTTGAGACATTGCTCCCATGAAGGAAAGTGCGCATGGTGACTGTTGTATTCAATCCCGATGCAATTTCTGTGTTTCATCAACACTTTGATTGTCCACAGATTACAGAATGCCTCCAGATGTGCATCGGAAACTACTACTGCTCTTCCAGGGAATGATCAAAGCGTAGACTGTTAGAGACATTACTCCCATGGAGGCAAGTGCGCATGCTGACAGTAGTATTCAATCCCGAGGAAATTTCTGTGTTTCATCAACACTTTGAAGGTCCACAGATTACAGATTGTCTCCAGATGTGCATAGGAAACTACTACTGGTCTTCCAGGGAACGATCAAATCGTACACTCTTTGAGTCATTACTCCCATGGAGGAAAGTTCGCATGGTACTATTGTATTCAATCCCGATGCAATTTTAGTGTTTCATCAACATTCTGATAGTCCACAGAATTCAGAATGCCTCCAGATGTGCATCGGAAACTAACACTGGTCTTACAGGGAACTATCAAAGCGTAGACTGTTTGAGACATTGCTCCCATGGAGGAAAGTGCGCATGGTGACTGTTGTATTCAATTTCGATGATATTTCTGTGTTTCATCAACACTCTGATAGTCCACAGATTACAGAATGCCTCCAGATGTGCATCGGTAACTACTACTGGTCTTCAAGGGAACGATCAAAGCGTAGACTGTTTGAGACATTACTAACATGGAGGAAAGTGTGCATGGTGATTGTTGTATTCAATCCCGATGCAATTTCTGTGTTTCATCAACACTCTGATAGTCCACATATTACAGAATGCCACCAGACGTGCATCGGAAATTACTACTGGTCTTCAAGGGAACGATCAAAGCATAGACTGTTTCACACATTACTCCCATGGAGGAAAGTGCGGATGGTGACTGTTGTATTCAATCGCGATGCAATTTCTGTGTTTCATCAACACTTTGAAGGTCCACAGATTACAGAATGCCTCCAGATGTGCATCGGAAACTACTACTGGCCTTCCAGGGAACGATCAAAGCGTAGACTGTTTGAGACATTGCTCCCATGGAGGAAAGTGCGAATGGTGACTGTTGTATTCAATCCCGATGCAATTTCTGTGTTTCATCAACACTTTGATTGTCCACAGATTACAGAATGCCTCCAGATGTGCATCGGTAACAACTACTGGTCTTCTAGGGAACGATCAAAGCGTAGACTGTTTAAGACATTTCTCCCATGGAGGAAAGGGCACATGGTGACTCTTGTATTCAATCCGGATGCAATTTATGTGTTTCATCAACAATCAGATAGTCCACAGATTACAGAATGCCTCCAGATGTGCATCGGAAACTACTACTGCTCTTCCAGGGAGTGATCAAAGCGTAGACTGTTAGAGACATTACTCCCATGGAGGAAAGTGCGCATGCTGACAGTAGTATTCAATCCCGATGCAATTTTAGTGTCTCATGAACATTCTGATAGTCCACAGAATTCAGAATGCCTCCAGATGTGCTCGAAAACTAACACTGGTCTTACAGGGAATTATCAAAGCGTAGACTGTTTGAGATATTACTAACATGGAGGAAAGTGCGGATGGTGACTGTTGTATTCAATCCCGATGCAATTTCTGTGTTTCATCAACACTTTGAAGGTCCACAGATTACAGAATGCCTCCAGATGTGCATCGAAAACTACTACTGGTCTTCCAGGGAACGATCAAATCGTACACTCTTTGAGTCATTACTCCCATGGAGGAAAGTTCGCATGGTACTATTGTATTCAATCCCGATGCAATTTTAGTGTTTCATCAACATTCTGATAGTCCACAGAATTCAGAATGCCTCCAGATGTGCATCGGAAACTAACACTGGTCTTACAGGGAACTATCAAAGCGTAGACTGTTTGAGACATTGCTCCCATGGAGGAAAGTGCGCATGGTGACTGTTGTATTCAATTTCGATGATATTTCTGTGTTTCATCAACACTCTGATAGTCCACAGATTACAGAATGCCTCCAGATGTGCATCGGTAACTACTACTGGTCTTCAAGGGAACGATCAAAGCGTAGACTGTTTGAGACATTACTAACATGGAGGAAAGTGTGCATGGTGATTGTTGTATTCAATCCCGATGCAATTTCTGTGTTTCATCAACACTCTGATAGTCCACATATTACAGAATGCCACCAGACGTGCATCGGAAATTACTACTGGTCTTCAAGGGAACGATCAAAGCATAGACTGTTTCACACATTACTCCCATGGAGGAAAGTGCGGATGGTGACTGTTGTATTCAATCGCGATGCAATTTCTGTGTTTCATCAACACTTTGAAGGTCCACAGATTACAGAATGCCTCCAGATGTGCATCGGAAACTACTACTGGCCTTCCAGGGAACGATCAAAGCGTAGACTGTTTGAGACATTGCTCCCATGGAGGAAAGTGCGAATGGTGACTGTTGTATTCAATCCCGATGCAATTTCTGTGTTTCATCAACACTTTGATTGTCCACAGATTACAGAATGCCTCCAGATGTGCATCGGTAACAACTACTGGTCTTCTAGGGAACGATCAAAGCGTAGACTGTTTAAGACATTTCTCCCATGGAGGAAAGGGCACATGGTGACTCTTGTATTCAATCCGGATGCAATTTATGTGTTTCATCAACAATCAGATAGTCCACAGATTACAGAATGCCTCCAGATGTGCATCGGAAACTACTACTGCTCTTCCAGGGAGTGATCAAAGCGTAGACTGTTAGAGACATTACTCCCATGGAGGAAAGTGCGCATGCTGACAGTAGTATTCAATCCCGATGCAATTTTAGTGTCTCATGAACATTCTGATAGTCCACAGAATTCAGAATGCCTCCAGATGTGCTCGAAAACTAACACTGGTCTTACAGGGAATTATCAAAGCGTAGACTGTTTGAGATATTACTAACATGGAGGAAAGTGCGGATGGTGACTGTTGTATTCAATCCCGATGCAATTTCTGTGTTTCATCAACACTTTGAAGGTCCACAGATTACAGAATGCCTCCAGATGTGCATCGGAAACAACTACTGGCCTTCCAGGGAACGATCAAAGCGTAGACTGTTTGAGACATTGCTCCCATGGAGAAAAGTGCGCATGGTGACTGTTGTATTCAATTTCGATGAAATTTCTGTGTTTCA
Organism: Schistocerca gregaria; assembly: GCF_023897955.1. Lineage (NCBI taxonomy): Eukaryota > Metazoa > Arthropoda > Insecta > Orthoptera > Acrididae > Schistocerca > Schistocerca gregaria. The sequence continues at coordinate 30,747,504 of NC_064929.1, forward strand.
TCAACACTTTGAAGGTCCACAGATTACAGAATGCCTCCAGATGTGCATCGGAAACTACTATTGGCCTTCCAGGGAACGATCAAAGCGTAGACTGTTTGAGACATTGCTCCCATGAAGGAAAGTGCGCATGGTGACTGTTGTATTCAATCCCGATGCAATTTCTGTGTTTCATCAACACTTTGATTGTCCACAGATTACAGAATGCCTCCAGATGTGCATCGGAAACTACTACTGCTCTTCCAGGGAATGATCAAAGCGTAGACTGTTAGAGACATTACTCCCATGGAGGCAAGTGCGCATGCTGACAGTAGTATTCAATCCAGAGGAAATTTCTGTGTTTCATCAACACTTTGAAGGTCCACAGATTACAGATTGTCTCCAGATGTGCATAGGAAACTACTACTGGTATTCCTGGGAACGATCAAAATGTAGACTGTTTGAGAATTACTCTAATGGGGGAAAGTGCGGATGGTGACTGTTGTATTCACTCCCGATGCAACTTCTGTGTTTCATCAACACTTTGATTGTCCACAGATTACAGAATGCCTCCAGATGTGCATCGGAAACTACTACTGCTCTTCCAGGGAATGATCAAAGCGTAGACTGTTAGAGACATTACTCCCATGGAGGCAAGTGCGCATGCTGACAGTAGTATTCAATCCCGAGGAAATTTCTGTGTTTCATCAACACTTTGAAGGTCCACAGATTACAGATTGCCTCCAGATGTGCATCGAAAACTACTACTGGTCTTCCAGGGAACGATCAAATCGTACACTCTTTGAGACATTACTCCCATGGAGGAAAGTTCGCATGGTACTATTGTATTCAATCCCGATGCAATTTTAGTGTTTCATCAACATTCTGATAGTCCACAGAATTCAGAATGCCTCCAGATGTGCATCGGAAACTAACACTGGTCTTACAGGGAACTATCAAAGCGTAAACTGTTTGAGACATTGCTCCCATGGAGGAAAGTGCGCATGGTGACTGTTGTATTCAATTTCGATGAAATTTCTGTGTTTCATCAACACTCTGATAGTCCACAGATTACAGAATGCCTCCAGATGTGCATCGGTAACTACTACTGTTCTTCCAGGGAACGATCAAAGCGTCGGCTGTTTGAGACATTACTCCCATAGAGGAAAGTGCGCATGCTGACTGTTGTATTCAGTCCCGAGGCAATTTCTGTGTTTTATCAACACTTTGAATGTCCACATATTACAGATTGTCTCCAGATGTGCATCGTAAACTACTACTGGTGTTCCTGTTAACGATCAAAACGTAGACTGTTTGAGAATTACTCCCATGGAGGGAAGTAGGCATGGTAACTGTTGTATTCAATCCCGATGCAATTTCTGTGTTTCATCAAAACTTTGAATGTCCACAGATTACAGAATGTCACTTTATGTGAATCGGAAACTACTTCTGGTTTTCCAGTTAACGATCAAAGCGTAGACCGTTTGAGACATTTCTCCCATGGAGGAAAGTGCACATGGCGACTGTTGTATTCAATCCCGATGAAATTTCTGTGTTTCATCAACACTCTGATAGTCCACATATTACAGAATGCCACCAGATGTGCATCGGAAATTACTACTGGTCTTCAAGGGAACGATGAAATCATAGACTGTTTCACACATTACTCCCATGGAGGAAAGTGCGGATGGTGACTGTTGTATTCAATCCCGATGCAATTTCTGTGTTTCATCAACACTCTGATAGTCCACAGATTACAGAATGCCACCAGATGTGCATCGGAAACTACTACTGGTCTTCCAGGGAACGATCAAAGCGTAGACTGTTTGAGAATTACTCCCGTGGAGGAAAGTGATCAAGGTGATTGTTGTATTCAATCCCGACGCAATTTCTGTGTTTCATCAACACTCTGATAGTCCACAGATTACAGAATTCCTCCAGATGTGCATCGGAAACTACCACTGGTCTTCCAGGGAACGATCAAAGCGTAGACTGTTTGAGACACTACTTCCTTGGAGGAAAGTGCGCATGGTGACTGTTGTATTCAATCCCGATGCATTTTCTGTGTTTCATCAACACTGTGATTTTCCACAGATTACAGAATGCCTTTAGATGTGCATCGGTAACTGCTACTGGTCTTCCTGGGAACGATAAAAGAGAAGACTGTATGAGACATTACTCCCATACAGGAAAGTGCGCATGCTGACTGTTGTATTCAGTCCCGAGGCAATTTCTGTGTTTCATCAACACTTTGAAGGTCCACAGATTACAGATTGTCTCCAGATGTGCATCGGAAACTACTACTGGTCTTCCTGGGAACGATCAAAACGTAGACTGTTTGAGAATTACTCCCATGTATGAAAGTAGGCATCTTAACTGTTGTATTCAATCCCGATGCAATTTATGTGTTTCATCAAAACTTTGAAGGTCCACAGATTACAGAATGCCACTTTATGTGCATCGGAATCTACTTCTGGTTTTCCAGTTAACGATCAAAGGGTAGACTTTTTGAGACATACCTCCAGTGGAGGAAAGTGCGCAAGGTGACTGTTGTATTCAATCCCGATGCAATTTCTGTGTTTCATCAACACACTGTTAGTCCACAGATTACAGAATGCCACCAGATGTGCATCGGAAACTACTACTGGTCTTCCAGGGAACGATCAAAGCGTATAGTGTTTGAGACATTACTCCCATGGAGGAAAGTGCACATGGTGACTGTTGTATTCAATTCCGATGCAATTTCTGTGTTTCATCAACACTCTGATAGTCCACAGAATGCAGAATGCCACCAGACGTGCAGCGGAATCTACTACTCGTCTTCCAGGTAACGATCAAAGCTTAGACTGTTTGAGACATTACTCCCATGGAGGAAAGTGCGCATGGTGGCTGTTGTATTCAATCCCGATGAAATTTTTGTGTTTATCAACACTCTGATAGTCCACAGATTACAGAATGAATCCAGATGTGCATAGGAAACTAACACTGGTCTTCCAGGGAACTATCAAAGCGTAGACTGTTCGAGAGATTACTAACATGGAGAAAAGTGCGCATGGTGACTGTTGTATACAATCGCGATGCAATTTCTGTGTTTCATCAACACTTTGAAGGTCCACAGATTACAGAATGCCTCCAGATGTGCATCGGAAACTACTACTGGCCTTCCAGGGAACGATCAAAGCGTAGACTGTTTGAGACATTGCTCCCATGGAGGAAAGTGCGCATGGTGACTGTTCTATTCAATCCCGATGCAATTTCTGTGTTTCATCAACACTTTGATTGTCCACAGATTACAGAATGCCTCCAGATGTGCATCGGAAACTACTACTGCTCTTCCAGGGAATGATCAAAGCGTAGACTGTTAGAGACATTACTCCCATGGAGGCAAGTGCGCATGCTGACAGTAGTATTCAATCCCGAGGAAATTTCTGTGTTTCATCAACACTTTGAAGGTCCACAGATTACAGATTGTCTCCAGATGTGCATAGGAAACTACTACTGGTATTCCTGGGAACGATCAAAATGTAGACTGTTTGAGAATTACTCTAATGGGGGAGAGTGCGGATGGTGACAGTTGTATTCACTCCCGATGCAACTTCTGTGTTTCATCAACAGTCTTATAGTCCACAGATTACAGATTGCCTCCAGATGTGCATCGAAAACTACTACTGGTCTTCCAGGGAACGATCAAATCGTACACTCTTTGAGTCATTACTCCCATGGAGGAAAGTTCGCATGGTACTATTGTATTCAATCCCGATGCAATTTTAGTGTTTCATCAACATTCTGATAGTCCACAGAATTCAGAATGCCTCCAGATGTGCATCGGAAACTAACACTGGTCTTACAGGGAACTATCAAAGCGTAGACTGTTTGAGACATTGCTCCCATGGAGGAAAGTGCGCATGGTGACTGTTGTATTCAATTTCGATGATATTTCTGTGTTTCATCAACACTCTGATAGTCCACAGATTACAGAATGCCTCCAGATGTGCATCGGTAACTACTACTGGTCTTCAAGGGAACGATCAAAGCGTAGACTGTTTGAGACATTACTAACATGGAGGAAAGTGTGGATGGTGATTGTTGTATTCAATCCCGATGCAATTTCTGTGTTTCATCAACACTCTGATAGTCCACAGATTACAGAATGCCTCCAAATGTGCATCGGAATCTAACACTGGTCTTCCAGGGAACTATCAAAGCGTAGACTGTTTGAGACATTACTAACATGGAGGAAAGTGCGGATGGTGACTGTTGTATTGAGTCCCGATGCAATTTCTGTGTTTCATCAACACTTTGAAGGTCCACAGATTACAGAATGCCACCAGATGTGCATCGGGAACTATTACTGGCCTTCCAGGGAACGATCAAAGCGTAGACTGTTTGAGACATTACTCCCATGGTGGCAAGTTCTCATGGTGACTGTTGTATTCAATCCTGATGTAATTTTAGTGTTTCATCAACACTCTGATAGTCGACAGATTACATAATTCCTCCAGATGTGCATCGGAAACTACCACTGGTCTTCCAGGGAACGATCAAAGCGTAGACTGTTTGAGACACTACTTCCTTGGAGGAAAGTGCGCATGGTGACTGTTGTATTCAATCCCGATGCATTTTCTGTGTTTCATCAACACTCTGATTTTCCACAGATTACAGAATGCCTTTAGATGTGCATCGGTAACTGCTACTGGTCTTCCTGGGAACGATAAAAGAGAAGACTGTATGAGACATTACTCCCATAGAGGAAAGTGCGCATGCTGACTGTTGTATTCAATCCCGAGGCAATTTCTGTGTTTCATCAACACTTTGAAGGTCCACAGATTACAGATTGTCTCCAGATGTGCATCGGAAACTACTACTGGTCTTCCTGGGAACGATCAAAACGTAGACTGTTTGAGATTTACTCCCATGTAGGAAAGTAGGCATCTTAACTGTTGTATTCAATCCCGATGCAATTTATGTGTTTCATCAAAACTTTGAAGGTCCACAGATTACAGAATGCCACTTTATGTGCATCGGAATCTACTTCTGGTTTTCCAGTTAACGATCAAAGGGTAGACTTTTTGAGACATACCTCCAGTGGAGGAAAGTGCGCAAGGTGACTGTTGTATTCAATCCCGATGCAATTTCTGTGTTTCATCAACACACTGATAGTCCACAGATTACAGAATGCCACCAGATGTGCATCGGAAACTACTACTGGTCTTCCAGGGAACGATTTATGCGTATAGTGTTTGAGACATTACTCCCATGATGGAAAGTGCACATGGTGACTGTTGTATTCAATTCCGATGCAATTTCTGTGTTTCATCAACACTCTGATAGTCCACAGATTACAGAATGCCACCAGACGTGCAGCGGAATCTACTACTCGTCTTCCAGGTAACGATCAAAGCTTAGACTGTTTGAGACATTACTCCCATGGAGGAAAGTGCGCATGGTGGCTGTTGTATTCAATCCCGATGAAATTTTTGTGTTTATCAACACTCTGATAGTCCACAGATTACAGAATGAATCCAGATGTGCATAGGAAACTAACACTGGTCTTCCAGGGAACTATCAAAGCGTAGACTGTTCGAGAGATTACTAACATGGAGAAAAGTGCGCATGGTGACTGTTGTATTCAATCGCGATGCAATTTCTGTGTTTCATCAACACTTTGAAGGTCCACAGATTACAGAATGCCTCCAGATGTGCATCGGAAACTACTACTGGCCTTCCAGGGAACGATCAAAGCGTAGACTGTTTGAGACATTGCTCCCATGGAGGAAAGTGCGCATGGTGCCTGTTGTATTCAATCCCGATGCAATTTATGTGTTTCATCAACACTGAGATAGTCCACAGATTACAGAATGCCTCCAGACGTGCATCGGGAACTACTACTGGTCTTCCAGGGAACTATCAAAGCGTAGACTGTTTCAGACATTTCTCCCATGGAGGAAAGGGCACATGGTGACTCTTGTATTCAATCCGGATGCAATTTATGTGTTTCATCAACAATCAGATAGTCCACAGATTACAGAATGCCTCCAGATGTGCATCGGAAACTACTACTGCTCTTCCAGGGAACGATCAAAGCGTAGACTGTTAGAGACATTACTCCCATGGAGGAAAGTGCGCATGCTGACAGTAGTATTCAATCCCGAGGAAATTTCTGTGTTTCATCAACACTCTGATAGTCCACAGATTACAGAATTCCTCCAGATGTGCATCGGAAACTACCACTGGTCTTCCAGGGAACGATCAAAGCGTAGACTGTTTGAGACACTACTTCCTTGGAGGAAAGTGGGCATGGTGACTGTTGTATTCAATCCCGATGCATTTTCTGTGTTTCATCAACACTCTGATTTCCCACAGATTACAGAATGCCTTTAGATGTGCATCGGTAACTGCTACTGGTCTTCCTGGGAACGATAAAAGAGAAGACTGTATGAGACATTACTCCCATAGAGGAAAGTGCGCATGCTGACTGTTGTATTCAATCCCGAGGCAATTTCTGTGTGTCATCAACACTTTGAAGGTCCACAGATTACAGATTGTCTCCAGATGTGCATCGGAAACTACTACTGGTCTTCCTGGGAACGATCAAAACGTAGACTGTTTGAGAATTACTCCCATGTAGGAAAGTAGGCATCTTAACTGTTGTATACAATCCCGATGCAATTTATGTGTTTCATCAAAACTTTGAAGGTCCACAGATTACAGAATGCCACTTTATGTGCATCGGAATCTACTTCTGGTTTTCCAGTTAACGATCAAAGTGTAGACTTTTTGGGACATACCTCCAGTGGAGGAAAGTGCGCAAGGTGACTGTTGTATTCAATCCCGATGCAATTTCTGTGTTTCATCAACTCACTGATAGTCCACAGATTACAGACTGCCACCAGATGTGCATTGGAAACTACTACTGGTCTTCCAGGGAACGATCAATGCGTATAGTGTTTGAGACATTACTCCCATGGAGGAAAGTGCACATGGTGACTGTTGTATTCAATTCCGATGCAATTTCTGTGTTTCATCAACACTCTGATAGTCCACAGAATACAGAATGCCTCCAGATGTGCATCGGAAACTACTACTGCTCTTCCAGGGAATGATCAAAGCGTAGACTGTTAGAGACATTACTCCCATGGAGGAAAGTGCGCATGCTGACAGTAGTATTCAATCCCGAGGAAATTTCTGTGTTTCATCAACACTTTGAAGGTCCTCAGATTACAGATTGTCTCCAGATGTGCATAGGAAACTACTACTGGTATTCCTGGGAACGATCAAAACGTAGACTGATTGAGAATTACTCTAATGGGGGAAAGTGCGGATGGTGACTGTTGTATTCACTCCCGATGCAACTTCTGTGTTTCATCAACAGTCTTATAGTCCACAGATTACAGATTGCCTCCAGATGTGCATCGAAAACTACTACTGGTCTTCCAGGGAACGATCAAATCGTACACTCTTTGAGACATTACTCCCATGGAGGAAAGTTCGCATGGTACTATTGTATTCAATCCCGATGCAATTTTAGTGTTTCATCAACATTCTGATAGTCCACAGAATTCAGAATGCCTCCAGATGTGCATCGGAAACTAACACTGGTCTTACAGGGAACTATCAAAGCGTAGACTGTTTGAGATATTACTAACATGGAGGAAAGTGTGGATGGTGACTGTTGTATTCAATCCCGATGCAATTGCTGTGTTTCATCAACACTTTGAAGGTCCACAGATTACAGAATGCCTCCAGATGTGCATCGGAAACTACTACTGGCCTTCCAGGGAACGATCAAAGCGTAGACTGTTTGAGACATTGCTCCCATGGAGGAAAGTGCGCATGGTGACTGTTGTATTCAATTTCGATGAAATTTCTGTGTTTCATCAACACTCTGATAGTCCACAGATTACAGAATGCCTCCAGATGTGCATCGGTAACTACTACTGGTCTTCAAGGGAACGATCAAAGCGTAGACTGTTTGAGACATTACTAACATGGAGGAAAGTGTGCATGGTGATTGTTGTATTCAATCCCGATGCAATTTCTGTGTTTCATCAACACTCTGATAGTCCACAGATTACAGAATGCCTCCAAATGTGCATCGGAAACTAACACTGGTCTTCCAGGGAACTATCAAAGCGTAGACTGTTTGAGACATTACTAACATGGAGGAAAGTGCGGATGGTGACTGTTGTATTGAGTCCCGATGCAATTTCTGTCTTTCATCAACACTTTGAAGGTCCACAGATTACAGAATGCCACCAGATGTGCATCGGAAACTACTACTGGCCTTCCAGGGAACGATCAAAGCGTAGACTGTTTGAGACATTACTCCCATGGTGGAAAGTTCTCATGGTGACTGTTGTATTCAATCCTGATGTAATTTTAGTGTTTCATCAACACTCTGATAGTCGACAATTTACGGAATTCCTCCAGATGTGCATCGGAAACTACTACTGGTCATCAGGGACCGATCAAAGCGTAGACTGTTTGAGAATTACTCGCATGGAGGAAAGTGCGCATTGTGGCTGTTGAATTCAATCACAATGGAATTTCGGTGTTTCATCAACACTCTGATAGTCCACAGATTACAGAATGCCTCCAGATGTGCATCACAAACTAACACTGGTCTTCCAGGGAATGATCAAAGCGTTGACTGTTTGATACTTTACTAACTTGGAGGAAAGTGCGAATGGTGACTGTTGTATTTAATCCCGATGCAATTTCTGTGTTTCATCAACACTTTGAAGGTCCACAGATTACATAATGCCTCCAGATCTGCATCGGAAACTACTACTGGTTTTCCAGGGAACGATCAAAACGTAGACTGTTTGAGACATTGCTCCCATGGAGGAAAGTGCGCATGGTGACTGTTGTATTCAATCGCGATGCAATTTCTGTGTTTCATCAACACACTGATAGTCCACAGATTAGAGAATGCCACCAGATGTGCATCGGAAACTACTACTGGTCTTCCAGGGAACGATCAAAGCGTAGACTGTTTGAGACATTACTCGCATGGAGGAAAGTGCACTTGGTGACTGTTGTATTCAATTCCGATGCAATTCCTCCCATGGAGCGATGTAGGCATGGTAACTGTTGTATTCAATCCCGATGTAATTTCTGTGTTTCGTCAAAACTTTGAAGGTCCACAGATTACAGAATGTCACTTTATGTGCATCGGAAACTACTTCTGGTTTTCCAGTTAACGATCAAAGGGTAGACTGTTTGAGACAGACCTCCCGTGGAGGAAAGTGCGCAAAGTTACTGTTGTATTCAATCCCGATGCTATTTCTGTGTTTCATCAACACTCTGATAGTCCACAGATTACAGAATGCTACGAGATGTGCATCGGAATCTACTACTGGTCTTCCAGGGAACGATCCAATCGTAGAGTGTTTGAGACATTACTCCCATGGAGGAAAGTGCACATGGTGACTATTGTATTCAATTCCGATGCAATTTCTGTGTTTCATCAACACTCTGATATTAGACAGATTACAGAATGCCACCAGACGAGCATCGGAAGCTACTACTAGTCTTCCAGGTAACGATCAAAGCGTAGACTGTTTGAGACATTACTCCCATGGAGGAAAGTGCGCATGGTGACTGTTGTATACAACCCGATGCAATTTCTGTGTTTCATCAACACACCGATAGTCCACAGGTTACAGAAAGCCACCAGATGTGCGTCGGAAACTACTACTGGTCTTCCAGGGAACGATCAAAGCGTAGACTGTTTGTGACATTTCTCCCATGGAGGAAAGTGCACATGGCGACTGTTGTATTCAATCCCGATGAAATTTCTCTGTTTCATCAACACTCTGATAGTCCACAGATTACAGAATGCCACCAGATGTGCATCGGAAATTACTACTGGTCTTCAAGGGAACGATCAAAGCATAGGCTGTTTCACACATTACTCCCATGGAGGAAAGTGCGGATGGTGACTGTTGTATTCAATCCCGATGCAATCTCTGTGTTTCATCAACACTCTGATAGTCCACAGATTACAGAATGCCACCAGATGTGCATCGGAAACTACTACTGGTCTTCCAGGGAACGATCAAAGCGTAGACTGTTTGAGAATTACTCCCTTTGAGGAAAGTGCGCATGGTGATTGTTGTATTCAATCCCGATGCAATTTCTGTGTTTCATCAACACTCTGATAGTCCACAGATTACAGAATTCCTCCAGATGTGCATCGGAAACTACCACTGGTCTTCCAGGGAATGATCAAAGCGTTGACTGTTTGATACTTTACTAACTTGGAGGAAAGTGCGAATGGTGACTGTTGTATTCAATCCCGATGCATTTTCTGTGTTTCATCAACACTGTGATAGTCCACAGATTACAGAATGCCTCCAGATGTGCATCGATAACTACTACTGGTCTTCAAGGAAACGGTCAAAGCGTAGACTGTTTGAGACATTAATCCCATGGAGGAAAGCGCGCATGGTGACACTTGTATTCAATCCCGATGCAATTTCTGTGTTTCAACAACACTCAGATAGTCCACAGATTACAGAATGCCTCCAGATGTGCATCACAAACTAATACTGGTCTTCCAGGGAATGATCAAAGCGTTGACTGTTTGATACTTTACTAACATGGAGGAAAGTGCGCAAGGTGACTGTTGTATTCAATCCCGATGCAATTTCTGTGTTTCATCAACACACTGATAGTCCACAGATTAGAGAATGCCACCAGATGTGCATCGGAAACTACTACTGGTCTTCCAGGGAACGATCAAAGCGTAGACTGTTTGAGACATTACTCCCATGGAGGAAAGTGCACATGGTGACTGTTGTATTCAATCCCGATGCAATTTCTGTGTTTCATCAACACACTGATAGTCCACAGATTACAGAATGCCACCAGATGTGCATCGGAAACTACTACTGGTCTTCCAGGGAACGATCAAAGCGTAGACTGTTTGAGACATTACTCCCATGGAGGAAAGTGCACTTGGTGACTGTTGTATTCAATTCCGATGCAATTTCTGTGTTTCATCAACACTCTCATAGTCCACAGAATACAGAATGCCACCAGACGTGCAGCGGAATCTACTACTCGTCTTCCAGGTAACGATCAAAGCTTAGACTCTTTGAGACATTTCTCCCATGGAGGAAAGTGCGCATGATGACTGTTGTATTCAATCCCGATGCATTTTCTGTGTTTCATCAACACTCTGATAGTCCACAGATTACAGAATGCCTTTAGATGTGCATCGGAAACTACTACTATCCTTACAGGGAACGATCAAAGCGTAGCCTGTTTGAGACATTGCTCCCATGGAGGAAAGTGCGCATGGTGATTGTTGTATTCAATTCCGATGCAATTTCTGTGTGTCATCAACACTCTGATAGTCCATAGATTACAGATTGCCTCCATATGTGTATCGGTAACTACTACTGTTCTTCCAGGGAACGATCAAAGCGTCGGCTGTTTGAGACATTACTCCCATAGAGGAAAGTGCGCATGCTGACTGTTGTATTCAATCCCGAGGCAATTTTAGTGTTTCATCAACACTGTGATTATCCACAGATTACAAAATTCCTCCAGATGTGCATCGGAAACTACTACTGGTCTTCCAGGGAACGATCAAAGGGTAGACAGTTTGAGACATTACTCCCATGGAGGAAAGTGCGCATTCTGGCTGTTGTATAACAATCCCGATTCAATTTCTGTGTTTCATCAACACTCTGATAGTCCACAGATTACAGAATGCCTCCAGATGTGCATCACAAACTAACACTAGTCTTCCAGGGAATGATCAAAGCGTTGACTGTTTGATACTTTACTAACTTGGAGGAAAGTGCGAATGGTGACTGTTGTATTCAATCCCGATGCAATTTCTGTGTTTCATCAACACTTTGAAGGTCCACAGATTACATAATGCCTCCAGATCTGCATCGGAAACTACTACTGGTTTTCCAGGGAACGATCAAAACGTAGACTGTTTGAGACATTGCTCCCATGGAGGAAAGTGCGCATGGTGACTGTTGTATTCAATCGCGATGCAATTTCTGTGTTTCATCAACACACTGATAGTCCACAGATTACAGAATGCCACCAGATGTGCATCGGAAACTACTACTGGTCTTCCAGGGAACGATCAAAGCGTAGACTGTTTGAGACATTACTCCCATGGAGGAAAGTGCGCATGGTGACTGTTGTATTCAATCCCGATGCATTTTCTGTGTTTCATCAACACTGTGATAGTCCACAGATTACAGAATGCCTCCAGATGTGCATCGATAACTACTACTGGTCTTCAAGGAAACGGTCAAAGCGTAGACTGTTTGAGACATTAATCCCATGGAGGAAAGCGCGCATGGTGACACTTGTATTCAATCCCGATGCAATTTCTGTGTTTCACCAACACTCAGATAGTCCACAGATTACAGAATGCCTCCAGATGTGCATCACAAACTAACACTGGTCTTCCAGGGAATGATCAAAGCGTTGACTGTTTGATACTTTACTAACATGGAGGAAAGTGCGCAAGGTGACTGTTGTATTCAATCCCGATGCAATTTCTGTGTTTCATCAACACACTGATAGTCCACAGATTAGAGAATGCCACCAGATGTGCATCGAAAACTACTACTGGTCTTCCAGGGAACGATCAAAGCGTAGACTGTTTGAGACATTACTCCCATGGAGGAAAGTGCACATGGTGACTGTTGTATTCAATCCCGATGCAATTTCTGTGTTTCATCAACACACTGATAGTCCACAGATTACAGAATGCCACCAGATGTGCATCGGAAACTACTACTGGTCTTCCAGGGAACGATCAAAGCGTAGACTGTTTGAGACATTACTCGCATGGAGGAAAGTGCACTTGGTGACTGTTGTATTCAATTCCGATGCAATTTCTGTGTTTCATCAACACTCTCATAGTCCACAGAATACAGAATGCCACCAGACGTGCAGCGGAATCTACTACTCGTCTTCCAGGTAACGATCAAAGCTTAGACTCTTTGAGACATTACTCCCATGGAGGAAAGTGCGCATGGTGACTGTTGTATTCAATCCCGATGCATTTTCTGTGTTTCATCAACACTCTGATAGTCCACAGATTACAGAATGCCTTTAGATGTGCATCGGAAACTACTACTGGCCTTACAGGGAACGATCAAAGCGTAGCCTGTTTGAGACATTGCTCCCATGGAGGAAAGTGCGCATGGTGATTGTTGTATTCAATCCCGATGCAATTTCTGTGTGTCATCAACACTCTGATAGTCCATAGATTACAGATTGCCTCCATATGTGTATCGGTAACTACTACTGTTCTTCCAGGGAACGATCAAAGCGTCGGCTGTTTGAGACATTACTCCCATAGAGGAAAGTGCGCATGCTGACTGTTGTATTCAATCCCGAGGCAATTTCTGTGTTTTATCAACACTTTGAAGGTACACATATTACAGATTGTCTCCAGATGTGCATCGTAAACTACTACTGGTGTTCCTGGGAACGATAAAAACGTAGACTGTTTGAGAATTCCTCCCATGGAGCGATGTAGGCATGGTAACTGTTGTATTCAATCCCGATGTAATTTCTGTGTTTCGTCAAAACTTTGAAGGTCCACAGATTACAGAATGTCACTTTATGTGCATCGGAAACTACTTCTGGTTTTCCAGTTAACGATCAAAGGGTAGACTGTTTGAGACAGACCTCCCGTGGAGGAAAGTGCGCAAGGTTACTGTTGTATTCAATCCCGATGCTATTTCTGTGTTTCATCAACACTCTGATAGTCCACAGATTACAGAATGCTACGAGATGTGCATCGGAATCTACTACTGGTCTTCCAGGGAACGATCCAATCGTAGAGTGTTTGAGACATTACTCCCATGGAGGAAAGTGCACATGGTGACTATTGTATTCAATTCCGATGCAATTTCTGTGTTTCATCAACACTCTGATATTAGACAGATTACAGAATGCCACCAGACGAGCATCGGAAGCTACTACTAGTCTTCCAGGTAACGATCAAAGCGTAGACTGTTTGAGACATTACTCCCATGGAGGAAAGTGCGCATGGTGACTGTTGTATACAACCCGATGCAATTTCTGTGTTTCATCAACACACCGATAGTCCAAAGGTTACAGAAAGCCACCAGATGTGCGTCGGAAACTACTACTGGTCTTCCAGGGAACGATCAAAGCGTAGACTGTTTGTGACATTTCTCCCATGGAGGAAAGTGCACATGGCGACTGTTGTATTCAATCCCGATGAAATTTCTCTGTTTCATCAACACTCTGATAGTCCACAGATTACAGAATGCCACCAGATGTGCATCGGAAATTACTACTGGTCTTCAAGGTAACGATCAAAGCATAGACTGTTTCACACATTACTCCCATGGAGGAAAGTGCGGATTGTGACTGTTGTATTCAATCCCGATGCAATCTCTGTGTTTCATCAACACTCTGATAGTCCACAGATTACAGAATGCCACCAGATGTGCATCGGAAACTACTACTGGTCTTCCAGGGAACGATCAAAGCGTAGACTGTTTGAGAATTACTCCCTTTGAGGAAAGTGCGCATGGTGATTGTTGTATTCAATCCCGATGCAATTTCTGTGTTTCAACAACACTTTGAAGGTCCACAGATTACATAATGCCTCCAGATCTGCATCGGAAACTACTACTGGTTTTCCAGGGAACGATCAAAACGTAGACTGTTTGAGACATTGCTCCCATGGAGGAAAGTGCGCAAGGTGACTGTTGTATTCAATCCCGATGCAATTTCTGAGTTTCATCAACACACTGATAGTCCACAGATTACAGAATGCCACCAGATGTGCATCGGAAACTACTACTGGTCTTCCAGGGAACGATCAAAGCGTAGACTGTTTGAGACATTACTCCCATGGAGGAAAGTGCACATGGTGACTGTTGTATTCAATTCCGATGCAATTTCTGTGTTTCATCAACACTCTCATAGTCCACAGAATACAGAATGCCACCAGACGTGCAGCGGAATCTACTACTCGTCTTCCAGGTAAGGATCAAAGCTTAGACTGTTTGAGACATTACTCCCATGGAGGAAAGTGCGCATGGTGACTGTTGTATTCAATCCCGATGCATTTTCTGTGTTTCATCAACACTCTGATAGTCCACAGATTACAGAATGCCTTTAGATTTGCATCGGAAACTACTTCTGGCCTTCCAGGGAACGATCAAAGCGTAGCCTGTTTGAGACATTGCTCCCATGGAGGAAAGTGCGCATGATGACTGTTGTATTGAATACCGATGAAATTTCTGTGTTTCATCAACACTCTGATAGTCCACAGATTACAGAATGCTTCCAGATGTGCATCGTAATCTACTACTGGTCTTCCAGGGAACGATCAAAGCGTAAACACATCGAGACATTACTACCATGGAGGAAATTTCGCATGGTTACTGTTGTATTCAATCCCGATGCAATTTTAGTGTTTCATCAACACTGTGATTATCCACAGATTACAAAATTCCTCCAGATGTGCATCGGAAACTACTACTGGTCTTCCAGGGAACGACCAAAGGGTAGACAGTTTGAGACATTACTCCCATGGAGGAAAGTGCGCATTGTGGCTGTTGTATAACAATCCCGATTCAATTTCTGTGTTTCATCAACACTCTGATAGTCCACAGATTACAGAATGCCTCCAGATGTGCATCACAAACTAACACTGGTCTTCCAGGGAATGATCAAAGCGTTGACTGTTTGATACTTTACTAACTTGGAGGAAAGTGCGAATGGTGACTGTTGTATTCAATCCCGATGCAATTTCTGTGTTTCATCAACACTTTGAAGGTCCACAGATTACATAATGCCTCCAGATCTGCATCGGAAACTACTACTGGTTTTCCAGGGAACGATCAAAACGTAGACTGTTTGAGACATTGCTCCCATGGAGGAAAGTGCGCATGGTGACTGTTGTATTCAATCGCGATGCAATTTCTGTGTTTCATCAACACACTGATAGTCCACAGATTACAGAATGCCACCAGATGTGCATCGGAAACTACTACTGGTCTTCCAGGGAACGATCAAAGCGTAGACTGTTTGAGACATTACTCCCATGGAGGAAAGTGCGCATGGTGACTGTTGTATTCAATCCCGATGCATTTTCTGTGTTTCATCAACACTGTGATAGTCCACAGATTACAGAATGCCTCCAGATGTGCATCGATAACTACTACTGGTCTTCAAGGAAACGGTCAAAGCGTAGACTGTTTGAGACATTAATCCCATGGAGGAAAGCGCGCATGGTGACACTTGTATTCAATCCCGATGCAATTTCTGTGTTTCAACAACACTCAGATAGTCCACAGATTACAGAATGCCTCCAGATGTGCATCACAAACTAACACTGGTCTTCCAGGGAATGATCAAAGCGTTGACTGTATGATACTTTACTAACATGGAGGAAAGTGCGCAAGGTGACTGTTGTATTCAATCCCGATGCAATTTCTGTGTTTCATCAACACACTGATAGTCCACAGATTAGAGAATGCCACCAGATGTGCATCGGAAACTACTACTGGTCTTCCAGGGAACGATCAAAGCGTAGACTGTTTGAGACATTACTCCCATGGAGGAAAGTGCACATGGTGACTGTTGTATTCAATCCCGATGCAATTTCTGTGTTTCATCAACACACTGATAGTCCACAGATTACAGAATGCCACCAGATGTGCATCGGAAACTACTACTGGTCTTCCAGGGAACGATCAAAGCGTAGACTGTTTGAGACATTACTCCCATGGAGGAAAGTGCACTTGGTGACTGTTGTATTCAATTCCGATGCAATTTCTGTGTTTCATCAACACTCTCATAGTCCACAGAATACAGAATGCCACCAGACGTGCAGCGGAATCTACTACTCGTCTTCCAGGTAACGATCAAAGCTTAGACTCTTTGAGACATTACTCCCATGGAGGAAAGTGCGCATGGTGACTGTTGTATTCAATCCCGATGCATTTTCTGTGTTTCATCAACACTCTGATAGTCCACAGATTACAGAATGCCTTTAGATGTGCATCGGAAACTACTACTGGCCTTACAGGGAACGATCAAAGCGTAGCCTGTTTGAGACATTGCTCCCATGGAGGAAAGTGCGCATGGTGACTGTTGTATTCAATTTCGATGATATTTCTGTGTTTCATCAACACTCTGATAGTCCACAGATTAGAGAATGCCTCCAGATGTGCATCGGTAACTACTACTGGTCTTCAAGGGAACGATCAAAGCGTAGACTGTTTGAGACATTCTTCCCATGGAGGAAAGTGCGCATGGTGCCTGTTGTATAAAATCCCGATGCAATTTATGTGTTTCATCAACACTGAGATAGTCCACAGATTACAGAATGCCTCCAGACGTGCATCGGAAACTACTACTGGTCTTCCAGGGAATGATCAAAGCGTAGACTATTAGAGACATTACTCCCATGGAGGAAAAGTGCGCATGGTGACTGTTTTATTCAAACCCGATGCAATTTCTGTGTTTCATCAACACTCTCATAGTACACAGAATACAGAATGCCACCAGACGTGCAGCGGAATCTACTACTCGTCTTCCAGGTAACGATCAAAGCTTAGACTGTTTGAGACATTACTCCCATGGAGGAAAGTGCGCATGGTGACTGTTGTATTCAATCCCGATGCATTTTCTGTGTTTCATCAACACTCTGATAGTCCACAGATTACAGAATGCCTTTAGATGTGCATCGGAAACTACTACTGGCCTTCCAGGGAACGATCAAAGCGTAGCCTGTTTGAGACATTGCTCCCATGGAGGAAAGTGCGCATGGTGACTGTTGTATTCAATACCGATGAAATTTCTGTGTTTCATCAACACTCTGATAGTCCACAGATTACAGAATGCTTCCAGATGTGCATCGTAATGTACTACTGGTCTTCCAGGGAACGATCAAAGCGTAAACACATCGAGACATTACTACCATGGAGGAAAGTTCGCATGGTTACTGTTGTATTCAATCCCGATGCAATTTTAGTGTTTCATCAACACAGTGATTGTCCACAGATTACAAAATTCCTCCAGATGTGCATCGGAAACTACTACTGGTCTTCCAGGGAACGATGAAATGGTAGACAGTTTGAGACATTACTCCCATGGAGGAAAGTGCGCATTGTGGCTGTTGTATAACAATCCCCATTCAATTTCTGTGTTTCATCAACACTCTGATAGTCCACAGATTACAGAATGCCTCCAGATGTGCATCACAAACTAACACTGGTCTTCCAGGGAATGATCAAAGCGTTGACTGTTTGATACTTTACTAACATGGACGAAAGTGCGCATGGTGACTGTTGTATTCAAACCCGATGCAATTTCTGTGTTTCATCAACACTTTGAAGGTCCACAGATTACATAATGCCTCCAGATCTGCATCGGAAACTACTACTGGTTTTCCAGGGAACGATCAAAACGTAGACTGTTTGAGACATTGCTCCCATGGAGGAAAGTGCGCATGGTGACTGTTGTATTCAATCGCGATGCAATTTCTGTCTTTCATCAACACTGTGATAGTCCACAGATTACAGAATGCCTCCAGATGTGCATCGATAACTACTACTGGTCTTCAAGGAAACGGTCAAAGCGTAGACTGTTTGAGACATTAACCCCATGGAGGAAAGGGCGCATGGTGACACTTGTATTCAATCCCGATGCAATTTCTGTGTTTCAACAACACTCAGATAGTCCACAGATTACAGAATGCCTCCAGATGTGCATCACAAACTAACACTGGTCTTCCAGGGAATGATCAAAGCGTTGACTGTTTGATACTTTACTAACATGGAGGAAAGTGCGCAAGGTGACTGTTGTATTCAATCCCGATGCAATTTCTGTGTTTCATCAACACACTGATAGTCCACAGATTACAGAATGCCACCAGATGTGCATCGGAAACTACTACTGGTCTTCCAGGGAACGATCAAAGCGTAGACTGTTTGAGACATTACTCCCATGGAGGAAAGTGCACATGGTGACTGTTGTATTCAATCCCGATGCAATTTCTGTGTTTCATCAACACACTGATAGTCCACAGATTACAGAATGCCACCAGATGTGCATCGGAAACTACTACTGGTCTTCCAGGGAACGATCAAAGCGTAGACTGTTTGAGACATTACTCCCATGGAGGAAAGTGCACATGGTGACTGTTGTATTCAATTCCGATGCAATTTCTGTGTTTCATCAACACTCTCATAGTCCACAGAATACATAATGCCACCAGACGTGCAGCGGAATCTACTACTCGTCTTCCAGGTAACGATCAAAGCTTAGACTGTTTGAGACATTACTCCCATGGAGGAAAGTGCGCATGGTGACTGTTGTATTCAATCCCGATGCATTTTCTGTGTTTCATCAACACTCTGATAGTCCACAGATTACAGAATGCCTTTAGATGTGCATCGGAAACTACTACTGGCCTTACAGGGAACGATCAAAGCGTAGCCTGTTTGAGACATTGCTCCCATGGAGGAAAGTGCGCATGGTGACTGTTGTATTCAATACCGATGAAATTTCTGTGTTTCATCAACACTCTGATAGTCCACAGATTAGAGAATGCCTCCAGATGTGCATCGGTAACAACTACTGGTCTTCCAGGGAACGACCAAAGCGTAGACTCTTTGAGACATTACTCCCATGGAGGAAAGTGCGCATGCTGACTGTTGTATTCAATCCCGAGCAATTTCTGTGTTTCATCATCACTTTGAAGGTCCACAGATTACAGATTGTCTCCAGATGTGCATCGGAAACTACTACTGGTCTTCCTGGGAACGATCAAAACGTGGACGGTTTGAGAATTACTCTCATGGAGAAAAGTGCGGATGGTGACTGTTGTATTCACTCCCGATGCAATTATGTGTTTCATCAACAGTCTGATAGTCCGCAGATTACAGAATTCTTCCAGATGTGCATCGTAATCTACTACTGTTCTTCCAGGGAACGATCAAAGCGTAAACACATCGAGACATTACTACCATGGAGGAAAGTTCGCATGGTTACTGTTGTATTCAATCCCGATGCAATTTTAGTGTTTCATCCACACTGTGATAGTCCACAGATTACAAAATTCCTCCAGATGTGCATCGGAAACTACTACTGGTCTTCCAGGGAACGATCAAAGGGTAGACAGTTTGAGACATTACTCCCATGGAGGAAAGTGCGCATTGTGGCTGTTGTATAACACTCCCGATTCAATTTCTGTGTTTCATCAACACTCTGATAGTCCACAGATTACAGAATGCCTCCAGATGTGCATCACAAACTAACACTGGTCTTCCAGGGAATGATCAAAGCGTTGACTGTTTGATACTTTACTAACATGGAGGAAAGTGCGCATGGTGACTGTTGTATTCAATCCCGATGCTATTTCTGTGTTTCATCAACACTTTGAAGGTCCACAGATTACATAATGCCTCCAGATCTGCATCGGAAACTACTACTGGTTTTCCAGGGAACGATCAAAACGTAGACTGTTTGAGACATTGCTCCCATGGAGGAAAGTGCGCATGGTGACTGTTGTATTCAATCGCGATGCAATTTCTGTCTTTCATCAACACTGTGATAGTCCACAGATTACAGAATGCCTCCAGATGTGCATCGATAACTACTACTGGTCTTCAAGGAAACGGTCAAAGCGTAGACTGTTTGAGACATTAATCCCATGGAGGAAAGCGCGCATGGTGACACTTGTATTCAATCCCGATGCAATTTCTGTGTTTCAACAACACTCAGATAGTCCACAGATTACAGAATGCCTCCATATTTGCATCGGTAACTACTACTGTTCTTCCAGGTAACGATCAAAGCGTCAGCTGTTTGAGACATTACTCCCATAGAGGAAAGAGCGCATGCAGACTGTTTTATTCAATCCCGAGGCAATTTCTGTTTTTCATCAACACTTTGAAGGTCCACAGATTACAGATTGTCTCCAGATGTGCATCGGAAACTACTACTGGTCTTCCTGGGAACGAACAACACGTAGACTGTTTGAGAATTACTCCCATGGAGGAATGTAGGCATGGTAACCGTTGTATTCAATCCCGATGAAATTTCTGTGTTTCATCAACACTCTGATAGTCCACAGATTACAGAATGCCACCAGATGTGCATCGGAAATTACTACTGGTCTTCAAGGGAACGATCAAAGCATAGACTGTTTCATACATTACTCCCATGGAGGAAAGTGCGGATGGTGACTGTTGTATTCAATTCCGATGCAATTTCTGTGTTTCATCAACACTCTCATAGTCCACAGAATACAGAATGCCACCAGACGTGCAGCAGAATCTACTACTCGTCTTCCAGGTAACGATCAAAGCGTAGCCTGTTTGAGACATTGCTCCCATGGAGGAAAGTGCGCATGGTGACTGTTGTATTCAATACCGATGAAATTTCTGTGTTTCATCAACACTCTGATAGTCCACAGATTAGAGAATGCCTCCAGATGTGCATCGGTAACTACTACTGGTCTTCAAGGGAACGATCAAAGCGTAGACTGTTTGAGACATTCTTCCCATGGAGGAAAGTGCGCATGGTGCCTGTTGTATTCAATCCCGATGCAATTTATGTGTTTCATCAACACTGAGATAGTCCACAGATTACAGAATGCCTCCAGACGTGCATCGGAAACTACTACTGGTCTTCCAGGGAATGATCAAAGCGTAGACTGTTAGAGACATTACTCCCATGGAGGAAAGTGCGCATGGTGACTGTTTTATTCAAACCCGATGCAATTTCTGTGTTTCATCAACATTCTGATAGTCCACAGATTACGGAATGCCTCCAGATGTGCATCGGTAACAACTACTGGTCTTCCAGGGAACGACCAAAGCGTAGACTCTTTGAGACATTACTCCCATGGAGGAAAGTGCGCATGCTGACTGTTGTATTCAATCCCGAGGCAATTTCTGTGTTTCATCATCACTTTGAAGGTCCACAGATTACAGATTGTCTCCAGATGTGCATCGGAAACTACTACTGGTCTTCCTGGGAACGATCAAAACGTGGACGGTTTGAGAATTACTCTCATGGAGAAAAGTGCGGATGGTGACTGTTGTATTCACTCCCGATGCAATTTATGTGTTTCATCAACAGTCTGATAGTCCGCAGACTACAGAATGCTTCCAGATGTGCATCGTAATCTACTACTGGTCTTCCAGGGAACGATCAAAGCGTAAACACATCGAGACATTACTACCATGGAGGAAAGTTCGCATGGTTACTGTTGTATTCAATCCCGATGCAATTTTAGTGTTTCATCCACACTGTGATAGTCCACAGATTACAAAATTCCTCCAGATGTGCATCGGAAACTACTACTGGTCTTCCAGGGAACGATCAAAGGGTAGACAGTTTGAGACATTACTCCCATGGAGGAAAGTGCGCCTTGTGGCTGTTGTATAACAATCCCGATTCAATTTCTGTGTTTCATCAACACTCTGATAGTCCACAGATTACTGAATTCCTCCAGATGTGCATCACAAACTAACACTGGTCTTCCAGGGAATGATCAAAGCGTTGACTGTTTGATACTTTACTAACATGGAGGAAAGTGCGCATGGTGACTGTTGTATTCAATCCCGATGCAATTTCTGTGTTTCATCAACACTTTGAAGGTCCACAGATTACATAATGCCTCCAGATCTGCATCGGAAACTACTACTGGTTTTCCAGGGAACGATCAAAACGTAGACTGTTTGAGACATTGCTCCCATGGAGGAAAGTGCGCATGGTAACTGTTGTATTCAATCGCGATGCAATTTCTGTCTTTCATCAACACTGTGATAGCCCACAGATTACAGAATGCCTCCAGATGTTCATCGATAACTACTACTGGTCTTCAAGGAAACGGTCAAAGCGTAGACTGTTTTAGACATTAATCCCATGGAGGAAAGCGCGCATGGTGACACTTGTATTCAATCCCGATGCAATTTCTGTGTTTCAACAACACTCAGATAGTCCACAGATTACAGAATGCCTCCATATTTGCATCGGTAACTACTACTGTTCTTCCAGGAAACGATCAAAGCGTCAGCTGTTTGAGACATTACTCCCATAGAGGAAAGTGCGCATGCAGACTGTTTTATTCAATCCCGAGGCAATTTCTGTGTTTCATCAACACTTTGAAGGTCCACAGATTACAGATTGTCTCCAGATGTGCATCGGAAACTACTACTGGTCTTCCTGGGAACGAACAACACGTAGACTGTTTGAGAATTACTCCCATGGAGGAATGTAGGCATGGTAACCGTTGTATTCAATCCCGATGAAATTTCTGTGTTTCATCAACACTCTGATAGTCCACAGATTACAGAATGCCACCAGATGTGCATCGGAAATTACTACTGGTCTTCAAGGGAACGATCAAAGCATAGACTGTTTCATACATTACTCCCATGGAGGAAAGTGCGGATGGTGACTGTTGTATTCAATCCCGATGCAATTTCTGTGTTTCATCAACACTCTGATAGTCCACAGATACAGAATGCCTCCAGATGTGCAGCAGAATCTACTACTCGTCTTCCAGGTAACGATCAAAGCTTAGACTGTTTGAGACATTACTCCCATGGAGGAAAGTGCGCATGGTGACTGTTGTATTCAATCCCGATGCATTTTCTGTGTTTCATCAACACTCTGATAGTCCACAGATTACAGAATGCCTTTAGATGTGCATCGGAAACTACTACTGGCCTTACAGGGAACGATCAAAGCGTAGCCTGTTTGAGACATTGCTCCCATGGAGGAAAGTGCGCATGGTGACTGTTGTATTCAATACCGATGAAATTTCTGTGTTTCATCAACACTCTGATAGTCCACAGATAAGAGAATGCCTCCAGATGTGCATCGGTAACTACTACTGGTCTTCAAGGGAACGATCAAAGCGTAGACTGTTTGAGACATTCTTCCCATGGAGGAAAGTGCGCATGGTGCCTGTTGTATTCAATCCCGATGCAATTTATGTGTTTCATCAACACTGAGATAGTCCACAGATTACAGAATGCCTCCAGACGTGCATCGGAAACTACTACTGGTCTTCCAGGGAATGATCAAAGCGTAGACTGTTAGAGACATTACTCCCATGGAGGAAAGTGCGCATGGTGACTGTTTTATTCAAACCCGATGCAATTTCTGTGTTTCATCAACATTCTGATAGTCCACAGATTACGGAATGCCTCCAGATGTGCATCGGTAACAACTACTGGTCTTCCAGGGAACGACCAAAGCGTAGACTCTTTGAGACATTACTCCCATGGAGGAAAGTGCGCATGCTGACTGTTGTATTCAATCCCGAGGCAATTTCTGTGTTTCATCATCACTTTGAAGGTCCACAGATTACAGATTGTCTCCAGATGTGCATCGGAAACTACTACTGGTCTTCCTGGGAACGATGAAAACGTGGACGGTTTGAGAATTACTCTCATGGAGAAAAGTGCGGATGGTGACTGTTGTATTCACTCCCGATGCAATTTATGTGTTTCATCAACAGTCTGATAGTCCGCAGATTACAGAATGCTTCCAGATGTGCATCATAATCTACTACTGGTCTTCCAGGGAACGATCAAAGCGTAAACACATCGAGACATTACTACCATGGAGGAAAGTTCGCATGGTTACTGTTGTATTCAATCCCGATGCAATTTTAGTGTTTCATCCACACTGTGATAGTCCACAGATTACAAAATTCCTCCAGATGTGCATCGGAAACTACTACTGGTCTTCCAGGGAACGATCAAAGGGTAGACAGTTTGAGACATTACTCCCATGGAGGAAAGTGCGCATTGTGGCTGTTGTATAACAATCCCGATTCAATTTCTGTGTTTCATCAACACTCTGATAGTCCACAGATTACTGAATGCCTCCAGATGTGCATCACAAACTAACACTGGTCTTCCAGGGAATGATCAAAGCGCTGACTGTTTGATACTTTACTAACATGGAGGAAAGTGCGCATGGTGACTGTTGTATTCAATCCCGATGCAATTTCTGTGTTTCATCAACACTTTGAAGGTCCACAGATTACATAATGCCTCCAGATCTGCATCGGAAACTACTACTGGTTTTCCAGGCAACGATCAAAACGTAGACTGTTTGAGACATTGCTCCCATGGAGGAAAGTGCGCATGGTAACTGTTGTATTCAATCGCGATGCAATTTCCGTCTTTCATCAACACTGTGATAGTCCACAGATTACAGAATGCCTCCAGATGTGCATCGATAACTACTACTGGTCTTCAAGGAAACGGTCAAAGCGTAGACTGTTTGAGACATTAATCCCATGGAGGAAAGCGCGCATGGTGACACTTGTATTCAATCCCGATGCAATTTCTGTGTTTCAACAACACTCAGATAGTCCACAGATTACAGAATGCCTCCATATTTGCATCGGTAACTACTACTGTTCTTCCAGGAAACGATCAAAGCGTCAGCTGTTTGAGACATTACTCCCATAGAGGAAAGTGCGCATGCAGACTGTTTTATTCAATCCCGAGGCAATTTCTGTGTTTCATCAACACTTTGAAGGTCCACAGATTACAGATTGTCTCCAGATGTGCATCGGAAACTACTACTGGTCTTCCTGGGAACGAACAACACGTAGACTGTTTGAGAATTACTCCCATGGAGGAATGTAGGCATGGTAACCGTTGTATTCAATCCCGATGAAATTTCTGTGTTTCATCAACACTCTGATAGTCCACAGATTACAGAATGCCACCAGATGTGCATCGGAAATTACTACTGGTCTTCAAGGGAACGATCAAAGCATAGACTGTTTCATACATTACTCCCATGGAGGAAAGTGCGGATGGTGACTGTTGTATTCAATCCCGATGCAATTTCTGTGTTTCATCAACACTCTGATAGTCCACAGATACAGAATGCCTCCAGATGTGCATCGGAAACTACTACTGGTCTTCCTGGGAACGATCAAAACGTAGACTGTTTGAGAATTACTCCCATGTAGGAAAGTAGGCATGGTAACTGATGTATTCAATCACGATGCTATTTATGTGTTTCATCAAATTTTTGAAGGTCCACAGATTACATAATGCCACTTTATGTGCATCGGAATCTACTTCTGGTTTTCCAGTTAACGATCAAAGGGTAGACTTTTTGAGACATACCTCCAGTGGAGGAATGTGCGCAAGGTGACTGTTGTATTCAATCCCGATGCAATTTCTGTGTTTCATCAACACACTGATAGTCCACAGATTACAGAATGCCACCAGATGTGCATCGGAAACTACTACTGGTCTTCAAGGGAACGATCAAAGCGTAGACTGTTTGAGACATTACTCCCATGGAGGAAAGTGCACATGGTGACTGTTGTATTCAATTCCGATGCAATTTCTGTGTTTCATCAACACTCTCATAGTCCACTGAATACAGAATGCCACCAGACGTGCAGCGGAATCTACTACTCGTCTTCCAGGTAACGATCAAAGCTTAGACTGTTTGAGACATTACTCCCATGGAGGAAAGTGCGCATTGTGACTGTTGTATTCAATCCCGATGCATTTTCTGTGTTTCATCAACACTCTGATAGACCACAGATAACAGAATGCCTTTAGATGTGCATCGGAAACTACTACTGGCCTTCCAGGGAACGATCAAAGCGTATACTGTTAGAGACATTGCTCCCATGGAGGAAAGTGCGCATGGTGACTGTTGTATTCAATCCCGATGAAATTTCTGTGTTTCATCAACACTCTGATAGTCCACAGATTAGAGAATGCCTCCAGATGTGCATCGGTAACTACTACTGGTCTTCAAGGGAACGATCAAAGCGTAGACTGTTTGAGACATTCTTCCCATGGAGGAAAGTGCGCATGGTGCCTGTTGTATTCAATCCCGATGCAATTTATGTGTTTCATCAACACTGAGGTAGTCCACAGGTTACAGAATGCCTCCAGATGTGCATCGGAAACTACTACTGGTCTTCCAGGGAATGATCAAAGCGTAGACAGTTAGAGACATTACTCCCATGGAGGAAAGTGCGCATGGTGACTGTTTTATTCAAACCCGATGCTATTTCAGTGTTTCATCAACACTCTGATAGTCCACAGATTACGGAATGCCTCCAAATGTGCATCGGTAACAACTACTGGTCTTCCAGGGAACGACCAAAGCGTAAACTCATCCAGACATTACTACCATGGAGGAAAGTTCGCATGGTTACTGTTGTATTCAATCCCGATGCAATTCTAGTGTGTCATCAACACTCTGATAGTCCACAGATTACAAAATTCCTCCTGATGTGCATCGGAAACTACTACTGGTCTTCCAGGGAACGATCAAAGGGTAGACAATTTGAGACATTACTCCCATGGATGAATGTGCGCATTGTGGCTGTTGTATAACAATCCCGATTCAATTTCTGTGTTTCATTAACACTCTGATAGTCCACAGATTACAGAATGCCTCCAGATGTGCATCACAAACTAACACTGGCTTCCAGGGAATGATCAAAGCGTAGACTGTTTGAGACTTTACCAACATGGAGGAAAGTGCGCATGGTGACTGTTGTATTCAATTCCGATGCAATTTCTGTGTTTCATCAACACTCTGAAGGTCCACAGATTACATAATGCCTCCAGATCTGCATCGGAAACTACTACTGGTTTTCCAGGGAACGATCAAAACGTAGACTGTTTGAGACATTGCTCCCATGGAGGAAAGTGCGCATGGTGACTGTTGTATTCAATCGCGATGCAATTTGTGTCTTTCATCAACACTGTGATAGTCCACAGATTACAGAATGCCTCCAGATGTGCATCGATAACTACTACTGGTCTTCAAGGAAACGGTCAAAGCGTAGACTGTTTGAGACATTAATCCCATGGAGGAAAGCGCGCATGGTGACACTTGTATTCAATCCCGATGCAATTTCTGTGTTTCAACAACACTCAGATAGTCCACAGATTACAGAATGCCTCCATATTTGCCTCGGTAACTACTACTGTTCTTCCAGGAAACGATCAAAGCGTCAGCTGTTTGAGACATTACTCCCATAGAGGAAAGTGCGCATGCAGACTGTTTTATTCAATCCCAAGGCAATTTCTGTGTTTCATCAACACTTTGAAGGTCCACAGATTACAGATTGTCTCCAGATGTGCATCGGAAACTACTACTGGTCTTCCTGGCAACGATCAACACGTAGACTGTTTGAGAATTACTCCCATGGAGGAATGTAGGCATGGTAACTGTTGTATTCAATCCCGATGAAATTTCTGTGTTTCATCAACACTCTGATAGTCCACAGATTACAGAATGCCACCAGATGTGCATCGGAAATTACTACTGGTCTTCAAGAAAACGATCAAAGCATAGACTGTTTCATACATTACTCCCATGGAGGAAAGTGCTGATGGTGACTGTTGCATTCAATCCCGATGCAATTTCTGTGTTTCATCAACACTCTAATAGTCCACAGATTACAGAATGCCTCCAGATGTGCATCGCAAACTACTACTGGTCTTCCAGGGAGCGATCAAAGCGTAGACTGTTCGAGACATACCTCCCGTAGAGGAATGTGCGCATGGTGACTGTTGTATTCAATCCCGATGCAATTTCTGTAACTCATCAACACTCTGATAGTCCACAGATTACAGAATGCCACCAGATGTGCATCGGAAACTACTACTGGTCTTCCAGGGAACGATCAAAGCGTAGACACTTTGAGACATTACTCCCATGGAGGAAAGTGCACATGCTGACTGTTGTATTCAATTCCGATGCAATTTCTGTGTTTCATCAACACTCTGATAGTCCACAGATTACAGAATGCCACCAGACGTGCATCGGAAACTGCTACTGGTCTTCCAGGTAACGATCAAAGCGTAGACTGTTTGAAACATTACTCCCGTGGAGGAAAGTGCGCATGGTGATCGTTGTATTCTACCCCGTTGCAATTTCTGTGTTTCATCAACACTCTGATAGTCCACAGGTTACAGAATGCCACCAGATGTGCATCGGAAACTACTACTGGTCTTCCAGGGAACGATCAAAGCGTAGACTGTTTGAGACATTCCTCCCATGGAGGAAAGTGCGCATGGCGACTGTTGTAATCAATCCCGATGGAATTTCTGTGTTTCATCAACACTCTGATAGTCCACAGATTACAGAATGCCTTTAGATGTGCATCGGAAATTACTACTGGTCTACCAGGGAACGATCAAAGCGTAGACTGTTTCAGATATTACTCCCATGGAGGAAAATGCGGATGGTGAGTGTTGTATTCAATCCCGATGCAATTTCTGTGTTTCATCAGCAGTCTGATAGTCCACAGATTAGAGAAAGCCTCCATATTTGCATCGGTAACTACTACTGTTCTTCTAGGAAACGATCAAATCGTCGGCTGTTTGAGACATTACTCCCATAGAGGAAAGTGCGCATGCTGACTGTTTTATTCAATCCCGAGGCAATTTCTGTGTTTCATCAACACTTTGAAGGTCCACAGATTACAGATTGTCTCCAGATGTGCATCGGAAACTACTACAGGTCTTCCTGGGAACGATCAAAACGTAGACGGTTTGAGAAATACTCTCATGGGGGAAAGTGCTAATGGTGACTGTTGTATTCACTCCCGATGCAATTTGTGTGTTTCATCAACAGTCTGATAGTCCGCAGATTACAGAATGCCTCCAGATGTGCATCGTAATCTACTACTGGTCTTCCAGGGAAAGATCAAAGCGTAAACTCTTCGAGACATTACTACCATGGAGGAAAGTTCGCATGGTTACTGTTGTATTCAATCCCGATTCAATTTTAGTGTTTCATCCACACTCTGATAGTCCACAGATTACAAAATTCCTCCAGATGTGCATCGGAAACTGCTACTGGTCTCCCAGGGAACGATCAAAGGGTAGACTGTTTGAGACATTACTCGCATGGAGGAAAGTGCGCATTGTGGCTGTTGTATTCAATCCCCATTCAATTTCTGTGTTTCATCAACACTCTGATAGTCCACAGATTACAGAATGCCTCCAGATGTGCATCATAAACTAACATTGGTCTTCCAGGGAATGATCAAAGGGTAGACTGTTTGAGACTTTACTAACATGGAGGAAAGTGCGCATGGTGACTGTTGTACTCAATCCCGATGCAATTTCTGTGTTTCATCAACACTTTGATGGTCCGCAGATTACAAAATGCCTCCAGATCTGCATCGGAGACTACTACTGGTTTTCCAGGGAACGATCAAAACGTAGACTGTTTGAGACATTGCTCCCATGGAGGAAAGTGCTCATGGTGACGGTTGTAATTAATCGCGATGCAATTTCTGTGTTTCATCAACACTGTGATAGTCCACAGATTACAGAATGCCTCCAGATGTGCATCGATAACTACTACTGGTCTTCAAGGAAACGGTCAAAGCGTAGACTGTTTGAGACATTCCTCCCATGGAGGAAAGTGCGCATGGTGACACTTGTATTCAATCCCGATGCAATTTCTAAGTTTCAACAACACTCAGATAGTCCACAGATTACAGAATGCCTCCATATTTGCATCGGTAACTACTACTGTTCTTCCAGGAAACGATCAAAGCGTCGGCTGTTTGAGACATTACTCCCAGAGAGGAAAGTGCGCATGGTGACTGTTGTATTCAATCCCGATGCAATTTCTGTGTTTCATCAAAACTTTGAAGGTCCACAGGTTACAGAATGCACCTTATTTGCATCGGAAACTACTACTGGTCTCCCAGGTAACGATCAAAGCCTAGACTGTTTGAGAATTACTCCCGTGTAGGAAAGTGCGCATGGCGACTGTTGTATTCTATCCCGAAGCAATTTCTGTGTTTCATCAACACTCTGATAGTCCACAGATTATAGAATGCCTCCAGATGTGCATCGCAAACTACTGCTGGTCTTCCAGGGAACGATCAAAGCGTAGACTGTTTGAGACATACCTCCCGTAGAGGAATGTGCGCATGCTGACTGTTGTATTCAATCCCGATGCAATTTCTGTATTTCATCAACACTCTGATAGTCCACAGATTACAGAATCCACTGGATGTGCATCGGAAACTACTACTGGTCTTCCAGGGAACGATCAAAGGGAAGACTGTTTGAGACATTACTCCCATGGAGGAAAGTGCGCATTGTGGCTGTTGTATTCAATCCCGATTCCATTTCTGTGTTTCATCAACACTATGATAGTCCACAGATTACAGAATACCTCCAGATGTGCATCAGAAACTAACACTGGTCTTCCAGGGAATGATCAAAGCGTAGGCTGTTTGAGACATTTCTAACATGGAGGAAAGTGCGCATGGTGACTGTTGTATTCAATCCCGATGCAATTTTAGTGTTTCATCAACACTCTGATAATCCACAGATTACAGAATTCCTCCAGATATGCATCGGAAAGTACTACTGGTCTTCCAGGGAACGATCAAAGGGATGACTGTTTGAGACATTACTCCCATGGAGGAAAGTGCGCATTGTGGCTGTTGTATTCAATCCCGATTCCATTTCTGTGTTTCATCAACACTATGATAGTCCACAGATCACAGAATACCTCCAGATGTGCATCAGAAACTAACACTGGTCTTCCAGGGAATGATCAAAGCGTAGGCTGTTTGAGACATTTGTAACATGGAGGAAAGTGCGCATGGTGACTGTTGTATTCAGTCCCGATGCAATTTCTGTGTTTCATCAACACTTTGAAGGTCCACAGATTACATAATGATTCCAGATCTGCATCGGAAACTACTACTGGTTTTCCAGGGAACGATCAAATCGTAGACTGTTTGAGACATTGCTCCTATTGAGGAAAGTGCGCATGGTGACTGTTGTATTCAATCGCGATGCAATTTCTGTGTTTCATCAACACTGTGATAGTCCACAGATTACAGAATGCCTCCAGATCTGCATCGATAACTACTACTGGTCTTCAAGGAAACGGTCAAAGCGTAGACTGTTTGAGACATTCGTCCCATGGAGGAAAGTGCGCATGGTGACACTTGTATTCAATCCCGATGCAATTTCTGTGT
The DNA here is from genome assembly GCF_023897955.1 of Schistocerca gregaria. Lineage (NCBI taxonomy): Eukaryota > Metazoa > Arthropoda > Insecta > Orthoptera > Acrididae > Schistocerca > Schistocerca gregaria. Next base: position 30,779,503 of record NC_064929.1, read on the forward strand.
TTCAACAACACTCAGATAGTCCACAGATTACAGAATGCCTCCATATTTGCATCGGTAACTACTACTGTTCTTCTAGGAAACGATCAAATCGTCGGCTGTTTGAGACATTACTCCCATAGAGGAAAGTGCGCATGCTGACGGTTTTATTCAATCCCGAGGCAATTTCTGTGTTTCATCAACACTTTGAAGGTCCACAGATTACAGATTGTCTCCAGATGTGCATCGGAAACTACTACTGGTCTTCCTGGGAACGATCAAAACGTAGACGGTTTGAGAAATACTCTCATGGAGGAAAGTGCGGATGGTGACTGTTGTATTCACTCCCGATGCAATTTCTGTGTTTCATCAACAGTCTGATAGTCCGCAGATTACAGAATGCCTCCAGATGTGCATCGTAATCCACTACTGGTCTTCCAGGGAAAGATCAAAGCGTAAACTCTTCGAGACATTACTACCATGGAGGAAAGTTGGCATGGTTACTGTTGTATTCAATCCCGATGCAATTTTAGTGTTTCATCAAAACTCTGATAGTCCACAGATTACAAAATTCCTCCAGATGTGCATCGGAAACTGCTACTGGTCTCCCAGGGAACGATCAAAGGGTAGACTGTTTGAGACATTACTCCCATGGAGGAAAGTGCGCATTGTGGCTGTTGTATTCAATCCCGATTCAATTTCTGTGTTTCATCAACACTCTGATAGTCCACAGATTACAGAATGCCTCCAGATGTGTATCACAAACTAACATTGGTCTTCCAGGGAATGATCAAAGGGTAGACTGTTTGAGACTTTACTAACATGGAGGAAAGTGCGCATGGTGACTGTTGTATTCAATCCCGATGCAATTTGTGTATTTCATTAACACTTTGAAGGTCCACAGATTACAGAATGCCTCCAGATCTGCATCGGAAACTACTACTGGTTTTCCAGGGAACGATCAAAACGTTGACTGTTTGAGATATTGCTCCCATGGAGGAAAGTGCTCATGGTGACTGTTGTATTCAATCCCGATGCAATTTCTGTGTTTCATCAACACTGTGATAGTCCACAGATTACAGAATGCCTCCAGATGTGCATCGATAACTATTACTGGTCTTCAAGGGAACGGTCAAAGCGTAGACTGTTTGAGACATTCCTCCCATGGAGGAAAGTGCGCATGGTGACTCTTGTATTCAATCCCGATGAAATTTCTGTGTTTCAACAACACTCACATAGTCCACAGATTACAGAATGCATCTATATGTGCGTCGGAAACTACTACTAGTCTTCCAGGGAATGATCAAAGAGTAGACTGTTAGAGACATTACTCCCATGGAGAAAAGTGCGCATGGTGACTGTCGTATTCCAACCCGATGCAATTTCTGTGTTTCATCAACACTCTGATAGTCCACAGATTACAGAATGCCTCCATATGTGCATCGGTAACTACTACTGTTCTTCCAGGGAACAATCAAATGGTCGGCTGTTTGAGACATTACTCCCATAGAGGAAAGTGCGCATGCTGACTGTTGTATTTAATCCCGAGGCAATTTCTGTGTTTCATCAAAACTTTGAACGTCCACAGATTACAGAATGAGACCTTATGTGCATCGGAAACTACTACTGGTCTTCCAGGGAACGATCAAAGCGTAGACTGTTTGAGACATTACTCCAATAGAGAAAAGTGCGCATGGTGACTGTTGTATTCAATCCCGATGCAATTTCTGTGTTTCATCAACACTCTGATAGTCCACAGATTACAGAATGCCACCAGAAGTGCATCTTAAACTACTACTGGTCTTCCAGGGAACGATCCAAGCGTAGACTGTTTGAGACCTTACTGTCATGGAGGAAAGTGCGCATGAAGACTGTTGTATTCAATCCCGATGAATTTTCTGTTTTTCATCAACACTCTGATAGTCCACAGATTACAGAATGCCACCAGATGTGCATCGGAAACTACTACTGGTCTTCCAGGGAACGATCAAAGCGTAGACTGTTTGAGACATTACTCCCATGGAGGAAAGTGCGCATGGTGACTGTTGTATTCAATCCCGATGCAATTTCTGTGTTTCATCAACACTCTGATAGTCCACAGATTACAGAATGCCACCAGATGTGCATCGCAAACTACTACTCGTCTTCCAGGGAACGATCAAAGCGTAGACTGTTCGAGACATACCTCCCGTGGAGGAATGTGCGCATGGTGACTGTTGTATTCAATCCCGATGCATTTTCTGTGTTTCATCAACACTCTGATAGTCCACAGTTTACAGAATGCCACCAGATGTGCATCGGAAATTACTACTGGTCTTCAAGGGAACGATCAAATCGTAGACTGTTTCGGACATTACTCCCATGGAGGAAAGTGCGGATGGTGACTGTTGTATTCAATCCCGATGCAATTTCTGTGTTTCATCAACACTCTGATAGTCCACAGATTACAGAATGCCACCAGATGTGCATCGCAACTACTACTTGTCTTCCAGGGAACGATCAAAGCGTAGACTGTTCGAGACATACCTCCCGTGGATGAATGTGCGCATGGTGAGTGTTGTATTCAATCCCGATGTAATTTCTGTGTTTCATCAACACTCTGATAGTCCACAGATTACAGAATGCCACTAGATGTGCATCGGAAACTACTACTGGTCTTCCAGGGAACGATCAAAGCGTAGACTGTTTCAGACATTACTCCCATAGAGGAAAGTGTGCATGGTGACTGTTGAATTCAATACCGATGCAACTTCTGTGTTTCATCAACACTCTGATAGTCCACAGATTACAGAATGTCACCAGTTGTGCATCGGAAACTACTACGGGCCTTCCTGGGGACGATCAAAGCGTAGACTGATTGAGAATTACTCCCGCGGAAGAAACTGCGCATGGTGATTCTTGTATTCAATCCCGATTCAATTTCTGTGTTTCATCAACACTCTGATAGTCCACAGATTACAGAATGCCACCAGATGTGCAACTTAAACTTATACTGGTCTTCCAGTGAACGATCGAAGCGTAGACTGTTTGAGACATTACTGTCATGGAGGAAAGTGCGCATGGTGACTGTTGTATTCAATCCCGATGCATTATCTGTGTTTCATCAACACTCTGATATTCCACAGATTACAGAATGCCACCAGATGTGCGTCGGAAACTACTACTGGTCTTCCAGGGAACGATCAAAGCGTAGACTGTTCGAGACATACCTCCCGTGGATGAATGTGCGCATGTTGAGTGTTGTATTCAATCCCGATGCAATTTCTGTGTTTCATCAACACTCCGATAGTCCACAGATTACAGAATGCCACCAGATGTGCATCTTAAACTACTACCGGTCTTCCAGTGAACGATCAAAGCGTAGACTGTTTGAGACATTACTGTCATGGAGGAAAGTGCGCATGGTGACTGTTGTATTCAATCCCGATGCATTTTCTGTGTTTCATCAACACTCTGATAGTCCACAGATTACAGAATGCCACCAGATGTGCATCGGAAACTACTACTGGTCTTCCAGGGAACGATCAAAGAGTAGACTGTTTGAGACATTACTCCCGTGGAGGAAATTGCGCATGGCGACTGTTGTAATCAATCCCGATGGAATTTCTGTGTTTCATCAACACTCTGATAGTCCACAGATTACAGAATGCCTTTAGATGTGCATCGGAAATTACTACTGGTCTACCAGGGAACGATCAAAGCGTAGACTGTTTCAGATATTACTCCCATGGAGGAAAATGCGGATGGTGAGTGTTGTATTCCATCCCGATGCAATTTCTGTGTTTCATCAGCAGTCTGATAGTCCACAGATTAGAGAAAGCCTCCATATTTGCATCGGTAACTACTACTGTTCTTCTAGGAAACGATCAAATCGTCGGCTGTTTGAGACATTACTCCCATAGAGGAAAGTGCGCATGCTGACTGTTTTATTCAATCCCGAGGCAATTTCTGTGTTTCATCAACACTTTGAAGGTCCACAGATTACAGATTGTCTCCAGATGTGCATCGGAAACTACTACTGGTCTTCCTGGGAACGATCAAAACGTAGACGGTTTGAGAAATACTCTCATGGGGGAAAGTGCTAATGGTGACTGTTGTATTCACTCCCGATGCAATTTGTGTGTTTCATCAACAGTCTGATAGTCCGCAGATTACAGAATGCCTCCAGATGTGCATCGTAATCTACTACTGGTCTTCCAGGGAAAGATCAAAGCGTAAACTCTTCGAGACATTACTACCATGGAGGAAAGTTCGCATGGTTACTGTTGTATTCAATCCCGATTCAATTTTAGTGTTGCATCCACACTCTGATAGTCCACAGATTACAAAATTCCTCCAGATGTGCATCGGAAACTGCTACTGGTCTCCCAGGGAACGATCAAAGGGTAGACTGTTTGAGACATTACTCGCATGGAGGAAAGTGCGCATTGTGGCTGTTGTATTCAATCCCCATTCAATTTCTGTGTTTCATCAACACTCTGATAGTCCACAGATTACAGAATGCCTCCAGATGTGCATCATAAACTAACATTGGTCTTCCAGGGAATGATCAAAGGGTAGACTGTTTGAGACTTTACTAACATGGAGGAAAGTGCGCATGGTGACTGTTGTACTCAATCCCGATGCAATTTCTGTGTTTCATCAACACTTTGAAGGTCCACAGATTACCAAATGCCTCCAGATCTGCATCGGAGACTACTACTGGTTTTCCAGGGAACGATCAAAACGTAGACTGTTTGAGACATTGCTCCCATGGAGGAAAGTGCTCATGGTGACTGTTGTAATTAATCGCGATGCAATTTCTGTGTTTCATCAACACTGTGATAGTCCACAGATTACAGAATGCCTCCAGATGTGCATCGATAACTACTACTGGTCTTCAAGGAAACGGTCAAAGCGTAGACTGTTTGAGACATTCCTCCCATGGAGGAAAGTGCGCATGGTGACACTTGTATTCAATCCCGATGCAATTTCTAAGTTTCAACAACACTCAGATAGTCCACAGATTACAGAATGCCTCCATATTTGCATCGGTAACTACTACTGTTCTTCCAGGAAACGATCAAAGCGTCGGCTGTTTGAGACATTACTCCCAGAGAGGAAAGTGCGCATGGTGACTGTTGTATTCAATCCCGATGCAATTTCTGTGTTTCATCAAAACTTTGAAGGTCCACAGGTTACAGAATGCACCTTATTTGCATCGGAAACTACTACTGGTCTCCCAGGTAACGATCAAAGCCTAGACTGTTTGAGAATTACTCCCGTGTAGGAAAGTGCGCATGGCGACTGTTGTATTCTATCCCGAAGCAATTTCTGTGTTTCATCAACACTCTGATAGTCCACAGATTATAGAATGCCTCCAGATGTGCATCGCAAACTACTGCTGGTCTTCCAGGGAACGATCAAAGCGTAGACTGTTTGAGACATACCTCCCGTAGAGGAATGTGCGCATGCTGACTGTTGTATTCAATCCCGATGCAATTTCTGTATTTCATCAACACTCTGATAGTCCACAGATTACAGAATGCCACTGGATGTGCATCGGAAACTACTACTGGTCTTCCAGGGAACGATCAAAGGGAAGACTGTTTGAGACATTACTCCCATGGAGGAAAGTGCGCATTGTGGCTGTTGTATTCAATCCCGATTCCATTTCTGTGTTTCATCAACACTATGATAGTCCACAGATTACAGAATACCTCCAGATGTGCATCAGAAACTAACACTGGTCTTCCAGGGAATGATCAAAGCGTAGGCTGTTTGAGACATTTCTAACATGGAGGAAAGTGCGCATGGTGACTGTTGTATTCAATCCCGATGCAATTTTAGTGTTTCATCAACACTCTGATAATCCACATATTACAGAATTCCTCCAGATATGCATCGGAAAGTACTACTGGTCTTCCAGGGAACGATCAAAGGGATGACTGTTTGAGACATTACTCCCATGGAGGAAAGTGCGCATTGTGGCTGTTGTATTCAATCCCGATTCCATTTCTGTGTTTCATCAACACTATGATAGTCCACAGATTACAGAATACCTCCAGATGTGCATCAGAAACTAACACTGGTCTTCCAGGGAATGATCAAAGCGTAGGCTGTTTGAGACATTTCTAACATGGAGGAAAGTGCGCATGGTGACTGTTGTATTCAGTCCCGATGCAATTTCTGTGTTTCATCAACACTTTGAAGGTCCACAGATTACATAATGATTCCAGATCTGCATCGGAAACTACTACTGGTTTTCCAGGGAACGATCAAATCGTAGACTGTTTGAGACATTGCTCCTATTGAGGAAAGTGCGCATGGTGACTGTTGTATTCAATCGCGATGCAATTTCTGTGTTTCATCAACACTGTGATAGTCCACAGATTACAGAATGCCTCCAGATCTGCATCGATAACTACTACTGGTCTTCAAGGAAACGGTCAAAGCGTAGACTGTTTGAGACATTCGTCCCATGGAGGAAAGTGCGCATGGTGACACTTGTATTCAATCCCGATGCAATTTCTGTGTTTCAACAACACTCAGATAGTCCACAGATTACAGAATGCCTCCATATTTGCATCGGTAACTACTACTGTTCTTCTAGGAAACGATCAAATCGTCGGCTGTTTGAGACATTACTCCCATAGAGGAAAGTGCGCATGCTGACGGTTTTATTCAATCCCGAGGCAATTTCTGTGTTTCATCAACACTTTGAAGGTCCACAGATTACAGATTGTCTCCAGATGTGCATCGGAAACTACTACTGGTCTTCCTGGGAACGATCAAAACGTAGACGGTTTGAGAAATACTCTCATGGAGGAAAGTGCGGATGGTGACTGTTGTATTCACTCCCGATGCAATTTCTGTGTTTCATCAACAGTCTGATAGTCCGCAGATTACAGAATGCCTCCAGATGTGCATCGTAATCCACTACTGGTCTTCCAGGGAAAGATCAAAGCGTAAACTCTTCGAGACATTACTACCATGGAGGAAAGTTGGCATGGTTACTGTTGTATTCAATCCCGATGCAATTTTAGTGTTTCATCAAAACTCTGATAGTCCACAGATTACAAAATTCCTCCAGATGTGCATCGGAAACTGCTACTGGTCTCCCAGGGAACGATCAAAGGGTAGACTGTTTGAGACATTACTCCCATGGAGGAAAGTGCGCATTGTGGCTGTTGTATTCAATCCCGATTCAATTTCTGTGTTTCATCAACACTCTGATAGTCCACAGATTACAGAATGCCTCCAGATGTGCATCACAAACTAACATTGGTCTTCCAGGGAATGATCAAAGGGTAGACTGTTTGAGACTTTACTAACATGGAGGAAAGTGCGCATGGTGACTGTTGTATTCAATCCCGATGCAATTTGTGTATTTCATTAACACTTTGAAGGTCCACAGATTACAGAATGCCTCCAGATCTGCATCGGAAACTACTACTGGTTTTCCAGGGAACGATCAAAACGTTGACTGTTTGAGATATTGCTCCCATGGAGGAAAGTGCTCATGGTGACTGTTGTATTCAATCCCGATGCAATTTCTGTGTTTCATCAACACTGTGATAGTCCACAGATTACAGAATGCCTCCAGATGTGCATCGATAACTATTACTGGTCTTCAAGGGAACGGTCAAAGCGTAGACTGTTTGAGACATTCCTCCCATGGAGGAAAGTGCGCATGGTGACTCTTGTATTCAATCCCGATGAAATTTCTGTGTTTCAACAACACTCACATAGTCCACAGATTACAGAATGCATCTATATGTGCGTCGGAAACTACTACTAGTCTTCCAGGGAATGATCAAAGAGTAGACTGTTAGAGACATTACTCCCATGGAGAAAAGTGCGCATGGTGACTGTCGTATTCCAACCCGATGCAATTTCTGTGTTTCATCAACACTCTGATAGTCCACAGATTACAGAATGCCTCCATATGTGCATCGGTAACTACTACTGTTCTTCCAGGGAACAATCAAATGGTCGGCTGTTTGAGACATTACTCCCATAGAGGAAAGTGCGCATGCTGACTGTTGTATTTAATCCCGAGGCAATTTCTGTGTTTCATCAAAACTTTGAAGGTCCACAGATTACAGAATGAGACCTGATGTGCATCGGAAACTACTACTGGTCTTCCAGGGAACGATCAAAGCGTAGACTGTTTGAGACATTACTCCAATAGAGAAAAGTGCGCATGGTGACTGTTGTATTCAATCCCGATGCAATTTCTGTGTTTCATCAACACTCTGATAGTCCACAGATTACAGAATGCCACCAGAAGTGCATCTTAAACTACTACTGGTCTTCCAGGGAACGATCAAAGCGTAGACTGTTTGAGACCTTACTGTCATGGAGGAAAGTGCGCATGAAGACTGTTGTATTCAATCCCGATGAATTTTCTGTTTTTCATCAACACTCTGATAGTCCACAGATTACAGAATGCCACCAGATGTGCATCGGAAACTACTACTGGTCTTCCAGGGAACGATCAAAGCGTAGACTGTTTGAGACATTACTCCAATAGAGAAAAGTGCGCATGGTGACTGTTGTATTCAATCCCGATGCAATTTCGGTGTTTCATCAACACTCTGATAGTCCACAGATTACAGAATGCCACCAGAAGTGCATCTTAAACTACTACTGGTCTTCCAGGGAACGATCAAAGCGTAGACTGTTTGAGACCTTACTGTCATGGAGGAAAGTGCGCATGAAGACTGTTGTATTCAATCCCGATGAATTTTCTGTTTTTCATCAACACTCTGATAGTCCACAGATTACAGAATGCCACCAGATGTGCATCGCAAACTACTACTCGTCTTCCAGGGAACGATCAAAGCGTAGACTGTTCGAGACATACCTCCCGTGGAGGAATGTGCGCATGGTGACTGTTGTATTCAATCCCGATGCATTTTCTGTGTTTCATCAACACTCTGATAGTCCACAGTTTACAGAATGCCACCAGATGTGCATCGGAAATTACTACTGGTCTTCAAGGGAACGATCAAATCGTAGACTGTTTCAGACATTACTCACATGGAGGAAAGTGCGGATGGTGACTGTTGTATTCAATCCCGATGCAATTTCTGTGTTTCATCAACACTCTGATAGTCCACAGATTACAGAATGCCACCAGATGTGCATCGCAACTACTACTTGTCTTCCAGGGAACGATCAAAGCGTAGACTGTTCGAGACATACCTCCCGTGGATGAATGTGCGCATGGTGAGTGTTGTATTCAATCCCGATGTAATTTCTGTGTTTCATCAACACTCTGATAGTCCACAGATTACAGAATGCCACTAGATGTGCATCGGAAACTACTACTGGTCTTCCAGGGAACGATCAAAGCGTAGACTGTTTCAGACATTACTCCCATAGAGGAAAGTGTGCATGGTGACTGTTGAATTCAATACCGATGCAACTTCTGTGTTTCATCAACACTCTGATAGTCCACAGATTACAGAATGTCACCAGTTGTGCATCGGAAACTACTACGGGTCTTCCTGGGGACGATCAAAGCGTAGACTGATTGAGAATTACTCCCGCGGAAGAAACTGCGCATGGTGATTCTTGTATTCAATCCCGATTCAATTTCTGTGTTTCATCAACACTCTGATAGTCCACAGATTACAGAATGCCACCAGATGTGCAACTTAAACTTATACTGGTCTTCCAGTGAACGATCGAAGCGTAGACTGTTTGAGACATTACTGTCATGGAGGAAAGTGCGCATGGTGACTGTTGTATTCAATCCCGATGCATTATCTGTGTTTCATCAACACTCTGATATTCCACAGATTACAGAATGCCACCAGATGTGCGTCGGAAACTACTACTGGTCTTCCAGGGAACGATCAAAGCGTAGACTGTTCGAGACATACCTCCCGTGGATGAATGTGCGCATGTTGAGTGTTGTATTCAATCCCGATGCAATTTCTGTGTTTCATCAACAATCCGATAGTCCACAGATTACAGAATGCCACCAGATGTGCATCTTAAACTACTACTGGTCTTCCAGTGAACGATCAAAGCGTAGACTGTTTGAGACATTACTGTCATGGAGGAAAGTGCGCATGGTGACTGTTGTATTCAATCCCGATGCATTTTCTGTGTTTCATCAACACTCTGATAGTCCACAGATTACAGAATGCCACCAGATGTGCATCGGAAACTACTACTGGTCTTCCAGGGAACGATCAAAGAGTAGACTGTTTGAGACATTACTCCCGTGGAGGAAATTGCGCATGGCGACTGTTGTAATCAATCCCGATGGAATTTCTGTGTTTCATCAACACTCTGATAGTCCACAGATTACAGAATGCCTTTAGATGTGCATCGGAAATTACTACTGGTCTACCACTGAACGATCAAAGCGTAGACTGTTTCAGATATTACTCCCATGGAGGAAAATGCGGATGGTGAGTGTTGTATTCCATCCCGATGCAATTTCTGTGTTTCATCAGCAGTCTGATAGTCCACAGATTACAGAAAGCCTCCAGATGTGCATCGGAAACTACTACTGGACGTCCAGGGAACGATCAAAGCGTAGACTGTTTGAGACATTATTCCCATAGAGGAAAGTGCGCATGGTGAGTGTTGTATTTAATCCCGATGCAATTTTAGTGTTTCATCAAAACTCTGATAATCCACAGATTACAGAATTCCTCCAGATGTGCATCGGAAAGTACTACTGGTCATCCAGGGAACGATCAAAGGGAAGACTGTTTAAGACATTACTCCCATGGAGGAAAGTGCGCATTGTGGCTGTTGTATTCAATCCCGATTCTATTTCTGTGTTTCATCACTACTATGATAGTCCACAGATTACAGAATACCTCCAGATGTGCATCAGAAACTAACACTGGTCTTCCAGGGAATGATCAAAGCGTAGACTGTTTGAGACATTACTGTCATGGAGGAAAGTGCGCATGGTGACTGTTGTATTCAATCCCGATGCAATTTGTGTAATTCATCAACACTTTGAAGGTCCACAGATTACAGAATGCCTCCAGATCTGCATCGGAAACTACTACTGGTTTTCCAGGGAACGATCAAAACGTTGACTGTTTGAGATATTGCTCCCATGGAGGAAAGTGCTCATGGTGACTGTTGTATTCAATCCCGATGCAATTTCTGTGTTTCATCAACACTGTGATAGTCCACAGATTACATAATAGCTCCAGATGTGCATCGATAACTATTACTGGTCTTCAAGGGAACGGTCAAAGCGTAGACTGTTTGAGACATTCCTCCCATGGAGGAAAGTGCTCATGGTGACTCTTGTATTCAATCCCGATGAAATTTCTGTGTTTCAACAACACTCACATAGTCCACAGATTACAGAATGCCTCTATATGTGCGTCGGAAACTACTACTAGTCTTCCAGGGAATGATCAAAGCGTAGACTGTTAGAGACATTACTCCCATGGAGAAAAGTACGCATGGTGACTGTCGTATTCCAACCCGATGCAATTTCTGTGTTTCATCAACACTCTGATAGTCCACAGATTACAGAATGCCTCCATATGTGCATCGGTAACTACTACTGTTCTTCCAGGGAACAATCAAATGGTCGGCTGTTTGAGACATTACTCTCATAGAGGAAAGTGCGCATGCTGACTGTTGTATTCAATCCCGAGGCAATTTCTGTGTTTCATCAAAACTTTGAAGGTCCACAGATTACAGAATGAGACCTTATGTGCATCTGAAACTACTACTGGTCTTCCAGGGAACGATCAAAGCGTAGACTGTTTGAGACATTACTCCCATAGAGAAAAGTGCGCATGGTGACTGTTGTATTCAATCCCGATGCAATTTCTGTGTTTCATCAACACTCTGATAGTCCACAGATTACAGAATGCCACCAGAAGTGCATCTTAAACAACTACTGGTCTTCCAGGGAACGATCAAAGCGTAGACTGTTTGAGACCTTACTGTCATGGAGGAAAGTACGCATGAAGACTGTTGTATTCAATCCCGATGAATTTTCTGTTTTTCATCAACACTCTGATAGTCCACAGATTACAGAATGCCACCAGATGTGCATCGGAAACTACTACTGGTCTTCCAGGGAACGATCAAAGCGTAGACTGTTTGAGACATTACTCCCATGGAGGAAAGTGAGCATGGTGACTGTTGTATTCAATCCCGATGCAATTTCTGTGTTTCATCAACACTCTGATAGTCCACAGATTACAGAATGCCACCAGATGTGCATCGCAAACTTCTACTCGTATTCCAGGGAACGATCAAAGCGTAGACTGTTCGAGACATACCTCCCGTGGAGGAATGTGCGCATGGTGACTGTTGTATTCAATCCCGATGCATTTTCTGTGTTTCATCAATACTCTGATAGTCCACAGATTACAGAATGCCACCAGATGTGCATCGGAAATTACTACTGGTCTTCAAGGGAACGATCAAATCGTAGACTGTTTCAGACATTACTCCCATGGAGGAAAGTGCGGATGGTGACTGTTGTATTCAATCCCGATGCAATTTCTGTGTTTCATCAACACTCTGATAGTCCACAGATTACAGAATGCCACCAGATGTGCATCGCAACTACTACTTGTCTTCCAGGGAACGATCAAAGCTTAGACTGATTGAGAATTACTCCCGCGGAAGAAACTGCGCATGGTGATTCTTGTATTCAATCCCGATTCAATTTCTGTGTTTCATCAACACTGTGATAGTCCACAGATTACAGAATGCCTCCAGATGTCCATCGATAACTATTACTGGTCTTCAAGGGAACAGTCAAAGCGTAGACTGTTTGAGACATTCCTCCCGTGGAGGAAAGTGCTCATGGTGACCCTTGTATTCAATCCCGATGAAATTTCTGTGTTTCAACAACACTCACATAGTCCACAGATTACAGAATGCCTCTATATGTGCATCGCAAACTTCTACTCGTATTCCAGGGAACGATCAAAGCGTAGACTGTTCGAGACATACCTCCCGTGGAGGAATGTGCGCATGGTGACTGTTGTATTCAATCCCGATGCATTTTCTGTGTTTCATCAATACTCTGATAGTCCACAGATTACAGAATGCCACCAGATGTGCATCGGAAACTACTACTGGTCTTCCAGGGAACGATCAAAGCGTAGACTGTTTGAGACATTACTCCCATGGACGAAAGTGCGCATGGTGACTGTTGTATTCAACCCCGTTGCAATATCTGTGTTTCATCAACACTGTGATAGTCCACAGATTACAGAATGCCTCCAGATGTGCATCGATAACTATTACTGGTCTTCAAGGGAACAGTCAAAGCGTAGACTGTTTGAGACATTCCTCCCATGGAGGAAAGTGCTCATGGTGACCCTTGTATTCAATCCCGATGAAATTTCTGTGTTTCAACAACACTCACATAGTCCACAGATTACAGAATGCCTCTATATGTGCGTCGGAAACTACTACTAGTCTTCCAGGGAATGATCAAAGCGTAGACTGTTAGAGACATTACTCCCATGGAGAAAAGTACGCATGGTGACTGTCGTATTCCAACCCGATGCAATTTCTGTGTTTCATCAACACTCTGATAGTCCACAGATTACAGAATGCCTCCATATGTGCATCGGTAACTACTACTGTTCTTCCAGGGAACAATCAAATGGTCGGCTGTTTGAGACATTACTCTCATAGAGGAAAGTGCGCATGCTGACTGTTGTATTCAATCCCGATGCAATTTCTGTGTTTCATCAACACTCTGATAGTCCACAGATTACAGAATGCCACCAGAAGTGCATCTTAAACAACTACTGGTCTTCCAGGGAACGATCAAAGCGTAGACTGTTTGAGACCTTACTGTCATGGAGGAAAGTACGCATGAAGACTGTTGTATTCAATCCCGATGAATTTTCTGTTTTTCATCAACACTCTGATAGTCCACAGATTACAGAATGCCACCAGATGTGCATCGGAAACTACTACTGGTCTTCCAGGGAACGATCAAAGAGTAGACTGTTTGAGACATTACTCCCATGGAGGAAAGTGAGCATGGTGACTGTTGTATTCAATCCCGATGCAATTGCTGTGTTTCATCAACACTCAGATAGTCCACAGATTACAGAATGCCACCAGATGTGCATCGCAAACTACTACTCGTATTCCTGGGAACGATCAAAGCGTAGACTGTTCGAGACATACCTCCCGTGGAGGAATGTGCGCATGGTGACTGTTGTATTCAATCCCGATGCATTTTCTGTGTTTCATCAATACTCTGATAGTCCACAGATTACAGAATGCCACCAGATGTGCATCGGAAATTAGTACTGGTCTTCAAGGGAACGATCAAATCGTAGACTGTTTCAGACATTACTCCCATGGAGGAAAGTGCGGATGGTGACTGTTGTATTCAATCCCGATGCAATTTCTGTGTTTCATCAACACTCTGATAGTCCACAGATTACAGAATGCCACCAGATGTGCATCGCAAGTACTACTTGTCTTCCAGGGAACGATCAAAGCTTATACTGTTCGAGACATACCTCCCGTGGATGAATGTGCGCATGGTGAGTGTTGTATTCAATCCCGATGCAATTTCTGTGTTACATCAATACTCTGATAGTCCACAGATTACAGAATGCCACTAGATGTGCATCGGAAACTACTACTGGTCTTCCAGGGAACGATCAAAGCGTAGACTGTTTCAGACATTACTCCCATAGAGGAAAGTGCGCATGGTGATTGTTGTATTCAATACCGATGCAACTTCTGTGTTTCATCAACACTCTGATAGTCCACAGATTACAGAATGTCACCAGTTGTGCATCGGAAACTACTACGGGTCTTCCTGGGGACGATCAAAGCGTAGACTGATTGAGAATTACTCCCGCGGAAGAAACTGCGCATGGTGATTCTTGTATTCAATCCCGATTCAATTTCTGTGTTTCATCAACACTCTGATAGACCACAGATTACAGAATGCCACCAGATGTGCATCGGAAACTACTACTGGTCTTCCAGGGAACGATCAAAGCGTAGACTGTTTGAGACATTACTCCCATGGACGAAAGTGCGCATGGTGACTGTTGTATTCAACCCCGTTGCAATATCTGTGTTTCATCAACACTCTGATAGTCCACAGATTACAGAATGCCACCAGATGCGCATCGGAAACTACTACTGGTCTTCCAGGGAACGATCAAAGCGTAGACTGTTTGAGACATTACTCCCATGGACGAAAGTGCGCATGGTGACTGTTGTATTCAACCCCGTTGCAATATCTGTGTTTCATCAACACTCTGATAGTCCACAGATTACAGAATGCCACCAGATGTGCATCGCAACTACTACTTGTCTTCCAGGGAACGATCAAAGCTTAGACTGTTCGAGACATACCTCCCGTGGATGAATGTGCGCATGGTGAGTGTTGTATTCAATCCCGATGCAATTTCTGTGTTTCATCAACACTCTGATAGTCCACAGATTACAGAATGCCACTAGATGTGCATCGGAAACTACTAATGGTCTTCCAGGGAACGATCAAAGCGTAGACTGTTTCAGACATTACTCCCATAGAGGAAAGTGCGCATGGTGATTGTTGTATTCAATACCGATGCAACTTCTGTGTTTCATCAACACTCTGATAGTCCACAGATTACAGAATGTCACCAGTTGTGCATCGGAAACTACTACGGGTCTTCCTGGGGACGATCAAAGCGTAGACTGATTGAGAATTACTCCCGCGGAAGAAACTGCGCATGGTGATTCTTGTATTCAATCCCGATTCAATTTCTGTGTTTCATCAATACTCTGATAGTCCACATATTACAGAATGCCACCAGATGTGCATCGGAAATTAGTACTGGTCTTCAAGGGAACGATCAAATCGTAGACTGTTTCATACATTACTTTCGTGGAGGAAAGTGCGCATGGCGACTGTTGTAATCAATCCCGATGGAATTTCTGTGTTTCATCAACACTCTGATAGTCCACAGATTACAGAATGCCTTTAGATGTGCATCGGAAATTACTACTGGTCTACCAGGGAACGATCAAAGCGTAGACTGTTTCAGATATTACTCCCATGGAGGAAAATGCGGATGGTGAGTGTTGTATTCAATCCCGATGCAATTTCTGTGTTTCATCAGCAGTCTGATAGTCCACAGATTACAGAAAGACTCCAGTTGTGCATCGGAAACTACTACTGGACGGCCAGGGAACGATCAAAGCGTAGACCCTTTGAGACATTACTCCCATGGAGGAAAGTTCGCATGGTGACTGTTGTATTCCATCCCGATGCAATTTTAGTGTTTCATCAACACTCTGATAATCCACAGATTACAGAATTCCTCCAGATGTGCATCGGAAAGTACTACTGGTCTTCCAGGGAACGATCAAAGGGAAGACTGTTTGAGACATTACTCCCATGGAGGAAAGTGCGCATTGTGGCTGTTGTATTCAATCCCGATTCCATTTCTGTGTTTCATCAACACTATGATAGTCCACAGATTACAGAATACCTCCAGATGTGCATCAGAAACTAACACTGGTCTTCCAGGGAATGATCAAAGCGTAGGCTGTTTGAGACATTTCTAACATGGAGGAAAGTGCGCATGGTGACTGTTGTATTCAGTCCCGATGCAATTTCTGTGTTTCATCAACACTTTGAAGGTCCACAGATTACATAATGCCTCCAGATCTGCATCGGAAACTACTACTGGTTTTCCAGGGAACGATCAAAACGTAGACTGTTTGAGACATTGCTCCTATTGAGGAAAGTGCGCATGGTGACTGTTGTATTCAATCGCGATGCAATTTCTGTGTTTCATCAACACTGTGATAGTCCACAGATTACAGAATGCCTCCAGATGTGCATCGATAACAACTACTGGTCTTCAAGGAAACGGTCAAAGCGTAGACTGTTTGAGACATTTGTCCCATGGAGGAAAGTGCGCATGGTGACACTTGTATTCAATCCCGATGCAATTTCTGTGTTTCAACAACACTCAGATAGTCCACAGATTACAGAATGCCTCCATATTTGCATCGGTAACTACTACTGTTCTTCTAGGAAACGATCAAATCGTCGGCTGTTTGAGACATTACTCCCATAGAGGAAAGTGCGCATGCTGACTGTTTTATTCAATCCCGAGGCAATTTCTGTGTTTCATCAACACTTTGAAGGTCCTCAGATTACAGATTGTCTCCAGATGTGCATCGGAAACTACTACTGGTCTTCCTGGGAACGATGAAAACGTAGACGGTTTGAGATATACTCTCATGGAGGAAAGTGCGGATGGTGACTGTTGTATTCACTCCCGATGCAATTTCTGTGTTTCATCAACAGTCTGATAGTCCGCAGATTACAGAATGCCTCCAGATGTGCATCGTAATCTACTACTGGTCTTCCAGGGAAAGATCAAAGCGTAAACTCTTCGAGACATTACTACCATGGAGGAAAGTTCGCATGGTTACTGTTGTATTCAATCCCGATGCAATTTTAGTGTTTCATCAACACTCTGATAGTCCACAGATTACACAATTCCTCCAGATGTGCATCGGAAACTGCTACTGGTCTCCCAGGGAACGATCAAAGGGTAGACTGTTTGAGACATTACTCCCATGGAGGAAAGTGCGCATTGTGGCTGTTGTATTCAATCCCGATTCAATTTCTGTGTTTCATCAACACTCTGATAGTCCACAGATTACAGAATGCCTCCAGATATGCATCACAAACTAACAATGGTCTTCCAGGGAATGATCAAAGGGTAGACTGTTTGAGACTTTACTAAAATGGAGGAAAGTGTGCATGGTGACTGTTGTACTCAATCCCGATGCAATTTCTGTGTTTCATCAACACTTTGAAGGTCCACAGATTACATTATGCCGCCAGATCTGCATCGGAGACTACTACTGGTTTTCCAGGGAACGATCAAAACGTAGACTGTTTGAGACATTGCTAACATGGATGAAAGTGCTCATGGTGACTGTTGTAATTAATGGCGATGCAATTTCTGTGTTTCATCAACACTGTGATAGTCCACAGATTACAGAATGCCTCCAGATGTGCATCGATAACTACTACTGGTCTTCAAGGAAACGTTCAAAGCGTAGACTGTTTGAGACATTCCTCCCAAGGAGGAAAGTGCGCATGGTGACACTTGTATTCAATCCCGATGCAATTTCTGTGTTTCAACAACACTCAGATAGTCCACAGATTACAGAATGCCTCCATATTTGCATCGGTAACTACTACTGTTCTTCCAGGAAACGATCAAAGCGTCGGCTGTTTGAGACATTACTCCCAGAGAGGAAAGTGCGCATGGTGACTGTTGTATTCAATCCCGATGCAATTTCTGTGTTTCATCAAAACTTTGAAGGTCCACAGATTACAGATTGTCTCCAGATGTGCATCGGAAACTACTACTGGTCTTCCTGGGAACGATCAAAACGTAGACTGTTTGAGAATTACTCCCATGGAGGAAAGTAGGCATAGTAACTGTTGTATTCAATCCCGATGCAATTTCTGTATTTCATCAAAACTTTGAAGGTCCACAGGTTACAGAATGCACCTTATGTGCATCGGAAACTACTACTTGTCTCCCAGGGAACGATCAAAGCCTAGACTGTTTGAGAATTACTCCCGTGTAGGAAAGTGCGCATGGCGACTGTTGTATTCTATCCCGAAGCAATTTCTGTGTTTCATAAACACTCTGATTGTCCACAGATTTCAGAATGCCACCAGATGTGCATCGGAAATTACTACTGGTCTTCAATGGAACGATCAAAGCATAGACTGTTTTAGACATTACTCCCGTGGAGGAAAGTGCGGATGGTGACTGTGGTATTCAATCCCGATGCAATGTCTGTGTTTCATCAACACTCTGATAGTCCACAGATTATAGAATGCCTCCAGATGTGCATCGCAAACTACTGCTGGTCTTCCAGGGAACGATCAAAGCGTAGACTGTTTGAGACATACCTCCCGTAGAGGAATGTGCGCATGCTGACTGTTGTATTCAATCCCGATGCAATTTCTGTATTTCATCAACACTCTGATAGTCCACAGATTACAGAATGCCACCAGATGTGCATCGGAAACTACTACTGGTCTTCCAGGTTACGATCAAAGCGTAGACTGTTTGAGACATTATTCCCATAGAGGAAAGTGCGCATGGTGAGTGTTGTATTTAATCCCGATGCAATTTTAGTGTTTCATCAAAACTCTGATAATCCACAGATTACAGAATTCCTCCAGATGTGCATCGGAAAGTACTACTGGGCTTCCAGGGAACGATCAAAGGGAAGACTGTTTCAGACATTACTCCCATGGAGCAAAGTGCGCATAGTGGCTGTTGTATTCAATCCCGATTCTATTTCTGTGTTTCATCACTACTATGATAGTCCACAGATTACAGAATACCTCCAGATGTGCATCAGAAACTAACACTGGTCTTCCAGGGAATGATCAAAGCGTAGACTGTTTGAGACATTACTAACATTTAGGAAAGTGCGCATGGTGACTGTTGTATTCAATCCCGATGCAATTTGTGTATTTCATCAACACTTTGAAGGTCCACAGATTACAGAATGCCTCCAGATCTGCATCGGAAACTACTACTGGTTTTCCAGGGAACGATCAAAACGTTGACTGTTTGAGATATTGCTCCCATGGAGGAAAGTGCTCATGGTGACTGTTGTATTCAATCCCGATGCAATTTCTGTGTTTCATCAACACTTGTATAGTCCACAGATTACAGAATGCCTCCAGATGTGCATCGATAACTATTACTGGCCTTCAAGGGAACGGTCAAAGCGTAGACTGTTTGAGACATTCCTCCCATGGAGGAAAGTGCGCATGGTGACTCTTGTATTCAATCCCGATGAAATTTCTGTGTTTCAACAACACTCACATAGTCCACAGATTACAGAATGCCTCTATATGTGCGGTGGAAACTACTACTAGTCTTCCAGGGAATGATCAAAACGTAGACTGTTAGAGACATTACTCCCATGGAGAAAAGTGCGCATGGTGACTGTCGTATTCCAACCCGATGCAATTTCTGTGTTTCATCAACACTCTGATAGTCCACAGATTACAGAATGCCTCCATATGTGCATCGGTAACTACTACTGTTCTTCCAGGGAACAATCAAATGGTCGGCTGTTTGAGACATTACTCCCATAGAGGAAAGTGCGCATGCTGACTGTTGTATTCAATCCCGAGGCAATTTCTGTGTTTCATCAAAACTTTGAAGGTTCACAGATTACAGAATGAGACCTTATGTGCATCGGAAACTACTACTGGTCTTCCAGGGAACGATCAAAGCGTAGACTGTTTGAGACATTACTCCCATAGAGAAAAGTGCGCATGGTGACTGTTGTATTCAATTCCAATGCAATTTCTGTGTTTCATCAACACTCTGATAGTCCACAGATTACAGAATGCCACCAGAAGTGCATCTTAAACTACTACTGGTCTTATAGGGAACGATCAAAGCGTAGACTGTTTGAGACCTTACCGTCATGGAGGAATGTGCGCATGAAGACTGTTGTATTCAATCCCGATGAATTTTCTGTTTTTCATCAACACTCTGATAGTCCACAGGTTACAGAATGCCACCAGATGTGCATCGGAAACTACTACCGGTCTTCCAGGGAACGATCAAAGCGTAGACTGTTTGAGACATTACTCCCATGGAGGAAAGTGCGCATGGTGACTGTTGTATTCAATCCCGATGCAATTTCTGTGTTTCATCAACACTCTGATAGCCCACAGATTACAGAATGCCACCAGATGTGCATCGCAAACTACTACTCGTCTTCCTATGGGAACGATCATAGCGTAGACTGTTCGAGACATACCTCCCGTGGAGGAATGTGCGCATGGTGACTGTTGTATTCAATCCCGATGCATTTTCTGTGTTTCATCAACACTCTGATAGTCCACAGATTACAGAATGCCACCAGATGTGCATCGCAACTACTACTTGTCTTCCAGGGAACGATCAAAGCGTAGACTGTTCGAGACATACCTCCCGTGGATGAATGTGCGCATGGTGAGTGTTGTATACAATCCCGATGCAATTTCTGTGTTTCATCAACACTCTGATAGTCCACAGATTACAGAATGCCACTAGATGTGCATCGGAAACTACTACTGGTCTGCCAGGGAACGATCAAAGCGTAGACTGTTTGAGACATTAATCCCATGGAGGAAAGTGCGCATGGTGACTGTTGTATTCAATCCCGATGCAATTTCAGTGTTTCATCAACACTCTGATAGTAAACAGATTACAGAATGCCACCAGATTTGCATCGCAAACTACTACTGGTCTTCCAGGGAACGATCAAAGCGTAGACTGTTCGAGAGATACCTCCGGTGGAGGAATGTGCGCATGGTGACTGTTGTATTCAATCCCGATGCAATTTATGTGTTTCATCAACACTCTGATAGTCCACAGATTACAGAATGCAACCAGATGTGCATCGCAAACTACTACTTGTCTTCCAGGGAACGATCAAAGCGTAGACTGTTCGAGACATACCTCCCGTGGATGAATGTGCGCATGCTTACTGTTGTATTCAATCCCGAGGCAATTTCTGTGTTTCATCAACACTCTGATAGTCCACAGATTACAGAATGCCACCAGATGTGCATCGGAAACTACTACTGGTCTTCCTGGGAACGATCAAACCGTAGATTGTTTGAGAATTACTCCCATCGAGGAAAGTGCGCATGGTGACTGTTGTATTCAATCCCGATGCATTTTCTGTGTTTCATCAACACTCTGATAGTCCACAGATTACAGAATGCCACCAGATGTGCATCGCAAACTACTACTTGTCTTCCAGGGAACGATCAAAGCGTAGACTGTTTCAGACATTATTCCCATGGAGGAAAGTGCTTATGGTGACTGTTGTATTCAATCCCGATGCAATTTCTGTGTTTCATCAACACTCTGATAGTCCACAGATTACATAATGCCACCAGATGTGCATCGCAAACTACTACTTGTCTTCCAGGGAACGATCAAAGCGTAGACTGTTCAAGACATACCTCCCGTGGATGAATGTGCGCATGCTGACTGTTGTATTCAATCCCGAGGCAATTTCTGTGTTTCATCAACACTTTGAAGGTCCACAGATTACAGATTGTCTCCAGATGTGCATCGGAAACTACTACTGGTCTTCCTGGGAACGGTCAAACCGTAGATAGTTTGAGAATTACTCCCATGGAGGAAAGTAGGCATGGTAACTGTTGTATTCAATCCCGATGCAATTTCTGTGTTTCATCAAAACTTTGAAGGTCCATAGATTACAGAATGAGACGTTATGTGCATCGGAAACTACTACTGGTCTTCCAGGGAACGACCAAAGCGTAGACTGTTTGAGACATTACTCCCATAGAGGAAAGTGCGCATGGTGACTGTTGTATTCAATTCCGATGCAATTTCTGTGTTTCATCAACACTCTGATGGTCCACAGATTACAGAATGCCACCAGATGTGCATCTTAAACTACTACTGGTCTTCCAGGGAAC
Organism: Schistocerca gregaria; assembly: GCF_023897955.1. Classification (NCBI taxonomy): domain Eukaryota; kingdom Metazoa; phylum Arthropoda; class Insecta; order Orthoptera; family Acrididae; genus Schistocerca; species Schistocerca gregaria. Next base: position 30,801,965 of record NC_064929.1, read on the forward strand.
GAACAAAGCGTAGACTGTTTGAGACATTACTGTCATGGAGGAAAGTGCGCATGGTGACTGTTGTATTCAATCCCGATGCATTTTCTGTGTTTCATCAACACTCTGATAGTCCACAGATTACAGAATGCCACCAGATGTGCATCGGAAACTACTACTGGTCTTCCAAGGAACGATCAAAGCGTAGACTGTTTGAGACATTACTCCCATTGAGGAAAGTGCGCACGGTGACTGTTGTATTCAATCCCGATGCAATTTCTGTGTTTCATCAACACTCTGATAGTCCACAGATTACAGAATGCCACCAGATGTGCATCGGAAACTACTACTGGTCTTCCAGGCAACGATCAAAGCGTAGACTGTTTAAGACATTACTCCCATCGAGGAAGGTGCGCATGGTGACTGTTGTATTCAATCCCGATGCATATTCTGTGTTTCATCAACACTCTGATAGTCCACAGATTACAGAATGCCACCAGATGTGCATCGGAGATTACTACTGGTCTGCAAGGGAACGATCAAATCGTAGACTGTTTCAGACATTACTCCCATGGAGGAAAGTGCGGATGGTGACTGTTGTAATCAATCCCGATGCAATTTCTGTGTTTCATCAACACTCTGATAGTCCACAGATTACAGAATGCCACCAGATGTGCATCGCAAACTACTACTTGTCTTCCAGGAAACGATCAAAGCGTAGACTGTTCGAGACATACCTCCCGTGGATGAATGTGCGCATGGTGAGTGTTGTATTCAATCGCGATGTAATATCTGTGTTTCATCAACACTCTGATAGTCCACAGATTACAGAATGCCACCAGATGTGCATCTTAAACTACTACTGGTCTTCCAGGGAACGATCAAAGCGTAGACTGTTTGAGACATTACTGTCATGGAGGAAAGTGCGCATGGTGACTGTTGTATTCAATCCCGATGCGTTTTCTGTGTTTCATCAACACTCTGATAGTCCACAGATTACAGAATGCCACCAGATGTGCATCGGAAACTACTACTAGTCTGCCAGGGAACGATCAAAGCGTAGACTGTTTGAGACATTAATCCCATGGAGGAAAGTGCGCATGGTGACTGTTGTATTCAATCCCGATGCAATTTCTGTGTTTCATCAACACTCTGATAGTAAACAGATTACAGAATGCCACCAGATTTGCATCGGAAACTACTACTGGTCTTCCAGGCAACGATCAAAGCGTAGACTGTTCGAGACATACCTCCTGTGGAGGAATGTGCGCATGGTGACTGTTGTATTCAATCCCGATGCAATTTCTGTGTTTCATCAACACTCGGATAGTCCACAGATTACAGAATGCAACCAGATGTGCATCGCAAACTACTACTTGTCTTCCAGGGAACGATCAAAGCGTAGACTGTTCGAGACATACCTCCCGTGGATGAATGTGCGCATGCTGACTGTTGTATTCAATCCCGAGGCAATTTCTGTGTTTCATCAACACTTTGAAGGTCCACAGATTACAGATTGTCTCCAGATGTGCATCGGAAACTACTACTGGTCTTCCTGGGAACGATCAAACCGTAGATTGTTTGAGAATTACTCCCATCGAGGAAAGTGCGCATGGTGACTGTTGTATTCAATCCCGATGCATTTTCTGTGTTTCATCAACACTCTGATAGTCCACAGATTACAGAATGCCACCAGATTTGCATCGGAAATTACTACTTGTCTTCAAGGGAACGATCAAGTCGTAGACTGTTTCAGACATTACTCCCGTGGAGGAAAGTGCTTATGGTGACTGTTGTATTCAATCCCGATGCAATTTCTGTGTTTCATCAACACTCTGATAGTCCACGGATTACAGAGTGCCACCAGATGTGCATCGCAAACTACTACTTGTCTTCCAGGGAACGATCAAAGCGTAGACTGTTCGAGACATACCTCCCGTGGATGAATGTGCGCATGCTGACTGTTGTATTCAATCCCGAGGCAATTTCTGTGTTTCATCAACACTTTGAAGGTCCACAGATTACAGATTGTCTCCAGATGTGCATCGGAAACTACTACTGGTCTTCCTGGGAACGGTCAAACCGTAGATTGTTTGAGAATTACTCCAATGGAGGAAAGTAGGCATGGTAACTGTTGTATTCAATCCCGATGCAATTTCTGTGTTTCATCAAAACTTTGAAGGTCCACAGATTACAGAATGAGACGTTATGTGCATCGGAAACTACTACTGGTCTGCCAGGGAACGATCAAAGCGTAGACTGTTTGAGACATTAATCCCATGGAGGAAAGTGCGCATGGTGACTGTTGTATTCAATCCCGATGCAATTTCTGTGTTTCATCAACACTCTGATAGTAAACAGATTACAGAATGCCACCAGATTTGCATCGCAAACTACTACTGGTCTTCCAGGGAACGATCAAAGCGTAGACTGTTCGAGACATACCTCCTGTGGAGGAATGTGCGCATGGTGACTGTTGTATTCAATCCCGATGCAATTTATGTGTTTCATCAACACTCTGATAGTCCACAGATTACAGAATGCAACCAGATGTTAATCGCAAACTACTACTTGTCTTCCAGGGAACGATCAAAGCGTAGACTGTTTGAGACATTACTCCCATAGAGGAAAGTGCGCATGGTGACTGTTGTATTCAATTCCGATGCAATTTCTGTGTTTCATCAAAACTCTGATAGTCCACAGATTAGAGAATGCCACCAGATGTGCATCGGAAACTACTACTAGTCTTCCAGGCAACGATCAAAGCGTAGACTGTTTAAGACATTACTCCCATCGAGGAAAGTGCGCATGGTGACTGTTGTATTCAATCCCGATGCATTTTCTGTGTTTCATCAACACTCTGATAGTCCACAGATTACAGAATGCCACCAGATGTGCATCGGAAATTACTACTGGTCTGCAAGGGAACGATCAAATCGTAGACTGTTTCAGACATTACTCCCATATAGGAAAGTGCGGATGGTGACTGTTGTATTCAATCCCGATGCAATTTCTGTGTTTCATCAACACTCTGATAGTCCACAGATTACAGAATGCCACCAGATGTGCATGGCAAACTACTACTTGTCTTCCAGGAAACGATCAAAGCGTAGACTGTTCGAGACATACCTCCAGTGGATGAATGTGCGCATGGTGAGTGTTGTATTCAATCGCGATGCAATTTCTGTGTTTCATCAACACTCTGATAGTCCACAGATTACAGAATGCCACCAGATTTGCATCGGAAATTACTACTTGTCTTCCAGGGAACGATCAAAGCGTAGACTGTTTGAGACATTACTCTTATGGAGGAAAGTGCTCATGGTGACTGTTGTATTCAATTCCGATGCAATTTCTGTGTTTCATCAACACTCTGATAGTCCACAGATTACAGAATGCCACCAGATGTGCATCTTAAACTACTACTGGTCTTCCAGGGAACGATCAAACCGAAGACTGTTTGAGACATTACTGTCATGGAGGAAAGTGCCCATGATGACTGTTGTATTCAATCCCGATGCAATTTCTGTGTTTCATCAACACTCTGATAGTAAACAGATTACAGAATGCCACTAGATTTGCATCGCAAACTACTACTGGTCTTCCAGGGAACGATCAAAGCGTAGACTGTTCTAGACATACCTCCTGTGGAGGAATGTGCGCATGGTGACTGTTGTATTCAATCCCGATGCAATTTATGTGTTTCATCAACACTCTGATAGTCCACAGATTACAGAATGCAACCAGATGTGCATCTTAAACTACTACTGGTCTTCCAGGGAACGAACAAAGCGTAGACTGTTTGAGACATTACTGTCATGGAGGAAAGTGCGCATGGTGACTGTTGTATTCAATCCCGATGCATTTTCTGTGTTTCATCAACACACTGATAGTCCACAGATTACAGAATGCCACCAGATGTGCATCTTAAACTACAACTGGTCTTCCAGGGAACGATCAAACCGAAGACTGTTTGAGACATTACTGTCATGGAGGAAAGTGCCCATGATGACTGTTGTATTCAATCCCGATGCAATTTCTGTGTTTCATCAACACTCTGATAGTCCACAGATTACAGAATGCCACCAGATTTGCATCGGAAATTACTACTTGTCTTCAAGGGAACGATCAAATCGTAGACTGTTTCAGACATTACTCCCATGGAGGAAAGTGCTTATGGTGACTGTTGTATTTAATCCCGATGCAATTTCTGTGTTTCATCAACACTCTGATAGTCCACAGATTACAGAATGCCACCAGATGTGCATCGCAAACTACTACTTGTCTTCCAGGGAACGATCAAAGCGTAGACTGTTCGGGACATACCTCCCGTGGATGAATGTGAGCATGCTGACTGTTGTATTCAATCCCGAGGCAATTTCTGTGTTTCATCAACACTTAGAAGGTCCACAGATTACAGAATGCCACCAGATGTGCATCGCAAACTACTACTGGTCTTCCAGGGAACGATCAAAGCGTACACTGTTCGAGACATACCTCCCATGGAGGAATGTGCGCATGGTGACTGTTGTATTCAATCCCGATGCAATTTATGTGATTCATCAACACTCTGATAGTCCACAGATTACAGAATGCCACCAGATGTGCATCGGAAACTACTACTGGTCTTCCAGGGAACGATCAAAGCGTAGACTGTTTGAGACATTACTCCCATAGAGGAAAGTGCGCATGGTGACTGTTGTATTCAATTCCGATGCAATTTCTGTGTTTCATCAACAATCTGATAGTCCACAGATTACAGAATGCCACCAGATGTGCATCTTAAACTACTACTGGTCTTCCAGGGAACGAACAAAGCGTAGACTGTTTGAGACATTACTGTCATGGAGGAAAGTGCGCATGGTGACTGTTGTATTCAATCCCGATGCATTTTCTGTGTTTCATCAACACTCTGATAGTCCACAGATTACAGAATGCCACCAGATGTGCATCGGAAACTACTACTGGTCTTCCAGGGAACGATCAAAGCGTAGACTGTTTGAGACATTACTCCCATGGAGGAAAGTGCGCTCGGTGACTGTTGTATTCAATCCCGATGCAATTTCTGTGTTTCATCAACACTCTGATAGTCCACAGATTACTGAATGCCACCAGATGTGCATCGCAAACTACTACTGGTCTTCCAGGGAACGATCAAAGCGTACACTGTTCGAGACATACCTCCCGTGGAGGAATGTGCGCTTGGTGACTGTTGTATTCAATCCCGATGCAATTTATGTGATTCATCGACACTCTGATAGTCCACAGATTACAGAATGCCACCAGATGTGCATCGGAAACTACTACTGGTCTTCCAGGGAACGATCAAAGCGTAGACTGTTTGAGACATTACTCCCATAGAGGAAAGTGCGCATGGTGACTGTTGTATTCAATTCCGATGCAATTTCTGTGTTTCATCAAAACTCTGATAGTCCACAGATTAGAGAATGCCACCAGATGTGCATCGGAAACTACTACTGGTCTTCCAGGCTACGATCAAAGCGTAGACTGTTTAAGACATTACTCCCATCGAGGAAAGTGCGCATGGTGACTGTTGTATTCAATCCCGATGCATTTTCTGTGTTTCATCAACACTCTGATAGTCCACAGATTACAGAATGCTACCAGATGTGCATCGGAAACTACTACTGGTCTGCCAGGGAACGATCAAAGCGTAGACTGTTTGAGACATTAATCCCATGGAGGAAAGTGCGCATGGTGACTGTTGTATTTAATCCCGATGCATTTTCTGTGTTTCATCAACACTCTGATAGTAAACAGATTACAGAATGCCACTAGATTTGCATCGCAAACTACTACTGGTCTTCCAGGGAACGATCAAAGCGTAGACTGTTCGAGACATACCTCCTGTGGAGGAATGTGCGCATGGTGAATGTTGTATTCAATCCCGATGCAATTTATGTGTTTCATCAACACTCTGATAGTCCACAGATTACAGAATGCAACCAGATGTGCATCGGAAACTACTACTGGTCTTCCTGGGAACGATCAAACCGTAGATTGTTTGAGAATTACTCCCATCGAGGAAAGTGCGCATGGTGACTGTTGTATTCAATCCCGATGCATTTTCTGTGTTTCATCAACACTCTGATAGTCCACAGATTACAGAATGCCACCAGATTTGCATCGGAAATTACTACTTGTCTTCAAGGGAACGATCAAATCGTAGACTGTTTCAGACATTACTCCCATGGAGGAAAGTGCTTATGGTGACTGTTGTATTCAATCCCGATGCAATTTCTGTGTTTCATCAACACTCTGATAGTCCACGGATTACAGAGTGCCACCAGATGTGCATCGCAAACTACTACTTGTCTTCCAGGGAACGATCAAAGCGTAGACTGTTCGAGACATACCTCCCGTGGATGAATGTGCGCATGCTGACTGTTGTATTCAATCCCGAGGCAATTTCTGTGTTTCATCAACACTTTGAAGGTCCACAGATTACAGATTGTCTCCAGATGTGCATCGGAAACTACTACTGGTCTTCCTGGGAACGGTCATACCGTAGATTGTTTGAGAATTACTCCAATGGAGGAAAGTAGGCATGGTAACTGTTGTATTCAATCCCGATGCAATTTCTGTGTTTCATCAAAACTTTGAAGGTCCACAGATTACAGAATGAGACGTTATGTGCATCGGAAACTACTACTGGTCTTCCAGGGAACGATCAAAGCGTAGACTGTTTGAGACATTACTCCCATAGAGGAAAGTGCGCATGGTGACTGTTGTATTCAATTCCGATGCAATTTCTGTGTTTCATCAACACTCTGATTGTCCACAGATTACAGAATGCCAGCAGATCTGCATCTTAAACTACTACTGGTCTTCCAGGGAACGAACAAAGCATAGACTGTTTGAGACATTACTGTCATGGAGGAAAGTGCGCATGGTGACTGTTGTATTCAATCCCGATGCATTTTCTGTGTTTCATCAACACTCTGATGGTCCACAGATTACAGAATGCCACCAGATATGCATCGGAAACTACTACTGGTCTTCCAGGGAACGATCAAAGCGTAGACTGTTTGAGACATTACTCCCATGGAGGAAAGTGCGCACGGTGACTGTTGTATTCAATCCCAAGGCAATTTCTGTGTTTCATCAACACTCTGATAGTCCACAGATTACAGAATGCCACCAGATGTGCATCGCAAACTACTACTGGTCTTCCAGGGAACGATCAAAGCGTACACTGTTCGAGACATACCTCCCGTGGAGGAATGTGCGCATGGTGACTGTTGTATTCAATCCCGATGCAATTTATGTGATTCATCAACACTCTGATAGTCCACAGATTACAGAATGCCACCAGATGTGCATCGGAAACTACTACTGGTCTTCCAGGGAACGATCAAAGCGTAGACTGTTTGAGACATTACTCCCATAGAGGAAAGTGCGCATGGTGACTGTTGTATTCAATTCCGATGCAATTTCTGTGTTTCATCAAAACTCTGATAGTCCACAGATTAGAGAATGCCACCAGATGTGCATCGGAAACTACTACTGGTCTTCCAGGCAACGATCAAAGCGTAGACTGTTTAAGACATTACTCCCATCGAGGAAAGTGCGCATGGTGACTGTTGTATTCAATCCCGATGCATTTTCTGTGTTTCATCAACACTCTGATAGTCCACAGATTACAGAATGCCACCAGATGTGCATCGGAAATTACTACTGGTCTGCAAGGGAACGATCAAATCGTAGACTGTTTCAGACATTACTCCCATATAGGAAAGTGCGGATGGTGACTGTTGTATTCAATCCCGATGCAATTTCTGTGTTTCATCAACACTCTGATAGTCCACAGATTACAGAATGCCACCAGATGTGCATCGCAAACTACTACTTGTCTTCCAGGAAACGATCAAAGCGTAGACTGTTCGAGACATACCTCCAGTGGATGAATGTGCGCATGGTGAGTGTTGTATTCAATCGCGATGCAATTTCTGTGTTTCATCAACACTCTGATAGTCCACAGATTACAGAATGCCACCGGATGTGCATCGGAAACTACTACTGGTCTTCCAGGGAACGATTAAATCGTAGACTGTTTCAGACATTACTCCCATAGAGGAAAGTGCGCATGGTGACTGTTGTATTCAATCCCGATGGAATTTCTGTGTTTCATCAAAACTCTGATAGTCCACAGATTAGAGAATGCCACCAGATGTGCATCGGAAACTACTACTGGACTTCCAGGCAACGATCAAAGCGTAGACTGTTTAAGACATTACTCCCATAGAGGAAAGTGCGCATGGTGACTGTTGTATACAATTCCGATGCAATTTCTGTGTTTCATCAACACCCTGATAGTCCACAGATTACAGAATGCCACCAGATGTGCATCTTAAACTACTACTGGTCTTCCAGGGAACGTTCAAAGCGTAGACTGTTTGAGACATTACTGTCATGGAGGAAAGTGCGCATGGTGACAGTTGTATTCAATCCCGATGCATTTTCTGTGTTTCATCAACACTCTGATAGTCCACAGATTGCAGAATGTCACCAGATGTGCATCGGAAACTACTACTGGTCTTCCAGGGAACGATCAAAGCGTAGACTGTTTGAGACATTACTCTTATAGAGGAAAGTGCTCATGGTGACTGTTGTATTCAATTCCGATGCAATTTCTGTGTTTCATCAACACTCTGATAGTCCACAGATTACAGAATGCCACCAGATGTGCATCTTAAACTACTACTGGTCTTCCAGGGAACGATCAAACCGTAGACTGTTTGAGACATTACTGTCATGGAGGAAAGTGCGCATGGTGACTGTTGTATTCAATCCCGATGCGTTTTCTGTGTTTCATCAACACTCTGATAGTCCACAGATTACAGAATGCCACCAGATGTGCATCTGAAACTACTACTGGTCTGCCAGGGACGATCAAAGCGTAGACTGTTTGAGACATTACTCCAATGGAGGAATGTGCGCATGGTGACTGTTGTATTCAATCCCGATGCAATTTCTGTGTTTCATCAACACTCTGATAGTAAACAGATTACAGAATGCCACTAGATTTGCATCGCAAACTACTACTGGTCTTCCAGGGAACGATCAAAGCGTAGACTGTTCTAGACATACCTCCTGTGGAGGAATGTGCGCATGGTGACTGTTGTATTCAATCCCGATGCAATTTATGTGTTTCATCAACACTCTGATAGTCCACAGATTACAGAATGCAACCAGATGTGCATCTTAAACTACTACTGGTCTTCCAGGGAACGAACAAAGCGTAGACTGTTTGAGACATTACTGTCATGGAGGAAAGTGCGCATGGTGACTGTTGTATTCAATCCCGATGCATTTTCTGTGTTTCATCAACACTCTGATAGTCCACAGATTACAGAATGCCACCAGATGTGCATCTTAAACTACAACTGGTCTTCCAGGGAACGATCAAACCGAAGACTGTTTGAGACATTACTGTCATGGAGGAAAGTGCCCATGGTGACTGTTGTATTCAATCCCGATGCAATTTCTGTGTTTCATCAACACTCTGATAGTCCACAGATTACAGAATGCCACCAGATTTGCATCGGAAATTACTACTTGTCTTCAAGGGAACGATCAAATCGTAGACTGTTTCAGACATTACTCCCATGGAGGAAAGTGCTTATGGTGACTGTTGTATTTAATCCCGATGCAATTTCTGTGTTTCATCAACACTCTGATAGTCCACAGATTACAGAATGCCACCAGATGTGCATCGCAAACTACTACTTGTCTTCCAGGGAACGATCAAAGCGTAGACTGTTCGAGACATACCTCCCGTGGATGAATGTGCGCATGCTGACTGTTGTATTCAATCCCGAGGCAATTTCTGTGTTTCATCAACACTTTGAAGGTCCACAGATTACAGATTGTCTCCAGATGTGCATCGGAAACTACTACTGGTCTTCCTAGGAACGGTCAAACCGTAGATTGTTTGAGAATTACTCCCACGGAGGAAAGTAGGCATGGTAACTGTTGTATTCAATCCCGATGCAATTTCTGTGTTTCATCAAAACTTTGAAGGTCCACAGATTACAGAATGAGACGTTATGTGCATCGGAAACTACTACTGGTCTTCCAGGGAACGATCAAAGCGTAGACTGTTTGAGACATTACTCCCATAGTGGAAAGTGCGCATGGTGACTGTTGTATTCAATTCCGATGCAATTTCTGTGTTTCATCAACACTCTGATAGTCCACAGATTACAGAATGCCACCAGATGTGCATCTTAAACTACTACTGGTCTTCCAGGGAACGAACAAAGCGTAGACTGTTTGAGACATTACTGTCATGGAGGAAAGTGCACATGGTGACTGTTGTATTCAATCCCGATGCATTTTCTGTGTTTCATCAACACTCTGATAGTCCACAGATTACAGAATGCCACCAGATGTGCATCGGAAACTACTACTGGTCTTCCAGGGAACGATCAAAGCGTAGACTGTTTGAGACATTACTCCCATGGAGGAAAGTGCGCTCGGTGACTGTTGTATTCAATCCCGATGCAATTTCTGTGTTTCATCAACACTCTGATAGTCCACAGATTACTGAATGCCACCAGATGTGCATCGCAAACTACTACTGGTCTTCCAGGGAACGATCAAAGCGTACACTGTTCGAGACATAACTCCCGTGGAGGAATGTGCGCATGGTGACTGTTGTATTCAATCCCGATGCAATTTATGTGATTCATCAACACTCTGATAGTCCACAGATTACAGAATGCCACCAGATGTGCATCGGAAACTACTACTGGTCTTCCAGGGAACGATCAAAGCGTAGACTGTTTGAGACATTACTCCCATAGAGGAAAGTGCGCATGGTGACTGTTGTATTCAATTCCGATGCAATTTCTGTGTTTCATCAAAACTCTGATAGTCCACAGATTAGAGAATGCCACCAGATGTGCATCGGAAACTACTACTGGTCTTCCAGGCAACGATCAAAGCGTAGACTGTTTAAGACATTACTCCCATCGAGGAAAGTGCGCATGGTGACTGTTGTATTCAATCCCGATGCATTTTCTGTGTTTCATCAACACTCTGATAGTCCACAGATTACAGAATGCTACCAGATGTGCATCGGAAACTACTACTGGTCTGCCAGGGAACGATCAAAGCGTAGACTGTTTGAGACATTAATCCCATGGAGGAAAGTGCGCATGGTGACTCTTGTATTTAATCCCGATGCATTTTCTGTGTTTCATCAACACTCTGATAGTAAACAGATTACAGAATGCCACTAGATTTGCATCGCAAACTACTACTGGTCTTCCAGGGAACGATCAAAGCGTAGACTGTTCGAGACATACCTCCTGTGGAGGAATGTGCGCATGGTGAATGTTGTATTCAATCCCGATGCAATTTATGTGTTTCATCAACACTCTGATAGTCCACAGATTACAGAATGCAACCAGATGTGCATCGCAAACTACTACTTGTCTTCCAGGGAACGATCAAAGCGTAGACTGTTCGAGACATACCTCCCGTGGATGAATGTGCGCATGCTGACTGTTGTATTCAATCCCGAGGCGATTTCTGTGTTTCATCAACACTTTGAAGGTCCACAGATTACAGATTGTCTCCAGATGTGCATCGGAAACTACTACTGGTCTTCCTGGGAACGATCAAACCGTAGATTGTTTGAGAATTACTCCCATCGAGGAAAGTGCGCATGGTGACTGTTGTATTCAATCCCGATGCATTTTCTGTGTTTCATCAACACTCTGATAGTCCACAGATTACAGAATGCCACCAGATTTGCATCGGAAATTACTACTTGTCTTCAAGGGAACGATCAAATCGTAGACTGTTTCAGACATTACTCCCATGAAGGAAAGTGCTTATGGTGACTGTTGTATTCAATCCCGATGCAATTTCTGTGTTTCATCAACACTCTGATAGTCCACAGATTACAGAATGCCACCGGATGAGCATCACAAACTACTACTTGTCTTCCAGGGAACGATCAAAGCGTAGACTGTTCGAGACATACCTCCCGTGGATGAATGTGCGCATGCTGACTGTTGTATTCAATCCCGAGGCAATTTCTGCGTTTCATCAACACTTTGAAGGTCCACAGATTACAGATTGTCTCCAGATGTGCATCGGAAACTACTACTGGCCTTTATGGGAACGGTCAAACCGTAGATTGTTTGAGAATTACTCCCATGGAGGAAAGTAGGCATTGTAACTGTTGTATTCAATCCCGATGCAATTTCTGTGTTTCATCAAAACTTTGAAGGTCCACAGATTACAGAATGAGACGTTATGTGCATCGGAAACTACTACTGGTCTTCCAGGGAACGATCAAAGCGTAGACTGTTTGAGACATTACTCCCATAGAGGAAAGTGCGCATGGTGACTGTTGTATTCAATTCCGATGCAATTTCTGTGTTTCATCAACACTCTGATAGTCCACAGATTACAGAATGCCACCAGATGTGCATCTTAAACTACTACTGGTCTTCCAGGGAACGAACAAAGCGTAGACTGTTTGAGACATTACTGTCATGGAGGAAAGTATGCATGGTGACTGTTGTATTCAATCCCGATGCATTTTCTGTGTTTCATCAACACTCTGATAGTCCACAGATTACAGAATGCCACCAGATGTGCATCGGAAACTACTACTGGTCTTCCAGGGAACGATCAAAGCGTAGACTGTTTGAGACATTACTCCCATGGAGGAAAGTGCGCACGGTGACAGTTGTATTCAATCCCGATGCAATTTCTGTGTTTCATCAACACTCTGATAGTCCACAGATTACCGAATGCCACCAGATGTGCATCGCAAACTACTACTGGTCTTCCAGGGAACGATCAAAGCGTACACTGTTCGAGACATACCTCCCATGGAGGAATGTGCGCATGGTGACTGTTGTATTCAATCCCGATGCAATTTATGTGATTCATCAACACTCTGATAGTCCACAGATTACAGAATGCCACCAGATGTGCATCGGAAACTACTACTGGTCTTCCAGGGAACGATCAAAGCGTAGACTGTTTGAGACATTACTCCCATAGAGGAAAGTGCGCATGGTGACTGTTGTATTCAATTCCGATGCAATTTCTGTGTTTCATCAACAATCTGATAGTCCACAGATTACAGAATGCCACCAGATGTGCATCTTAAACTACTACTGGTCTTCCAGGGAACGAACAAAGCGTAGACTGTTTGAGACATTACTGTCATGGAGGAAAGTGCGCATGGTGACTGTTGTATTCAATCCCGATGCATTTTCTGTGTTTCATCAACACTCTGATAGTCCACAGATTACAGAATGCCACCAGATGTGCATCGGAAACTACTACTGGTCTTCCAGGGAACGATCAAAGCGTAGACTGTTTGAGACATTACTCCCATGGAGGAAAGTGCGCTCGGTGACTGTTGTATTCAATCCCGATGCAATTTCTGTGTTTCATCAACACTCTGATAGTCCACAGATTACTGAATGCCACCAGATGTGCATCGCAAACTACTACTGGTCTTCCAGGGAACGATCAAAGCGTACACTGTTCGAGACATACCTCCCGTGGAGGAATGTGCGCTTGGTGACTGTTGTATTCAATCCCGATGCAATTTATGTGATTCATCGACACTCTGATAGTCCACAGATTACAGAATGCCACCAGATGTGCATCGGAAACTACTACTGGTCTTCCAGGGAACGATCAAAGCGTAGACTGTTTGAGACATTACTCCCATAGAGGAAAGTGCGCATGGTGACTGTCGTATTCAATTCCGATGCAATTTCTGTGTTTCATCAAAACTCTGATAGTCCACAGATTAGAGAATGCCACCAGATGTGCATCGGAAACTACTACTGGTCTTCCAGGCAACGATCAAAGCGTAGACTGTTTAAGACATTACTCCCATCGAGGAAAGTGCGCATGGTGACTGTTGTATTCAATCCCGATGCATTTTCTGTGTTTCATCAACACTCTGATAGTCCACAGATTACAGAATGCTACCAGATGTGCATCGGAAACTACTACTGGTCTGCCAGGGAACGATCAAAGCGTAGACTGTTTGAGACATTAATCCCATGGAGGAAAGTGCGCATGGTGACTGTTGTATTTAATCCCGATGCATTTTCTGTGTTTCATCAACACTCTGATAGTAAACAGATTACAGAATGCCACTAGATTTGCATCGCAAACTACTACTGGTCTTCCAGGGAACGATCAAAGCGTAGACTGTTCGAGACATACCTCCTGTGGAGGAATGTGCGCATGGTGAATGTTGTATTCAATCCCGATGCAATTTATGTGTTTCATCAACACTCTGATAGTCCACAGATTACAGAATGCAACCAGATGTGCATCGCAAACTACTACTTGTCTTCCAGGGAACGATCAAAGCGTAGACTGTTCAAGACATACCTCCCGTGGATGAATGTGCGCATGCTGACTGTTGTATTCAATCCCGAGGCGATTTCTGTGTTTCATCAACACTTTGAAGGTCCACAGATTACAGATTGTCTCCAGATGTGCATCGGAAACTACTACTGGTCTTCCTGGGAACGATCAAACCGTAGATTGTTTGAGAATTACTCCCATCGAGGAAAGTGCGCATGGTGACTGTTGTATTCAATCCCGATGCATTTTCTGTGTTTCATCAACACTCTGATAGTCCACAGATTACAGAATGCCACCAGATTTGCATCGGAAATTACTACTTGTCTTCAAGGGAACGATCAAATCGTAGACTGTTTCAGACATTACTCCCATGGAGGAAAGTGCTTATGGTGACTGTTGTATTCAATCCCGATGCAATTTCTGTGTTTCATCAACACTCTGATAGTCCACGGATTACAGAGTGCCACCAGATGTGCATCGCAAACTACTACTTGTCTTCCAGGGAACGATCAAAGCGTAGACTGTTCGAGACATACCTCCCGTGGATGAATGTGCGCATGCTGACTGTTGTATTCAATCCCGAGGCAATTTCTGTGTTTCATCAACACTTTGAAGGTCCACAGATTACAGATTGTCTCCAGATGTGCATCGGAAACTACTACTGGTCTTCCTGGGAACGGTCATACCGTAGATTGTTTGAGAATTACTCCAATGGAGGAAAGTAGGCATGGTAACTGTTGTATTCAATCCCGATGCAATTTCTGTGTTTCATCAAAACTTTGAAGGTCCACAGATTACAGAATGAGACGTTATGTGCATCGGAAACTACTACTGGTCTTCCAGGGAACGATCAAAGCGTAGACTGTTTGAGACATTACTCCCATAGAGGAAAGTGCGCATGGTGACTGTTGTATTCAATTCCGATGCAATTTCTGTGTTTCATCAACACTCTGATTGTCCACAGATTACAGAATGCCAGCAGATCTGCATCTTAAACTACTACTGGTCTTCCAGGGAACGAACAAAGCATAGACTGTTTGAGACATTACTGTCATGGAGGAAAGTGCGCATGGTGACTGTTGTATTCAATCCCGATGCATTTTGTGTGTTTCATCAACACTCTGATGGTCCACAGATTACAGAATGCCACCAGATATGCATCGGAAACTACTACTGGTCTTCCAGGGAACGATCAAAGCGTAGACTGTTTGAGACATTACTCCCATGGAGGAAAGTGCGCACGGTGACTGTTGTATTCAATCCCGAGGCAATTTCTGTGTTTCATCAACACTCTGATAGTCCACAGATTACAGAATGCCACCAGATGTGCATCGCAAACTACTACTGGTCTTCCAGGGAACGATCAAAGCGTACACTGTTCGAGACATACCTCCCGTGGAGGAATGTGCGCATGGTGACTGTTGTATTCAATCCCGATGCAATTTATGTGATTCATCAACACTCTGATAGTCCACAGATTACAGAATGCCACCAGATGTGCATCGGAAACTACTACTGGTCTTCCAGGGAACGATCAAAGCGTAGACTGTTTGAGACATTACTCCCATAGAGGAAAGTGCGCATGGTGACTGTTGTATTCAATTCCGATGCAATTTCTGTGTTTCATCAAAACTCTGATAGTCCACAGATTAGAGAATGCCACCAGATGTGCATCGGAAACTACTACTGGTCTTCCAGGCAACGATCAAAGCGTAGACTGTTTAAGACATTACTCCCATCGAGGAAAGTGCGCATGGTGACTGTTGTATTCAATCCCGATGCATTTTCTGTGTTTCATCAACACTCTGATAGTCCACAGATTACAGAATGCCACCAGATGTGCATCGGAAATTACTACTGGTCTGCAAGGGAACGATCAAATCGTAGACTGTTTCAGACATTACTCCCATATAGGAAAGTGCGGATGGTGACTGTTGTATTCAATCCCGATGCAATTTCTGTGTTTCATCAACACTCTGATAGTCCACAGATTACAGAATGCCACCAGATGTGCATCGCAAACTACTACTTGTCTTCCAGGAAACGATCAAAGCGTAGACTGTTCGAGACATACCTCCAGTGGATGAATGTGCGCATGGTGAGTGTTGTATTCAATCGCGATGCAATTTCTGTGTTTCATCAACACTCTGATAGTCCACAGATTACAGAATGCCACCGGATGTGCATCGGAAACTACTACTGGTCTTCCAGGGAACGATTAAATCGTAGACTGTTTCAGACATTACTCCCATAGAGGAAAGTGCGCATGGTGACTGTTGTATTCAATCCCGATGGAATTTCTGTGTTTCATCAAAACTCTGATAGTCCACAGATTAGAGAATGCCACCAGATGTGCATCGGAAACTACTACTGGTCTTCCAGGCAACGATCAAAGCGTAGACTGTTTAAGACATTACTCCCATAGAGGAAAGTGCGCATGGTGACTGTTGTATACAATTCCGATGCAATTTCTGTGTTTCATCAACACCCTGATAGTCCACAGATTACAGAATGCCACCAGATGTGCATCTTAAACTACTACTGGTCTTCCAGGGAACGTTCAAAGCGTAGACTGTTTGAGACATTACTGTCATGGAGGAAAGTGCGCATGGTGACAGTTGTATTCAGTCCCGATGCATTTTCTGTGTTTCATCAACACTCTGATAGTCCACAGATTGCAGAATGTCACCAGATGTGCATCGGAAACTACTACTGGTCTTCCAGGGAACGATCAAAGCGTAGACTGTTTGAGACATTACTCTTATAGAGGAAAGTGCTCATGGTGACTGTTGTATTCAATTCCGATGCAATTTCTGTGTTTCATCAACACTCTGATAGTCCACAGATTACAGAATGCCACCAGATGTGCATCTTAAACTACTACTGGTCTTCCAGGGAACGATCAAACCGTAGACTGTTTGAGACATTACTGTCATGGAGGAAAGTGCGCATGGTGACTGTTGTATTCAATCCCGATGCGTTTTCTGTGTTTCATCAACACTCTGATAGTCCACAGATTACAGAATGCCACCAGATGTGCATCTGAAACTACTACTGGTCTGCCAGGGACGATCAAAGCGTAGACTGTTTGAGACAATACTCCAATGGAGGAATGTGCGCATGGTGACTGTTGTATTCAATCCCGATGCAATTTCTGTGTTTCATCAACACTCTGATAGTAAACAGATTACAGAATGCCACTAGATTTGCATCGCAAACTACTACTGGTCTTCCAGGGAACGATCAAAGCGTAGACTGTTCTAGACATACCTCCTGTGGAGGAATGTGCGCATGGTGACTGTTGTATTCAATCCCGATGCAATTTATGTGTTTCATCAACACTCTGATAGTCCACAGATTACAGAATGCAACCAGATGTGCATCTTAAACTACTACTGGTCTTCCAGGGAACGAACAAAGCGTAGACTGTTTGAGACATTACTGTCATGGAGGAAAGTGCGCATGGTGACTGTTGTATTCAATCCCGATGCATTTTCTGTGTTTCATCAACACTCTGATAGTCCACAGATTACAGAATGCCACCAGATGTGCATCTTAAACTACAACTGGTCTTCCAGGGAACGATCAAACCGAAGACTGTTTGAGACATTACTGTCATGGAGGAAAGTGCCCATGGTGACTGTTGTATTCAATCCCGATGCAATTTCTGTGTTTCATCAACACTCTGATAGTCCACAGATTACAGAATGCCACCAGATTTGCATCGGAAATTACTACTTGTCTTCAAGGGAACGATCAAATCGTAGACTGTTTCAGACATTACTCCCATGGAGGAAAGTGCTTATGGTGACTGTTGTATTTAATCCCGATGCAATTTCTGTGTTTCATCAACACTCTGATAGTCCACAGATTACAGAATGCCACCAGATGTGCATCGCAAACTACTACTTGTCTTCCAGGGAACGATCAAAGCGTAGACTGTTCGAGACATACCTCCCGTGGATGAATGTGCGCATGCTGACTGTTGTATTCAATCCCGAGGCAATTTCTGTGTTTCATCAACACTTTGAAGGTCCACAGATTACAGATTGTCTCCAGATGTGCATCGGAAACTACTACTGGTCTTCCTGGGAACGGTCAAACCGTAGATTGTTTGAGAATTACTCCCATGGAGGAAAGTAGGCATGGTAACTGTTGTATTCAATCCCGATGCAATTTCTGTGTTTCATCAAAACTTTGAAGGTCCACAGATTACAGAATGAGACGTTATGTGCATCGGAAACTACTACTGGTCTTCCAGGGAACGATCAAAGATTAGACTGTTTGAGACATTACTCCCATAGTGGAAAGTGCGCATGGTGACTGTTGTATTCAATTCCGATGCAATTTCTGTGTTTCATCAACACTCTGATAGTCCACAGATTACAGAATGCCACCAGATGTGCATCTTAAACTACTACTGGTCTTCCAGGGAACGAACAAAGCGTAGACTGTTTGAGACATTACTGTCATGGAGGAAAGTGCACATGGTGACTGTTGTATTCAATCCCGATGCATTTTCTGTGTTTCATCAACACTCTGATAGTCCACAGATTACAGAATGCCACCAGATGTGCATCGGAAACTACTACTGGTCTTCCAGGGAACGATCAAAGCGTAGACTGTTTGAGATATTACTCCCATGGAGGAAAGTGCGCTCGGTGACTGTTGTATTCAATCCCGATGCAATTTCTGTGTTTCATCAACACTCTGATAGTCCACAGATTACTGAATGCCACCAGATGTGCATCGCAAACTACTACTGGTCTTCCAGGGAACGATCAAAGCGTACACTGTTCGAGACATAACTCCCGTGGAGGAATGTGCGCATGGTGACTGTTGTATTCAATCCCGATGCAATTTATGTGATTCATCAACACTCTGATAGTCCACAGATTACAGAATGCCACCAGATGTGCATCGGAAACTACTACTGGTCTTCCAGGGAACGATCAAAGCGTAGACTGTTTGAGACATTACTCCCATAGAGGAAAGTGCGCATGGTGACTGTTGTATTCAATTCCGATGCAATTTCTGTGTTTCATCAAAACTCTGATAGTCCACAGATTAGAGAATGCCACCAGATGTGCATCGGAAACTACTACTGGTCTTCCAGGCAACGATCAAAGCGTAGACTGTTTAAGACATTACTCCCATCGAGGAAAGTGCGCATGGTGACTGTTGTATTCAATCCCGATGCATTTTCTGTGTTTCATCAACACTCTGATAGTCCACAGATTACAGAATGCTACCAGATGTGCATCGGAAACTACTACTGGTCTGCCAGGGAACGATCAAAGCGTAGACTGTTTGAGACATTAATCCCATGGAGGAAAGTGCGCATGGTGACTCTTGTATTTAATCCCGATGCATTTTCTGTGTTTCATCAACACTCTGATAGTAAACAGATTACAGAATGCCACTAGATTTGCATCGCAAACTACTATTGGTCTTCCAGGGAACGATCAAAGCGTAGACTGTTCGAGACATACCTCCTGTGGAGGAATGTGCGCATGGTGAATGTTGTATTCAATACCGATGCAATTTATGTGTTTCATCAACACTCTGATAGTCCACAGATTACAGAATGCAACCAGATGTGCATCGCAAACTACTACTTGTCTTCCAGGGAACGATCAAAGCGTAGACTGTTCGAGACATACCTCCCGTGGATGAATGTGCGCATGCTGACTGTTGTATTCAATCCCGAGGCGATTTCTGTGTTTCATCAACACTTTGAAGGTCCACAGATTACAGATTGTCTCCAGATGTGCATCGGAAACTACTACTGGTCTTCCTGGGAACGATCAAACCGTAGATTGTTTGAGAATTACTCCCATCGAGGAAAGTGCGCATGGTGACTGTTGTATTCAATCCCGATGCATTTTCTGTGTTTCATCAACACTCTGATAGTCCACAGATTACAGAATGCCACCAGATTTGCATCGGAAATTACTACTTGTCTTCAAGGGAACGATCAAATCGTAGACTGTTTCAGACATTACTCCCATGAAGGAAAGTGCTTATGGTGACTGTTGTATTCAATCCCGATGCAATTTCTGTGTTTCATCAACACTCTGATAGTCCACAGATTACAGAATGCCACCGGATGTGCATCACAAACTACTACTTGTCTTCCAGGGAACGATCAAAGCGTAGACTGTTCGAGACATACCTCCCGTGGATGAATGTGCGCATGCTGACTGTTGTATTCAATCCCGAGGCAATTTCTGCGATTCATCAACACTTTGAAGGTCCACAGATTACAGATTGTCTCCAGATGTGCATCGGAAACTACTACTGGCCTTTATGGGAACGGTCAAACCGTAGATTGTTTGAGAATTACTCCCATGGAGGAAAGTAGGCATTGTAACTGTTGTATTCAATCCCGATGCAATTTCTGTGTTTCATCAAAACTTTGAAGGTCCACAGATTACAGAATGAGACGTTATGTGCATCGGAAACTACTACTGGTCTTCCAGGGAACGATCAAAGCGTAGACTGTTTGAGACATTACTCCCATAGAGGAAAGTGCGCATGGTGAGTGTTGTATTCAATTCCGATGCAATTTCTGTGTTTCATCAACACTCTGATAGTCCACAGATTACAGAATACCACCAGATGTGCATCTTAAACTACTACTGGTCTTCCAGGGAACGGACAAAGCGTAGACTGTTTGAGACATTACTGTCATGGAGGAAAGTGTGCATGGTGACTGTTGTATTCAATCCCGATGCATTTTCTGTGTTTCATCAACACTCTGATAGTCCACAGATTACAGAATGCCACCAGATGTGCATCGGAAACTACTACTGGTCTTCCAGGGAACGATCAAAGCGTAGACTGTTTGAGACATTACTCCCATGGAGGAAAGTGCGCACGGTGACTGTTGTATTCAATCCCGATGCAATTTCTGTGTTTCATCAACACTCTGATAGTCCACAGATTACAGAATGCCACCAGATGTGCATCGCAAACTACTACTGGTCTTCCAGGGAACGATCAAAGCGTACACTGTTCGAGACATACATCCCGTGGAGGAATGTGCGCATGGTGACTGTTGTATTCAATCCCGATGCAATTTATGTGATTCATCAACACTCTGATAGTCCACAGATTACAGAATGCCACCAGATGTGCATCGGAAACTACTACTGGTCTTCCAGGGAACGATCAAAGCGTAGACTGTTTGAGACATTACTCCCATAGAGGAAAGTGCGCATGGTGACTGTTGTATTCAATTCCGATGCAATTTCTGTGTTTCATCAAAACTCTGATAGTCCACAGATTAGAGAATGCCACCAGATGTGCATCGGAAACTACTACTGGTCTTCCAGGCAACGATCAAAGCGTAGACTGTTTAAGACATTACTCCCATCGAGGAAAGTGCGCATGGTGACTGTTGTATTCAATCCCGATGCATTTTCTGTGTTTCATCAACACTCTGATAGTCCACAGATTACAGAATGCCACCAGATGTGCATCGGAAATTACTACTGGTCTGCAAGGGAATGATCAAATCGTAGACTGTTTCAGACATTACTCCCATGGAGGAAAGTGCGGATGGTGACTGTTGTATTCAATACCGATGCAATTTCTGTGTTTCATCAACACTCTGATAGTCCACAGATTACAGAATGCCACCAGATGTGCATCGCTCACTACTACTTGTCTTCCAGGAAACGATCAAAGCGTAGACTGTTCGAGACATACCTCCCGTGGATGAATGTGCGCATGGTGAGTGTTGTATTCAATCGCGATGCAATTTCTGTGTTTCATCAACACTCTGATAGTCCACAGATTACAGAATGCCACCGGATGTGCATCGGAAACTACTACTGGTCTTCCAGGGAACGATTAAAGCGTAGACTGTTTCAGACATTACTCCCATAGAGGAAAGTGCGCAAGGTGACTGTTGTATTCAATCCCGATGCAACTTCTGTGTTTCATCAACACTCTGATAGTCCACAGATTACAGAATGTCACCAGATGTGCATCGGAAACTACTACGGGTCTTCCTGGGGACGATCAAAGCGTTAGACTGATTGAGAATTACTCCCGTGGAAGAAACTGCGCATGGTGATTCTTGTATTCAATCCCGATTCAATTTCTGTGTTTCATCAACACTCTGATAGACCACAGATTACAGAATGCCACCAGATGTGCATCGGAAACTACTACTGGTCTTGCAGGGAACGATCAAAGCGTAGACTGTTTGAGACATTACTCCCATGGACGAACGTGCGCATGGTGACTGTTGTATTCAACCCCGTTGCAATATCTGTGTTTCATCAACACTCTGATAGTCCACAGATTACAGAATGCCACCAGATGTGCATCTTAAACTACTACTGGTCATCCAGTGAACGATCAAAGCGTAGACTGTTTGAGACATTACTGTCATGGAGGAAAGTGCGCATGGTGACTGTTGCATCCAATCCCAATGCATTTTCTGTGTTTCATCAACACTCTGATAGCCCACAGATTACAGAATGCCACCAGATGTGCATCGGAAACTACTACTGGTCTTCCAGGGAACGATCAAAGCGTAGACTGTTTGAGACATTACTCCCATCGAGGAAAGTGCGCATGGTGACTGTTGTATTCAATCCCGATGCATTTTCTGTGTTTCATCAACACTCTGATAGTCCACAGATTACAGAATGCCACCAGATGTGCATCGGAAATTACTACTTGTGTTCAAGGGAACGATCAAATCGTAGACTGTTTCAGACATTACTCCCATGGAGGAAAGTGCGGATGGTGACTGTTGTATTCAATCCCGATGCAATTTCTGTGTTTCATCAACACTCTGATAGTCCACAGATTACAGAATGCCACCAGATGTGCATCGCAAACTACTACTTGTCTTCCAGGGAACGATCAAAGCGTAGACTGTTCGAGACATACCTCCCGTGGATGAATGTGTGCATGCTGACTGTTGTATTCAATCCCGAGGCAATTTCTGTGTTTCATCAACACTTTGAAGGACCACAGATTACAGATTGTCTCCAGATGTGCATCGGAAACTACTACTGGTCTTCCAGGGAGCGATCAAAGCGTAGACTGTTTGAGACATTACTCCCATAGAGGAAAGTGCGCATGGTGACTGTTGTATTCAATTCCGATGCAATTTCTGTGTTTCATCAACACTCTGATAGTCCACAGATTACAGAATGCCACCACATGTGCATCTTAAACTACTACTGGTCTTCCAGGGAACGAACAAAGCGTAGACTGTTTGAGACATTACTGTCATGCAGGAAAGTGCGCTTGGTGACTGTTGTATTCAATTCCGATGCATTTTCTGTGTTTCATCAACACTCTGATAGTCCACAGATTACAGAATGCCACCAGACGTGCATCGGAAACTACTACTGGTCTTCCAGGTAACGATCAAAGCGAAGACTGTTTGAGACATTACTGCCATGGAGGAAAGTGCGCATGGTGACTGTTGTATTCAATCCCGATGCAATTTCTGTGTTTCATCAACACTCTGATAGTCCACAGATTACTGAATGCCACCAGATGTGCATCGCAAACTACTACTGGTCTTCCAGGGAACGATCAAAGCATACACTGTTCGAGACATACCTCCCGTGGAGGAATGTGCGCATGGTGACTGTTGTATTCAATCCCGATGCAATTTATGTGATTCATCAACAGTCTGATAGTCCACAGATTACAGAATGCCACCAGATGTGCATCGGAAACTAGTACTGGTCTTCCAGGGAACGATCAAAGCGTAGACTGTTTGAGACATTACTCCCAAAGAGGAAATTGCGCATGGTGACTGTTGTATTCAATTCCGATGCAATTTCTGTGTTTCATCAACACTCTGATAGTCCACAGATTAGAGAATGCCACCAGATGTGCATCGGAAACTACTACTGGTCTTCAAGGAACCGATCAAAGCGTAGACTGTTTAAGACATTACTCCCTTTCGAGGAAAGTGCGCATGGTGACTGTTGTATTCAATTCCGATGCAATTTCTGTGTTTCATCAACACTCTGATAGTCCACAGATTACAGAATGCCACCAGATGTGCATCGGAAACTACTACGGGTCTTCCTGGGGACGATCAAAGCGTTAGACTGATTGAGAATTACTCCTGTGGAAGAAACTGCGCATGGTGATTCTTGTATTCAATCCCGATTCAATTTCTGTGTTTCATCAACACTCTGATAGACCACAGATTACAGAATGCCACCGGATGTGCATCGGAAACTACTACTGGTCTTGCAGGGAACGATCAAAGCGTAGACTGTTTGAGACATTACTCCCATGGACGAAAGTGCGCATGGTGACTGTTGTACTCAACCCCGTTGCAATATCTGTGTTTCATCAACACTCTGATAGTCCACAGATTACAGAATGCCACCGGATGTGCATCGGAAACTACTACTGGTCTTCCAGGGAACGATTAAAGGGTAGACTGTTTCAGACATTACTCCCATAGAGGAAAGTGCGCATGGTGACTGTTGTATTCAATCCCGATGCAATTTCTGTGTTTCATCAAAACTCTGATAGTCCACAGATTAGAGAATGCCACCAGATGTGCATCGGAAACTACTACTGGTCTTCCAGGCAACGATCAAAGCGTAGACTGTTTAAGACAT
Organism: Schistocerca gregaria; assembly: GCF_023897955.1. Classification (NCBI taxonomy): domain Eukaryota; kingdom Metazoa; phylum Arthropoda; class Insecta; order Orthoptera; family Acrididae; genus Schistocerca; species Schistocerca gregaria. The sequence goes on from NC_064929.1 coordinate 30,826,945, forward strand.
TACTCCCATAGAGGAAAGTGCGCATGGTGACTGTTGTATTCAATTCCGATGCAATTTCTGTGTTTCATCAACTCTCTGATAGTCCACAGATTACAGAATGCCACCAGATGTGCATCTTAAACTACTACTGGTCTTCCAGGGAACGTTCAAAGCGTAGACTGTTTGAGACATTACTGTCATGGAGGAAAGTGCGCATGGTGACAGTTGTATTCAATCCCGATGCATTTTCTGTGTTTCATCAACACTCTGATAGTCCACAGATTGCAGAATGTCACCAGATGTGCATCGGAAACTACTACTGGTCTTCCAGGGAACGATCAAAGCGTAGACTGTTTGAGACATTACTCTTATAGAGGAAAGTGCGCATGGTGACTGTTGTATTCAATTCCGATGCAATTTCTGTGTTTCATCAACACTCTGATAGTCCACAGATTACAGAATGCCACCAGATGTGCATCTTAAACTACTACTGGTCTTCCAGGGAACGATCAAACCGTAGACTGTTTGAGACATTACTGTCATGGAGGAAAGTGCGCATGGTGACTGTTGTATTCAATCCCGATGCGTTTTCTGTGTTTCATCAACACTCTGATAGTCCACAGATTACAGAATGCCACCAGATGTGCATCGGAAACTACTACTGGTCTGCCAGGGACGATCAAAGCGTAGACTGTTTGAGACATTACTCCCATGGAGGAATGTGCGCATGGTGACTGTTGTATTCAATCCCGATGCAATTTCTGTGTTTCATCAACACTCTGATAGTAAACAGATTACAGAATGCCACTAGATTTGCATCGCAAACTACTACTGGTCTTCCAGGGAACGATCAAAGCGTAGACTGTTCGAGACATACCTCCTGTGGAGGAATGTGCGCATGGTGACTGTTGTATTCAATCCCGATGCAATTTATGTGTTTCATCAACACTCTGATAGTCCACAGATTACAGAATGCAACCAGATGTGCATCGCAAACTACTACTGGTCTTCCAGGGAACGAACACAGCGTAGACTGTTTGAGATATTACTGTCATGGAGGAAAGTGCGCATGGTGACTGTTGTATTCAATCCCGATGCATTTCTGTGTTTCATCAACACTCTGATAGTCCACAGATTACAGAATGCCACCAGATGTGCATCTTAAACTACTACTGGTCTTCCAGGGAACGATCAAACCGTAGACTGTTTGAGACATTGCTGTCATGGAAGAAAGTGCGCATGGTGACTGTTGTATTCAATCCCAATGCAATTTCTGTGTTTCATCAACACTCTGATAGTCCACAGATTACAGAATGCCACCAGATTTGCATCGGAAATTACTACTTGTCTTCAAGGGAACGATCAAATCGTAGACTGTTTCAGACATTACTCCCATGGAGGAAAGTGCTTATGGTGACTGTTGTATTTAATCCCGAGGCAATTTCTGTGTTTCATCAACACTCTGATAGTCCACAGATTACAGAATGCCACCAGATGTGCATCGCAAACTACTACTTGTCTTCCAGGGAACGATCAAAGACGTAGACTGTTCGAGACATACCTCCCGTGGATGAATGTGCGCATGCTGACTGTTGTATTCAATCCCGAGGCAATTTCTGTGTTTCATCAACACTTTGAAGGTCCACAGATTACAGATTGTCTCCAGATGTGCATCGGAAACTACTACTGGTCTTCCTGGGAACGGTCAAACCGTAGATTGTTTGAGATTTACTCCCATGGAGGAAAGTAGGCATAGTAACTGTTGTATTCAATCCCGATGCAATTTCTGTGTTTCATCAAAACTTTGAAGGTCCACAGATTACAGAATGAGACGTAATGTGCATCGGAAACTACTACTGGTCTTCCAGGGAACGATCAAAGCGTAGACTGTTTGAGACATTACTCCCATAGTGGAAAATGCGCATTGTGACTGTTGTATTCAATTCCGATGCAATTTCTGTGTTTCATCAACACTCTGATAGTCCACAGATTACAGAATGCCACCAGATGTGCATCTTAAACTACTACTGGTCTTCCAGGGAACGAACAAAGCGTAGACTGTTTGAGACATTACTGTCATGGAGGAAAGTGCGCATGGTGACTGTTGTATTCAATCCCGATGCATTTTCTGTGTTTCATCAACACTCTGATAGTCCACAGATTACAGAATGCCACCAGATGGGCATCGGAAACTACTACTGGTATTCCAGGGAACGATCAAAGCGTAGACTGTTTGAGACATTACTCCCATGGAGGAAAGTGCGCACGGTGACTGTTGTATTCAATCCCGATGCAATTTCTGTGTTTCATCAACACTCTGATAGTCCACAGATTACAGAATGCCACCAGATGTGCATCGCAAACTACTACTGGTCTGCCAGGGAACGATCAAAGCGTAGACTGTTTGAGACATTAATCCCATGGAGGAAAGTGCGCATGGTGACTGTTGTATTCAATCCCGATGCATTTTCTGTGTTTCATCAACACTCTGATAGTAAACAGATTGCAGAATGCCACTAGATTTGCATCGCAAACTACTACTGGTCTTCCAGGGAACGATCAAACCGTAGACTGTTCGAGACATACCTCCTGTGGAGGAATGTGCGCATGGTGACTGTTGTATTCAATCCCGATGCAATTTATGTGTTTCATCAACACTCTGATAGTCCACAGATTACAGAATGCAACCAGATGTGCATCGCAAACTACTACTTGTCTTCCAGGGAACGATCAAAGCGTAGACTGTTCGAGACATACCTCCCGTGGATGAATGTGCGCATGCTGACTGTTGTATTCAATCCCGAGGCGATTTCTGTGTTTCATCAACACTTTGAAGGTCCACAGATTACAGATTGTCTCCAGATGTGCATCGGAAACTACTACTGGTCTTCCTGGGAACGATCAAACCGTAGATTGTTTGAGAATTACTCCCATCGAGGAAAGTGCGCATGGTGACTGTTGTATTCAATCCCGATGCATTTTCTGTGTTTCATCAACTCTCTGATAGTCCACAGATTACAGAATGCCACCAGATTTGCATCGGAAATTACTACTTGTCTTCAAGGGAACGATGAAAACGTAGACTGTTTCAGACATTACTCCCATGGAGGAAAGTGCTTATGGTGACTGTTGTATTCAATCCCGATGCAATTTCTGTGTTTCATCAACACTCTGATAGTCCACAGATTACAGAATGCCACCAGATGTGCATCGCAAACTACTACTTGTCTTCCAGGGAACGATCAAAGCGTAGACTGTTCGAGACATACCTCCCGTGGATGAATGTGCGCATGCTGACTGTTGTATTCAATCCCGAGGCAATTTCTGCGTTTCATCAACACTTTGAAGGTCCACAGATTACAGATTGTCTCCAGATGTGCATCGGAAACTACTACTGGCCTTCCTGGGAACGGTCAAACCGTAGATTGTTAGAGAATTACTCCCATGGAGGAAAGTAGGCATGGTAACTGTTGTATTCAATCCCGATGCAATTTCTGTGTTTCATCAAAACTTTGAAGGTCCACAGATTACAGAATGAGACGTTATGTGCATCGGAAACTACTACTGGTCTTCCAGGGAACGATCAAAGCGTAGACTGTTTGAGACATTACTCCCATAGAGGAAAGTGCGCATGGTGACTGTTGTATTCAATCCCGATGCAATTTCTGTGTTTCATTAACACTCTGATAGTCCACAGATTACAGAATGCCACCAGATGTGCATCTTAAACTACTACTGGTCTTCCAGGGAACGAACAAAGCGTAGACTGTTTGAGACATTACTGTCATGGAGGAAAGTGCGCATGGTGACTGTTGTATTCAATCCCGATGCATTTTCTGTGTTTCATCAACACTCTGATAGTCCACAGATTACGGAATGCCACCAGATGTGCATCGGAAACTACTACTGGTCTTCCAGGGAACGATCAAAGCGTAGACTGTTTGAGACATTACTCCCATGGAGGAAAGTGCGCACGGTGACAGTTGTATTCAATCCCGATGCAATTTCTGTGTTTCATCAACACTCTGATAGTCCACAGATTACAGAATGCCACCAGATGTGCATCGCAAACTACTACTGGTCTTCCAGGGAACGATCAAAGCGTACACTGTTCGAGACATACCTCCCGTGGAGGAATGTGCACATGGTGACTGTTTTATTCAATCCCGATGCAATTTATGTGATTCATCAACACTCTGATAGTCCACAGATTACAGAATGCCACCAGATGTGCATCGGAAACTACTACTGGTCTTCCAGGGAACGATCAAAGCGTAGACTGTTTGAGACATTACTCCCATAGAGGAAAGTGCGCATGGTGACTGTTGTATTCAATTCCGATGCAATTTCTGTGTTTCATCAAAACTCTGATAGTCCACAGATTAGAGAATGCCACCAGATGTGCATCGGAAACTACTACTGGTCTTCCAGGCAACGATCAAAGCGTAGACTGTTTAAGACATTACTCCCATCGAGGAAAGTGCGCATGGTGAATGTTGTATTCAATCCCGATGCATTTTCTGTGTTTCATCAACACTCTGATAGTCCACAGATTACAGAATGCCACCAGATGTACATCGGAAATTACTACTGGTCTGCAAGGGAACGATCAAATCGTAGACTGTTTCAGACATTACTCCCATGGAGGAAAGTGCGGATGGTGACTGTTGTATTCAATCCCGATGCAATTTCTGTGTTTCATCAACACTCTGATAGTCCACAGATTACAGAATGCCACCAGATGTGCATCGCAAACTACTACTTGTCTTCCAGGAAACGATCAAAGCGTAGACTGTTCGAGACATACCTCCCGTGGATGAATGTGCGCATGGTGAGTGTTGTATTCAATCGCGATGCAATTTCTGTGTTTCATCAACACTCTGATAGTCCACAGATTACAGAATGCCACCGGATGTGCATCGGAAACTACTACTGGTCTTCCAGGGAACGAGTAAAGCGTAGACTGTTTCAGACATTACTCCCATAGAGGAAAGTGCGCAAGGTGACTGTTGTATTCAATCCCGATGCAACTTCTGTGTTTCATCAACACTCTGATAGTCCACAGATTACAGAATGTCACCAGATGTGCTTCGGAAACTACTACGGGTCTTCCTGGGGACGATCAAAGCGTTAGACTGATTGAGAATTACTCCCGTGGAAGAAACTGCGCATGGTGATTCTTGTATTCAATCCCGATTCAATTTCTGTGTTTCATCAACACTCTGATAGACCACAGATTACAGAATGCCACCAGATATGCATCGGAAACTACTACTGGTCTTGCAGGGAACGATCAAAGCGTAGACTGTTTGAGACATTACTCCCATGGACGAAAGTGCGCATGGTGACTGTTGTATTCAACCCCGTTGCAATATCTGTGTTTCATCAACACTCTGATAGTCCACAGATTACGGAATGCCACCAGATGTGCATCTTAAACTACTACTGGTCTTCCAGTGAACGATCAAAGCGTAGACTGTTTGAGACATTACTGTCATGGAGGAAAGTGCGCATGGTGACTGTTGTATCCAATCCCAATGCATTTTCTGTGTTTCATCAACACTCTGATAGTCCACAGATTACAGAATGCCACCAGATGTGCATCGGAAACTACTACTGGTCTTCCAGGGAACGATCAAAGCGTAGACTGTTTGAGACATTACTGTCATGGAGGAAAGTGCGCATGGTGACTGTTGTATTCAATCCCGATGCATTTTCAGTGTTTCATCAACACTCTGATAGTCCACAGATTACAGAATGCCACCAGATGTGCATCGGAAACTACTACTGGTCTTCCAGGGAACGATCAAAGCGTAGACTGTTTGAGACATTACTCCCATATAGGAAAGTGCGCATGGTGAATGTTGTATTCAATTCCGATGCAATTTCTGTGTTTCTTCAACACTCTGATAGTCCACAGATTACAGAATGCCACCAGATGTGCATCGGAAACTACTACTGGTCTTCCAGGGAACGATCAAAGCGTAGACTGCTTCAGACATTACTCCCATAGAGGAAAGTGCGCATGGTGATTGTTGTATTCAATCCCGATGCAACTTCTGTGTTTCATCAACACTCTGATAGTCCACAGATTACAGAATGTCACCAGATGTGCATCGGAAACTACTACGGGTCTTCCAGGGAACGATCAAAGCGTAGACTGATTGAGAATTACTCCCGTGGAAGAAACTGCGCATGGTGATTCTTGTATTCAATCCCGATTCATTTTCTGTGTTTCATCAACACTCTGATAGACCACAGATTACAGAATGCCACCAGATGTGCATCGGAGCCTACTACTGGTCTTCCAGGGAACGATCAAAGCGTAGACTGTTTGAGACATTACTCCCATGGACGAAAGTGCGCATGGTGACTGTTGTATTCAACCCCGTTGCAATATCTGTGTTTCATCAACACTCTGATAGTCCACAGATTACACAATGCCACCAGATGTGCATCTTAACCTACTATTGGTCTTCCAGTGAACGATCAAAGCGTAGACTGTTTGAGACATTACTGTCATGGAGGAAAGTGCGCATGGTGACTGTTGTATTCAATTCCGATGCAATTTCTGTGTTTCATCAACACTCTGATAGTCCACAGATTACAGAATGCCACCAGATGTGCATCGGAAACTACTACGGGTCTTCCTGGGGACGATCAAAGCGTTAGACTGATTGAGAATTACTCCTGTGGAAGAAACTGCGCATGGTGATTCTTGTATTCAATCCCGATTCAATTTCTGTGTTTCATCAACACTCTGATAGATCACAGATTACAGAATGCCACCGGATGTGCATCGGAAACTACTACTGGTCTTGCAGGGAACGATCAAAGCGTAGACTGTTTGAGACATTACTCCCATGGACGAAAGTGCGCATGGTGACTGTTGTATTCAACCCCGTTGCAATATCTGTGTTTCATCAACACTCTGATAGTCCACAGATTACAGAATGCCACCGGATGTGCATCGGAAACTACTACTGGTCTTCCAGGGAACGATTAAAGGGTAGACTGTTTCAGACATTACTCCCATAGAGGAAAGTGCGCATGGTGACTGTTGTATTCAATCCCGATGCAATTTCTGTGTTTCATCAAAACTCTGATAGTCCACAGATTAGAGAATGCCACCAGATGTGCATCGGAAACTACTACTGGTCTTCCAGGCAACGATCAAAGCGTAGACTGTTTAAGACATTACTCCCATAGAGGAAAGTGCGCATGGTGACTGTTGTATTCAATTCCGATGCAATTTCTGTGTTTCATCAACTCTCTGATAGTCCACAGATTACAGAATGCCACCAGATGTGCATCTTAAACTACTACTGGTCTTCCAGGGAACGTTCAAAGCGTAGACTGTTTGAGACATTACTGTCATGGAGGAAAGTGCGCATGGTGACAGTTGTATTCAATCCCGATGCATTTTCTGTGTTTCATCAACACTCTGATAGTCCACAGATTGCAGAATGTCACCAGATGTGCATCGGAAACTACTACTGGTCTTCCAGGGAACGATCAAAGCGTAGACTGTTTGAGACATTACTCTTATAGAGGAAAGTGCGCATGGTGACTGTTGTATTCAATTCCGATGCAATTTCTGTGTTTCATCAACACTCTGATAGTCCACAGATTACAGAATGCCACCAGATGTGCATCGGAAACTACTACTGGTCTTCCAGGGAACGATCAAAGCGTAGACTGTTTGAGACATTACTGCCATGGAGGAAAGTGCGCATGGTGACTGTTGTATTCAATCCCGATGCATTTTCAGTGTTTCATCAACACTCTGATAGTCCACAGATTACAGAATGCCACCAGATGTGCATCGGAAACTACTACTGGTCTTCCAGGGAACGATCAAAGCGTAGACTGTTTGAGACATTACTCCCATATAGGAAAGTGCGCATGGTGAATGTTGTATTCAATTCCGATGCAATTTCTGTGTTTCTTCAACACTCTGATAGTCCACAGATTACAGAATGCCACCAGATGTGCATCGGAAACTACTACTGGTCTTCCAGGGAACGATCAAAGCGTAGACTGCTTCAGACATTACTCCCATAGAGGAAAGTGCGCATGGTGATTGTTGTATTCAATCCCGATGCAACTTCTGTGTTTCATCAACACTCTGATAGTCCACAGATTACAGAATGTCACCAGATGTGCATCGGAAACTACTACGGGTCTTCCAGGGAACGATCAAAGCGTAGACTGATTGAGAATTACTCCCGTGGAAGAAACTGCGCATGGTGATTCTTGTATTCAATCCCGATTCATTTTCTGTGTTTCATCAACACTCTGATAGACCACAGATTACAGAATGCCACCAGATGTGCATCGGAGCCTACTACTGGTCTTCCAGGGAACGATCAAAGCGTAGACTGTTTGAGACATTACTCCCATGGACGAAAGTGCGCATGGTGACTGTTGTATTCAACCCCGTTGCAATATCTGTGTTTCATCAACACTCTGATAGTCCACAGATTACACAATGCCACCAGATGTGCATCTTAACCTACTATTGGTCTTCCAGTGAACGATCAAAGCGTAGACTGTTTGAGACATTACTGTCATGGAGGAAAGTGCGCATGGTGACTGTTGTATTCAATTCCGATGCAATTTCTGTGTTTCATCAACACTCTGATAGTCCACAGATTACAGAATGCCACCAGATGTGCATCGGAAACTACTACGGGTCTTCCTGGGGACGATCAAAGCGTTAGACTGATTGAGAATTACTCCTGTGGAAGAAACTGCGCATGGTGATTCTTGTATTCAATCCCGATTCAATTTCTGTGTTTCATCAACACTCTGATAGATCACAGATTACAGAATGCCACCGGATGTGCATCGGAAACTACTACTGGTCTTGCAGGGAACGATCAAAGCGTAGACTGTTTGAGACATTACTCCCATGGACGAAAGTGCGCATGGTGACTGTTGTATTCAACCCCGTTGCAATATCTGTGTTTCATCAACACTCTGATAGTCCACAGATTACAGAATGCCACCGGATGTGCATCGGAAACTACTACTGGTCTTCCAGGGAACGATTAAAGGGTAGACTGTTTCAGACATTACTCCCATAGAGGAAAGTGCGCATGGTGACTGTTGTATTCAATCCCGATGCAATTTCTGTGTTTCATCAAAACTCTGATAGTCCACAGATTAGAGAATGCCACCAGATGTGCATCGGAAACTACTACTGGTCTTCCAGGCAACGATCAAAGCGTAGACTGTTTAAGACATTACTCCCATAGAGGAAAGTGCGCATGGTGACTGTTGTATTCAATTCCGATGCAATTTCTGTGTTTCATCAACTCTCTGATAGTCCACAGATTACAGAATGCCACCAGATGTGCATCTTAAACTACTACTGGTCTTCCAGGGAACGTTCAAAGCGTAGACTGTTTGAGACATTACTGTCATGGAGGAAAGTGCGCATGGTGACAGTTGTATTCAATCCCGATGCATTTTCTGTGTTTCATCAACACTCTGATAGTCCACAGATTGCAGAATGTCACCAGATGTGCATCGGAAACTACTACTGGTCTTCCAGGGAACGATCAAAGCGTAGACTGTTTGAGACATTACTCTTATAGAGGAAAGTGCGCATGGTGACTGTTGTATTCAATTCCGATGCAATTTCTGTGTTTCATCAACACTCTGATAGTCCACAGATTACAGAATGCCACCAGATGTGCATCTTAAACTACTACTGGTCTTCCAGGGAACGATCAAACCGTAGACTGTTTGAGACATTACTGTCATGGAGGAAAGTGCGCATGGTGACTGTTGTATTCAATCCCGATGCGTTTTCTGTGTTTCATCAACACTCTGATAGTCCACAGATTACAGAATGCCACCAGATGTGCATCGGAAACTACTACTGGTCTGCCAGGGACGATCAAAGCGTAGACTGTTTGAGACATTACTCCCATGGAGGAATGTGCGCATGGTGACTGTTGTATTCAATCCCGATGCAATTTCTGTGTTTCATCAACACTCTGATAGTAAACAGATTACAGAATGCCACTAGATTTGCATCGCAAACTACTACTGGTCTTCCAGGGAACGATCAAAGCGTAGACTGTTCGAGACATACCTCCTGTGGAGGAATGTGCGCATGGTGACTGTTGTATTCAATCCCGATGCAATTTATGTGTTTCATCAACACTCTGATAGTCCACAGATTACAGAATGCAACCAGATGTGCATCTTAAACTACTACTGGTCTTCCAGGGAACGAACAAAGCGTAGACTGTTTGAGATATTACTGTCATGGAGGAAAGTGCGCATGGTGACTGTTGTATTCAATCCCGATGCATTTCTGTGTTTCATCAACACTCTGATAGTCCACAGATTACAGAATACCACTAGATGTGCATCGGAAAATACTACTGGTCTTCCAGGGAACGATCAAACCGTAGACTGTTTGAGACATTGCTGTCATGGAAGAAAGTGCGCATGGTGACTTTTGTATTCAATCCCAATGCAATTTCTGTGTTTCATCAACACTCTGATAGTCCACAGATTACAGAATGCCACCAGATTTGCATCGGAAATTACTACTTGTCTTCAAGGGAACGATGAAATCGTAGACTGTTTCAGACATTACTCCCATGGAGGAAAGTGCTTATGGTGACTGATGTATTTAATCCCGAGGCAATTTCTGTGTTTCATCAACACTCTGATAGTCCACAGATTACAGAATGCCACCAGATGTGCATCGCAAACTACTACTTGTCTTCCAGGGAACGATCAAAGACGTAGACTGTTCGAGACATACCTCCCGTGGATGAATGTGCGCATGCTGACTGTTGTATTCAATCCCGAGGCAATTTCTGTGTTTCATCAACACTTTGAAGGTCCACAGATTACAGATTGTCTCCAGATGTGCATCGGAAACTACTACTGGTCTTCCTGGGAACGGTCAAACCGTAGATTGTTTGAGAATTACTCCCATGGAGGAAAGTAGGCATAGTAACTGTTGTATTCAATCCCGATGCAATTTCTGTGTTTCATCAAAACTTTGAAGGTCCACAGATTACAGAATGAGACGTAATGTGCATCGGAAACTACTACTGGTCTTCCAGGGAACGATCAAAGCGTAGACTGTTTGAGACATTACTCCCATAGTGGAAAATGCGCATTGTGACTGTTGTATTCAATTCCGATGCAATTTCTGTGTTTCATCAACACTCTGATAGTCCACAGATTACAGAATGCCACCAGATGTGCATCTTAAACTACTACTGGTCTTCCAGGGAACGAACAAAGCGTAGACTGTTTGAGACATTACTGTCATGGAGAAAAGTGCGCATGGTGACTGTTGTATTCAATCCCGATGCATTTTCTGTGTTTCATCAACACTCTGATAGTCCACAGATTACAGAATGCCACCAGATGTGCATCGGAAACTACTACTGGTATTCCAGGGAACGATCAAAGCGTAGACTGTTTGAGACATTACTCCCATGGAGGAAAGTGCGCACGGTGACTGTTGTATTCAATCCCGATGCAATTTCTGTGTTTCATCAACACTCTGATAGTCCACAGATTACAGAATGCCACCAGATGTGCATCGCAAACTACTACTGGTCTGCCAGGGAACGATCAAAGCGTAGACTGTTTGAGACATTAATCCCATGGAGGAAAGTGCGCATGGTGACTGTTGTATTCAATCCCGATGCATTTTCTGTGTTTCATCAACACTCTGATAGTAAACAGATTGCAGAATGCCACTAGATTTGCATCGCAAACTACTACTGGTCTTCCAGGGAACGATCAAAGCGTAGACTGTTCGAGACATACCTCCTGTGGAGGAATGTGCGCATGGTGACTGTTGTATTCAATCCCGATGCAATTTATGTGTTTCATCAACACTCTGATAGTCCACAGATTACAGAATGCAACCAGATGTGCATCGCAAACTACTACTTGTCTTCCAGGGAACGATCAAAGCGTAGACTGTTCGAGACATACCTCCCGTGGATGAATGTGCGCATGCTGACTGTTGTATTCAATCCCGAGGCGATTTCTGTGTTTCATCAACACTTTGAAGGTCCACAGATTACAGATTGTCTCCAGATGTGCATCGGAAACTACTACTGGTCTTCCTGGGAACGATCAAACCGTAGATTGTTTGAGAATTACTCCCATCGAGGAAAGTGCGCATGGTGACTGTTGTATTCAATCCCGATGCATTTTCTGTGTTTCATCAACTCTCTGATAGTCCACAGATTACAGAATGCCACCAGATTTGCATCGGAAATTACTACTTGTCTTCAAGGGAACGATGAAATCGTAGACTGTTTCAGACATTACTCCCATGGAGGAAAGTGCTTATGGTGACTGTTGTATTCAATCCCGATGCAATTTCTGTGTTTCATCAACACTCTGATAGTCCACAGATTACAGAATGCCACCAGATGTGCATCGCAAACTACTACTTGTCTTCCAGGGAACGATCAAAGCGTAGACTGTTCGAGACATACCTCCCGTGGATGAATGTGCGCATGCTGACTGTTGTATTCAATCCCGAGGCAATTTCTGCGTTTCATCAACACTTTGAAGGTCCACAGATTACAGATTGTCTCCAGATGTGCATCGGAAACTACTACTGGCCTTCCTGGGAACGGTCAAACCGTAGATTGTTTGAGAATTACTCCCATGGAGGAAAGTAGGCATGGTAACTGTTGTATTCAATCCCGATGCAATTTCTGTGTTTCATCAAAACTTTGAAGGTCCACAGATTACAGAATGAGACGTTATGTGCATCGGAAACTACTACTGGTCTTCCAGGGAACGATCAAAGCGTAGACTGTTTGAGACATTACTCCCATAGAGGAAAGTGCGCATGGTGACTGTTGTATTCAATTCCGATGCAATTTCTGTGTTTCATCAACACTCTGATAGTCCACAGATTACAGAATGCCACCAGATGTGCATCTTAAACTACTACTGGTCTTCCAGGGAACGAACAAAGCGTAGACTGTTTGAGACATTACTGTCATGGAGGAAAGTGCGCATGGTGACTGTTGTATTCAATCCCGATGCATTTTCTGTGTTTCATCAACACTCTGATAGTCCACAGATTACGGAATGCCACCAGATGTGCATCGGAAACTACTACTGGTCTTCCAGGGAACGATCAAAGCGTAGACTGTTTGAGACATTACTCCCATGGAGGAAAGTGCGCACGGTGACAGTTGTATTCAATCCCGATGCAATTTCTGTGTTTCATCAACACTCTGATAGTCCACAGATTACAGAATGCCACCAGATGTGCATCGCAAACTACTACTGGTCTTCCAGGGAACGATCAAAGCGTACACTGTTCGAGACATACCTCCCGTGGAGGAATGTGCGCATGGTGACTGTTTTATTCAATCCCGATGCAATTTATGTGATTCATCAACACTCTGATAGTCCACAGATTACAGAATGCCACCAGATGTGCATCGGAAACTACTACTGGTCTTCCAGGGAACGATCAAAGCGTAGACTGTTTGAGACATTACTCCCATAGAGGAAAGTGCGCATGGTGACTGTTGTATTCAATTCCGATGCAATTTCTGTGTTTCATCAAAACTCTGATAGTCCACAGATTAGAGAATGCCACCAGATGTGCATCGGAAACTACTACTGGTCTTCCAGGCAACGATCAAAGCGTAGACTGTTTAAGACATTACTCCCATCGAGGAAAGTGCGCATGGTGAATGTTGTATTCAATCCCGATGCATTTTCTGTGTTTCATCAACACTCTGATAGTCCACAGATTACAGAATGCCACCAGATGTGCATCGGAAATTACTACTGGTCTGCAAGGGAACGATCAAATCGTAGACTGTTTCAGACATTACTCCCATGGAGGAAAGTGCGGATGGTGACTGTTGTATTCAATCCCGATGCAATTTCTGTGTTTCATCAACACTCTGATAGTCCACAGATTACAGAATGCCACCAGATGTGCATCGCAAACTACTACTTGTCTTCCAGGAAACGATCAAAGCGTAGACTGTTCGAGACATACCTCCCGTGGATGAATGTGCGCATGGTGAGTGTTGTATTCAATCGCGATGCAATTTCTGTGTTTCATCAACACTCTGATAGTCCACAGATTACAGAATGCCACCGGATGTGCATCGGAAACTACTACTGGTCTTCCAGGGAACGATTAAAGCGTAGACTGTTTCAGACATTACTCCCATAGAGGAAAGTGCGCAAGGTGACTGTTGTATTCAATCCCGATGCAACTTCTGTGTTTCATCAACACTCTGATAGTCCACAGATTACAGAATGTCACCAGATGTGCTTCGGAAACTACTACGGGTCTTCCTGGGGACGATCAAAGCGTTAGACTGATTGAGAATTACTCCCGTGGAAGAAACTGCGCATGGTGATTCTTGTATTCAATCCCGATTCAATTTCTGTGTTTCATCAACACTCTGATAGACCACAGATTACAGAATGCCACCAGATATGCATCGGAAACTACTACTGGTCTTGCAGGGAACGATCAAAGCGTAGACTGTTTGAGACATTACTCCCATGGACGAAAGTGCGCATGGTGACTGTTGTATTCAACCCCGTTGCAATATCTGTGTTTCATCAACACTCTGATAGTCCACAGATTACGGAATGCCACCAGATGTGCATCTTAAACTACTACTGGTCTTCCAGTGAACGATCAAAGCGTAGACTGTTTGAGACATTACTGTCATGGAGGAAAGTGCGCATGGTGACTGTTGTATCCAATCCCAATGCATTTTCTGTGTTTCATCAACACTCTGATAGTCCACAGATTACAGAATGCCACCAGATGTGCATCGGAAACTACTACTGGTCTTCCAGGGAACGATCAAAGCGTAGACTGTTTGAGACATTACTGTCATGGAGGAAAGTGCGCATGGTGACTGTTGTATTCAATCCCGATGCATTTTCAGTGTTTCATCAACACTCTGATAGTCCACAGATTACAGAATGCCACCAGATGTGCATCGGAAACTACTACTGGTCTTCCAGGGAACGATCAAAGCGTAGACTGTTTGAGACATTACTCCCATATAGGAAAGTGCGCATGGTGAATGTTGTATTCAATTCCGATGCAATTTCTGTGTTTCTTCAACACTCTGATAGTCCACAGATTACAGAATGCCACCAGATGTGCATCGGAAACTACTACTGGTCTTCCAGGGAACGATCAAAGCGTAGACTGTTCGAGACATACCTCCTGTGGAGGAATGTGCGCATGGTGACTGTTGTATTCAATCCCGATGCAATTTATGTGTTTCATCAACACTCTGATAGTCCACAGATTACAGAATGCAACCAGATGTGCATCGCAAACTACTACTTGTCTTCCAGGGAACGATCAAAGCGTAGACTGTTCGAGACATACCTCCCGTGGATGAATGTGCGCATGCTGACTGTTGTATTCAATCCCGAGGCGATTTCTGTGTTTCATCAACACTTTGAAGGTCCACAGATTACAGATTGTCTCCAGATGTGCATCGGAAACTACTACTGGTCTTCCTGGGAACGATCAAACCGTAGATTGTTTGAGAATTACTCCCATCGAGGAAAGTGCGCATGGTGACTGTTGTATTCAATCCCGATGCATTTTCTGTGTTTCATCAACTCTCTGATAGTCCACAGATTACAGAATGCCACCAGATTTGCATCGGAAATTACTACTTGTCTTCAAGGGAACGATGAAATCGTAGACTGTTTCAGACATTACTCCCATGGAGGAAAGTGCTTATGGTGACTGTTGTATTCAATCCCGATGCAATTTCTGTGTTTCATCAACACTCTGATAGTCCACAGATTACAGAATGCCACCAGATGTGCATCGCAAACTACTACTTGTCTTCCAGGGAACGATCAAAGCGTAGACTGTTCGAGACATACCTCCCGTGGATGAATGTGCGCATGCTGACTGTTGTATTCAATCCCGAGGCAATTTCTGCGTTTCATCAACACTTTGAAGGTCCACAGATTACAGATTGTCTCCAGATGTGCATCGGAAACTACTACTGGCCTTCCTGGGAACGGTCAAACCGTAGATTGTTTGAGAATTACTCCCATGGAGGAAAGTAGGCATGGTAACTGTTGTATTCAATCCCGATGCAATTTCTGTGTTTCATCAAAACTTTGAAGGTCCACAGATTACAGAATGAGACGTTATGTGCATCGGAAACTACTACTGGTCTTCCAGGGAACGATCAAAGCGTAGACTGTTTGAGACATTACTCCCATAGAGGAAAGTGCGCATGGTGACTGTTGTATTCAATTCCGATGCAATTTCTGTGTTTCATCAACACTCTGATAGTCCACAGATTACAGAATGCCACCAGATGTGCATCTTAAACTACTACTGGTCTTCCAGGGAACGAACAAAGCGTAGACTGTTTGAGACATTACTGTCATGGAGGAAAGTGCGCATGGTGACTGTTGTATTCAATCCCGATGCATTTTCTGTGTTTCATCAACACTCTGATAGTCCACAGATTACGGAATGCCACCAGATGTGCATCGGAAACTACTACTGGTCTTCCAGGGAACGATCAAAGCGTAGACTGTTTGAGACATTACTCCCATGGAGGAAAGTGCGCACGGTGACAGTTGTATTCAATCCCGATGCAATTTCTGTGTTTCATCAACACTCTGATAGTCCACAGATTACAGAATGCCACCAGATGTGCATCGCAAACTACTACTGGTCTTCCAGGGAACGATCAAAGCGTACACTGTTCGAGACATACCTCCCGTGGAGGAATGTGCGCATGGTGACTGTTTTATTCAATCCCGATGCAATTTATGTGATTCATCAACACTCTGATAGTCCACAGATTACAGAATGCCACCAGATGTGCATCGGAAACTACTACTGGTCTTCCAGGGAACGATCAAAGCGTAGACTGTTTGAGACATTACTCCCATAGAGGAAAGTGCGCATGGTGACTGTTGTATTCAATTCCGATGCAATTTCTGTGTTTCATCAAAACTCTGATAGTCCACAGATTAGAGAATGCCACCAGATGTGCATCGGAAACTACTACTGGTCTTCCAGGCAACGATCAAAGCGTAGACTGTTTAAGACATTACTCCCATCGAGGAAAGTGCGCATGGTGAATGTTGTATTCAATCCCGATGCATTTTCTGTGTTTCATCAACACTCTGATAGTCCACAGATTACAGAATGCCACCAGATGTGCATCGGAAATTACTACTGGTCTGCAAGGGAACGATCAAATCGTAGACTGTTTCAGACATTACTCCCATGGAGGAAAGTGCGGATGGTGACTGTTGTATTCAATCCCGATGCAATTTCTGTGTTTCATCAACACTCTGATAGTCCACAGATTACAGAATGCCACCAGATGTGCATCGCAAACTACTACTTGTCTTCCAGGAAACGATCAAAGCGTAGACTGTTCGAGACATACCTCCCGTGGATGAATGTGCGCATGGTGAGTGTTGTATTCAATCGCGATGCAATTTCTGTGTTTCATCAACACTCTGATAGTCCACAGATTACAGAATGCCACCGGATGTGCATCGGAAACTACTACTGGTCTTCCAGGGAACGATTAAAGCGTAGACTGTTTCAGACATTACTCCCATAGAGGAAAGTGCGCAAGGTGACTGTTGTATTCAATCCCGATGCAACTTCTGTGTTTCATCAACACTCTGATAGTCCACAGATTACAGAATGTCACCAGATGTGCTTCGGAAACTACTACGGGTCTTCCTGGGGACGATCAAAGCGTTAGACTGATTGAGAATTACTCCCGTGGAAGAAACTGCGCATGGTGATTCTTGTATTCAATCCCGATTCAATTTCTGTGTTTCATCAACACTCTGATAGACCACAGATTACAGAATGCCACCAGATATGCATCGGAAACTACTACTGGTCTTGCAGGGAACGATCAAAGCGTAGACTGTTTGAGACATTACTCCCATGGACGAAAGTGCGCATGGTGACTGTTGTATTCAACCCCGTTGCAATATCTGTGTTTCATCAACACTCTGATAGTCCACAGATTACGGAATGCCACCAGATGTGCATCTTAAACTACTACTGGTCTTCCAGTGAACGATCAAAGCGTAGACTGTTTGAGACATTACTGTCATGGAGGAAAGTGCGCATGGTGACTGTTGTATCCAATCCCAATGCATTTTCTGTGTTTCATCAACACTCTGATAGTCCACAGATTACAGAATGCCACCAGATGTGCATCGGAAACTACTACTGGTCTTCCAGGGAACGATCAAAGCGTAGACTGTTTGAGACATTACTGTCATGGAGGAAAGTGCGCATGGTGACTGTTGTATTCAATCCCGATGCATTTTCAGTGTTTCATCAACACTCTGATAGTCCACAGATTACAGAATGCCACCAGATGTGCATCGGAAACTACTACTGGTCTTCCAGGGAACGATCAAAGCGTAGACTGTTTGAGACATTACTCCCATATAGGAAAGTGCGCATGGTGAATGTTGTATTCAATTCCGATGCAATTTCTGTGTTTCTTCAACACTCTGATAGTCCACAGATTACAGAATGCCACCAGATGTGCATCGGAAACTACTACTGGTCTTCCAGGGAACGATCAAAGCGTAGACTGCTTCAGACATTACTCCCATAGAGGAAAGTGCGCATGGTGATTGTTGTATTCAATCCCGATGCAACTTCTGTGTTTCATCAACACTCTGATAGTCCACAGATTACAGAATGTCACCAGATGTGCATCGGAAACTACTACGGGTCTTCCAGGGAACGATCAAAGCGTAGACTGATTGAGAATTACTCCCGTGGAAGAAACTGCGCATGGTGATTCTTGTATTCAATCCCGATTCATTTTCTGTGTTTCATCAACACTCTGATAGACCACAGATTACAGAATGCCACCAGATGTGCATCGGAGCCTACTACTGGTCTTCCAGGGAACGATCAAAGCGTAGACTGTTTGAGACATTACTCCCATGGACGAAAGTGCGCATGGTGACTGTTGTATTCAACCCCGTTGCAATATCTGTGTTTCATCAACACTCTGATAGTCCACAGATTACACAATGCCACCAGATGTGCATCTTAACCTACTATTGGTCTTCCAGTGAACGATCAAAGCGTAGACTGTTTGAGACATTACTGTCATGGAGGAAAGTGCGCATGGTGACTGTTGTATTCAATCCCGATGCAATTTCTGTGTTTCATCAACACTCTGATAGTCCAGAGATTACAGAATGCCACCAGATGTGCATCGGAAACTAGTACTGGTCTTCCAGGGAACGATCAAAGCGTAGACTGTTTGAGACATTACTCCCATAGAGGAAAGTGCGCATGGTGACTGTTGTATTCAATTCCGATGCAATTTCTGTGTTTCATCAACACTCTGATAGTCCACAGATTACAGAATGCCACCAGATGTGCATCTTAAACTACTACTGGTCTTCCAGGGAACGATCAAAGCGTAGACTGTTTGAGACATTACTGTCATGGAGGAAAGTGCGCATGGTGACTGTTGAATTCAATCCCGATGCATTTTCTGTGTTTCATCAACACTCTGATAGTCCACAGATTGCAGAATGCCAACAGATGTGCATCGGAAACTACTACTGGTCTTCCAGGGAACGATCAAAGCGTAGACTGTTTGAGACATTACTCCCATAGAGGAAAGTGCGCATGGTGACTGTTGTATTCAATTCCGATGCAATTTCTGTGTTTCATCAACACTCTGATAGTCAACAGATTACAGAATGTAACCAGATGTGCATCTTAAACTACTACTGGTCTGCCAGTGAACGATCAAAGCGTAGACTGTTTGAGACATTACTCCCATGGAGGAATGTGCGCATGGTGACTGTTGTATTCAATCCCGATGCAATTTCTGTGTTTCATCAACACTCTGATAGTAAACAGATTACAGAATGCCAACAGATGTGCATCGCAAACTACTACTGGTCTTCCAGGGAACGATCAAAGCGTAGACTGTTCGAGACATACCTCCTGTGGAGGAATGTGCGCATGGTGACTGTTGTATTCAATCCCGATGCAATTTATGTGTTTCATCAACACTCTGATAGTCCACAGATTACAGAATGCCACCAGATGTGCATCGGAAACTACTACTGGTCTTCCAGGGACCGATCAAAGCGTAGACTCTTTGAGACATTACTCCCATAGAGGAAAGTGCGCATGGTGACTGATGTATTCAATTCCGATGCAATTTCTGTGTTTCATCAACACTCTGATAGCCCACAGATTACAGAATGCCACCAGATGTGCATCGCAAACTACTACTTGTCTTCCAGGGAACGATCAAAGCGTAGACTGTTCGAGACATACCTCCCGTGGATGAATGTGCGCATGCTGACTGTTGTATTCAATCCCGAGGCAATTTCTGTGTTTCATCAACACTTTGAAGGACCACAGATTACAGATTGTCTCCAGATGTGCATCGGAAACTACTACTGGTCTTCCAGGGAGCGATCAAAGCGTAGACTGTTTGAGACATTACTCCCATAGAGGAAAGTGCGCATGGTGACTGTTGTATTCAATTCCGATGCAATTTCTGTGTTTCATCAACACTCTGATAGTCCACTGATTACAGAATGCCACCAGATGTGCATCTTAAACTACTACTGGTCTTCCAGGGAACGAACAAAGCGTAGACTGTTTGAGACATTACTGTCATGCAGGAAAGTGCGCTTGGTGACTGTTGTATTCAATTCCGATGCATTTTCTGTGTTTCATCAACACTCTGATAGTCCACAGATTACAGAATGCCACCAGATGTGCATCGGAAACTACTACTGGTCTTCCAGGGAACGATCAAAGCGTACACTGTTCGAGACATACCTCCCGTGGAGGAATGTGCGCATGGTGACTGTTGTATTCAATCCCGATGCAATTTATGTGATTCATCAACAGTCTGATAGTCCACAGATTACAGAATGCCACCAGATGTGCATCGGAAACTAGTACTGGTCTTCCAGGGAACGATCAAAGCGTAGACTGTTTGAGACATTACTCCCAAAGAGGAAATTGCGCATGGTGACTGTTGTATTCAATTCCGATGCAATTTCTGTGTTTCATCAACACTCTGATAGTCCACAGATTAGAGAATGCCACCAGATGTGCACCGGAAACTACTACTGGTCTTCAAGGGAACGATCAAAGCGTAGACTGTTTAAGACATTACTCCCTTTCGAGGAAAGTTCGCATGGTGACTGTTGTATTCAATTCCGATGCAATTTCTGTGTTTCATCAACACTCTGATAGTCCACAGATTACAGAATGCCACCAGATGTGCATCGGAAACTACTACTGGTCTTCCAGGCAACGATCAAAGCGTAGACTGTTTAAGACATTACTCCCATAGAGGAAAGTGCGCATGGTGACTGTTGTATTCAATCCCGATGCGTTTTCTGTGTTTCATCAACACTCTGATAGTCCACAGATTACAGAATGCCACCAGATGTGCATCGGAAACTACTACTGGTCTTGCAGGGAACGATCAAAGCGTAGACTGTTTGAGACATTACTCCCATGGACGAAAGTGCGCATGGTGACTGTTGTATTCAACCCCGTTGCAATATCTGTGTTTCATCAACACTCTGTTAGTCCACAGATTACAGAATGCCACCAGATGTGCATCGGAAATTACTACTGGTCTGCAAGGGAACGATCAAATCGTAGACTGTTTCAGACATTACTCCCATATAGGAAAGTGCGGATGGTGACTGTTGTATTCAATCCCGATGCAATTTCTGTGTTTCATCAACACTCTGATAGTCCACAGATTACAGAATGCCACCAGATGTGCATCGCAAACTACTACTTGTCTTCCAGGAAACGATCAAAGCGTAGACTGTTCGAGACATACCTCCCGTGGATGAATGTGCGCATGGTGAGTGTTGTATTCAATCGCGATGCAATTTCTGTGTTTCATCAACACTCTGATAGTCCACAGATTACAGAATGCCACCGGATGTGCATCGGAAACTACTACTGGTCTTCCAGGGAACGATTAAAGGGTAGACTGTTTCAGACATTACTCCCATAGAGGAAAGTGCGCATGGTGACTGTTGTATTCAATCCCGATGCAATTTCTGTGTTTCATCAAAACTCTGATAGTCCACAGACTAGAGAATGCCACCAGATGTGCATCGGAAACTACTACTGGTCTTCCAGGCAACGATCAAAGCGTAGACTGTTTAAGACATTACTCCCATAGAGGAAAGTGTGCATGGTGACTGTTGTATTCAATTCCGATGCAATTACTGTGTTTCATCAACACTCTGATAGTCCACAGATTACAGAATGCCACCAGATGTGCATCTTAAACTACTACTGGTCTTCCAGGGAACGTTCAGAGCGTAGACTGTTTGAGACATTACTGACATGGAGGAAAGTGCGCATGGTGACAGTTGTATTCAATCCCGATGCATTTTCTGTGTTTCATCAACACTCTGATAGTCCACAGATTGCAGAATGTCACCAGATGTGCATCGGAAACTACTACTGGTCTTCCAGGCAACGATCAAACCGTAGACTGTTTGAGACATTACTCTTATAGAGGAAAGTGCGCATGGTGACTGTTGTATTCAATTCCGATGCAATTTCTGTGTTTCATCAACACTCTGATAATCCTCAGATTACAGAATGCCACCAGATGTGCATCTTAAACTACTACTGGTCTTCCAGGGAACGATCAAACCGTAGACTGTTTGAGACATTACTGTCATGGAGGAAAGTGCGCATGGTGACTGTTGTATTCAATCCCGATGCGTTTTCTGTGTTTCATCAACACTCTGATAGTCCACAGATTACAGAATGCCACCAGATGTGCATCGGAAACTACTACTGGTCTGCCAGGGACGATCAAAGCGTAGACTGTTTGAGACATTACTCCCATGGAGGAATGTGCGCATGGTGACTGTTGTATTCAATCCCGATGCCATTTCTGTGTTTCATCAACACTCTGATAGTAAACAGATTACAGAATGCCACTAGATTTGCATCGCAAACAACTACTGGTCTTCCAGGGAACGATCAAAGCGTAGACTGTTCGAGACATACCTCCTGTGGAGGAATGTGCGCATGGTGACTGTTGTATTCAATCCCGATGCAATTTATGTGTTTCATCAACACTCTGATAGTCCACAGATTACAGAATGCAACCAGATGTGCATCTTAAACTACTACTGGTCTTCCAGGGAACGAACAAAGCGTAGACTGTTTGAGATATTACTGTCATGGAGGAAAGTGCGCATGGTGACTGTTGTATTCAATCCCGATGCATTTTCTGTGTTTCATCAACACTCTGATAGTCCACAGATTACAGAATGCCACCAGATGTGCATCTTAAACTACTACTGGTCTTCCAGGGAACGATCAAACCGTAGACTGTTTGAGACATTACTGTCATGGAGGAAAGTGCGCATGGTGACTGTTGTATTCAATCCCAATGCAATTTCTGTGTTTCATCAACACTCTGATAGTCCACAGATTACAGAATGCCACCAGATTTGCATCGGAAATTACTACTTGTCTTCAAGGGAACGATCAAATCGTAGACTGTTTCAGACATTACTCCCATGGAGGAAAGTGCTTATGGTGACGGTTGTATTTAATCCCGAGGCAATTTCTGTGTTTCATCAACACTCTGATAGTCCACAGATTACAGAATGCCACCAGATGTGCATCGCAAACTACTACTTGTCTTCCAGGGAACGATCAAAGCGTAGACTGTTCGAGACATACCTCCCGTGGATGAATGTGCGCATGCTGACTGTTGTATTCAATCCCGAGGCAATTTCTGTGTTTCATCAACACTTTGAAGGTCCACAGATTACAGATTGTCTCCAGATGTGCATCGGAAACTACTACTGGTCTTCCTGGGAACGGTCAAACCGTAGATTGTTTGAGAATTACTCCCATGGAGGAAAGTAGGCATGGTAACTGTTGTATTCCATCCCGATGCAATTTCTGTGTTTCATCAAAACTTTGAAGGTCCACAGATTACAGAATGAGACGTTATGTGCATCGGAAACTACTACTGGTCTTCCAGGGAACGATCAAAGCGTAGACTGTTTGAGACATTACTCCCATAGTGGAAAATGCGCATTGTGACTGTTGTATTCAATTCCGATGCAATTTCTGTGTTTCATCAACACTCTGATAGTCCACAGATTACAGAATGCTACCAGATGTGCATCTTAAACTACTACTGGTCTTCCAGGGAACGAACAAAGCGTAGACTGTTTGAGACATTTCTGTCATGGAGGAAAGTGCGCATGGTGACTGTTGTATTCAATCCCGATGCATTTTCTGTGTTTCATCAACACTCTGATAGTCCACAGATTACAGAATGCCACCAGATGTGCATCGGAAACTACTACTGGTCTTCCAGGGAACGATCAAAGCGTAGACTGTTTGAGACATTACTCCCATGGAGGAAAGTGCGCACGGTGACTGTTGTATTCAATCCCGATGCAATTTCTGTGTTTCATCAACACTCTGATAGTCCACAGATTACAGAATGCCACCAGATGTGCATCGCAAACTACTACTGGTCTTCCAGGGAACGATCAAAGCGTACACTGTTCGAGACATACCTCCCGTGGAGGAATGTGCGCATGGTGACTGTTGTATTCAATCCCGATGCAATTTATGTGATTCATCAACACTCTGATAGTCCACAGATTACAGAATGCCACCAGATGTGCATCGGAAACTACTACTGGTCTTCCAGGGAACGATCAAAGCGTAGACTGTTTGAGACATTACTCCCATAGAGGAAAGTGCGCATGGTGACTGTTGTATTCAATTCCGATGCAATTTCTGTGTTTCATCAAAACTCTGATAGTCCTCAGATTAGAGAATGCCACCAGATGTGCATCGGAAACTACTACTGGTCTTCCAGGGAACGATCAAAGCGTAGACTGTTTGAGACATTACTCCCATAGAGGAAAGTGCGCATGGTGACTGTTGTATTCAATTCCGATGCAATTTCTGTGTTTCATCAACACTCTGATAGTCAACAGATTACAGAATGTAACCAGATGTGCATCTTAAACTACTACTGGTCTGCCAGTGAACGATCAAAGCGTAGACTGTTTGAGACATTACTCCCATGGAGGAATGTGCGCATGGTGACTGTTGTATTCAATCCCGATGCAATTTCTGTGTTTCATCAACACTCTGATAGTAAACAGATTACAGAATGCCAACAGATGTGCATCGCAAACTACTACTGGTCTTCCAGGGAACGATCAAAGCGTAGACTGTTCGAGACATACCTCCTGTGGAGGAATGTGCGCATGGTGACTGTTGTATTCAATCCCGATGCAATTTATGTGTTTCATCAACACTCTGATAGTCCACAGATTACAGAATGCCACCAGATGTGCATCGGAAACTACTACTGGTCTTCCAGGGAACGATCAAAGCGTAGACTCTTTGAGACATTACTCCCATAGAGGAAAGTGCGCATGGTGACTGATGTATTCAATTCCGATGCAATTTCTGTGTTTCATCAACACTCTGATAGCCCACAGATTACAGAATGCCACCAGATGTGCATCGCAAACTACTACTTGTCTTCCAGGGAACGATCAAAGCGTAGACTGTTCGAGACATACCTCCCGTGGATGAATGTGCGCATGCTGACTGTTGTATTCAATCCCGAGGCAATTTCTGTGTTTCATCAACACTTTGAAGGACCACAGATTACAGATTGTCTCCAGATGTGCATCGGAAACTACTACTGGTCTTCCAGGGAGCGATCAAAGCGTAGACTGTTTGAGACATTACTCCCATAGAGGAAAGTGCGCATGGTGACTGTTGTATTCAATTCCGATGCAATTTCTGTGTTTCATCAACACTCTGATAGTCCACTGATTACAGAATGCCACCAGATGTGCATCTTAAACTACTACTGGTCTTCCAGGGAACGAACAAAGCGTAGACTGTTTGAGACATTACTGTCATGCAGGAAAGTGCCCTTGGTGACTGTTGTATTCAATTCCGATGCATTTTCTGTGTTTCATCAACACTCTGATAGTCCACAGATTACAGAATGCCACCAGATGTGCATCGGAAACTACTACTGGTCTTCCAGGGAACGATCAAAGCGAAGACTGTTTGAGACATTACTACCATGGAGGAAAGTGCGCATGGTGACTGTTGTATTCAATCCCGATGCAATTTCTGTGTTTCATCAACACTCTGATAGTCCACAGATTACAGAATGCCACCAGATGTGCATCGCAAACTACTACTGGTCTTCCAGGGAACGATCAAAGCGTACACTGTTCGAGACATACCTCCCGTGGAGGAATGTGCGCATGGTGACTGTTGTATTCAATCCCGATGCAATTTATGTGATTCATCAACAGTCTGATAGTCCACAGATTACAGAAAGCCACCAGATGTGCATCGGAAACTAGTACTGGTCTTCCAGGGAACGATCAAAGCGCAGACTGTTTGAGACATTACTCCCAAAGAGGAAATTGCGCATGGTGACTGTTGTATTCAATTCCGATGCAATTTCTGTGTTTCATCAACACTCTGATAGTCCACAGATTAGAGAATGCCACCAGATGTGCATCGGAAACTACTACTGGTCTTCAAGGGAACGATCAAAGCGTAGACTGTTTAAGACATTACTCCCTTTCGAGGAAAGTGCGCATGGTGACTGTTGTATTCAATTCCGATGCAATTTCTGTGTTTCATCAACACTCTGATAGTCCACAGATTACAGAATGCCACCAGATGTGCATCGGAAACTACTACTGGTCTTCCAGGCAACGATCAAAGCGTAGACTGTTTAAGACATTACTCCCATAGAGGAAAGTGCGCATGGTGACTGTTGTATTCAATCCCGATGCGTTTTCTGTGTTTCATCAACACTCTGATAGTCCACAGATTACAGAATGCCACCAGATGTGCATCGGAAACTACTACTGGTCTTGCAGGGAACGATCAAAGCGTAGACTGTTTGAGACATTACTCCCATGGACGAAAGTGCGCATGGTGACTGTTGTATTCAACCCCGTTGCAATATCTGTGTTTCATCAACACTCTGATAGTCCACAGATTACAGAATGCCACCAGATGTGCATCGGAAATTACTACTGGTCTGCAAGGGAACGATCAAATCGTAGACTGTTTCAGACATTACTCCCATATAGGAAAGTGCGGATGGTGACTGTTGTATTCAATCCCGATGCAATTTCTGTGTTTCATCAACACTCTGATAGTCCACAGATTACAGAATGCCACCAGATGTGCATCGCAAACTACTACTTGTCTTCCAGGAAACGATCAAAGCGTAGACTGTTCGAGACATACCTCCCGTGGATGAATGTGCGCATGGTGAGTGTTGTATTCAATCGCGATGCAATTTCTGTGTTTCATCAACACTCTGATAGTCCACAGATTACAGAATGCCACCGGATGTGCATCGGAAACTACTACTGGTCTTCCAGGGAACGATTAAAGGGTAGACTGTTTCAGACATTACTCCCATAGAGGAAAGTGCGCATGGTGACTGTTGTATTCAATCCCGATGCAATTTCTGTGTTTCATCAAAACTCTGATAGTCCACAGATTAGAGAATGCCACCAGATGTGCATCGGAAACTACTACTGGTCTTCCAGGCAACGATCAAAGCGTAGACTGTTTAAGACATTACTCCCATAGAGGAAAGTGCGCATGGTGACTGTTGTATTCAATTCCGATGCAATTACTGTGTTTCATCAACACTCTGATAGTCCACAGATTACAGAATGCCACCAGATGTGCATCTTAAACTACTACTGGTCTTCCAGGGAACGTTCAAAGCGTAGACTGTTTGAGACATTACTGACATGGAGGAAAGTGCGCATGGTGACTGTTGTATTCAATCCCGATGCATTTTCTGTGTTTCATCAACAATCTGATAGTCCACAGATTGCAGAATGTCACCAGATGTGCATCGGAAACTACTACTGGTCTTCCAAGCAACGATCAAACCGTAGACTGTTTGAGACATTACTCTTATAGAGGAAAGTGCGCATGGTGACTGTTGTATTCAATTCCGATGCAATTTCTGTGTTTCATCAACACTCTGATAATCCACAGATTACAGAATGCCACCAGATGTGCATCTTAAACTACTACTGGTCTTCCAGGGAACGATCAAACCGTAGACTGTTTGAGACATTACTGTCATGGAGGAAAGTGCGCATGGTGACTGTTGTATTCAATCCCGATGCGTTTTCTGTGTTTCATCAACACTCTGATAGTCCACAGATTACAGAATGCCACCAGATGTGCATCGGAAACTACTACTGGTCTGCCAGGGACGATCAAAGCGTAGACTGTTTGAGACATTACTCCCATGCAGGAATGTGCGCATGGTGACTGTTGTATTCAATCCCGATGCAATTTCTGTGTTTCATCAACACTCTGATAGTAAACAGATTACAGAATGCCACTAGATTTGCATCGCAAACAACTACTGGTCTTCCAGGGAACGATCAAAGCGTAGACTGTTCGAGACATACCTCCTGTGGAGGAATGTGCGCATGGTGACTGTTGTATTCAATCCCGATGCAATTTATGTGTTTCATCAACACTCTGATAGTCCACAGATTACAGAATGCCACCAGATGTGCATCGGAAACTACTACTGGTCTTCCAGGGAACGATCAAAGCGAAGACTGTTTGAGACATTACTACCATGGAGGAAAGTGCGCATGGTGACTGTTGTATTCAATCCCGATGCAATTTCTGTGTTTCATCAACACTCTGATAGTCCACAGATTACAGAATGCCACCAGATGTGCATCGCAAACTACTACTGGTCTTCCAGGGAACGATCAAAGCGTACACTGTTCGAGACATACCTCCCGTGGAAGAATGTGCGCATGGTGACTGTTGTATTCAATCCCGATGCAATTTATGTGATTCATCAACAGTCTGATAGTCCACAGATTACAGAAAGCCACCAGATGTGCATCGGAAACTAGTACTGGTCTTCCAGGGAACGATCAAAGCGCAGACTGTTTGAGACATTACTCCCAAAGAGGAAATTGCGCATGGTGACTGTTGTATTCAATTCCGATGCAATTTCTGTGTTTCATCAACACTCTGATAGTCCACAGATTAGAGAATGCCACCAGATGTGCATCGGAAACTACTACTGGTCTTCCAGGCAACGATCAAAGCGTAGACTGTTTAAGACATTACTCCCATAGAGGAAAGTGCGCATGGTGACTGTTGTATTCAATCCCGATGCGTTTTCTGTGTTTCATCAACACTCTGATAGTCCACAGATTACAGAATGCCACCAGATGTGCATCGGAAACTACTACTGGTCTTGCAGGGAACGATCAAAGCGTAGACTGTTTGAGACATTACTCCCGTGGACGAAAGTGCGCATGGTGACTGTTGTATTCAACCCCGTTGCAATATCTGTGTTTCATCAACACTCTGATAGTCCACAGATTACAGAATGCCACCAGATGTGCATCGGAAATTACTACTGGTCTGCAAGGGAACGATCAAATCGTAGACTGTTTCAGACATTACTCCCATATAGGAAAGTGCGGATGGTGACTGTTGTATTCAATCCCGATGCAATTTCTGTGTTTCATCAACACTCTGATAGTCCACAGATTACAGAATGCCACCAGATGTGCATCGCAAACTACTACTTGTCTTCCAGGAAACGATCAAAGCGTAGACTGTTCGAGACATACCTCCCGTGGATGAATGTGCGCATGGTGAGTGTTGTATTCAATCGCGATGCAATTTCTGTGTTTCATCAACACTCTGATAGTCCACAGATTACAGAATGCCACCGGATGTGCATCGGAAACTACTACTGGTCTTCCAGGGAACGATTAAAGGGTAGACTGTTTCAGACATTACTCCCATAGAGGAAAGTGCGCATGGTGACTGTTGTATTCAATCCCGATGCAATTTCTGTGTTTCATCAAAACTCTGATAGTCCACAGATTAGAGAATGCCACCAGATGTGCATCGGAAACTACTACTGGTCTTCCAGGCAACGATCAAAGCGTAGACTGTTTAAGACATTACTCCCATAGAGGAAAGTGCGCATGGTGACTGTTGTATTCAATTCCGATGCAATTACTGTGTTTCATCAACACTCTGATAGTCCACAGATTACAGAATGCCACCAGATGTGCATCTTAAACTACTACTGGTCTTCCAGGGAACGTTCAAAGCGTAGACTGTTTGAGACATTACTGACATGGAGGAAAGTGCGCATGGTGACAGTTGTATTCAATCCCGATGCATTTTCTGTGTTTCATCAACAATCTGATAGTCCACAGATTGCAGAATGTCACCAGATGTGCATCGGAAACTACTACTGGTCTTCCAAGCAACGATCAAACCGTAGACTGTTTGAGACATTACTCTTATAGAGGAAAGTGCGCATGGTGACTGTTGTATTCAATTCCGATGCAATTTCTGTGTTTCATCAACACTCTGATAATCCACAGATTACAGAATGCCACCAGATGTGCATCTTAAACTACTACTGGTCTTCCAGGGAACGATCAAACCGTAGACTGTTTGAGACATTACTGTCATGGAGGAAAGTGCGCATGGTGACTGTTGTATTCAATCCCGATGCGTTTTCTGTGTTTCATCAACACTCTGATAGTCCACAGATTACAGAATGCCACCAGATGTGCATCGGAAACTACTACTGGTCTGCCAGGGACGATCAAAGCGTAGACTGTTTGAGACATTACTCCCATGCAGGAATGTGCGCATGGTGACTGTTGTATTCAATCCCGATGCAATTTCTGTGTTTCATCAACACTCTGATAGTAAACAGATTACAGAATGCCACTAGATTTGCATCGCAAACAACTACTGGTCTTCCAGGGAACGATCAAAGCGTAGACTGTTCGAGACATACCTCCTGTGGAGGAATGTGCGCATGGTGACTGTTGTATTCAATCCCGATGCAATTTATGTGTTTCATCAACACTCTGATAGTCCACAGATTACAGAATGCAACCAGATGTGCATCTTAAACTACTACTGGTCTTCCAGGGAACGAACAAAGCGTAGACTGTTTGAGATATTACTGTCATGGAGGAAAGTGCGCATGGTGACTGTTGTATTCAATCCCGATGCATTTTCTGTGTTTCATCAACACTCTGATAGTCCACAGATTACAGAATGCCACCAGATGTGCATCTTAAACTACTACTGGTCTTCCAGGGAACGATCAAACCGTAGACTGTTTGAGACATTACTGTCATGGAGGAAAGTGCGCATGGTGACTGTTGTATTCAATCCCAATGCAATTTCTGTGTTTCATCAACACTCTGATAGTCCACAGATTACAGAATGCCACCAGATTTGCATCGGAAATTACTACTTGTCTTCAAGGGAACGATCAAATCGTAGACTGTTTCAGACATTACTCCCACGGAGTAAAGTGCTTATGGTGACTGTTGTATTTAATCCCGAGGCAATTTCTGTGTTTCATCAACACTCTGATAGTCACAGATTACAGAATGCCACCAGATGTGCATCGCAAACTACTACTTGTCTTCCAGGGAACGATCAAAGCGTAGACTGTTCGAGACATACCTCCCGTGGATGAATGTGCGCATGCTGACTGTTGTATTCAATCCCGAGGCAATTTCTGTGTTTCATCAACACTTTGAAGGTCCACAGATTACAGATTGTCTCCAGATGTGCATCGGAAACTACTACTGGTCTTCCTGGGAACGGTCAAACCGTAGATTGTTTGAGAATTACTCCCATGGAGGAAAGTAGGCATGGTAACTGTTGTATTCCATCCCGATGCAATTTCTGTGTTTCATCAAAACTTTGAAGGTCCACAGATTACAGAATGAGACGTTATGTGCATCGGAAACTACTACTGGTCTTCCAGGGAACGATCAAAGCGTAGACTGTTTGAGACATTACTCCCATAGTGGAAAATGCGCATTGTGACTGTTGTATTCAATTCCGATGCAATTTCTGTGTTTCATCAACACTCTGATAGTCCACAGATTACAGAATGCCACCAGATGTGCATCTTAAACTACTACTGGTCTTCCAGGGAACGAACAAAGCGTAGACTGTTTGAGACATTACTGTCATGGAGGAAAGTGCGCATGGTGACTGTTGTATTCAATCCCGATGCATTTTCTGTGTTTCATCAACACTCTGATAGTCCACAGATTACAGAATGCCACCAGATGTGCATCGGAAACTACTACTGGTCTTCCACGGAACGATCAAAGCGTAGACTGTTTGAGACATTACTCCCATGGAGGAAAGTGCGCACGGTGACTGTTGTATTCAATCCCGATGCAATTTCTGTGTTTCATCAACACTCTGATAGTCCACAGATTACAGAATGCCACCAGATGTGCATCGCAAACTACTACTGGTCTTCCAGGGAACGAGCAAAGCGTACACTGTTCGAGACATACCTCCCGTGGAGGAATGTGCGCATGGTGACTGTTGTATTCAATCCCGATGCAATTTATGTGATTCATCAACACTCTGATAGTCCACAGATTACAGAATGCCACCAGATGTGCATCGGAAACTACTACTGGTCTTCCAGAGAACGATCAAAGCGTAGACTGTTTGAGACATTACTCCCATAGAGGAAAGTGCGCATGGTGACTGTTGTATTCAATTCCGATGCAATTTCTGTGTTTCATCAAAACTCTGATAGTCCACAGATTAGAGAATGCCACCAGATGTGCATCGGAAACTACTACTGGTCTTCCAGGCAACGATCAAAGCGTAGACTGTTTAAGACATTACTCCCATCGAGGAAAGTGCGCATGGTGACTGTTGTATTCAATCCCGATGCATTTTCTGTGTTTCATCAACACTTTGAAGGACCACAGATTACAGATTGTCTCCAGATGTGCATCGGAAACTACTACTGGTCTTCCAGGGAGCGATCAAAGCGTAGACTGTTTGAGACATTACTCCCATAGAGGAAAGTGCGCATGGTGACTGTTGTATTCAATTCCGATGCAATTTCTGTGTTTCTTCAACACTCTGATAGTCCACTGATTACAGAATGCCACCAGATGTGCATCTTAAACTACTACTGGTCTTCCAGGGAACGAACAAAGCGTAGACTGTTTGAGACATTACTGTCATGCAGGAAAGTGCCCTTGGTGACTGTTGTATTCAATTCCGATGCATTTTCTGTGTTTCATCAACACTCTGATAGTCCACAGATTACAGAATGCCACCAGATGTGCATCGGAAACTACTACTGGTCTTCCAGGGAACGATCAAAGCGAAGACTGTTTGAGACATTACTACCATAGAGGAAAGTGCGCATGGTGACTGTTGTATTCAATCCCGATGCAATTTCTGTGTTTCATCAACACTCTGATAGTCCACAGATTACAGAATGCCACCAGATGTGCATCGCAAACTACTACTGGTCTTCCAGGGAACGATCAAAGCGTACACTGTTCGAGACATACCTCCCGTGGAGGAATGTGCGCATGGTGACTGTTGTATTCAATCCCGATGCGTTTTCTGTGTTTCATCAACACTCTGATAGTCCACAGATTACAGAATGCCACCAGATGTGCATCGGAAACTACTACTGGTCTTGCAGGGAACGATCAAAGCGTAGACTGTTTGAGACATTACTCCCATGGACGAAAGTGCGCATGGTGACTGTTGTATTCAACCCCGTTGCAATATCTGTGTTTCATCAACACTCTGATAGTCCACAGATTACAGAATGCCACCAGATGTGCATCGGAAATTACTACTGGTCTGCAAGGGAACGATCAAATCGTAGACTGTTTCAGACATTACTCCCATATAGGAAAGTGCGGATGGTGACTGTTGTATTCAATCCCGATGCAATTTCTGTGTTTCATCAACACTCTGATAGTCCACAGATTACAGAATGCCACCAGATGTGCATCGCAAACTACTACTTGTCTTCCAGGAAACGATCAAAGCGTAGACTGTTCGAGACATACCTCCCGTGGATGAATGTGCGCATGGTGAGTGTTGTATTCAATCGCGATGCAATTTCTGTGTTTCATCAACACTCTGATAGTCCACAGATTACAGAATGCCACCGGATGTGCATCGGAAACTACTACTGGTCTTCCAGGGAACGATTAAAGGGTAGACTGTTTCAGACATTACTCCCATAGAGGAAAGTGCGCATGGTGACTGTTGTATTCAATCCCGATGCAATTTCTGTGTTTCATCAAAACTCTGATAGTCCACAGATTAGAGAATGCCACCAGATGTGCATCGGAAACTACTACTGGTCTTCCAGGCAACGATCAAAGCGTAGACTGTTTAAGACATTACTCCCATAGAGGAAAGTGCGCATGGTGACTGTTGTATTCAATTCCGATGCAATTACTGTGTTTCATCAACACTCTGATAGTCCACAGATTACAGAATGCCACCAGATGTGCATCTTAAACTACTACTGGTCTTCCAGGGAACGTTCAAAGCGTAGACTGTTTGAGACATTACTGACATGGAGGAAAGTGCGCATGGTGACAGTTGTATTCAATCCCGATGCATTTTCTGTGTTTCATCAACAATCTGATAGTCCACAGATTGCAGAATGTCACCAGATGTGCATCGGAAACTACTACTGGTCTTCCAAGCAACGATCAAACCGTAGACTGTTTGAGACATTACTCTTATAGAGGAAAGTGCGCATGGTGACTGTTGTATTCAATTCCGATGCAATTTCTGTGTTTCATCAACACCCTGATAATCCACAGATTACAGAATGCCACCAGATGTGCATCTTAAACTACTACTGGTCTTCCAGGGAACGATCAAACCGTAGACTGTTTGAGACATTACTGTCATGGAGGAAAGTGCGCATAGTGACTGTTGTATTCAATCCCGATGCGTTTTCTGTGTTTCATCAACACTCTGATAGTCCACAGATTACAGAATGCCACCAGATGTGCATCGGAAACTACTACTGGTCTGCCAGGGACGATCAAAGCGTAGACTGTTTGAGACATTACTCCCATGCAGGAATGTGCGCATGGTGACTGTTGTATTCAATCCCGATGCAATTTCTGTGTTTCATCAACACTCTGATAGTAAACAGATTACAGAATGCCACTAGATTTGCATCGCAAACAACTACTGGTCTTCCAGGGAACGATCAAAGCGTAGACTGTTCGAGACATACCTCCTGTGGAGGAATGTGCGCATGGTGACTGTTGTATTCAATCCCGATGCAATTTATGTGTTTCATCAACACTCTGATAGTCCACAGATTACAGAATGCAACCAGATGTGCATCTTAAACTACTACTGGTCTTCCAGGGAACGAACAAAGCGTAGACTGTTTGAGATATTACTGTCATGGAGGAAAGTGCGCATGGTGACTGTTGTATTCAATCCCGATGCATTTTCTGTGTTTCATCAACACTCTGATAGTCCACAGATTACAGAATGCCACCAGATGTGCATCTTAAACTACTACTGGTCTTCCAGGGAACGATCAAACCGTAGACTGTTTGAGACATTACTGTCATGGAGGAAAGTGCGCATGGTGACTGTTGTATTCAATCCCAATGCAATTTCTGTGTTTCATCAACACTCTGATAGTCCACAGATTACAGAATGCCACCAGATTTGCATCGGAAATTACTACTTGTCTTCAAGGGAACGATCAAATCGTAGACTGTTTCAGACATTACTCCCACGGAGTAAAGTGCTTATGGTGACTGTTGTATTTAATCCCGAGGCAATTTCTGTGTTTCATCAACACTCTGATAGTCACAGATTACAGAATGCCACCAGATGTGCATCGCAAACTACTACTTGTCTTCCAGGGAACGATCAAAGCGTAGACTGTTCGAGACATACCTCCCGTGGATGAATGTGCGCATGCTGACTGTTGTATTCAATCCCGAGGCAATTTCTGTGTTTCATCAACACTTTGAAGGTCCACAGATTACAGATTGTCTCCAGATGTGCATCGGAAACTACTACTGGTCTTCCTGGGAACGGTCAAACCGTAGATTGTTTGAGAATTACTCCCATGGAGGAAAGTAGGCATGGTAACTGTTGTATTCCATCCCGATGCAATTTCTGTGTTTCATCAAAACTTTGAAGGTCCACAGATTACAGAATGAGACGTTATGTGCATCGGAAACTACTACTGGTCTTCCAGGGAACGATCAAAGCGTAGACTGTTTGAGACATTACTCCCATAGTGGAAAATGCGCATTGTGACTGTTGTATTCAATTCCGATGCAATTTCTGTGTTTCATCAACACTCTGATAGTCCACAGATTACAGAATGCCACCAGATGTGCATCTTAAACTACTACTGGTCTTCCAGGGAACGAACAAAGCGTAGACTGTTTGAGACATTACTGTCATGGAGGAAAGTGCGCATGGTGACTGTTGTATTCAATCCTGATGCATTTTCTGTGTTTCATCAACACTCTGATAGTCCACAGATTACAGAATGCCACCAGATGTGCATCGGAAACTA
Source organism: Schistocerca gregaria (assembly GCF_023897955.1). NCBI lineage: Eukaryota > Metazoa > Arthropoda > Insecta > Orthoptera > Acrididae > Schistocerca > Schistocerca gregaria. The sequence continues at coordinate 30,863,472 of NC_064929.1, forward strand.
CTACTGGTCTTCCACGGAACGATCAAAGCGTAGACTGTTTGAGACATTACTCCCATGGAGGAAAGTGCGCACGGTGACTGTTGTATTCAATCCCGATGCAATTTCTGTGTTTCATCAACACTCTGATAGTCCACAGATTACAGAATGCCACCAGATGTGCATCGCAAACTACTACTGGTCTTCCAGGGAACGAGCAAAGCGTACACTGTTCGAGACATACCTCCCGTGGAGGAATGTGCGCATGGTGACTGTTGTATTCAATCCCGATGCAATTTATGTGATTCATCAACACTCTGATAGTCCACAGATTACAGAATGCCACCAGATGTGCATCGGAAACTACTACTGGTCTTCCAGAGAACGATCAAAGCGTAGACTGTTTGAGACATTACTCCCATAGAGGAAAGTGCGCATGGTGACTGTTGTATTCAATTCCGATGCAATTTCTGTGTTTCATCAAAACTCTGATAGTCCACAGATTAGAGAATGCCACCAGATGTGCATCGGAAACTACTACTGGTCTTCCAGGCAACGATCAAAGCGTAGACTGTTTAAGACATTACTCCCATCGAGGAAAGTGCGCATGGTGACTGTTGTATTCAATCCCGATGCATTTTCTGTGTTTCATCAACACTTTGAAGGACCACAGATTACAGATTGTCTCCAGATGTGCATCGGAAACTACTACTGGTCTTCCTGGGAACGATCAAACCGTAGATTGTTTGAGAATTACTCCCATCGAGGAAAGTGCGCATGGTGACTGTTGTATTCAATCCCGATGCATTTTCTGTGTTTCATCAACTCTCTGATAGTCCACAGATTACAGAATGCCACCAGATTTGCATCGGAAATTACTACTTGTCTTCAAGGGAACGATCAAATCGTAGACTGTTTCAGACATTACTCCCATGGAGGAAAGTGCTTATGGTGACTGTTGTATTCAATCCCGATGCAATTTCTGTGTTTCATCAACACTCTGATAGTCCACAGATTACAGAATGCCACCAGATGTGCATCGCAAACTACTACTTGTCTTCCAGGGAACGATCAAAGCGTAGACTGTTCGAGACATACCTCCCGTGGATGAATGTGCGCATGCTGACTGTTGTATTCAATCCCGAGGCAATTTCTGCGTTTCATCAACACTTTGAAGGTCCACAGATTACAGATTGTCTCCAGATGTGCATCGGAAACTACTACTGGCCTTCCTGGGAACGGTCAAACCGTCGATTGTTTGAGAATTACTCCCATGGAGGAAAGTAGGCATGGTAACTGTTGTATTCAATCCCGATGCAATTATTGTGTTTCATCAAAACTTTGAAGGTCCACAGATTACAGAATGAGACGTTATGTGCATCGGAAACTACTACTGGTCTTCCAGGGAACGATCAAAGCGTAGACTGTTTGAGACATTACTCCCATAGAGGAAAGTGCGCATGGTGACTGTTGTATCCAATTCCGATGCAATTTCTGTGTTTCATCAACACTCTGATAGTCCACAGATTACAGAATGCCACCAGATGTGCATCTTAAACTACTACTGGTCTTCCAGGGAACGAACAATGCGTAGACTGTTTGAGACATTACTGTCATGGAGGAAAGTGCGCATGGTGTCTGTTGTATTCAATCCCGATGCATTTTTTTTGTGTTTCATCAACACTCTGATAGTCCACAGATTACAGAATGCCACCAGATGTGCATCGGAAACTACTACTGGTCTTCCAGGGAACGATCAAAGCGTAGACTGTTTGAGACATTACTCCCATAGAGGAAAGTGCGCATGGTGACTGTTGTATTCAATTCCGATGCAATTTCTGTGTTTCATCAAAACTCTGACAGTCCACATATTACAGAATGCCACCAGATGTGCATCGGAAACTACTACTGGTCTTCCACGGAACGATCAAAGCGTAGACTGTTTGAGACATTACTCCCATGGAGGAAAGTGCGCACGGTGACTGTTGTATTCAATCCCGATGCAATTTCTGTGTTTCATCAACACTCTGATAGTCCACAGATTACAGAATGCCACCAGATGTGCATCGCAAACTACTACTGGTCTTCCAGGGAACGAGCAAAGCGTACACTGTTCGAGACATACCTCCCGTGGAGGAATGTGCGCATGGTGACTGTTGTATTCAATCCCGATGCAATTTATGTGATTCATCAACACTCTGATAGTCCACAGATTACAGAATGCCACCAGATGTGCATCGGAAACTACTACTGGTCTTCCAGAGAACGATCAAAGCGTAGACTGTTTGAGACATTACTCCCATAGAGGAAAGTGCGCATGGTGACTGTTGTATTCAATTCCGATGCAATTTCTGTGTTTCATCAAAACTCTGATAGTCCACAGATTACAGATTGTCTCCAGATGTGCATCGGAAACTACTACTGGTCTTCCTGGGAACGATCAAACCGTAGATTGTTTGAGAATTACTCCCATCGAGGAAAGTGCGCATGGTGACTGTTGTATTCAATCCCGATGCATTTTCTGTGTTTCATCAACTCTCTGATAGTCCACAGATTACAGAATGCCACCAGATTTGCATCGGAAATTACTACTTGTCTTCAAGGGAACGATCAAATCGTAGACTGTTTCAGACATTACTCCCATGGAGGAAAGTGCTTATGGTGACTGTTGTATTCAATCCCGATGCAATTTCTGTGTTTCATCAACACTCTGATAGTCCACAGATTACAGAATGCCACCAGATGTGCATCGCAAACTACTACTTGTCTTCCAGGGAACGATCAAAGCGTAGACTGTTCGAGACATACCTCCTGTGGATGAATGTGCGCATGCTGACTGTTGTATTCAATCCCGAGGCAATTTCTGCGTTTCATCAACACTTTGAAGGTCCACAGATTACAGATTGTCTCCAGATGTGCATCGGAAACTACTACTGGCCTTCCTGGGAACGGTCAAACCGTAGATTATTTGAGAATTACTCCCATGGAGGAAAGTAGGCATGGTAACTGTTGTATTCAATCCCGATGCAATTATTGTGTTTCATCAAAACTTTGAAGGTCCACAGATTACAGAATGAGACGTTATGTGCATCGGAAACTACTACTGGTCTTCCAGGGAACGATCAAATCGTAGACTGTTTGAGACATTACTCCCATAGAGGAAAGTGCGCATGGTGACTGTTGTATCCAATTCCGATGCAATTTCTGTGTTTCATCAACACTCTGATAGTCCACAGATTACAGAATGCCACCAGATGTGCATCTTAAACTACTACTGGTCTTCCAGGGAACGAACAATGCGTAGACTGTTTGAGACATTACTGTCATGGAGGAAAGTGCGCATGGTGTCTGTTGTATTCAATCCCGATGCATTTTTTTTGTGTTTCATCAACACTCTGATAGTCCACAGATTACAGAATGCCACCAGATGTGCATCGGAAACTACTACTGGTCTTCCAGGGAACGATCAAAGCGTAGACTGTTTGAGACATTACTCCCATAGAGGAAAGTGCGCATGGTGACTGTTGTATTCAATTCCGATGCAATTTCTGTGTTTCATCAAAACTCTGATAGTCCACAGATTAGAGAATGCCACCAGATGTGCATCGGAAACTACTACTGGTCTTCCAGGCAACGATCAAAGCGTAGTCTGTTTAAGACATTACTCCCATCGAGGAAAGTGCGCATGGTGACTGTTGTATTCAATCCCGATGCATTTTCTGTGTTTCATCAACACTCTGATAGTCCACAGATTACAGAATGCCACCAGATGTGCATCGGAAATTACTACTGGTCTGCAAGGGAACGTTCAAATCGTAGACTGTTTCAGACATTACTCCCATGGAGGAAAGTGCGGATGGTGACTGTTGTATTCAATCCCGATGCAATTTCTGTGTTTCATCAACACTCTGATAGTCCACAGATTACAGAATGCCACCAGATGTGCATCGCAAACTACTACTTGTATTCCAGGAAACGATCAAAGCGTAGACTGTTCGAGACATACCTCCAGTGGATGAATGTGCGCATGGTGAGTGTTGTATTCAATCGCGATGCAATTTCTGTGTTTCATCAACACTCTGATAGTCCACAGATTACAGAATGCCACCGGACGTGCATCGGAAACTACAACTGGTCATCCAGGGAACGATTAAAGCGTAGACTGTTTCAGACATTACTCCCATAGAGGAAAGTGCGCATGGTGACTGTTGTATTCAATCCCGATGCAACTTCTGTGTTTCATCAACACTCTGATAGTCCACAGATTACAGAATGTCACCAGATGTGCATCGGAAACTACTACGGGTCTTCCTGGGGACGATCAAAGCGTTAGACTGATTGAGAATTACTCCCGTGGAAGAAACTGCGCATGGTGATTCTTGTATTCAATCCCGATTCAATTTCTGTGTTTCATCAACACTCTGATAGACCACAGATTACAGAATGCCACCAGATGTGCATCGGAAACTACTACTGGTCTTGCAGGGAACGATCAAAGCGTAGACTGTTTGAGACATTACTCCCATGGACGAAAGTGCGCATGGTGACTGTTGTATTCAACCCCGTTGCAATATCTGTGTTTCATCAACACTCTGATAGTCCACAGATTACAGAACGCCACCAGATGTGCATCTTAAACTACTACTGGTCTTCCAGTGAACGATCAAAGCGTAGACTGTTTGAGACATTACTGTCATGGAGGAAAGTGCGCATGGTGACTGTTGTATTCAATCCCGATGCATTTTCTGTGTTTCATCAACACTCTGATATTCTACAGATTACAGAATGCCACCAGATGTGCATCGGAAACTACTACTGGTCTTCCAGGGAACGATCAAAGCGTAGACTGTTTGAGACATTACTGTCATGGAGGAAAGTGCGCATGGTGACTGTTGTATTCAATCCCGATGCATTTTCAGATTTTCATCAACACTCTGATAGTCCACAGATTACAGAATGTAACCAGATGTGCATCTTAAACTACTACTGGTCTTCCAGGGAACGATCAAAGCGTAGACTGTTTGAGACATTACTGTCATGGAGGAAAGTGCGCATGGTGACTGTTGTATTCAATCCCGATGCGTTTTCTGTGTTTCATCAACACTCTGATAGTCCACAGATTACAGAATGCAACCAGATGTGCATCGGAAACTACTACTGGTCTGCCAGCGAACGATCAAAGCGTAGACTGTTTGAGACATTACTCCCATGGAGGAATGTGCGCATGGTTACTGGTGTATTCAATCCCGATGCAATTTATGTGTTTCATCAACACTCTGATAGTAAACAGATTACAGAATGCCACCAGATGTGCTTCGCAAACTACTACTGGTCTTCCAGGGAACGATCAAAGCATAGACTGTTCGAGACATACCTCCTGTGGAGGAATGTGCGCATGGTGACTGTTGTATTCAATCCCGATGTAATTTATGTGTTTCATCAACACTCTGATAGTCCACAGATTACAGAATGCCACCAGATGTGCATCGGAAACTACTACTGGTCTTCCAGGGAACGATCAAAGCGTAGACTGTTTCAGACATTACTCCCATGGAGGAAAGTGCGGGTGGTGACTGTTGTATTCAATCCTGATGCAATTTCTGTGTTTCATCAATACTCTGATAGTCCACAGATTACAGAATGCCACCAGATGTGCATCGCAAACTACTACTTGTCTTCCAGGGAACGATCAAAGCGTAGACTGTTCGAGACATACCTCCCGTGGATGAATGTGCGCATGCTGACTGTTGTATTCAATCCCGAGGCAATTTCTGTGTTTCATCAACACTTTGAAGGACCACAGAATACAGATTGTCTCCAGATGTGCTTCGGAAACTACTACTGGTCATCCTGGGAACGATCAAACCGTAGATTGTTTGAGAATTACTCCCATGGAGGAAAGTTGGCATGGTAACAGTTGTATCAATCCCGATGCAGTTTCTGTGTTTCATCAAAACTTTGAAGGTCCACAGATTACAGAATGAGACCTTATGTGCATCGGAAACTACTACTGGTCTTCCAGGGAACGATCAAAGCGTAGACTGTTTGAGACATTACTCCCATAGAGGAAAGTGCGCATGGTGACTGTTGTATTCAATCCCGATGCGTTTTCTGTGTTTCATCGACACTCTGATAGTCCACAGATTACAGAATGTCACCAGATGTGCATCGGAAACTACTACTGGTCTGCCAGTGAACGATCAAAGCGTAGACTGTTTGAGACATTACTCCCATGGAGGAATGTGCGCATGGTGACTGTTGTATTCAATCCCGATGCAATTTCTGTGTTTCATCAACACTCTGATAGTAAACAGATTACAGAATGCCACCAGATGTGCATCGCAAACTACTACTGGTCTTCCAGGGAACGATCAAAGCGTAGACTGTTCGAGACATACCTCCTGTGGAGGAATGTGCGCATGGTGACTGTTGTATTCAATCCCGATGCAATTTATGTGTTTCATCAACACTCTGATAGTCCACAGATTACAGAATGCCACCAGATGTGCATCGGAAACTACTACTGGTCTTCCAGGGAACGGTCAAAGCGTAGACTCTTTGAGACATTACTCCCATAGAGGAAAGTGAGCATGGTGACTGATGTATTCAATTCCGATGCAATTTCTGTGTTTCATCAACACTCTGATAGCCCACAGATTACAGAATGCCACCAGATGTGCATCGGAAACTACTACTGGTCTTCCAGGGAACGATCAAAGCGTAGACTGTTTGAGACATTACTCCCATCGAGGAAAGTGCGCATGGTGACTGTTGTATTCAATCCCGATGCATTTTCTGTGTTTCATCAACACTCTGATAGTCCACAGATTACAGAATGCCACCAGATGTGCATCGGAAATTACTACTTGTCTTCAAGGGAACGATCAAATCGTAGACTGTTTCAGACATTACTCCCATGGAGGAAAGTGCGGATGGTGACTGTTGTATTCAATCCCGATGCAATTTCTGTGTTTCATCAACACTCTGATAGTCCACAGATTACAGAATGCCACCAGATGTGCATCGCAAACTACTACTTGTCTTCCAGGGAACGATCAAAGCGTAGACTGTTCGAGACATACCTCCCGTGGATGAATGTGCGCATGCTGACTGTTGTATTCAATCCCGAGGCAATTTCTGTGTTTCATCAACACTTTGAAGGACCACAGATTACAGATTGTCTCCAGATGTGCATCGGAAACTACTACTGGTCTTCCAGGGAGCGATCAAAGCGTAGACTGTTTGAGACATTACTCCCATAGAGGAAAGTGCGCATGGTGACTGTTGTATTCAATTCCGATGCAATTTCTGTGTATCATCAACACTCTGATAGTCCACAGATTACAGAATGCCACCAGATGTGCATCTTAAACTACTACTGGTCTTCCAGGGAACGAACAAAGCGTAGACTGTTTGAGACATTACTGTCATGCAGGAAAGTGCGCTTGGTGACTGTTGTATTCAATTCCGATGCATTTTCTGTGTTTCATCAACACTCTGATAGTCCACAGATTACAGAATGCCACCAGATGTGCATCGGATACTACTACTGGTCTTCCAGGGAACGATCAAAGCGAAGACTGTTTGAGACATTACTGCCATGGAGGAAAGTGCGCATGGTGACTGTTGTATTCAATCCCGATGCAATTTCTGTGTTTCATCAACACTCTGATAGTCCACAGATTACAGAATGCCACCAGATGTGCATCGCAAACTACTACTGGTCTTCCAGGGAACGATCAAAGCGTACACTGTTCGAGACATACCTCCCGTGGAGGAATGTGCGCATGGTGACTGTTGTATTCAATCCCGATGCAATTTATGTGATTCATCAACAGTCTGATAGTCCACAGATTACAGAATGCCACCAGATGTGCATCGGAAACTAGTACTGGTCTTCCAGGGAACGATCAAAGCGTAGACTGTTTGAGACATTACTCCCAAAGAGGAAATTCCGCATAGTGACTGTTGTATTCAATTCCGATGCAATTTCTGTGTTTTATCAACACTCTGATAGTCCACAGATTAGAGAATGCCACCAGATGTGCATCGGAAACTACTACTGGTCTTCCAGGGAACGATCAAAGCGTAGACTGTTCGTGACATACCTCCCGTGGATGAATGTGCGCATGCTGACTGTTGTATTCAATCCCGAGGCAATTTCTGTGTTTCATCAACACTTTGAAGGACCACAGATTACAGATTGTCTCCAGATGTGCATCGGAAACTACTACTGGTCATCCTGGGAACGATCAAACCGTAGAATGTTTGAGAATTACTCCCATGGAGGAAAGTAGGCATGGTAACAGTTGTATTCAATCCCGATGCAGTTTCTGTGTTTCATCAAAACTTTGAAGGTCCACAGATTACAGAATGAGACCTTATGTGCATCGGAAACTACTACTGGTCTTCCAGGGAACGATCAAAACGTAGACTGTTTGAGACATTACTCCCATAGAGGAAAGTGCGCATGGTGACTGTTGTATTCAATCCCGATGCGTTTTCTGTGTTTCATCAACACTCTGATAGCCCACAGATTACAGAATGTCACCAGATGTGCATCGGAAACTACTACTGGTCTGCCAGTGAACGATCAAAGCGTAGACTGTTGAGACATTACTCCCATGGAGGAATGTGCGCATGGTGACTGTTGTATGCAATCCCGATGCAATTTCTGTGTTTCATCAACACTCTGATAGTAAACAGATTACAGAATGCCACCAGATGTGCATCGCAAACTACTACTGGTCTTCCAGGGAACGATCAAAGCGTAGACTGTTCGAGACATACCTCCTGTGGAGGAATGTGCGCATGGTGATTGTTGTATTCAATCCCGATGCAATTTATGTGTTTCATCAACACTCTGATAGTCCACAGATTACAGAATGCCACCAGATGTGCATCGGAAACTACTACTGGTCTTCCAGGGAACGGTCAAAGCGTAGACTCTTTGAGACATTACTCCCATAGAGGAAAGTGCGCATGGTGACTGATGTATTCAATTCCGATGCAATTTCTGTGTTTCATCAACACTCTGATAGCCCACAGATTACAGAATGCCACCAGATGTGCATCGGAAACTACTACTGGTCTTCCAGGGAACGATCAAAGCGTAGACTGTTTGAGACATTACTCCCATCGAGGAAAGTGCGTATGGTGACTGTTGTATTCAATCCCGATGCATTTTCTGTGTTTCATCAACACTCTGATAGTCCACAGATTACAGAATGCCACCAGATGTGCATCGGAAATTACTACTTGTCTTCAAGGGAACGATCAAATCGTAGACTGTTTCAGACATTACTCCCATGGAGGAAAGTGCGGATGGTGACTGTTGTATTCAATCCCGATGCAATTTCTGTGTTTCATCAACACTCTGATAGTCCACAGATTACAGAATGCCACCAGATGTGCATCGCAAACTACTACTTGTCTTCCAGGGAACGATCAAAGCGTAGACTGTTCGAGACATACCTCCCGTGGATAAATGTGCGCATGCTGACTGTTGTATTCAATCCCGAGGCAATTTCTGTGTTTCATCAACACTTTGAAGGACCACAGATTACAGATTGTCTCCAGATGTGCATCGGAAACTACAACTGGTCTTCCAGGGAGCGATCAAAGCGTAGACTGTTTGAGACATTACTCCCATAGAGGAAAGTGCTCATGGTGACTGTTGTATTCAATCCCGATGCATTTTCTGTGTTTCATCAACACTTTGAAGGACCACAGATTACAGATTGTCTCCAGATGTGCATCGGAAACTACTACTGGTCTTCCAGGGAGCGATCAAAGCGTAGACTGTTTGAGACATTACTCCCATAGAGGAAAGTGCGCATGGTGACTGTTGTATTCAATTCCGATGCAATTTCTGTGTTTCATCAACACTCTGATAGTCCACAGATTACAGAATGCCACCAGATGTGCATCGGAAACTACTACGGGTCTTCCTGGGGACGAACAAAGCGTTAGACTGATTGAGAATTACTCCCGTGGAAGAAACTGCGCATGGTGATTCTTGTATTCAATCCCGATTCAATTTCTGTGTTTCATCAACACTCTGATAGACCACAGATTACAGAATGCCACCAGATGTGCATCGGAAACTACTACTGGTCTTGCAGGGAACGATCAAAGCGTAGACTGTTTGAGACATTACTCCCATGGACGAAAGTGCGCATGGTGACTGTTGTATTCAACCCCGTTGCAATATCTGTGTTTCATCAACACTCTGATAGTCCACAGATTACGGAATGCCACCAGATGTGCATCTTAAACTACTACTGGTCTTCCAGTGAACGATCAAAGCGTAGACTGTTTGAGACATTACTGTCATGGAGGAGAGTGCGCATGGTGTCTGTTGTATTCAATCCCGATGCATTTTCTGTGTTTCATCAACACTCTGATAGTCCACAGATTACAGAATGCCACCAGATGTGCATCGGAAACTACTACTGGTCTTCCAGGGAACGATCAAAGCGTAGACTGTTTGAGACATTACTGTCATGGAGGAAAGTGCGCATGGTGACTGTTGTATTCAATCCCGATGCATTTTCAGTGTTTCATCAACACTCTGATAGTCCACAGATTACAGAATGCCACCAGATGTGCATCGGAAACTACTACTGGTCTTCCAGGGAACGATCAAAGCGTAGACTGTTTGAGACATTACTCCCATAGAGGAAAGTGCGCATGGTGAATGTTGTATTCAATTCCGATGCAATTTCTGTGTTTCTTCAACACTCTGATAGTCCACAGATTACAGAATGCCACCAGATGTGCATCGGAAACTACTACTGGTCTTCCAGGGAACGATCAAAGCGTAGACTGTTTCAGACATTACTCCCATAGAGGAACGTGCGCATGGTGATTGTTGTATTCAATCCCGATGCAACTTCTGTGTTTCATCAACACTCTGATAGTCCACTGATTACAGAATGTCACCAGATGTGCATCGGAAACTACTACGGGTCTTCCAGGGAACGTCAAGGCGTAGACTGATTGAGAATTACTCCCGTGGAAGAAACTGCGCATGGTGATTCTTGTATTCAATCCCGATTCAATTTCTGTGTTTCATCAACACTCTGATAGACCACAGATTACAGAATGCCACCAGATGTGCATCGGAGCCTACTACTGGTCTTCCAGGGAACGATCAAAGCGTAGACTGTTTGAGACATTACTCCCATGGACGAAAGTGCGCACGCTGACTGTTGTATTCAACCCCGTTGCAATATCTGTGTTTCATCAACACTCTGATAGTCCACAGATTACAGAATGCCACCAGATGTGCATCTTAAACTACTATTGGTCTTCCAGTGAACGATCAAAGCGTAGACTGTTTGAGACATTACTGTCATGGAGGAAAGTGCGCATGGTGACTGTTGTATTCAATCCCGATGCAATTTCTGTGTTTCATCAACACTCTGATAGTCCAGAGATTACAGAATGCCACCAGATGTGCATCGGAAACTAGTACTGGTCTTCCAGGGAACGATCAAAGCGTAGACTGTTTGAGACATTACTCCCATAGAGGAAAGTGCGCATGGTGACTGTTGTATTCAATTCCGATGCAATTTCTGTGTTTCATCAACACTCTGATAGTCCACAGATTACAGAATGCCACCAGATGTGCATCTTAAACTACTACTGGTCTTCCAGGGAACGATCAAAGCGTAGACTGTTTGAGACATTACTGTCATGGAGGAAAGTGCGCATGGTGACTGTTGTATTCAATCCCGATGCATTTTCTGTGTTTCATCAACACTCTGATAGTCCACAGATTGCAGAATGCCAACAGATTTGCATCTGAAACTACTACTGGTCTTCCAGGGAACGATCAAAGCGTAGACTGTTTGAGACATTACTCCCATAGAGGAAAGTGCTCATGGTGACTGTTGTATTCAATTCCGATGCAATTTCTGTGTTTCATCAACACTCTGATAGTCAACAGATTACAGAATGTAACCAGATGTGCATCTTAAACTACTACTGGTCTTCCAGGGAACGATCAAAGCGTAGACTGTTTGAGACATTACTCCCGTGGAGGAAAGTGCGCATGGTGACTGTTGTATTCAATCCCGATGCGTTTTCTGTGTTTCATCAACACTCTGATAGTCCACAGATTACAGAATGCCACCAGATGTGCATCGGAAACTACTACTGGTCTGCCAGGGAACGATCAAAGCGTAGACTGTTTGAGACATTACTCCCATGGAGGAATGTGCGCATGGTGACTGTTGTATTCAATCCCGATGCAATTTCTGTGTTTCATCAACACTCTGATAGTAAACAGATTACAGAATGCCACCAGATGTGCATCGCAAACTACTACTGGTCTTCCAGGGAACGATCAAAGCGTAGACTGTTCGAGACATACCTCCTGTGGAGGAATGTGCGCATGGTGACTGTTGTATTCAATCCTGATGCAATTTATGTGTTTCATCAACACTCTGATAGTCCACAGATTACAGAATGCCACCAGATGTGCATCGGAAACTACTACTGGTCTTCCAGGGAACGATCAAAGCGTAGACTGTTTCAGACATTACTCCCATGGAGGAAAGTGCGGATGGTGACTGTTGTATTCAATCCCGATGCAATTTCTGTGTTTCATCAATACTCTGATAGTCCACAGATTACAGAATGCCACCAGATGTGCATCGCAAACTACTACTTGTCTTCCAGGGAACGATCAAAGCGTAGACTGTTCGAGGCATACCTCCCGTGGATGAATGTGCGCATGCTGACTGTTGTATTCAATCCCGAGGCAATTTCTGTGTTTCATCAACACTTTGAAGGACCACAGATTACAGATTGACTCCAGATGTGCATCGGAAACTACTACTGGTCATCCTGGGAACGATCAAACCGTAGATTGTTTGAGAATTACTCCCATGGAGGAAAGTAGGCATGGTAACAGTTGTATTCAATCCCGATGCAGTTTCTGTGTTTCATCAAAACTTTGAAGGTCCACAGATTACAGAATGAGACATTATGTGCATCGGAAACTACTACTGGTCTTCCAGGGAACGATCAAAGCGTAGACTGTTTGAGACATTTCTCCCATAGAGGAAAGTGCGCATGGTGACTGTTGTATTCAATCCCAATGCGTTTTCTGTGTTTCATCAACACTCTGATAGTCCACAGATAACAGAATGCCACCAGATGTGCTTCGGAAACTACTACTGGTCTGCCAGTGAACGATCAAAGCGTAGACTGTATGAGACATTACTCCCATGGAGGAAAGTGCGCATGCTGACTGTTGTATTCAATCCCGAGGCAATTTCTGTGTTTCATCAACACTTTGAAGGACCACAGATTACAGATTGTCTCCAGATGTGCATCGGAAACTACTACTGGTCTTCCAGGGAGCGATCAAAGCGTAGACTGTTTGAGACATTACTCCCATAGAGGAAAGTGCGCATGGTGACTGTTGTATTCAATTCCGATGCAATTTCTGTGTTTCATCAACACTCTGATAGTCCACAGATTACAGAATGCCACCAAATGTGCATCTTAAACTACTACTGGTCTTCCAGGGAACGAACAAAGCGTAGACTGTTTGAGACATTACTGTCATGCAGGAAAGTGCGCTTGGTGACTGCTGTATTCAATTCCGATTCATTTTCTGTGTTTCATCAACACTCTGATAGTCCACAGATTACAGAATGCCACCAGATGTGCATCGGAAACTACTACTGGTCTTCCAGGGAACGATCAAAGCGAAGACTATTTGAGACATTACTGCCATGGAGGAAAGTGCGCATGGTGACTGTTGTATTCAATCCCGATGCAATTTCTGTGTTTCATCAACACTCTGATAGTCCACAGATTACAGAATGCCACCAGATGTGCATCGCAAACTACTACTGGTCTTCCAGGGAACGATCAAAGCGTACACTGTTCGAGACATACCTCCCGTGGAGGAATGTGCGCATGGTGACTGTTGTATTCAATCCCGATGCAATTTATGTGATTCATCAACAGTCTGATAGTCCACAGATTACAGAATGCCACCAGATGTGCATCGGAAACTAGTACTGGTCTTCCAGGGAACGATCAAAGCGTAGACTGTTTGAGACATTACTCCCAAAGAGGAAATTGCGCATGGTGACTGTTGTATTAAATTCCGATGCAATTTCTGTGTTTCATCAACACTCTGATAGTCCACAGATTAGAGAATGCCACCAGATGTGCATCGGAAACTACTACTGGTCTTCAAGGGAACGATCAAAGCGTAGACTGTTTAAGACATTACTCCCTTTCGAGGAAAGTGCGCATGGTGACTGTTGTATTCAATTCCGATGCAATTTCTGTGTTTCATCAACACTCTGATAGTCCACAGATTACAGAATGCCACCAGATGTGCATCGGAAATTACTACTGGTCTGCAAGGGAACGATCAAATCGTAGACTGTTTCAGACATTACTCCCATAGAGGAAAGTGCAGATGGTGACTGTTGTATTCAATCCCGATGCAATTTCTGTGTTTCATCAACACTCTGATAGTCCACAGATTACAGAATGCCACCAGATGTGCATCGCAAACTACTACTTGTCTTCCAGGAAACGATCAAAGCGTAGACTGTTCGAGACATACCTCCCGTGGATGAATGTGCGCATGGTGAGTGTTGTATTCAATCGCAATTCAATTTCTGTGTTTCATCAACACTCTGATAGTCCACAGATTACAGAATGCCACCGGATGTGCATCGGAAACTAATACTGGTCTTCCAGGGAACGATTGAAGCGTAGACTGTTTCAGACATTACTCCCATAGAGGAAAGTGCGCATGGTGACTGTTGTATTCAATCCCGATGCAACTTCTGTGTTTCATCAACACTCTGATAGTCCACAGATTACAGAATGTCACCAGATGTGCATCGGAAACTACTACGGGTCTTCCTGGGGACGATCAAAGCGTTAGACTGATTGAGAATTACTCCCGTGGAAGAAACTGCGCTTGGTGATTCTTGTATTCAATCCCGATTCAATTTCTGTGTTTCATCAACACTCTGATAGACCACAGATTACAGAATGCCACCAGATGTGCATCGGAAACTACTACTGGCCTTGCAGGGAACGATCAAAGCGTAGACTGTTTGAGACAATACTCCCATGGACGAAAGTGCGCATGGTGACTGTTGTATTCAACCCCGTTGCAATATCTGTGTTTCATCAACACTCTGATAGTCCACAGATTACAGAATGCCACCAGATGTGCATCTTAAACTACTACTGGTCTTCCAGTGAACGATCAAAGCGTAGACTGTTTGAGACATTACTGTCATGGAGGAAAGTGCGCATGGTGCCTGTTGTATTCAATCCCGATGCTTTTTCTGTGTTTCATCATCACTCTGATAGTCCACAGATTACAGAATGCCACCAGATGTGCATCGGAAACTACTACTGGTCTTCCAGGGAACGATCAAATCGTAGACTGTTTGAGACATTACTCCCATAGAGGAAAGTGCGCATTGTGATTGTTGTATTCAATTCCGATGCAATTTCTGTGTTTCTTCAACACTCTGATAGTCCACAGATTACAGAATGCCACCAGATGTGCATCGGAAACTACTACTGGTCTTCCAGGGAACGATCAAAGCGTAGACTGTTTCAGACATTACTCCCATAGAGGAAAGTGCGCATGGTGATTGTTGTATTCAATCCCGATGCAACTTCTGTGTTTCATCAACACTCTGATAGTCCACAGATTACAGAATGTCACCCGATGTGCATCGGAAACTACTACGGGTCTTCCAGGGAACGATCAAAGCGTAGACTGATTGAGAATTACTCCCGTGGAAGAAACTGCGCATGGTGATTCTTGTATTCAATCCCGATTCAATTTCTGTGTTTCATCAACACTCTGATAGACCACAGATTACAGAATGCCACCAGATGTGCATCGAAGCCTACTACTGGTCTTCCAGGGAACGATCAAAGCGTAGACTGTTTGAGACATTACTCCCATGGACGAAAGTGCGCATGGTGACTGTTGTATTCAACCCCGTTGCAATATCTGTGTTTCATCAACACTCTGATAGTCCACAGATTACAGAATGCCACCAGATGTGCATCTTAAACTACTATTGGTCTTCCAGTGAACGATCAAAGCGTAGACTGTTTGAGACATTACTGTCATGGAGGAAAGTGCGCATGGTGACTTTTGTATTCAATCCCGATGCAATTTCTGTGTTTCATCAACACTCTGATAGTCCACAGATTACAGAATGCCACCAGATGTACATCGGAAACTAGTACTTGTCTTCCAGGGAACGATCAAAGCGTAGACTGTTTGAGACATTACTCCCATAGAGGAAAGTGCGCATGGTGACTGTTGTATTCAATTCCGATGCAATTTCTGTGTTTCATCAACACTCTGATAGTCCACAGATTACAGAATGCCACCAGATGTGCATCTTAAACTACTACTGGTCTTCCAGGGAACGATCAAAGCGTAGACTGTTTGAGACATTACTGTCATGGAGGAAAGTGCGCATGGTGACTGTTGTATTCAATCCCGATGCATTTTCTGTGTTTCATCAACACTCTGATAGTCCACAGATTGCAGAATGCCAACAGATGTGCATCGGAAACTACTACTGGTCTTCCAGGGAACGATCAAAGCGTAGACTGTTTGAGACATTACTCCCATAGAGGAAAGTGCGCATGGTGACTGTTGCATTCAATTCCGATGCAATTTCTGTGTTTCATCAACACTCTGATAGTCAACAGATTACAGAATGTAACCAGATGTGCATCTTAAACTACTACTGGTCTTCCAGGGAACGATCAAAGCGTAGACTGCTTGAGACATTACTGTCATGGAGGAAAGTGCGCATGGTGACTGTTGTATTCAATCCCGATGCGTTTTCTGTGTTTCATCAACACTCTGATAGTCCACAGATTACAGAATGCCACCAGATGTGCATCGGAAACTACTACTGGTCTGCCAGGGAACGATCAAAGCGTAGACGGTTTGAGACATTACTCCCATGGAGGAATGTGCGCATGGTGACTGTTGTATTCAATCCCGATGCAATTTCTGTGTTTCACCAACACTCTGATAGTAAACAGATTACAGAATGCCACCAGATGTGCATCGCAAACTACTACTGGTCTTCCAGGGAACGATCAAAGCGTAGACTGTTCGAGACATACCTCCTGTGGAGGAATGTGCGCATGGTGACTGTTGTATTCAATCCCGATGCAATCTATGTGTTTCATCAACACTCTGATAGTCCACAGATTACAGAATGCCACCAGATGTGCATCGGAAACTAATACTGGTCTTCCAGGGAACGATCAAAGCGTAGACTGTTTCAGACATTACTCCCATGGAGGAAAGTGCGGATGGTGACTGTTGTATTCAATCCCGATGCAATTTCTGTGTTTCATCAACACTCTCATAGTCCACAGATTACAGAATGCCACCAGATGTGCATCGCAAAGTACTACTTGTCTTACAGGTCACGATCAAAGCGTAGACTGTTCGAGACATACCTCCCGTGGATGAATGTGCGCATGCTGACTGTTGTATTCAATCCCGAGGCAATTTCTGTGTTTCATCAACAGTTTGAAGGACCACAGATTACAGATTGTCTCCAGATGTGCATCGGAAACTACTACTGGTCTTCCTGGGAACGATCAAACCGTAGATTGTTTGAGAATTACTCCCATGGAGGAAAGTAGGCATGGTAACTGTTGTATTCAATCCCGATGCAGTTTCTGTGTTTCATCAAAACTTTGAAGGTCCACAGATTACAGAATGAGACCTTATGTGCATCGGAAACTACTACTGGTCTTCCAGGGAACGATCAAAGCGTAGACTGTTTGAGACATTACTCCCATAGAGGAAAGTGCGCATGGTGACTGTTGTATTCAATCCCGATGCGTTTTCTGTGTTTCATCAACACTCTGATAGTCCACAGATTACAGAATGCCACCAGATGTGCATCGGAAACTACTACTGGTCTGCCAGTGAACGATCAAAGCGTAGACTGTTTGAGACATTACTCCCATGGAGGAATGTGCGCATGGTGACTGTTGTATTCAATCCCGATGCAATTTCTGTGTTTCATCAACACTCTGATAGTAAACAGATTACAGAATGCCACCAGATGTGCATCGCAAACTACTACTGGTCTTCCAGGGAACGATCAAAGCGTAGACTGTTCGAGACATACCTCCTGTGGAGGAATGCGCGCATGGTGACTGTTGTATTCAATCCCGATGCAATTTATGTGTTTCATCAACACTCTGATAGTCCACAGATTACAGAATGCCACCAGATGTGCATCGGAAACTACTACTGGTCTTCCAGGGAACGATCAAAGCGTAGACTCTTTGAGACATTACTCCCATAGAGGAAAGTGCGCATGGTGACTGATGTATTCAATTCCGATACAATTTCTGTGTTTCATCAACACTCTGATAGCCCACAGATTACAGAATGCCACCAGATGTGCATCGGAAACTACTACTGGTCTTCCAGGGAACGATCAAAGCGTAGACTGTTTGAGACATTACTCCCATCGAGGAAAGTGCGCATGGTGACTGTTGTATTCGATCCCGATGCATTTTCTGTGTTTCATCAACACTCTGATAGTCCACAGATTACAGAATGCCACCAGATGTGCATCGGAAATTACTACTTGTCTTCAAGGGAACGATCAAATCGTAGACTGTTTCAGACATTACTCCCATGGAGGAAAGTGCGGATGGTGACTGTTGTATTCAATCCCGATGCAATTTCTGTGTTTCATCAACACTCTGATAGTCCACAGATTACAAAATGCCACCAGATGTGCATCTTAAACTACTACTGGTCTTCCAGGGCACGATCAAAGCGTAGACTGTTCGACACATACCTCCCGTGGATGAATGTGCGCATGCTGACTGTTGTATTCAATCCCGAGGCAATTTCTGTGTTTCATCAACACTTTGAAGGACCACAGATTACAGATTGTCTCCAGATGTGCATCGGAAACTACTACTGGTCTTCCTGGGAACGATCAAACCGTAGATTGTTTGAGAATTACTCCCATGGAGGAAAGTAGGCATGGTAACTGTTGTATTCAATCCCGGTGCAGTTTCTGTGTTTCATCAAAACTTTGAAGGTCCACAGATTACAGAATGAGACCTTATGTGCATCGGAAACTACTACTGGTCTTCCAGGGAGCGATCAAAGCGTAGACTGTTTGAGACATTACTCCCATAGAGGAAAGTGCGCATGGTGACTGTTGTATTCAATTCCGATGCAATTTCTGTGTTTCATCAACACTCTGATAGTCCACTTATTACAGAATGCCACCAGATGTGATCTTAAACTACTACTGGTCTTCCAGGGAACGAACAAAGCGTAGACTGTTTGAGACATTACTGTCATGCAGGAAAGTGCGCTTGGTGACTGTTGTATTCAATTCCGATGCATTTTCTGTGTTTCATCAACACTCCGATAGTCCACTGATTACACAATGCCACCAGATGTGCATCGGAAACTACTACTGGTCTTCCAGGGAACGATCAAAGCGAAGACTGTTTGAGACATTACTGCCATGGAGGAAAGTGCGTATGGTGACTGTTGTATTCAATCCCGATGCAATTTCTGTGTTTCATCAACACTCTGATAGTCCACAGATTACAGAATGCCACCAGATGTGCATCGCAAACTACTACTGGTCTTCCAGGGAACGATCAAAGCGTACACTGTTCGAGACATACCTCCTGTGGAGGAATGTGCGCATGGTGACTGTTGTATTCAATCCCGATGCAATTTATGTGATTCATCAAAAATCTGATAGTCCACAGATTACAGAATGCCACCAGATGTGCATCGGAAACTAGTACTGGTCTCCCAGGGAACGATCAAAGCGTAGACTGTTTGAGACATTACTCCCAAAGAGGAAATTGCGCATGGTGCCTGTTGTATTCAATTCCGATGCAATTTCTGTGTTTCATCAACACTCTGATAGTCCACAGATTACAAAATGCCACCAGATGTGCATCGGAAACTACTACTGGTCTTCAAGGGAACGATCAAAGCGTAGACTGTTTAAGACATTACTCCCTTTCGAGGAAAGTGCGCATGGTGACTGTTGTATTCAATTCCGATGCAATTTCTGTGTTTCATCAACACTCTGATAATCCACAGATTACAGAATGCCACCAGATGTGCATCTTAAACTACTACTGGTCTTCCAGGGAACGATCAAAGCGTAGACTGTTTGAGACATTACTGTCATGGAGGAAAGTGCGCATGGTGACTGTTAAATTCAATCCCGATGCGTTTTCTGTGTTTCATCAACACTCTGATAGTCCACAGATTACAGAATGCCACCAGATGTGCATCGGAAACTACTACTGGTCTGCCAGGGATCGATCAAAGCGTAGACTGTTTGAGACATTACTCCCATGGAGGAAAGTGCGCATGGTGACTGTTGTATTAAATCCCAATGCAATTTCTGTGTTTCATCAACACTCTGATAGTAAACAGATTACAGAATGCCACCAGATGTGCATCGCAAACTACTACTGGTCTTCCAGGGAACGATCAAAGCGTAGACTGTTCGAGACATACCTCCTGTGGAGGAATTTGCGCAAGGTGACTGTTGTATTCAATCCCGATGCAATTTATGTGTTTCATCAACACTCTGATAGTCCACAGATTACAGAATGCCACCAGATGTGCATCGGAAACTACTACTGGTCTTCCAGGGAACCAACAAAGCGTAGACTGTTTGAGACATTACTCCCATAGAGGAAAGTGCGCATGGTGACTGTTGTATTCAATTCCGATGCAATCTATGTGTTTCATCAACACTCTGATAGTCCACAGATTACAGAATGCCACCAGATGTGCATCGGAAACTACTACTGGTCTTTCAGGGAACGATCAAAGCGTAGACTGTTTGAGACATTACTCCCATCGAGGAAAGTGCGCATGGTGACTGTTGTATTCAATCCCGATGCATTTTCTGTGTTTCATCAACACTCTGATAGTCCACAGATTACAGAATGCCACCAGATGTGTATCGCAAACTCCTACTTGTCTTCCAGGGAACGATCAAAGCGTAGACTGTTCGAGACATACCTCCCGTGGATGAATGTGCGCATGCTGACTGTTGTATTCAATCCCGAGGCAATTTCTGTGTTTCATCAACAATTTGAAGGTCCACAGATTACAGATTGTCTCCAGATGTGCATCGGAAATTACTACTGGTCTTCCTGGGAACGATCAAACCGTAGATTGTTTGAGAAATACTCCCATGGAGGAAAGTAGGCATGGTAACTGTTGTATTCAATCCCGATGCAGTTTCTGTGTTTCATCAAAACTTTGAAGGTCCACAGATTACAGAATGAGACCTTATGTGCATCGGAAACTACTACTGGTCTTCCAGGGAACGATCAAAGCGTAGACTGTTTGAGACATTACTCCCATAGAGGAAAGTGCGCATGGTGACCGTTGTATTCAATTCCGATGCAATTTCTGTGTTTCGTCAACACTCTGATAGTCCACAGATTACAGAATGCCACCAGATGTGCATCTTAAACTACTACTGGTCTTCCAGGGAACGAACAAAGCGTAGACTGTTTGAGACATTACTGTCATGGAGGAAAGTGCGCATGGTGACTGTTGTATTCAAATCCCCATGCATTTTCTGTGTTTCATCAACACTCTGATAGTCCACAGATTACACAATGCCACCAGATGTGCATCGGAAACTACTACTGGTCTTCCAGATAACGATCAAATCGTAGACTGTTTGAGACATTACTCCCATGGAGGAAAGTGCGCATGGTGACTGTTGTATTCAATCCCGATGCAATTTCTGTGTTTCATCAACACTCTGATAGTCCACAGATTACAGAATGCCACCAGATGTGCATCGCAAACTACTACTGGTCTTCCAGGGAACGATCAAAGCGTACACTGTCGAGACATACCTCCCGTGGAGGAATGTGCGAATGGTGACTGTTGTATTCAATCCCGATGCAATTTATGTGATTCATCAACACTCTGATAGTCCACAGATTACAGAATGCCACCAGATGTGCATCGGAAACTACTACTGGTCTTCCAGGGAACGATCAAAGCGTAGACTGTTTGAGACATTACTCGCATAGAGGAAAGTGCGCATGGTGACTGTTGTATTCAATTCCGATGCAATTTCTGTGTTTCATCAACACTCTGATAGTCCACAGATTAGAGAATGCCACCAGATGTGCATCGGAAACTACTACTGGTCTTCCAGGGAACGATCAAAGCGTAGACTGTTTAAGACATTACTCCCTTTCGAGGAAAGTGCGCATGGTGACTGTTGTATTTAATCCCGATGCATTTTCTGTGTTTCAACAACACTCTGATAGTCCACAGATTACAGAATGCCACCAGATGTACATCGGAAATTACTACTGGTCTTCAAGGGAACGATCAAATCGTAGACTGTTTCAGACATTACTCCCATGGAGGAAAGTGCGGATGGTGAGTGTTGTATTCAATCCCGATGCAATTTCTGTGTTTCATCAACACTCTGATAGTCCACAGATTACAGAATGCCACCAGATGTGCATCGCAAACTACTACTTGTCTTCCAGGAAACGATCAAAGCGTAGACTGTTCGAGACATACCTCCCGTGGATGAAAGTGCGCATGGTGAGTGTTGTATTCAATCGCGATGCAATTTCTGTGTTTCATCAACACTCTGATAGTCCACAGATTACAGAATGCCACCAGATGTGCATCTTAAACTACTACTGGTCTTCCAGGGAACGATCAAAGCGTAGACTGTTTGAGACATTACTGTCATGGAGGAAAGTGCGCATGGTGACTGTTGTATTCAATCCTGATGCGTTTTCTGTGTTTCATCAACACTCTGATAGTCCACAGATTACAGAATGCCACCAGATGTGCATCGGAAACTACTACTGGTCTACCAGGGAACGATCAAAGCGTAGACTGTTTGAGACATTACTCCCATGGAGGAAAGTGCGCATGGTGACTGTTGTATTCAATCCCGATGCAATTTCTGTGTTTCATCAACACTCTGATAGTAAACAGATTACAGAATGCCACCAGATGTGCATCGCAAACTACTACTGGTCTTCCAGGGAACGATCAAAGCGTAGACTGTTCGAGACATACCTCCTGTGGAGGAATGTGCGCAAGGTGACTGTTGTATTCAATCCCGATGCAATTTATGTGTTTCATCAACACTCTGATAGTCCACAGATTACAGAATGCCACCAGATGTGCATCGGAAACTACTACTGGTCTTCCAGGGAACGATCAAAGCGTAGACTGTTTGAGACATTACTCCCATAGAGGAAAGTGCGCATGGTGACTGTTGTATTCAATTCCGATGCAATTTCTGTGTTTCAGCAACACTCTGATAGTCCACAGATTACAGAATGCCACCAGATGTGCATCGGAAACTACTACTGGTCTTTCAGGGAACGATCAAAGCGTAGACTGTTTGAGATATTACTCCCATCGAGGAAAGTGCGCATGGTGACTGTTGTATTCAATCCCGATGCATTTTCTGTGTTTCATCAACACTCTGATAGTCCACAGATTACAGAATGCCACCAGATGTGCATCGCAAACTCCTACTTGTCTTCCAGGGAACGATCAAAGCGTAGACTGTTCGAGACATACCTCCCGTGGATGAATGTGCGCATGCTGACTGTTGTATTCAATCCCGAGGCAATTTCTGTGTTTCATCAACACTTTGAAGGTCCACAGATTACAGATTGTCTCCAGATGTGCATCGGAAACTACTACTGGTCTTCCTGGGAACGATCAAACCGTAGATTGTTTGAGAATTACTCCCATGGAGGAAAGTAGGCATGGTAACTGTTGTATTCAATCCCGATGCAGTTTCTGTGTTCATCAAAACTTTGAAGGTCCACAGATTACAGAATGAGACCTTATGTGCATCGGAAACTACTACTGATCTTCCAGGGAACGATCAAAGCGTAGACTGTTTGAGACATTACTCCCATAGAGGAAAGTGCGCATGGTGACCGTTGTATTCAATTCCGATGCAATTTCTGTGTTTCATCAACACTCTGATAGTCCACAGATTACAGAATGCCACCAGATGTGCATCTTAAACTACTACTGGTCTTCCAGGGAACGAACAAAGCGTAGACTGTTTGAGACATTACTGTCATGGAGGAAAGTGCGCATGGTGACTGTTGTATTCAATCCCGATGCATTGTCTGTGTTTTATCAACACTATGATAGTCCACAGATTACACAATGCCACCAGATGTGCATCGGAAACTACTACTGGTCTTCCAGTTAACGATCAAAGCGTAGACTGTTTGAGACATTACTCCCATGGAGGAAAGTGCGCCTGGTGACTGTTGTATTCAATTCCGATGCAATTTCTGTGTTTCATCAACACTCTGATAGTCCACAGATTACAGAATGCCACCAGATGTGCATCGGAAACTACTACTGGTCTTTCAGTAAACGATCAAAGCGTAGACTGTTTGAGACATTACTCCCATCGAGGAAAGTGCGCATGGTGACTGTTGTATTCAATCCCGATGCATTTTCTGTGTTTCATCAACACTCTGATAGTCCACAGATTACAGAATGCCACCAGATGTGTATCGCAAACTCCTACTTGTCTTCCAGGGAACGATCAAAGCGTAGACTGTTCGAGACATACCTCCCGTGGATGAATGTGCGCATGCTGACTGTTGTATTCAATCCCGAGGCAATTTCTGTGTTTTATCAACACTTTGAAGGTCCACAGATTACAGATTGTCTCCAGATGTGCATCGGAAATTACTACTGGTCTTCCTGGGAACGATCAAACCGTAGATTGTTTGAGAATTACTCCCATGGAGGAAAGTAGGCATGGTAACTGTTGTATTCAATCCCGATGCAGTTTCTGTGTTTCATCAAAACTTTGAAGGTCCACAGATTACAGAATGAGACCTTATGTGCATCGGAAACTACTACTGGTCTTCCAGGGAACGATCAAAGCGTAGACTGTTTGAGACATTACTCCCATAGAGGAAAGTGCGCATGGTGACCGTTGTATTCAATTCCGATGCAATTTCTGTGTTTCATCAACACTCTGATAGTCCACAGATTACAGAATGCCACCAGATGTGCATCTTAAACTACTACTGGTCTTCCAGGGAACGAACAAAGCGTAGACTGTTTGAGACATTACTGTCATGGAGGAAAGTGCGCATGGTGACTGTTGTATTCAATCCCGATGCATTTTCTGTGTTTCATCAACACTCTGATAGTCCACAGATTACACAATGCCACCAGATGTGCATCGGAAACTACTACTGGTCTTCCAGGGAACGATCAAAGCGTAGACTGTTTGAGACATTACTCCCATGGAGGAAAGTGCGCATGGTGACTGTTGTATTCAATCCCGATGCAATTTCTGTGTTTCATCAACACTCTGATAGTCCACAGATTACAGAATGCCACCAGATGTGCATCGCAAACTACTACTGGTCTTCCAGGGAACGATCAAAGCGTACACTGTCGAGACATACCTCCCGTGGAGGAATGTGCGCATGGTGACTGTTGTATTCAATCCCGATGCAATTTATGTGATTCATCAACACACTGATAGTCCACAGATTACAGAATGCCACCAGATGTGCATCGGAAACTACTACTGGTCTTCCAGGGAACGATCAAAGCGTAGACTGTTTGAGACATTACTCGCATAGAGGAAAGTGCGCATGGTGACTGTTGTATTCAATTCCGATGCAATTTCTGTGCTTCATCAACACTCTGATAGTCCACAGATTAGAGAATGCCACCAGATGTGCATCGGAAACTACTACTGGTCTTCCAGGGAACGATCAAAGCGTAGACTGTTTAAGACATTACTCCCTTTCGAGGAAAGTGCGCATGGTGACTGTTGTATTCAATCCCGATGCATTTTCTGTGTTCAACAACACTCTGATAGTCCACAGATTACAGAATGCCACCAGATGTGCATCGGAAATTACTACTGGTCTTCAAGGGAACGATCAAATCGTAGACTGTTTCAGACATTACTCCCATGGAGGAAAGTGCGGATGGTGACTGTTGTATTCAATCCCGATGCAATTTCTGTGTTTCATCAACACTCTGATAGTCCACAGATTACAGAATGCCACCAGATGTGCATCGCAAACTACTACTTGTCTTCCAGGAAACGATCAAAGCGTAGACTGTTCGAGACATACCTCCCGTGGATGAAAGTGCGCATGGTGAGTGTTGTATTCAATCGCGATGCAATTTCTGTGTTTCATCAACACTCTGATAGTAAACAGATTACAGAATGCCACCAGATGTGCATCGCAAACTACTACTGGTCTTCCAGGGAACGATCAAAGCGTAGACTGTTCGAGACATACCTCCTGTGGAGGAATGTGCGCATGGTGACTGTTGTATTCAATCCCGATGCAATTTATGTGTTTCATCAACACTCTGATAGTCCACAGATTACAGAATGCCACCAGATGTGCATCGGAAACTACTACTGGTCTTCCAGGGAACGATCAAAGCGTAGACTGTTTGAGACATTACTCCCATAGAGGAAAGTGCGCATGGTGACTGTTGTATTCAATTCCGCTGCAATTTCTGTGTTTCATCAACACTCTGACAGTCCACAGATTACAGAATGCCACCAGATGTGCATCGGAAACTACTACTGGTCTTTCAGGGAACGATCAAAGCGTAGACTGTTTGAGACATTACTCCCATCGAGGAAAGTGCGCATGGTGACTGTTGTATTCAATCCCGATGCATTTTCTGTGTTTCATCAACACTCTGATAGTCCACAGATTACAGAATGCCACCAGATGTGCATCGCAAACTCCTACTTGTCTTCCAGGGAACGATCAAAGCGTAGACTGTTCGAGACATACCTCCCGTGGATGAATGTGCGCGTGCTGACTGTTGTATTCAATCCCGAGGCAATTTCTGTGTTTCATCAACACTTTGAAGGTCCACAGATTACAGATTGTCTCCAGATGTGCATCGGAAACTACTACTGGTCTTCCTGGGAACGATCAAACCGTAGATTGTTTGAGAATTACTCCCATGGAGGAAAGTAGGCATGGTAACTGTTGTATTCAATCCCGATGCAGTTTCTGTGTTCATCAAAACTTTGAAGGTCCACAGATTACAGAATGAGACCTTATGTGCATCGGAAACTACTACTGATCTTCCAGGGAATGATCAAAGCGTAGACTGTTTGAGACATTACTCCCATAGAGGAAAGTGCGCATGGTGACCGTTGTATTCAATTCCGATGCAATTTCTGTGTTTCATCAACACTCTGATAGTCCACAGATTACAGAATGCCACCAGATGTGCATCTTAAACTACTACTGGTCTTCCAGGGAACGAACAAAGCGTAGAATGTTTGAGACATTACTGTCATGGAGGAAAGTGCGCATGGTGACTGTTGTATTCAATCCCGATGCATTTTCTGTGTTTCATCAACACTCTGATAGTCCACAGATTACACAATGCCACCAGATGTGCATCGGAAACTACTACTGGTCTTCCAGTTAACGATCAAAGCGTAGACTGTTTGAGACATTACTCCCATGGAGGAAAGTGCGCATGGTGACTGTTGTATTCAATCCCGATGCAATTTCTGTGTTTCATCAACACTCTGATAGTCCACAGATTACAGAATGCCACCAGATGTGCATCGCAAACTACTACTGGTCTTCCAGGGAACGATCAAAGCGTACACTGTTCGAGACATACCTCCCGTGGAGGAATGTGCGCATGGTGACTGTTGTATTCAATCCCGATGCAATTTATGTGATTCATCAACACTCTGATAGTCCACAGATTAGAGAATGCCACCAGATGTGCATCGGAAACTACTACTGGTCTTCCAGGGAACGATCAAAGCGTAGACTGTTTCAGACATTACTCCCATGGAGGAAAGTGCGGATGGTGACTGTTGTATTCAATCCCGATGCAATTTCTGTGTTTCATCAACACTCTGATAGTCCACAGATTACAGAATGCCACCAGATGTGCATCGCAAACTACTTCTTGTCTTCCAGGAAACGATCAAAGCGTAGACTGTTTGAGACATACCTCCCGTGGATGAATGTGCGCATGGTGAGTGTTGTATTCAATCGCGATGCAATTTCTGTGTTCCATCAACACTCTGATAGTCCACAGATTACAGAATGCCACCAGATGTGCATCGGAAACTACTACTGGTCTTCCAGGGAACGATTAAAGCGTAGACTGTTTCAGACATTGCTCCCATAGAGAAAAGTGCGCATGGTGACTGTTGTATTCAATCCCGATGCATTTTCTGTGTTTCATCAACACTCTGATAGTCCACAGATTACAGAATGCCACCAGATGTGCATCGGAAACTACTACTGGTCTTCCAGGGAACGATCAAAGCGTAGACTGTTTGAGACATTACTCCCATAGAGGAAAGTGCGCATGGTGACCGTTGTATTCAATTCCGATGCAATTTCTGTGTTTCATCAACACTCTGATAGTCCACAGATTACAGAATGCCACCAGATGTGCATCTTAAACTACTACTGGTCTTCCAGGGAACGAACAAAGCGTAGACTGTTTGAGACATTAC
Source organism: Schistocerca gregaria (assembly GCF_023897955.1). Taxonomy (NCBI): domain Eukaryota; kingdom Metazoa; phylum Arthropoda; class Insecta; order Orthoptera; family Acrididae; genus Schistocerca; species Schistocerca gregaria. The sequence continues at coordinate 30,892,064 of NC_064929.1, forward strand.
TGTCATGGAGGAAAGTGCGCATGGTGACTGTTGTATTCAATCCCGATGCATTTTCTGTGTTTTATCAACACTATGATAGTCCACAGATTACACAATGCCACCAGATGTGCATCGGAAACTACTACTGGTCTTCCAGTTAACGATCAAAGCGTAGACTGTTTGAGACATTACTCCCATGGAGGAAAGTGCGCCTGGTGACTGTTGTATTCAATTCCGATGCAATTTCTGTGTTTCATCAACACTCTGATAGTCCACAGATTACAGAATGCCACCAGATGTGCATCGGAAACTACTACTGGTCTTTCAGTAAACGATCAAAGCGTAGACTGTTTGAGACATTACTCCCATCGAGGAAAGTGCGCATGGTGACTGTTGTATTCAATCCCGATGCATTTTCTGTGTTTCATCAACACTCTGATAGTCCACAGATTACAGAATGCCACCAGATGTGTATCGCAAACTCCTACTTGTCTTCCAGGGAACGATCAAAGCGTAGACTGTTCGAGACATACCTCCCGTGGATGAATGTGCGCATGCTGACTGTTGTATTCAATCCCGAGGCAATTTCTGTGTTTTATCAACACTTTGAAGGTCCACAGATTACAGATTGTCTCCAGATGTGCATCGGAAATTACTACTGGTCTTCCTGGGAACGATCAAACCGTAGATTGTTTGAGAATTACTCCCATGGAGGAAAGTAGGCATGGTAACTGTTGTATTCAATCCCGATGCAGTTTCTGTGTTTCATCAAAACTTTGAAGGTCCACAGATTACAGAATGAGACCTTATGTGCATCGGAAACTACTACTGGTCTTCCAGGGAACGATCAAAGCGTAGACTGTTTGAGACATTACTCCCATAGAGGAAAGTGCGCATGGTGACCGTTGTATTCAATTCCGATGCAATTTCTGTGTTTCATCAACACTCTGATAGTCCACAGATTACAGAATGCCACCAGATGTGCATCTTAAACTACTACTGGTCTTCCAGGGAACGAACAAAGCGTAGACTGTTTGAGACATTACTGTCATGGAGGAAAGTGCGCATGGTGACTGTTGTATTCAATCCCGATGCATTTTCTGTGTTTCATCAACACTCTGATAGTCCACAGATTACACAATGCCACCAGATGTGCATCGGAAACTACTACTGGTCTTCCAGGGAACGATCAAAGCGTAGACTGTTTGAGACATTACTCCCATGGAGGAAAGTGCGCATGGTGACTGTTGTATTCAATCCCGATGCAATTTCTGTGTTTCATCAACACTCTGATAGTCCACAGATTACAGAATGCCACCAGATGTGCATCGCAAACTACTACTGGTCTTCCAGGGAACGATCAAAGCGTACACTGTCGAGACATACCTCCCGTGGAGGAATGTGCGCATGGTGACTGTTGTATTCAATCCCGATGCAATTTATGTGATTCATCAACACACTGATAGTCCACAGATTACAGAATGCCACCAGATGTGCATCGGAAACTACTACTGGTCTTCCAGGGAACGATCAAAGCGTAGACTGTTTGAGACATTACTCGCATAGAGGAAAGTGCGCATGGTGACTGTTGTATTCAATTCCGATGCAATTTCTGTGCTTCATCAACACTCTGATAGTCCACAGATTAGAGAATGCCACCAGATGTGCATCGGAAACTACTACTGGTCTTCCAGGGAACGATCAAAGCGTAGACTGTTTAAGACATTACTCCCTTTCGAGGAAAGTGCGCATGGTGACTGTTGTATTCAATCCCGATGCATTTTCTGTGTTCAACAACACTCTGATAGTCCACAGATTACAGAATGCCACCAGATGTGCATCGGAAATTACTACTGGTCTTCAAGGGAACGATCAAATCGTAGACTGTTTCAGACATTACTCCCATGGAGGAAAGTGCGGATGGTGACTGTTGTATTCAATCCCGATGCAATTTCTGTGTTTCATCAACACTCTGATAGTCCACAGATTACAGAATGCCACCAGATGTGCATCGCAAACTACTACTTGTCTTCCAGGAAACGATCAAAGCGTAGACTGTTCGAGACATACCTCCCGTGGATGAAAGTGCGCATGGTGAGTGTTGTATTCAATCGCGATGCAATTTCTGTGTTTCATCAACACTCTGATAGTAAACAGATTACAGAATGCCACCAGATGTGCATCGCAAACTACTACTGGTCTTCCAGGGAACGATCAAAGCGTAGACTGTTCGAGACATACCTCCTGTGGAGGAATGTGCGCATGGTGACTGTTGTATTCAATCCCGATGCAATTTATGTGTTTCATCAACACTCTGATAGTCCACAGATTACAGAATGCCACCAGATGTGCATCGGAAACTACTACTGGTCTTCCAGGGAACGATCAAAGCGTAGACTGTTTGAGACATTACTCCCATAGAGGAAAGTGCGCATGGTGACTGTTGTATTCAATTCCGCTGCAATTTCTGTGTTTCATCAACACTCTGACAGTCCACAGATTACAGAATGCCACCAGATGTGCATCGGAAACTACTACTGGTCTTTCAGGGAACGATCAAAGCGTAGACTGTTTGAGACATTACTCCCATCGAGGAAAGTGCGCATGGTGACTGTTGTATTCAATCCCGATGCATTTTCTGTGTTTCATCAACACTCTGATAGTCCACAGATTACAGAATGCCACCAGATGTGCATCGCAAACTCCTACTTGTCTTCCAGGGAACGATCAAAGCGTAGACTGTTCGAGACATACCTCCCGTGGATGAATGTGCGCATGCTGACTGTTGTATTCAATCCCGAGGCAATTTCTGTGTTTCATCAACACTTTGAAGGTCCACAGATTACAGATTGTCTCCAGATGTGCATCGGAAACTACTACTGGTCTTCCTGGGAACGATCAAACCGTAGATTGTTTGAGAATTACTCCCATGGAGGAAAGTAGGCATGGTAACTGTTGTATTCAATCCCGATGCAGTTTCTGTGTTCATCAAAACTTTGAAGGTCCACAGATTACAGAATGAGACCTTATGTGCATCGGAAACTACTACTGATCTTCCAGGGAATGATCAAAGCGTAGACTGTTTGAGACATTACTCCCATAGAGGAAAGTGCGCATGGTGACCGTTGTATTCAATTCCGATGCAATTTCTGTGTTTCATCAACACTCTGATAGTCCACAGATTACAGAATGCCACCAGATGTGCATCTCAAACTACTACTGGTCTTCCAGGGAACGATCAAAGCGTACACTGTTCGAGACATACCTCCCGTGGAGGAATGTGCGCATGGTGACTGTTGTATTCAATCCCGATGCAATTTATGTGATTCATCAACACTCTGATAGTCCACAGATTAGAGAATGCCACCAGATGTGCATCGGAAACTACTACTGGTCTTCCAGGGAACGATCAAAGCGTAGACTGTTTCAGACATTACTCCCATGGAGGAAAGTGCGGATGGTGACTGTTGTATTCAATCCCGATGCAATTTCTGTGTTTCATCAACACTCTGATAGTCCACAGATTACAGAATGCCACCAGATGTGCATCGCAAACTACTTCTTGTCTTCCAGGAAACGATCAAAGCGTAGACTGTTTGAGACATACCTCCCGTGGATGAATGTGCGCATGGTGAGTGTTGTATTCAATCGCGATGCAATTTCTGTGTTCCATCAACACTCTGATAGTCCACAGATTACAGAATGCCACCAGATGTGCATCGGAAACTACTACTGGTCTTCCAGGGAACGATTAAAGCGTAGACTGTTTCAGACATTGCTCCCATAGAGAAAAGTGCGCATGGTGACTGTTGTATTCAATCCCGATGCATTTTCTGTGTTTCATCAACACTCTGATAGTCCACAGATTACACAATGCCACCAGATGTGCATCGGAAACTACTACTGGTCTTCCAGGGAACGATCAAAGCGTAGACTGTTTGAGACATTACTCCCATGGAGGAAAGTGCGCATGGTGACTGTTGTATTCAATTCCGATGCAATTTCTGTGTTTCATCAACACTCTGATAGTCCACAGATTAGAGAATGCCACCAGATGTGCATCGGAAACTACTACTGGTCTTCCAGGGAACGATCAAAGCGTAGACTGTTTAAGACATTACTCCCTTTCGAGGAAAGTGCGCATGGTGACTGTTGTATTCAATCCCGATGCAATTTCTGTGTTTCATCAACACTCTGATAGTCCACAGATTACAGAATGCCACCAGATGTGCATCGCAAACTACTACTTGTGTTCCAGGAAACGATCAAAGCGTAGACTGTTCGAGACATACCTCCCGTGGATGAATGTGCGCATGGTGAGTGTTGTATTCAATCGCGATGCAATATCTGTGTTCCATCAACACTCTGATAGTCCACAGATTACAGAATGCCACCAGATGTGCATCTTAAACTGCTACTGGTCTTCCAGGGAACGAACAAAGCGTAGACTGTTTGAGACATTATTGTCATGCAGGAAAGTGCGCTTGGTGACTGTTGTATTAAATTCCGATGCATTTTCTGTGTTTCATCAACACTCTGATAGTCCACAGATTACAGAATGCCACCAGATGTGCATCGGAAACTACTACTGGTCTTCCAGGGTACGATCAAAGCGAAGACTGTTTGAGACATTACTGCCATGGAGGAAAGTGCGCATGGTGACTGTTGTATTCAATCCCGATGCAATTTCTGTGTTTCATCAGCACTCTGATAGTCCACAGATTACAGAATGCCACCAGATGTGCATCGGAAACTACTACTGGTCTTTCAGGGAACGATCAAAGCGTAGACTGTTTGAGACATTACTCCCATCGAGGAAAGTGCGCATGGTGACTGTTGTATTCAATCCCGATGCATTTTCTGTGTTTCATCAACACTCTGATAGTCCACAGATTACAGAATGCCACCAGATGTGCATCGGAAATTACTACTTGTCTTCAAGGGAACGATCAAATCGTAGACTGTTTCAGACATTACTCCCATGGAGGAAAGTGCGGATGGTGACTGTTGTATTCAATCCCGATGCAATTTCTGTGTTTCATCAACACTCTGATAGTCCACAGATTACAGAATGCCACCAGATGTGCATCGCAAACTCCTACTTGTCTTCCAGGGAACGATCAAAGCGTAGACTGTTCGAGACATACCTCCCGTGGATGAATGTGTGCATGCTGACTCTTGTATTCAATCCCGAGGCAATTTCTGTGTTTCATCAACACTTTGAAGGTCCACAGATTACAGATTGTCTCCAGATGTGCATCGGAAACTACTACTGGTCTTCCTGGGAACGATCAAACCGTAGATTGTTTGAGAATTACTCCCATGGAGGAAAGTAGGCATGGTAACTGTTGTATTCAATCCCGATGCAGTATCTGTGTTTCATCAACACTCTGATAGTCCACAGATTACAGAATGCCACCAGATGTGCATCGCAAACTACTACTGGTCTTCCAGGGAACGATCAAAGCGTACACTGTTCGATACATACCTCCCGTGGAGGAATGTGCGCATGGTGACTGTAGTATTCAATCCCGATGCAATTTATGTGATTCATCAACAGTCTGATAGTCCACAGATTACAGAATGACACAAGATGTGCATCGGAAACTAGTACTGGTCTTCCAGGGAACGATCAAAGCGTAGACTGTTTAAGACATTACTCCCAAAGAGGAAATTGCGCATGGTGACAGTTGTATTCAATTCCGATGCAATTTCTGTGTTTCATCAACACTCTGATAGTCCACAGATTACAGAATGCCACCAGATGTGCATCGGAAACTACAACTGGTCTTCAAGGGAACGATCAAAGCGTAGACTGTTTAAGACATTACTCCCTTTCGAGGAAAGTGCGCATGGTGACAGTTGTATTCAATTCCGATGCAATTTCTGTGTTTCATCAACACTCTGATAGTCCACAGATTACAGAATGCCACCAGATGTGCATCTTAAACTACTACTGGTCTTCCAGGGAACGATCAAAGCGTAGACTGTTTGAGACATTACTGTCATGGAGGAAAGTGCGCATGGTGACTGTTGTATTCAATCCCGATGCGTTTTCTGTGTTTCATCAACACTCTGATAGTCCACAGATTACAGAATGCCACCAGATGTGCATCGGAAACTACTACTGGTCTGCCAGGGAACGAACAAAGCGTAGACTGTTTGAGACTTACTCCCATGGTGGAAAGTGCGCATGTTGACTGTTGTATTCAATCCCGATATAATTGCTGTGTTTCATCAACACTCTGATAGTAAACAGATTACAGAATGCCACCAGATGTGCATCGCAAACTACTACTGGTCTTCCAGGGAACGATCAAAGCGTAGACTGTTCGAGACATACCTCCTGTGGAGGAATGTGCGCAAGGTGACTGACGTATTCAATCCCGATGCGTTTTCTGTGTTTCATCAACACTCTGATAGTCCACAGATTACAGAATGCCACCAGATGTGCATCGGAAACAACTACTGGTCTTCCAGGGAACGATCAAAGCGTAGACTGTTTGAGACATTACTCCCATAGTGGAAAGTGCGCATGGTGACTGTTGTATTCAATTCCGATGCAATTTCTGTGTTTCATCAACACTCTGATAGTCCACAGATTACAGAATGCCACCAGATGTGCATCGGAAACTACTACTGGTCTTTCAGGGAACGATCAAAGCGTAGACTGTTTGAGACATTACTCCCATCGAGGAAAGTGCGCATGGTGACTGTTGTATTCAATCCCGATGCATTTTCTGTGTTTCATCAACACTCTGATAGTCCACAGATTACAGAATGCCACCAGATGTGCATCGCAAACTCCTACTTGTCTTCCAGGGAACGATTAAAGAGTAGACTGTTCGAGACATACCTCCCGTGGATGAATGTGCGCATGCTGACTGTTGTATTCAATCACGAGGCAATTTCTGTGTTTCATCAACACTTTGAAGGTCCACAGATTACAGATTGTCTCCAGATGTGCATCGGAAACTACTACTGGTCTTCCAGGGAACGATCAAACCGTAGATTGTTTGAGAATTACTCCCATGGAGGAAAGTAGGCATGGTAACTGTTGTATTCAATCCCGATGCAGTTTCTGTGTTCATCAAAACTTTGAAGGTCCACAGATTACAGAATGAGACCTTATGTGCATCGGAAACTACTACTGGTCTTCCAGGGAACGATCAAAGCGTAGACTGTTTGAGACATTACTGTCATGGAGGAAAGTGCGCATGGTGACTGTTGTATTCAATCCCGATGCATTTTCTGTGTTTCATCAACACTCTGATAGTCCACAGATTACACAATGCCACCAGATGTGCATCGGAAACTACTACTGGTCTTCCAGGGAACGATCAAATCGTAGACTGTTTGAGACATTACTCCCATGGAGGAAAGTGCGCATGGTGACTGTTGTATTCAATCCCGATGCAATTTCTGTGTTTCATCAACACTCTGATAGTCCACAGATTACAGAATGCCACCAGATGTGCATCGCAAACTACTACTGGTCTTCCAGGGAACGATCAAAGCGTACACTGTTCGAGACATACCTCCCGTGGAGGAATGTGCGCATGGTGACTGTTGTATTCAATCCCGATGCAATTTATGTGATTCATCAACACTCTGATAGTCCACAGATTACAGAATGCCACCAGATGTGCATCGGAAACTACTACTGGTCTTCCAGGGTACGATCAAAGCGAAGACTGTTTGAGACATTACTGCCATGGAGGAAAGTGCGCATGGTGACTGTTGTATTCAATCCCGATGCAATTTCTGTGTTTCATCAGCACTCTGATAGTCCACAGATTACAGAATGCCACCAGATGTGCATCGGAAACTACTACTGGTCTTTCAGGGAACGATCAAAGCGTAGACTGTTTGAGACATTACTCCCATCGAGGAAAGTGCGCATGGTGACTGTTGTATTCAATCCCGATGCATTTTCTGTGTTTCATCAACACTCTGATAGTCCACAGATTACAGAATGCCACCAGATGTGCATCGGAAATTACTACTTGTCTTCAAGGGAACGATCAAATCGTAGACTGTTTCAGACATTACTCCCATGGAGGAAAGTGCGGATGGTGACTGTTGTATTCAATCCCGATGCAATTTCTGTGTTTCATCAACACTCTGATAGTCCACAGATTACAGAATGCCACCAGATGTGCATCGCAAACTCCTACTTGTCTTCCAGGGAACGATCAAAGCGTAGACTGTTCGAGACATACCTCCCGTGGATGAATGTGTGCATGCTGACTCTTGTATTCAATCCCGAGGCAATTTCTGTGTTTCATCAACACTTTGAAGGTCCACAGATTACAGATTGTCTCCAGATGTGCATCGGAAACTACTACTGGTCTTCCTGGGAACGATCAAACCGTAGATTGTTTGAGAATTACTCCCATGGAGGAAAGTAGGCATGGTAACTGTTGTATTCAATCCCGATGCAGTATCTGTGTTTCATCAACACTCTGATAGTCCACAGATTACAGAATGCCACCAGATGTGCATCGCAAACTACTACTGGTCTTCCAGGGAACGATCAAAGCGTACACTGTTCGATACATACCTCCCGTGGAGGAATGTGCGCATGGTGACTGTAGTATTCAATCCCGATGCAATTTATGTGATTCATCAACAGTCTGATAGTCCACAGATTACAGAATGCCACAAGATGTGCATCGGAAACTAGTACTGGTCTTCCAGGGAACGATCAAAGCGTAGACTGTTTAAGACATTACTCCCAAAGAGGAAATTGCGCATGGTGACAGTTGTATTCAATTCCGATGCAATTTCTGTGTTTCATCAACACTCTGATAGTCCACAGATTACAGAATGCCACCAGATGTGCATCGGAAACTACAACTGGTCTTCAAGGGAACGATCAAAGCGTAGACTGTTTAAGACATTACTCCCTTTCGAGGAAAGTGCGCATGGTGACAGTTGTATTCAATTCCGATGCAATTTCTGTGTTTCATCAACACTCTGATAGTCCACAGATTACAGAATGCCACCAGATGTGCATCTTAAACTACTACTGGTCTTCCAGGGAACGATCAAAGCGTAGACTGTTTGAGACATTACTGTCATGGAGGAAAGTGCGCATGGTGACTGTTGTATTCAATCCCGATGCGTTTTCTGTGTTTCATCAACACTCTGATAGTCCACAGATTACAGAATGCCACCAGATGTGCATCGGAAACTACTACTGGTCTGCCAGGGAACGAACAAAGCGTAGACTGTTTGAGACTTACTCCCATGGTGGAAAGTGCGCATGTTGACTGTTGTATTCAATCCCGATATAATTGCTGTGTTTCATCAACACTCTGATAGTAAACAGATTACAGAATGCCACCAGATGTGCATCGCAAACTACTACTGGTCTTCCAGGGAACGATCAAAGCGTAGACTGTTCGAGACATACCTCCTGTGGAGGAATGTGCGCAAGGTGACTGACGTATTCAATCCCGATGCGTTTTCTGTGTTTCATCAACACTCTGATAGTCCACAGATTACAGAATGCCACCAGATGTGCATCGGAAACTACTACTGGTCTTCCAGGGAACGATCAAAGCGTAGACTGTTTGAGACATTACTCCCATAGTGGAAAGTGCGCATGGTGACTGTTGTATTCAATTCCGATGCAATTTCTGTGTTTCATCAACACTCTGATAGTCCACAGATTACAGAATGCCACCAGATGTGCATCGGAAACTACTACTGGTCTTTCAGGGAACGATCAAAGCGTAGACTGTTTGAGACATTACTCCCATCGAGGAAAGTGCGCATGGTGACTGTTGTATTCAATCCCGATGCATTTTCTGTGTTTCATCAACACTCTGATAGTCCACAGATTACAGAATGCCACCAGATGTGCATCGCAAACTCCTACTTGTCTTCCAGGGAACGATTAAAGAGTAGACTGTTCGAGACATACCTCCCGTGGATGAATGTGCGCATGCTGACTGTTGTATTCAATCACGAGGCAATTTCTGTGTTTCATCAACACTTTGAAGGTCCACAGATTACAGATTGTCTCCAGATGTGCATCGGAAACTACTACTGGTCTTCCTGGGAACGATCAAACCGTAGATTGTTTGAGAATTACTCCCATGGAGGAAAGTAGGCATGGTAACTGTTGTATTCAATCCCGATGCAGTTTCTGTGTTCATCAAAACTTTGAAGGTCCACAGATTACAGAATGAGACCTTATGTGCATCGGAAACTACTACTGGTCTTCCAGGGAACGATCAAAGCGTAGACTGTTTGAGACATTACTGTCATGGAGGAAAGTGCGCATGGTGACTGTTGTATTCAATCCCGATGCATTTTCTGTGTTTCATCAACACTCTGATAGTCCACAGATTACACAATGCCACCAGATGTGCATCGGAAACTACTACTGGTCTTCCAGGGAACGATCAAATCGTAGACTGTTTGAGACATTACTCCCATGGAGGAAAGTGCGCATGGTGACTGTTGTATTCAATCCCGATGCAATTTCTGTGTTTCATCAACACTCTGATAGTCCACAGATTACAGAATGCCACCAGATGTGCATCGCAAACTACTACTGGTCTTCCAGGGAACGATCAAAGCGTACACTGTTCGAGACATACCTCCCGTGGACGAATGTGCGCATGGTGACTGTTGTATTCAATCCCGATGCAATTTATGTGATTCATCAACACTCTGATAGTCCACAGATTACAGAATGCCACCAGATGTGCATCGGAAACTACTACTGGTCTTCCAGGGAACGATCAAAGCGTAGACTGTTTGAGACATTACTCCCACAGAGGAAAGTGCGCATGGTGACTGTTGTATTCAATTCCGATGCAATTTCTGTGTTTCATCAACACTCTGATAGTCCACAGATTAGAGAATGCCACCAGATGTGCATCGGAAACTACTACTGGTCTTCCAGGGAACGATCAAAGCGTAGACTGTTTAAGACATTACTCCCTTTCGAGGAAAGTGCGCATGGTGACTGTTGTATTCAATCCCGATGCATTTTCTGTGTTTCAACAACACTCTGATAGTCCACAGATTACAGAATGCCACCAGATGTGCATCGGAAATTACTACTGGTCTTCAAGGGAACGATCAAATCGTAGACTGTTTCAGACATTACTCCCATGGAGGAAAGTGCGGATGGTGACTGTTGTATTCAATCCCGATGCAATTTCTGTGTTTCATCAACACTCTGATAGTCCACAGATTACAGAATGCCACCAGATGTGCATCGCAAACTACTACTTGTCTTCCAGGAAACGATGAAAGCGTAGACTGTTCGAGACATACCTCCCGTGGATGAATGTGCGCATGGTGAGTGTTGTATTCAATCGCGATGCAATTTCTGTGTTCCATCAACACTCTGATAGTCCACAGATTACAGAATGCCACCAGATGTGCATCGGAAACTACTACTGGTCTTCCAGGGAACGATTAAAGCGTAGACTGTTTCAGACATTGCTCCCATAGAGAAAAGTGCGCATGGTGACTGTTGTATTCTATCCCGATGCAACTTCTGTGTTTCATCAACACTCTGATAGTCCACAGATTACAGAATGCCACCAGATGTGCATCGGAAACTACTACGGGTCTTCCAGGGAACGATCAAAGCGTACACTGATTGAGAATTACTCCCGTGGCAGAAACTGCGCTTGGTGATTCTTGTATTCAATCCCGATTCAATTTCTGTGTTTCATCAACACTCTGATAGACCACAGATTGCAGAATGCCTCCAGATGTGCATCGGAAACTACTACTGGTCTACCAGGGAACGATCAAAGCGTAGACTGTTTGAGACATTACTCCCATAGAGGAAAGTGCGCATGGTGACTGTTGTATTCAATCCCGATGCGTTTTCTGTGTTTCATCAACACTCTGATAGTCCACAGATTACAGAATGCCACCAGATGTGCATCGGAAACTACTACTGGTCTGCCAGGGAACGATCAAAGCGTAGACTGTTTGAGACATTACTCCCATGGAGGAATGTGCGCATGGTGACTGTTGTATTCAATCCCGATGCAATTTCTGTGTTTCATCAACACTCTGATAGTAAACAGATTACAGAATGCCACCAGTTGTGCATCGCATACTACTACTGGTCTTCCAGGGAACGATCAAAGCGTAGACTGTTCGAGACATACCTCCTGTGGAGGAATGTGCGCATGGTGACTGTTGTATTCAATCCCGATGCAATTTATGTGTTTCATCAACACTCTGATAGTCCACAGATTACAGAATGCCACCAGATGTGCATCGGAAACTACTACTGGTCTTCCAGGGAACGATCAAAGCGTAGACTCTTTGAGACATTACTCCCATAGAGGAAAGTGCGCATGGTGACTGATGTATTCAATTCCGATGCAATTTCTGTGTTTCATCAACACTCTGATAGCCCACAGATTACAGAATGCCACCAGATGTGCATCGGAAACTACTACTGGTCTTCCAGGGAACGATCAAAGCGTAGACTGTTTGAGACATTACTCCCATCGAGGAAAGTGCGCATGGTGACTGTTGTATTCAATCCCGATGCATTTTCTGTGTTTCATCAACACTCTGATAGTCCACAGATTACAGAATGCCACCAGATGTGCATCGGAAATTACAACTTGTCTTCAAGGGAACGATCAAATCGTAGACTGTTTCAGACATTACTCCCATGGAGGAAAGTGCGGATGGTGACTGTTGTATTCAATCCCGAGGCAATTTCTGTGTTTCATCAACACTTTGAAGGACCACAGATTACAGATTGTCTCCAGATGTGCATCGGAAACTACTACTGGTCTTCCTGGGAACGATCAAACCGTAGATTGTTTGAGAATTACTCCCATGGAGGAAAGTAGGCATGGTAACTGTTGTATTCAATCCCGATGCAGTTTCTGTGTTTCATCAAAACTTTGAAGGTCCACAGATTACAGAATGAGACATTATGTGCATCGGAAACTACTACTGGTCTTCCAGGGAGCGATCAAAGCGTAGACTGTTTGAGACATTACTCCCATAGAGGGAAGTGCGCATGGTGACTGTTGTATTCAATTCCGATGCAATTTCTGTGTTTCATCAACACTCTGATAGTCCACAGATTACAGAATGCCACCAGATGTGCATCTTAAACTGCTACTGGTCTTCCAGGGAACGAACAAAGCGTAGACTGTTTGAGACATTACTGTCATGCAGGAAAGTGCGCTTGGTGACTGTTGTATTCAATTCCGATGCATTTTCTGTGTTTCATCAACACTCTGATAGTCCACAGATTACAGAATGCCACCAGATGTGCATCGGAAACTACTACTGGTCTTCCAGGGAACGATCAAAGCGAAGACTGTTTGAGACATTACTGCCATGGAGGAAAGTGCGCATGGTGACTGTTGTATTCAATCCCGATGCAATTTCTGTGTTTCATCAGCACTCTGATAGTCCACAGATTACAGAATGCCACCAGATGTGCAGCGGAAACTACTACTGGTCTTTCAGGGAACGATCAAAGCGTAGACTGTTTGAGACATTACTCCCATCGAGGAAAGTGCGCATGGTGACTGTTGTATTCAATCCCGATGCATTTTCTGTGTTTCATCAACACTCTGATAGTCCACAGATTACAGAATGCCACCAGATGTGCATCGGAAACTACTACTGGTCTTCCAGGGAACGATCAAAGCGTACACCGTTTGAGACATTACTGCCATGGAGGAAAGTGCGCATGGTGACTGTTGTATTCAATCCCGATGCAATTTCTGTGTTTCATCAGCACTCTGATAGTCCACAGATTACAGAATGCCACCAGATGTGCATCGCAAACTCCTACTTGTCTTCCAGGTAACGATCAAAGCGTAGACTGTTCGAGACATACCTCCCGTGGATGAATGTGTGCATGCTGACTCTTGTATTCAATCCCGAGGAAATTTCTGTGTTTCATCAACACTTTGAAGGTCCACAGATTACAGATTGTCTCCAGATGTGCATCGGAAACTACTACTGGTCTTCCAGGGAACGATCAAAGCGTACACTGTTCGAGACATACCTCCCGTGGAGGAATGTGCGCATGGTGACTGTAGTATTCAATCCCGATGCAATTTATGTGATTCATCAACAGTCTGATAGTCCACAGATTACAGAATGCCACCAGATGTGCATCGGAAACTAGTACTGGTCTTCCAGGGAACGATCAAAGCGTAGACTGTTTGAGACATTACTCCCAAAGAGGAAATTGCGCATGGTGACTGTTGTATTCAATTCCGATGCAATTTCTGTGTTTCATCAACACTCTGATAGTCCACAGATTAGAGAATGCCACCAGATGTGCATCGGAAACTACTACTGGTCTTCAAGGGAACGATCAAAGCGTAGACTGTTTAAGACATTACTCCCTTTCGAGGAAAGTGCGCATGGTGACTGTTGTATTCAATTCCGATGCAATTTCTGTGTTTCATCAACACTCTTATAGTCCACAGATTACAGAATGCCACCAGATGTGCATCTTAAACTACTACTGGTCTTCCACTGAACGATCAAAGCGTAGACTGTTTGAGACATTACTGTCATGGAGGAAAGTGCGCATGGTGACTGTTGTATCAATCCCGATGCGTTTTCTGTGTTTCATCAACACTCTGATAGTCCACAGATTACAGAATGCCACCAGATGTGCATCGGAAACTACTACTGGTCTGCCAGGGAACGAACAAAGCGTAGACTGTTTGAGACATTACTCCCATGGAGGAAAGTGCGCATGTTGACTGTTGTATTCAATCCCGATATAATTGCTGTGTTTCATCAACACTCTGATAGTAAACAGATTACAGAATGCCACCAGATGTGCATCGCAAACTACTACTGGTCTTCCAGGGAACGATCAAAGCGTAGACTGTTCGAGACATACCTCCTGTGGAGGAATGTGCGCAAGGTGACTGACGTATTCAATCCCGATGCAATTTATGTGTTTCATCAACACTCTGATAGTCCACAGATTACAGAATGCCACCAGATGTGCATCGGAAACTACTACTGGTCTTCCAGGGAACGATCAAAGCGTAGACTGTTTGAGACATTACTCCCATAGAGGAAAGTGCGCATGATGACTGTTGTATTCAATTCCGATGCAATTTCTGTGTTTCATCAACACTCTGATAGTCCACAGATTACAGAATGCCACCAGATGTGCATCGGAAACTACTACTGGTCTTTCAGGGAACGATCAAAGCGTAGACTGTTTGAGACATTACTCCCATCGAGGAAAGTGCGCATGGTGACTGTTGTATTCAATCCCGATGCATTTTCTGTGTTTCATCAACACTCTGATAGTCCACAGATTACAGAATGCCACCAGATGTGCATCGGAAATTACTACTTGTCTTCAAGGGAACGATCAAATCGTAGACTGTTTCAGACATTACTCCCATGGAGGAAAGTGCGGATGGTGACTGTAGTATTCAATCCCGATGCAATTTCTGTGTTTCATCAACACTCTGATAGTCCACAGATTACAGAATGCCACCAGATGTGCATCGCAAACTCCTGCTTGTCTTCCAGGGAACGATCAAAGCGTAGACTGTTCGAGACATACTTCCCGTTAATGAATGTGCGCATGCTGACTGTTGTATTCAATCCCGAGGCAATTTCTGTGTTTCATCAACACTTTGAAGGTCCACAGATTACAGATTGTCTCCAGATGTGCATCGGAAAGTACTACTGGTCTTCCTGGGAACGATCAAATAGTAGATTGTTTGAGAATTACTCCCATGGAGGAAAGTAGGCATGGTAACTGTTGTATTCAATCCCGATGCAGTTTCAGTGTTTCATCAAAACTTTGAAGGTCCACAGATTACAGAATGAGACCTTATGTGCATCGGAAACTACTACTGGTCTTCCAGGGAACGATCAAAGCGTAGACTGTTTGAGACATTACTCCCATAGAGGAAAGTGCGAATGGTGACCGTTGTATTCAATTCCGATGCAATTTCTGTGTTTCATCAACACTCTGATAGTCCACAGATTACAGAATTCCACCAGATGTGCATCTTAAACTACTACTGGTCTTCCAGGGAACGAACAAATCGTAGACTGTTTGAGACATTACTGTCATGGAGGAAAGTGCGCATGGTGACTGTTGTATTCAATCCCGATGCATTTTCTGTGTTTCATCAACACTCTGATAGTCCACAGATTACACAACGCCACCAGATGTGCTTCGGAAACTACTACTGGACTTCCAGGGAACGATCAAAGCGTAGACTGTTTGAGACATTACTCTCATGGAGGAAGGTGCGCATGGTGACTGTTGTATTCAATCCCGATGCAATTTCTGTGTTTCATCAACACTCTGATAGTCCACAGATTACAGAATGCCACCAGATGTGCATCGCAAGCTACTACTGGTCTTCCAGGGAACGATCAAAGCGTACACTGTTCGAGACATACTTCCCGTGGAGGAATGTGCGCATGGTGACTGTTGTATTGAATCCCGATGCAATTTATGTGATTCATCAACACTCTGATAGTCCACAGATTACAGAATGCCACCAGATGTGCATCGGAAACTACTACTGGTCTTCCAGGGAACGATCAAAGCGTTGACTGTTTGAGACATTACTCCCATAGAGGAAAGTGCGCATGGTGACTGTTGTATTCAATTCCGATGCAATTTCTGTGTTTCATCAACACTCTGATAGTCCACAGATTACAGAATGCCACCAGATGTGCATCGGAAACTACTACTGGTCTTCCAGGGAAAGATTAAAGCGTAGACTGTTTCAGACATTACTCCCATAGAGAAAAGTGCGCATGGTGACTGTTGTATTCAATCCCGATGCAACGTCTGTGTTTCATCAACACTCTGATAGTCCACAGATTACAGAATGCCACCAGATGTGCATCGGAAACTACTACGGGTCTTCCAGGGAACGATCAAAGCGTACACTGATTGAGAATTACTCCCGTGGCAGAAACTGCGCTTGGTGATTCTTGTATTCAATCCCGATTCAATTTCTGTGTTTCATCAACACTCTGATAGACCACAGATTGCAGAATGCCTCCAGATGTGCATCGGAAACTACTACTGGTCTTCCAGGGAACGATCAAAGCGTAGACTGTTTGAGACATTACTCCCATGGACGAAAGTGCGCATGGTGACTGTTGTATTCAATCCCGATGCATTTTCTGTGTTTCATCATCACTCTGATAGTCCACAGATTACAGAATGCCTTTAGATGTGCATCGGTAACTGCTACAGGTCTTCCTGGCAACGATAAAAGAGAAGACTCTTAGAGACCTCCCATGGGTGAATGTGCGCATGGTGACTGTTGTATTCAACCCCGTTGCAATATCTGTGTTTCATCAACACTCTGATAGTCCACAGATTACAGAATGCCACCAGATGTCATCGGAAACAACTACTGGTCTTCCAGGGAACGATCAAAGTGTAGACTGTTTGAGACATTACTCCCGTGGAGGAAAGAGGGCATGGCGACTGTTGTATTCAATCCCGATGCAATTTCTTTGTTTCATCAACACTCTGATAAACCACAAATTACTGAATGCCACCAAATGTGCATCGGAAATTACTACTAGTCTTCCAGGGAACGATCAAAGCGTAAACTGTTTCAGACATTACTCCGATGGAGGAAAGTGCGGATGGTGAGTGTTGTATTCAATCCCGATGCAATTTCTGTGTTTCATCAACACTCTGATAGTCCACAGATTACAGAATTCCACCAGATGTGCATCGCAAACTACTACTGGTCTTCCAGGGAACGATCAATGCGTAGACTGTTTGAGACATATCTCCCGTGTAGGAAAGTGCGCATGGTGACTGTTGTATTCAATCCGGATGCAATTTCTGTGTTTCGTCAACACTCTGATAGTCCCCAGATTACAGAATGCCACCTGATGTGCAACGGAAACTACTACTGGTCTTCCAGGGAACGATCAAAGCGTAGACTGTTTGAGAGTTACTCCGTTAAGGAAAGTGCGCATGGTGACTGTTGTATTCAATCCCGATGCAATTTCTGTGTTTCATCAATACTCTGATAGTCCACAGATTACAGAATGCCACCAGATGTGCATCGCAAACTACTACTGGTCTTCCAGGGAACGATCAAAGCGTGCACTGTTTGAGACATTACTCCCATGGAGGAAAGTGCGCATGGTGACTGTTGTATTCAATCCCGATGCAATTTCTGTGTTTCATCAACACTCTGATAGTCCACAGATTACAGAATGCCACCAGATGTGCATCACAAACTACTACTTATCTTCCAGGGAAGATCAAAGCGTAGACTGTTCGAGACTTACCTCCCGTGGATGAATGTGCGCATGGTGACTGTTGTATTCAATCCCGATGCAATTTCTGTGTTTCATCTACACTCTGATAGTCCACAGATTACAGAATGCCACCAGATATCCATCGGAAAGTACTACTGGTCTTCCATGAAACGATGAAAGCGTTGACTGTTTCAGACATTACTCCCATAGAGGAAAGTGCGCATGGTGACTGTTGTATTCAATCGCGATGCAACTTCTGTGTTTCATCAACACTCTGATAGTCCACAGATTACAGAATGCCACCAGATGTGCATCGGAAACTACTACGGGTCTTCCAGGGAACGATCAAAGCGTAGACTGATTGAGAATTACTCCCGTGGAAGAAACTGCGCTTGGTGATTCTTGTATTCAATCCCGATTCAATTTCTGTGTTTCATCAACACTCTGATAGACCACAGATTGCAGAATGCCTCCAGATGTGCATCGGAAACTACTACTGGTCTTCCAGGGAACGATCAAAGCGTAGACTGTTTGAGACATTACTCCCA
The DNA here is from genome assembly GCF_023897955.1 of Schistocerca gregaria. Taxonomy (NCBI): domain Eukaryota; kingdom Metazoa; phylum Arthropoda; class Insecta; order Orthoptera; family Acrididae; genus Schistocerca; species Schistocerca gregaria. The sequence continues at coordinate 30,910,858 of NC_064929.1, forward strand.
TGGACGAATGTGCGCATGGTGACTGTTGTATTCAATCCCGATGCAATTTCTTTGTTTCATCAACACTCTGATAGTCCACAGATTACAGAATGCCACCAGATGTGCATCGCAAACTACTACTGGTCTTCCAGGGAACGATCAAAACGTAGACTGTTTGAGACATTACTCTCGTGGAGGAAAGAGCGCATTGCGACTGTTGTATTCAGTCCCCAAGCAATTTATGTGTTTCATCAACACTCTGAGAGTCCCCAGATTACAGAATGCCACCAGATGTGCAACGGACACTACTACTGGTCTTCGAGGGAACGATCAAAGCGTAGACTGTTTGAGAATTACTCCCGTGAAGGAAAGTGCGTATGGTGACTGTTGTATTCAATCCCGATGCAATTTCTGTGTTTCATCAACACTCTGATAGTCCACAGATTACACAATGCCACCAGATGTGCATCGCAAACTCCTACTTGTCTTCCAGGGAACGATCAAAGCGTAGACTGTTCGAGACATACCTCCCGTGGATGAATGTGCGCATGGTGACTGTTGTATTCAATCCCAATGCAATTTCTGTGTTTCATCAACACTCTGATAGTCCACAGATTACAGAATGCCACCAGATATCCATCGGAAACTACTACTGGCCTTCCATGGAACGATCAAAGCGTAGACTGTTTCAGACATTACTCCCATAGAGGAAAGTGCGCATGGTGACTGTTGTATTCAATCCCGATGCAACTTCTGTGTTTCATCAACACTCTGATAGTCCACAGATTACAGAATGCCACCAGATGTGCATCGGAAACTACTACGGGTCTTCCAGGGAACGATCAAAGCGTAGACTGATTGAGAATTACTCCCGTGGAAGAAACTGCGCTTGGTGATTCTTGTATTCAATCCCGATTCAATTTCTGTGTTTCATCAACACTCTGATAGACCACAGATTGCAGAATGCCTCCAGATGTGCATCGGAAACTACTACTGGTCTTCCTGGGAACGATCAAACCGTAGATTGTTTGAGAATTACTACCATGGAGGAAAGTAGGCATGGTAACTGTTGTATTCAATCCCGATGCAGTTTCTGTGTTTCATCAAAACTTTGAAGGTCCACAGATTACAGAATGAGACCTTATGTGAATCGGAAACTACTACTGGTCTTCCAGGGAACGATCAAAGCGTAGACTGTTTGAGACATTACTCCCATAGAGGAAAGTGCGCATGGTGACCGTTGTATTCAATTCCGATGCAATTTCTCTGTTTCATCAACACTCTGATAGTCCACAGATTACAGAATTCCACCAGATGTGCATCTTAAACTACTACTGGTCTTCCAGGGAACGAACAAATCGTAGACTGTTTGAGACATTACTGTCATGGAGGAAAGTGCGCATGGTGACTGTTGTATTCAATCCCGATGCATTTTCTGTGTTTCATCAACACTCTGATAGTCCACAGTTTTCACAATGCCACCAGATGTGCATTGGAAACTACTACTGGTCTTCCAGGGAACGATCAAAGCGTAGACTGTTTGAGACATTACTCCCATGGAGGAAAGTGCGCATGGTGACTGTTGTATTCAATCCCGATGCAATTTCTGTGTTTCATCAACACTCTGATAGTCCACAGATTACAGAATGCCACCAGATGTGCATCGCAAACTACTACTGGTCTTCCAGGGAACGATCAAAGCGTACACTGTTCGAGACATACTTCCCGTGGAGGAATATGCGCATGGTGACTGTTGTATTCAATCCCGATGCAATTTATGTGATTCATCAACACTCTAATAGTCCACAGATTACAGAATGCCACCAGATGTGCATCGGAAACTACTACTGGTCTTCCAGGGAGCGATCAAAGCGTTGACTGTTTGAGACATTACTCCCATAGAGAAAAGTGCGCATGGTGACTGTTGTATTCAATTCCGATGCAATTTCTGTGTTTCATCAACACTCTGATAGTCCACAGATTACAGAATGCCACCAGATGTGCATCGGAAACTACTACTGGTCTTCCAGGGAACGATTAAAGCGTAGACTGTTTCAGACATTACTCCCATAGAGAAAAGTGCGCATGGTGACTGTTGTATTCAATCCCGATGCAACTTCTGTGTTTCATCAACAATCTGATAGTCCACAGATTACAGAATGCCACCAGATGTGCATCGGAAACTACTACGGGTCTTCCAGGGAACGATCAAAGCGTACACTGATTGAGAATTACTCCCGTGGCAGAAACTGCGCTTGGTGATTCTTGTATTCAATCCCGATTCAATTTCTGTGTTTCATCAACACTCTGATAGACCACAGATTGCAGAATGCCTCCAGATGTGCATCGGAAACTACTACTGGTCTTACAGGGAACGATCAAAGCGTAGACTGTTTGAGACGTTACTCCCATGGACGAAAGTGCGCATGGTGACTGTTGTATTCAATCCCGATGCATTTTCTGTGTTTCATCATCACTCTGATAGTCCACAGATTACAGAATGCCTTTAGATGTGCATCGGTAACTGCTACTGGTCTTCCTGGCAACGATAAATAGAAGACCCTTAGAGACCTCCCATGGATGAATGTGCGCATGGTGACTGTTGTATTCAACCCCGTTGCAATATCTGTGTTTCATCAACATTCTGATAGTCCACAGATTACAGAATGCCACCAGATGTCATCGGAAACTACTACTGGTCTTCCAGGGAACGATCAAAGTGTAGACTGTTTGAGACATTACTCCCGTGGAGGAAAGAGCGCATGGCGACTGTTGTATTCAATCCCGATGCAATTTCTTTGTTTCATCAACACTCTGATAATCCACAAATTACTGAATGCCACCAAATGTGCATCGGAAATTACTACTAGTCTTCCAGGGAACGATCAAAGCGTAAACTGTTTCAGACATTACTCCGATGGAGGAAAGTGCGGATGGTGAGTGTTGTATTCAATCCCGATGCAATTTCTGTGTTTCATCAACACTCTGATAGTCCACAGATTACAGAATTCCACCAGATGTGCATCGCAAACTACTACTGGTCTTCCAGGGAACGATCAATGCGTAGACTGTTTGAGACATATCTCCCGTGTAGGAAAGTGCGCATGGTGACTGTTGTATTCAATCCGGATGCAATTTCTGTGTTTCGTCAACACTCTGATAGTCCCCAGATTACAGAATGCCACCTGATGTGCAACGGAAACTACTACTGGTCTTCCAGGGAACGATCAAAGCGTAGACTGTTTGAGAATTACTCCGTTAAGGAAAGTGCGCATGGTGACTGTTGTATTCAATCCCGATGCAATTTCTGTGTTTCATCAATACTCTGATAGTCCACAGATTACAGAATGCCACCAGATGTGCATCGCAAACTACTACTGGTCTTCCAGGGAACGATCAAAGCGTGCACTGTTTGAGACATTACTCCCATGGAGGAAAGTGCGCATGGTGACTGTTGTATTCAATCCCGATGCAATTTCTGTGTTTCATCAACACTCTGATAGTCCACAGATTACAGAATGCCACCAGATGTGCATCACAAACTACTACTTATCTTCCAGGGAAGATCAAAGCGTAGACTGTTCGAGACTTACCTCCCGTGGATGAATGTGCGCATGGTGACTGTTGTATTCAATCCCGATGCAATTTCTGTGTTTCATCTACACTCTGATAGTCCACAGATTACAGAATGCCACCAGATATCCATCGGAAAGTACTACTGGTCTTCCATGAAACGATGAAAGCGTTGACTGTTTCAGACATTACTCCCATAGAGGAAAGTGCGCATGGTGACTGTTGTATTCAATCCCGATGCAACTTCTGTGTTACATCAACACTCTGATAGTCCACAGATTACAGAATGCCACCAGATGTGCATCGGAAACTACTACGGGTCTTCCAGGGAACGATCAAAGCGTAGACTGATTGAGAATTACTCCCGTGGAAGAAACTGCGCTTGGTGATTCTTGTATTCAATCCCGATTCAATTTCTGTGTTTCATCAACACTCTGATAGACCACAGATTGCAGAATGCCTCCAGATGTGCATCGGAAACTACTACTGGTCTTCCAGGGAACGATCAAAGCGTGGACTGTTTGAGACATTACTCCCATGGACGAATGTGCGCATGGTGACTGTTGTATTCAATCCCGATGCAATTTCTTTGTTTCATCAACACTCTGATAGTCCACAGATTACAGAATGCCACCAGATGTGCATCGCAAACTACTACTGGTCTTCCAGGGAACGATCAAAGCGTAGACTGTTTGAGACATTACTCTCGTGGAGGAAAGAGCGCATTGCGACTGTTGTATTCAGTCCCCAAGCAATTTATGTGTTTCATCAACACTCTGAGAGTCCCCAGATTACAGAATGCCACCAGATGTGCAACGGACACTACTACTGGTCTTCGAGGGAACGATCAAAGCGTAGACTGTTTGAGAATTACTCCCGTGAAGGAAAGTGCGTATGGTGACTGTTGTATTCAATCCCGATGCAATTTCTGTGTTTCATCAACACTCTGATAGTCCACAGATTACACAATGCCACCCGATGTGCATCGCAAACTCCTACTTGTCTTCCAGGGAACGATCAAAGCGTAGACTGTTCGAGACATACCTCCCGTGGATGAATGTGCGCATGGTGACTGTTGTATTCAATCCCAATGCAATTTCTGTGTTTCATCAACACTCTGATAGTCCACAGATTACAGAATGCCACCAGATATCCATCGGAAACTACTACTGGCCTTCCATGGAACGATCAAAGCGTAGACTGTTTCAGACATTACCCCCATAGAGGAAAGTGCGCATGGTGACTGTTGTATTCAATCCCGATGCAACTTCTGTGTTTCATCAACACTCTGATAGTCCACAGATTACAGAATGCCACCAGATGTGCATCGGAAACTACTACGGGTCTTCCAGGGAACGATCAAAGCGTAGACTGATTGAGAATTACTCCCGTGGAAGAAACTGCGCTTGGTGATTCTTGTATTCAATCCCGATTCAATTTCTGTGTTTCATCAACACTCTGATAGACCACAGATTGCAGAATGCCTCCAGATGTGCATCGGAAACTACTACTGGTCTTCCTGGGAACGATCAAACCGTAGATTGTTTGAGAATTACTACCATGGAGGAAAGTAGGCATGGTAACTGTTGTATTCAATCCCGATGCAGTTTCTGTGTTTCATCAAAACTTTGAAGGTCCACAGATTACAGAATGAGACCTTATGTGAATCGGAAACTACTACTGGTCTTCCAGGGAAGCGATCAAAGCGTAGACTGTTTGAGACATTACTCCCATAGAGGAAAGTGCGCATGGTGACCGTTGTATTCAATTCCGATGCAATTTCTCTGTTTCATCAACACTCTGATAGTCCACAGATTACAGAATTCCACCAGATGTGCATCTTAAACTACTACTGGTCTTCCAGGGAACGAACAAATCGTAGACTGTTTGAGACATTACTGTCATGGAGGAAAGTGCGCATGGTGACTGTTGTATTCAATCCCGATGCTTTTTCTGTGTTTCATCAACACTCTGATAGTCCACAGTTTTCACAATGCCACCAGATGTGCATCGGAAACTACTACTGGTCTTCCAGGGAACGATCAAAGCGTAGACTGTTTGAGACATTACTCCCATGGAGGAAAGTGCGCATGGTGACTGTTGTATTCAATCCCGATGCAATTTCTGTGTTTCATCAACACTCTGATAGTCCACAGATTACAGAATGCCACCAGATGTGCATCGCAAACTACTACTGGTCTTCCAGGGAACGATCAAAGCGTACACTGTTCGAGACATACTTCCCGTGGAGGAATATGCGCATGGTGACTGTTGTATTCAATCCCGATGCAATTTATGTGATTCATCAACACTCTAATAGTCCACAGATTACAGAATGCCACCAGATGTGCATCGGAAACTACTACTGGTCTTCCAGGGAGCGATCAAAGCGTTGACTGTTTGAGACATTACTCCCATAGAGAAAAGTGCGCATGGTGACTGTTGTATTCAATTCCGATGCAATTTCTGTGTTTCATCAACACTCTGATAGTCCACAGATTACAGAATGCCACCAGATGTGCATCGGAAACTACTACTGGTCTTCCAGGGAACGATTAAAGCGTAGACTGTTTCAGACATTACTCCCATAGAGAAAAGTGCGCATGGTGACTGTTGTATTCAATCCCGATGCAACTTCTGTGTTTCATCAACACTCTGATAGTCCACAGATTACAGAATGCCACCAGATGTGCATCGGAAACTACTACGGGTCTTCCAGGGAACGATCAAAGCGTACACTGATTGAGAATTACTCCCGTGGCAGAAACTGCGCTTGGTGATTCTTGTATTCAATCCCGATTCAATTTCTGTGTTTCATCAACACTCTGATAGACCACAGATTGCAGAATGCCTCCAGATGTGCATCGGAAACTACTACTGGTCTTACAGGGAACGATCAAAGCGTAGACTGTTTGAGACGTTACTCCCATGGACGAAAGTGCGCATGGTGACTGTTGTATTCAATCCCGATGCATTTTCTGTGTTTCATCATCACTCTGATAGTCCACAGATTACAGAATGCCTTTAGATGTGCATCGGTAACTGCTACTGGTCTTCCTGGCAACGATAAATAGAAGACCCTTAGAGACCTCCCATGGATGAATGTGCGCATGGTGACTGTTGTATTCAACCCCGTTGCAATATCTGTGTTTCATCAACATTCTGATAGTCCACAGATTACAGAATGCCACCAGATGTCATCGGAAACTACTACTGGTCTTCCAGGGAACGATCAAAGTGTAGACTGTTTGAGACATTACTCCCGTGGAGGAAAGAGCGCATGGCGACTGTTGTATTCAATCCCGATGCAATTTCTTTGTTTCATCAAAACTCTGATAATCCACAAATTACTGAATGCCACCAAATGTGCATCGGAAATTACTACTAGTCTTCCAGGGAACGATCAAAGCGTAAACTGTTTCAGACATTACTCCGATGGAGGAAAGTGCGGATGGTGACTGTTGTATTCAATTCCGATGCAATTTCTGTGTTTCATCAACACTCTGATAGTCCACAGATTACAGAATTCCACCAGATGTGCATCGCAAACTACTACCGGTCTTCCAGGGAACGATCAATGGATAGACAGTTTGAGATATATCTCCCGTGTAGGAAAGTGCGCATGGTGACTGTTGTATTCAATCCCGATGCAATTTCTGTGTTTCATCAACACTCTGATAGTCCCCAGATTACAGAATGCCACCTGATGTGCAACGGAAACTACTACTGGTCTTCCAGGGAACGATCAAAGCGTAGACTGTTTGAGAATTCCCCCGTTAAGGAAAGTGCGCATGGTGACTGTTGTATTCAATCCCGATGCAATTTCTGTGTTTCATCAACACTCTGATAGTCCACAGATTACAGAATGCCACCAGATGTGCATCGCAAACTACTACTGGTCTTCCAGGGAACGATCAAAGCGTGCACTGTTTGAGACATTACTCCTATGGAGGAAAGTGCGCATGGTGACTGTTGTATTCAATCCCGATGCAATTTCTGTGTTTCATCAACACTCTGATAGTCCACAGATTACAGAATGCCACCAGATGTGCATCGCAAACTACTACTTGTCTTCCAGGGAACGATCTAAGCGTAGACTGTTCGAGACATACCTCCCGTGGATGAATGTGCGCATGGTGACTGTTGTATTCAATCCCGATGCAATTTCTGTGTTTCATCAACACTCTGATAGTCCACAGATTACAGAATGCCACCAGATATCCATCGGAAACTACTACTGGTCTTCCATGGAACGATCAAAGCGTAGACTGTTTCAGACATTACTCCCATAGAGGAAAGTGCGCATGGTGACTGTTGTATTCAATCCCGATGCAACTTCTGTGTTTCATCAACACTCTGATAGTCCACAGATTACAGAATGCCACCAGATGTGCATCGGAAACTACTACGGGTCTTCCAGGGAACGATCAAAGCGTAGACTGATTGAGAATTACTCCCGTGGAAGAAACTGCGCTTGGTGATTCTTGTATTCAATCCCGATTCAATTTCTGTGTTTCATCAACACTCTGATAGACCACAGATTGCAGAATGCCTCCAGATGTGCATCGGAAACTACTACTGGTCTTCCAGGGAACGATCAAAGCGTAGACTGTTTGAGACATTACTCCCATGGACGAATGTGCGCATGGTGACTGTTGTATTCAATCCCGATGCAATTTCTTTGTTTCATCAACACTCTGATAGTCCACAGATTACAGAATGCCACCAGATGTGCATCGCAAACTACTAATGGTCTTCCAGGGAACGAACAAAGCGTGCACTGTTTGAGACATTACTCCCATGGAGGAAAGTGTGCATGGTGACTGTTGTATTCAATTCCGATGCAATTTCTGTGTTTCATCAACACTCTGATACTCCACAGATTACAGAATGCCACCAGATGTGCATCGCAAACTACTACTGGTCTTCCAGGGAATGATCAAAGCGTAGACTGTTTGAGACATTACTCCCATGGTGGAAAGTGCGCATGGTGACTGTTGTATTCAATCCCGATGCAATTTCTGTGTTTCATCAACACTCTGATAGTCCACAGATTACAGAATTCCACCAAATGTGAATCGAAAATTACTACTGGTCTTCCAGGGAACGATCAAAGCGTAGACTGTTTCAGACATTACTCCCATGGAGGAAAGTGCGCATAGTGACTGTTGTATTCAACCCCGTTGCAATTTCTGTGTTTCATCAACACTCTGATAGACCACAGATTGCAGAATGCCTCCAGATGTGCATCGGAAACTACTACTGGTCTTCCAGGGAACGATCAAAGCGTAGACTGTTTGAGACATTACTCCCAGGGACGAAAGTGCGCATGGTGACTGTTGTATTCAATCCCGATGCATTTTCTGTGTTTCATCATCACTCTGATAGTCCACAGATTACAGAATGCCTTTAGATGTGCATCGGTAACTGCTACTGGTCTTCCTGGCAACGATAAAAGAGAAGACTCTTAGAGACCTCCCATAGATGAATGTGCGCATGGTGACTGTTGTATTCAACCCCGTTGCAATATCTGTGTTTCATCAACACTCTGATAGTCCACAGATTACAGAATGCCACCAGATGTCATCGGAAACTACTACTGGTCTTCCAGGGAACGATCAAAGTGTAGACTGTTTGAGACATTACTCCCGTGGAGGAAAGAGCGCATGGCGACTGTAGTATTCAATCCCGATGCAATTTCTTTGTTTCATCAACACTCTGATAATCCACAAATTACTGAATGCCACCAAATGTGCATCGGAAATTACTACTAGTCTTCCAGGGAACGATCAAAGCGTAAACTGTTTCAGACATTACTCCGATGGAGGAAAGTGCGGACGGTGAGTGTTGTATTCAATCCCGATGCAATTTCTGTGTTTCATCAACACTCTGATAGTCCACGGATTACAGAATTCCACCAGATGTGCATCGCAAACTACTACTGGTCTTCCAGGGAACGATCAATGCGTAGACTGTTTGAGACATATCTCCCGTGTAGGAAAGTGCGCATGGTGACTGTTGTATTCAATCCCGATGCAATTTCTGTGTTTCATCAACACTGTGATAGTCCCCAGATTACAGAATGCCACCTGATGTGCAACGGAAACTACTACTGGTCTTCCAGGGAACGATCAAAGCGTAGACTGTTTGAGAATTACTCCGTTAAGGAAAGTGCGCATGGTGACTGTTGTATTCAATCCCGATGCAATTTCTGTGTTTCATCAACACTCTGATAGTCCACAGATTACAGAATGAAACCAGATGTGCATCGCAAACTACTACTGGTCTTCCAGGGAACGATCAAAGCGTGCACTGTTTGAGACATTACTCCCATGGAGGAAAGTGCGCATGGTGACTGTTGTATTCAATCCCGATGCAATTTCTGTGTTTCATCAACACTCTGATAGTCCACAGATTACAGAATGCCACCAGATGTGCATCGCAAACTACTACTTGTCTTCCAGGGAACGATCAAAGCGTAGACTGTTCGAGACATACCTCCTGTGGATGAATGTGCGCATGGTGACTGTTGTATTCAATCCCGATGCAATTTCTGTGTTTCATCAACACTCTGATAGTCCACAGATTACAGAATGCCACCAGATATCCATCGGAAACTACTACTGGTCTTCCATGGAACGATCAAAGCGTAGACTGTTTCAGACATTACTCCCACAGAGGAAAGTGCGCATGGTGACTGTTGTATTCAATCCCGATGCAAATTCTGTGTTTCATCAACACTCAGATAGTCCACAGATTACAGAATGCCACCAGATGTGCATCGGAAACTACTACGGGTCTTCCAGGGAACGATCAAAGCGTAGACTGAAAGAGAATTACTCCCGTGGAAGAAACTGCGCTTGGTGATTCTTGTATTCAATCCCGATTCAATTTCTGTGTTTCACCAACACTCTGATAGACCACAGATTGCAGAATGCCTCCAGATGTGCATCGGAAACTACTACTGGTCTTCCAGGGAACGATCAAAGCGTAGACTGTTTGAGACATTACTCTCGTGGAGGAAAGAGCGCATTGCGACTGTTGTATTCAGTCCCCAAGCAATTTATGTGTTTCATCAACACTCTGAGAGTCCCCAGACTACAGAATGCCACCAGATGTGCAACGGAAACTACTACTGGTCTTCGAGGGAACGATCAAAGCGTGGACTGTTTGAGAATTACTCCCGTGAAGGAAAGTGGGCATGGTGACTGTTGTATTCAATCCCGATGCAATTTCTGTGTTTCATCAACACTCTGATAGTCCACAGATTACAGAATGCCACCAGATGTGCATCGCAAACTACTACTTGTCTTCCAGGGAACGATCAAAGCGTAGACTGTTCGAGACATACCTCCTGTGGATGAATGTGCGCATGGTGACTGTTGTATTCAATCCCGATGCAATTTCTGTGTTTCATCAACACTCTGATAGTCCACAGATTACAGAATGCCACCAGATATCCATCGGAAACTACTACTGGTCTTCCATGGAACGATCAAGGCGTAGACTGTTTCAGACATTACTCCCACAGAGGAAAGTGCGCATGGTGACTGTTGTATTCAATCCCGATGCAAATTCTGTGTTTCATCAACACTCAGATAGTCCACAGATTACAGAATGCCACCAGATGTGCATCGGAAACTACTACGGGTCTTCCAGGGAACGATCAAAGCGTAGACTGAAAGAGAATTACTCCCGTGGAAGAAACTGCGCTTGGTGATTCTTGTATTCAATCCCGATTCAATTTCTGTGTTTCACCAACACTCTGATAGACCACAGATTGCAGAATGCCTCCAGATGTGCATCGGAAACTACTACTGGTCTTCCAGGGAACGATCAAAGCGTAGACTGTTTGAGACATTACTCTCGTGGAGGAAAGAGCGCATTGCGACTGTTGTATTCAGTCCCCAAGCAATTTATGTGTTTCATCAACACTCTGAGAGTCCCCAGACTACAGAATGCCACCAGATGTGCAACGGAAACTACTACTGGTCTTCGAGGGAACGATCAAAGCGTGGACTGTTTGAGAATTACTCCCGTGAAGGAAAGTGGGCATGGTGACTGTTGTATTCAATCCCGATGCAATTTCTGTGTTTCATCAACACTCTCTTAGTCCACAGATTACAGAATGCATCTAGATGTGCATCGGAAACTACTACTGGTCTTCCAGGGAACGATCAAAGCGTAGAATATTTGAGACATTACTTCCATGGAGGAAAGTCCGCATGGTGCCTATTGTATTCAATCCCGATGCATTTTCTGTGTTTCATCAACACTCTGATAGTCCACAGATTACAGAATGTCACCAGATGGGCATCGGAAACTACTACTGGTCTTCCTGGGAACGATCAAATCGTAGACTGTTTGTGATATTACTCCCATAGAGGAAAGTGCATTTGGTGACTGTTGTAGTCAATCCCGAAGCAATTTCTGTGTTTCATCAACACTTTGAAGGTCCACAGATTACCGATTGTCTCCAGTTGTGCATCGGAAACTACTACTGGTCTTCCTGGGAACGATCAAAGCGTAGACTGTTTGAGAATTACTCCCATTCAGAAAAGTGCGGATGGTGACTGTTGTATTCACTCCCGATGCAATTTCTGTGTTCCATCAACAGTCTGATAGTCCACAGATTACAGAATGCCTCCAGATGTGCATTGGAAACTACTACTGCTCTTCCAGAGAACGATAAAAGCGTAAACTCTTTGAGACATTACTCCCATGGAGAAAAGTTCGCATGCTGACTGTTGTATTGAATCCCGAGGCAATTTTAGTGTTTCATCATCACTCTGATAGCCCACAGATTACAGAATTCCTCCTGATGTGCATCGGAAACTACTACTGGTCTTCCAGGGACAGACAAAAGGGTAGACTGTTAGAAACATTACTCCCATGGAGGAAAGTGCGCATTGTGCCTGTTGTATTCGATCCCGATGCAATTTCTGTGTTTCATCAACACTCTGATAGTCCACAGATTACAGAGTGCCTCCAGATGTGCATCGGAAACTAACACTGGTCTTCCAGCGAATGATCAAAGCGTAGACGGTTTGAGACATACCCCCCGTGGAAGAAAGTGCCCAAGGTGACTGTTGTATTCAATCCCGATGCAATTTCTGTTTTTCATCAACACTCTGATAGTCCACAGATTACATAATGAGTCCAGATGTGCATCGTAAACTACTACTGGTCTTCCAGCTAATGATCCAAGGGTAGACTGTTTGAGAATTACTCCCATGGAGGAAAGTGGGCATGGTGACTGTTGTATTCAATCCCGATGCAATTTCTGCGATTCATCAACACTCTGATAGTCCACAGATAACAGAATGCTAGCAGACGTGCATCGGAAGCTACTACTGGTCTCCCAGGTAACGATCAAGGCGTAGACTGTTTGAGACATTACTCCCGTGAAGGAAAGTGCGCATGGTGACTGTTGTATTCAATCCCGATGCAATTTCTGTGTTTCATCAACACTCCGATAGTCCACAGATTACAGAATGCCACCAGATGTGCATCGGAAACTACTACTGGTCTTCCAGGCAACGATCAAAGCGTAGACTGTTTGAGACATTACTCCCGTGGAGGAAAGAGCTCATGGCGACTGTTGTATTCAATCCCGATGCAACCTTTTGTGTTTCATCAACACTCTGATAGTCCAAAGATTACAGAACGAAACCAGATGTGCATCGGAAATTACTACTGGTCTTCAAGGGAACGATCAAAGCGTAGACTGTATCAGACATTACTCCCATGGAGGAAAGTGCACATGGTGACTTTTGTATTCAATCCCAATGCAATTTCTGTGTTTCATCAACACTCTGATAGTCCACAGATAACATAATGAGTCCAGATGTGCATCGTAAACTACTACTGGTCTTCCAAGGAATGATCAAATGGTAGACTGTTTGAGAATTACTCCCATGGAGGAAAGTGGGCATGGTGACTGTTGTATTCAATCCCGATGCAATTTCTGTGTTTCATCAACACTCTGATAGTCCACAGGTTACAGAATGCAACCAGATGTGCACCGGAAATTGCTACTGGCCTTTCAGGGAACGATCAAAGCGTAGACTGTTAGAGACATTACTCCCGTGGAGGAAAGTGCGCATGGCGACAGTTGTACTCAATCCCGAAGCAATATCTGTGTTTCATCAACACTCTGATAGTCTACAGATTACAGAATGCCTCCAGATGTGCATCTGAAACTACAACTGGTCTTCCAGGGAACGATCAAAGCGTATACTGTTTGAGACATTACTCCCATGGAGGAAATTGCACATGATGACTGTTGTATTCAATTCCGATGCAATTTCTGTGTTTCATCAACACTCTGATAGTCCACAGATTACAGAATGCCATCAGACGTGCATCGGAAGCTACTACTGGTCTTCCAGATAACGATCAAAGCGTAGACTCTTTGAGACATTAATCCCGTGGAGGAAAGTGCTCATGGTGACTGTTGTGTTCAATCCTGATGCAATTTCTGTGTTTCATCAACACTCCGATAGCCCACTGGTTACAGAATGCCACCAGATGTGCATCGGAAACTACTACTGGTCTTCCAGGCAACGATCAAAGCGTAGACTGTTTGAGACATTACTCCCGTGGAGGAAAGTGCTCATGGCGACTGTTGTATTAAATCCCGATGCAATGTCTGTGTTTCATCAACACTCTGATAGTCCAAAGATTACAGAATGCCACTAGATGTGCATCTGAAATTACTACTGGTCTTCAAGGGAACGATCAAAGCGTAGACTGTTTCAGAAATTACTCCCATGGAGGAAAGTGCACATGGTGACTTTCGTATTCAATCCCCATGCAATTTCTGTGTCTCATCAACACTCTGATAGTCCACAGATTACAGAATACCACCAGATGTGCATCGCAAACTACTACTGGTCTTCCAGGGAACGATCAAAGCGTAGACTGTTCGAGACATACCTCCTATGGAGGAAAGTTCGCATGGTGACTGTTGTATTTAATCCCGATGCAATTTCCGTGTTTCATCAACACTCTGATAGTCCACAAATTACAGAACGCCACCAGATGTGCATCGGAAACTACTACTGGTCTTCCAGGGAACGATCAAAGCGGGGACTGTTTGAGACATTCTTCCCATTGAGGAAAGTGCACATGCTGACTGTTATATTCCATCACGAGGCCATTTCTGTGTTTCGTCAACACTCTGATAGTCCACAGATTAAAGAATGCCACCAGATGTGCATCAGAAACTACTACTAGTCTTCCAGGGAACGATCAAATCGTAGACTGTTTGAGACATTACTCCCATAGAGGAAAGTGCGCATGGTGACTGTTGTATTCAATTCCGATGCAATTTCTGTGTTTCATCAACACTCTGATAGTCCACAGATTACAGAATGCCACCAGATGTTTATCGCAAACTACTACTATTCTTCCAGGAAACGATCAAAGCGTAGACTGTTTGAGACATTACTCATATGGAGGAAAGTGCGCATGGTGACTGTTGTATTCAATCCCGATGCAATTTCTGTGTTTCATCAACACTCTGATAGTCCACAGATTAAAGAATGCCACCATATGTGCATCGGAAACTACTACTGGTCTTCCAGGGAACGATCAAAGCGTAGACTGTTGGAGACATTACTCCCGAGGAGGAAAGAGCGCATGGCGACTGTTGTATTCAATCCCGATGCAATTTCTGTGTTTCATCAACACTCTGATAGTCCACAGATTACAGAATGCCACCAAATGTGAATCGAAAATTACTACTGGTCTTCCAGGGAACGATCAAAGCGTAGACTGTTTCAGACATTACTCCCTTGGAGGAAAGTGCGCATGGTGACTGTTGTATTCAACCCCGTTGCAATTTCTGTGTTTCATCAACACTCTGATAGTCCACAGATTACAGAATGCCACCAGATGTGCATCGGAAACTACTACTGGTCTTCCAGGGAACGATCAAAGCGTAGACTGTTTGAGACATTACTTCCATGGAGGAAAGTCCGCATAGTGCCTATTGTATTCAATCCCGATGCATTTTCTGTGTTTCATCAACACTCTGATTGTCCACAGATTACAGAATGTCACCAGATGGGCATCGGAAACTACTACTGGTCTTCCTGGGAACGATCAAAGCGTAGACTGTTTGAGAATTACTCCCATTCAGAAAAGTGCGGATGGTGACTGTTGTATTCACTCCCGATGCAATTTCTGTGTTCCATCAACAGTCTGATAGTCCACAGTTTACAGAATGCCTCCAGATGTGCATTGGAAACTACTACTACTGGTCTTCCAGAGAACGATAAAAGCGTAAACTCTTTGAGACATTACTCCCATGGAGAAAAGTTCGCATGCTGACTGTTGTATTGAATCCCGATGCAATTTTAGTGTTTCATCAACACTCTGATAGCCCACAGATTACAGAATTCCTCCAGATGTGCATCGGAAACTACTACTGGTCTTCCAGGGACCGACCAAAAGGGTAGTATGTTAGAGACATTACTCCCATGGAGGAAAGTGCGCATTGTGCCTGTTGTATTCAATCCCGATGCAATTTCTGTGTTTCATCAACACTCTGATAGTCCACAGATTACAGAATGCCTCCAGATGTGCATCGGAAACTAACACTGGTCTTCCAGCGAATGATCAAAGCGTAGACGGTTTGAGACATACCCCCCGTGGAAGAAAGTGCCCAAGGTGACTGTTGTATTCAATCAAGATGCAATTTCTGTTTTTCATCAACACGCTGATAGTCCACAGATTACATAATGAGTCCAGATGTGCATCGTAAACTACTACTGGTCTTCCAGCTAATGATCCAAGGGTAGACTGTTTGAGAATTACTCCCATGGAGGAAAGTGGCATGGTGACTGTTGTATTCAATCCCGATGCAATTTCTGTGTTTCATCAACACTCTGATAGTCCACAGATATCAGAATGCTAGCAGACGGGCATCGGAAGCTACTACTGGTATCCCAGGTAACGATCAAGGCGTAGACTGTTTGAGACATTACTCCCGTGGAGGAAAGTGCGCATGATGACAGTTGTATTCAATCCCGATGCAATTTCTGTGTTTCAACAACACTCCGATAGTCCACAGGTTACAGAACGCCACCAGATGTGCATCGGAAACTACTACTGGTCTTCCAGGCAACGATCAAAGCGTAGACTGTTTGAGACATTACTCCCGTGGAGGAAAGAGCTCATGGCGACTGTTGTATTCAATCCCGATGCAATTTTTTGTGTTTCATCAACACTCTGATGGTCCAAAGATTACAGAATGAAACCAGATGTGCATCGGAAATTACTACTGGTCTTCAAGGGAACGATCAAAGCGTAGACTGTTTCAGACATTACTCCCATGGAGGAATGTGCACATGGTGACTGTTGTATTCAATCCCGATGCAATTTCTGTGTTTCATCAACCCTCTGATAGTCCACAGATTACAAAATAAGTCCAGATGTGCATCGTAAACTACTACTGGTCTTCCAAGGAATGATCAAATGGTAGACTGTTTGAGAATTACTCCCATGGAGGAAAGTGGGCATGGTGACTGTTGTATTCAATCCCGATGCAATTTCTGTGTTTCATCAAGACTCTGATAGTCCACAGGTTACAGAATGCAACCAGATGTGCACCGGAAATTACTACTGGTCTTCCAGGGAACGATCAAAGCGTAGACTGTTAGAGACATTACTCCCGTGGAGGAAAGTGCGCATGGCGACAGTTGTACTCAATCCTGAAGCAATATCTGTGTGTCATCAACACTCAGATAGTCTACAGATTACAGAATGCCTCCAGATGTGCATCGGAAACTACTACTGGTCTTCCAGGGAATGATCAAAGCGTATACTGTTTGAGACATTACTCCCATGGAGGAAAGTGCACATGATGACTGTTGTATTCAATTCCGATGCAATTTCTGTGTTTCATCAACACTCTGATAGTCAACAGATTACAGAATGCCACCAGACGTGCATCGGAAGCTACTACTGGTCTTCCAGGTAACGATCAAAGGGTAGACTGTTTGAGACATTAATCCCGTGGAGGAAAGTGCTCATGGTGACTATTGTATTCAATCCCGATGCAATTTCTGTGCTTCATCAACACTCTGATAGTCCACAGGTTACAGAATGCCACCAGATGTGCATCAGAAACTACTACTGGTCTTCCAGGGAACGATCAAAGCGTAGACTGTTTGAGACATTAGTCACGTGGAGGAAAGTCCGCATGGCGACTGTTGTATTCAATCCCGATTCAATTTCTGTGTTTCATCAACACTCTGATAGTCCACAGATTACAGAATGCCACCAGATGTGCATCGGAAATTACTACTGGTCTTCAAGGGAACGATCAAAGCGTAGACTGTTTCAGACATTACTCCCATGGAGGAAAGTGCGCATGGTGACTGTTGTATTCAATCACGATGCAATTTCTGTGTTTCATCAACACTCTGATAGTCCACAGCTTACAGAATGCCACCAGATAGGCATCGCAAGCTACTACTGGCCTTCCAGGGAACGATCAAAGCGTAGACTGTTCGAGACATTACTCCCGTGGAGGAAAGTGCGCATGGTGACTGTTGTATTCAATCCCGATGCAATTTTTGTGTTTCATCAACACTCTGATGGTCCACAGATTACATAATGAGTCCAGATGTGCATCGTAAACTACGACTGGTCTTCCAGGGAATGATCAAAGCGTAGACTGTTTGAGAATTACTCCCATGGAGGAAAGTGGGCATGGTGACTGTTGTATTCAATCCCGAGGCAATTTCTGTGTTTCATCAACACTCTGATAGTCCACAGGTTACAGAATGCCACCAGATGTGCATCGGAAACTAATACTGGTCTTCCAGGGAACGATCAAAGCGTAGACTGTTTGAGACATTACTCCCATAGAGGAAAGTGCGCATGCTGACTGTTGTATTCAATCCCGAGGAAATTTCTGTGTTTCATCAACACTTTGAAGGTCCACAGATTACAGATTGTCTCCAGATGTGCATCGGAAACTACTACTGGTCTTCCTGGGAACGATCAAAACGTAGACTGTTTGAGAATTACTCCCATGGGGGAAAGTACGCATGGTAACACCTTGTATTCAATCCCGATGCAATTTCTGTGTTTCATCAACACTTTGAAGGTCCACAGATTACAGAATGCCACCAGATGTGCATCGGAAACTACTTCTGGTCTTCCAGGGAACGATCAAAGCGTAGACTGTTTGAGACATACCTCCCGTGGAGGAAAGTGCTCATGGTGACTGTTGTATTCAATCCCGATGCAATTTCTGTGTTTCATGAACACTCTGATAGTCCACAGATTACAGAATGCCACCAGATGTGCATCGGAAACTACTACTGGTCTTCCAGGGAACGATCATAGCGTAGACTGTTTGGGAATTACTCCCGTGGAGGAAAGAGCGCATGGTGAATGTTGTATTCAATCCCGATGCAATTTCTGTGTTTCATCAACACTCTGATAGTCCACAGATTACAGAATGCCTCCAGATGTGCATCGGAAACTACTACTGGTCTTCCAGGCAACGATCAAAGCGTAGACTGTTTGAGACATTACTCCCATGGAGGAAAGTTCGCATGGTGACTGTTGTATTCAATCCCGATGCAATTTCTGTGTTTCATCAACACTCTCTTAGTCCACAGATTACAGAATGCCTCTAGATGTGCATCGGAAACTACTACTGGTCTTCCAGGGAACGATCAAAGCGTACACTGTTTGAGACATTACTCCCATGGAGGAAAGTGCGCATGGTGACTGTTGTATTTAATCCCGATGCAATTTCTGTGTTTCATCAACACTCAGTTAGTCCACAGATTTCAGAATGCCTCCAGATGTGCATCAGAAATTTCTTCTGGTCTTCCAGGGACGATCAAAGCTTAGACTGTATGAGACATTTTTCCCACGGAGGAAAGTGCGCATTGTGAATGTTGTATTCAATCCCGATGCATTTTCTGTGTTTCATCAACACTCTGATAGTCCACAGATTACAGAATGTCACCTGATGTGCATCGGAAACTACTACTGGTCTTCCTGGGAACGATCAAATAGTAGACTGTTTGTGACATTACTCCCATGGAGGAAAGTGCATTTGGTGACTGTTGTAGTCAATCCCGAGGAAATTTCTGTGTTTCATCAACACTTTGAAGGTCCACAGATTACAGATTGTCTCCAGTTGTGCATCGGAAACTACTACTGGTCTTCCTGGGAACGATCAAAGCGTAGACTGTTTGAGGATTACTGCCATTCAGGAAAGTGCGGATGGTGACTGTTGTATTCACTCCCGATGCAATTTCTGTGTTCCATCAACAGTCTGATAGTCCACAGATTACAGAATGCCTCCAGATGTGTATCGGAAACTACTACTGGTCTTCCAGGGAACGATCAAAGCGTAAACTCTTTGAGACATTACTCCCATGGAGAAAAGTTCGCATGGTGACTGTTGTATTGAATCCCGATGCAGTTTTGTTGTTTCATCAACACTCTGATAGCCCACAGATTACAGAATTCCTCCAGATGTGCATCGGAAACTACTACTGGTCTTCCAGGGACCGACCAAAGGGTAGACTGTTAGAGACATTACTCCCTAGGTGGAAAGTGCACATTGTGCCTGTTGTATTCAATCCCGATGCAATTTCTGTGTTTCATCAACACTCCGACAGTCCACAGATTACGGAATGCATCCAGATGTACATCGGAAACTAACACTGGTCTTCCAGCGAATGATCAAAGCGTAGACGGTTTGAGACATACCTCCCATGGAAGAAAGTGCCCAAGGGGACTGTTGTATTCAATCCCGATGCAATTTCTGTGTTTCATCAACACTCTGATAGTCCACAGATTACATAATGAGTCCAGATGTGCATCGTAACCTACTACTAGTCTTCCAGGGAATGATCAAAGCGTAGACTGTTTGAGACATTACTCCCATGGAGGAAAGTGCACATGATGACTGTTGTATTCAATTCCGATGCAATTTCTGTGTTTCATCAACACTCTGATAGTCCACAGATTACAGAATGCCACCAGACGTGCATTGGAAGCTACTACTGGTCTTCCAGGTAACGATCGAAGCGTAGACTGATTGAGACATTAATCATTTGGAGGAAAGTGCTCATGGTGACTGTTGTATTCAATCCCGATGCAATTTCTGTGTTTCATCAACACTCCGATAGTCCACAGGTTACAGAATGCCACCAGATGTGCATCGGAAACCACTACTGGTCTTCCAGGCAACGATCAAAGCGTAGACTGTTTGAGACATTACTCCCGTGGAGGGAAGTGCACATGGCGACTGTTGTATTCAATCCCGATGCAATTTCTGTGTTTCATCAACACTCTGATAGTCCACAGATTACAGAATGCCACTAGATGTGCATCGGAAATTACTACTGGTCTTCAAGGGAACGATCAAAGCGTAGACTGTTTCAGACATTACTCCCATGGAGGAAAGTGCACAAGGTGACTGTTGTATTTAATCCCGATGCAATTTCTGTGTTTCATCAACACTTTGATAGTCCACAGATTACAGAACGCCACCAGATGTGCATCGGAAACTACTACTGGTCTTCCAGGGAACGATCAAAACGTAAACTGTTTGAGAATTACTCCCATGGAGGAAAGTACGCATGGTGAGTGTTGTATTCAATCACGATGCAATTTCTGTGTTTCATCAACACTCTGATAGTCCACAGATTACAGAATGCCACCAGACGTGCATCGGAAGCTTCTTCTGGTCTCCCAGGTAACGATCAAAGCGTAGTCTGTTTGAGACATTACTCCCGTGGAGGAAAGTTCGCATGGTGACTGTTGTATTCAATCCCGAGGCAATTTCTGTGTTTCATCAACACTCTGATAGTCCACAGGTTACAGAATGCCACCAGATGTGCATCGGAAACTAATACTGGTCTTCCAGGGAACGATCAAAGCGTAGACTGTTTGAGACATTACTCCCGTGGAGGAAAGTGCGCATGGCGACAGTTGTACTCAATCCCGATGCAATATCTGTGTTTCATCAACACTCTGATAGTCCACAGATTACAGAATGCCACCAGATGTGCATCGGAAATTACTACTGGTCTTCAAGGGAACGATCAAAGCGTAGACTGTTTCAGACATTACTCCCATGGAGGAAAGTGCGGATGGCGACTGTTGTATTCAATCCCGATGCAATTTCTGTGTTTCATCAACACTCTGATAGTCCACAGATTACAGAATGCCACCAGATGTGCATCGGAAATTACTACTGGTCCTCAAGGGAACGATCAAAGCGTAGACTGTTTCAGGCATTACTCCCATGGAGGAAAGTGCGCATGGTGAGTGTTGTATTCAATCACGATGCAATTTCTGTGTTTCATCAACACTCTGATAGTCCACAGATTACAGAATGCCACCAGATGTGCATCGCACACTTCTACTGGCCTTCCAGGGAACGATCAAAGCGTAGACTGTTCGTGACATTACTCCCGTGGAGGAAAGTGCGCATGGTGACTGTTGTATTCAATCCCGATGCAATTTCTGTGTTTCATCAACACTCTGATAGTCCACAGATTACGTAATGAGTCCAGATGTGCATCGTAAACTACTACTGGTCTTCCAGGGAATGATCAAAGCGTAGACTGTTTGAGAATTACTAGCATGGAGGAAAGTGGGCATGGTGACTGTTGTATTCAATCCCGATGCAATTTCTGAGTTTCATAAACACTCTGATAGTCCACAGATTACAGAATGCCACCAGACGTGCATCGGAAGCTTCTACTGGTCTCCCAGGTAACGATCAAAGCGTAGTCTGTTTGAGACATTACTCCCGTGGAGGAAAGTTCGCATGGTGACTGTTGTATTCAATCCCGAGGCAATTTCTGTGTTTCATCAACACTCTGATAGTCCACAGGTTACAGAATGCCACCAGATGTGCATCGGAAACTAATACTGGTCTTCCAGGGACCGACCAAATGGTAGACTGTTACAGACATTACTCCCATGGAGGAAGGTGCACATTGTGCCTGTTGTATTCAATCCCGATGCAATTTCTTTGTTTCATCAACACTCCGACAATCCACAGATTACGGAATGCATCCAGATGTACATCGGAAACTAACACTGGTCTTCCAGCGAATGATCAAAGCGTAGACGGTTTGAGACATACCTCCCGTGGAAGAAAGAGCCCAAGATGACTGTTGTATTCAATCCCGATGCACTTTCTGTGTTTCATCAACACTCTGATAGTCCACAGATTACATAATGAGTCCAGATGTGCATCGTAAACTACTACTAGTCTTCCAGGGAATGATCAAAGGGTAGACTGTTTGAGAATTACTCATATGGAGGAAAGTGGGCATGGTGACTGTTATATTCAATCCCGATGCAATTTCTGTGTTTCATCAACACTCTGATAGTCCACAGATTACAGAATGCCTCCAGATATGCATCGGAAACTACTACAGGTCTTCCAGGGAACGATCAAAGCGTAGACTGTTTGAGACATTATTCCCATGGAGGAAAGTGCACATGATGACTGTTGTATTCAATTCCGATGCAATTTCTGTGTTTCATCAACACTCTGATAGTCCACAGATTACAGAATGCTACCAGACGTGCATTGGAAGCTACTACTGGTCTTCCAGGTAACAATCGAAGCGTAGACTGTTTGAGACATTAATCATGTGGAGGAAAGTGCTCATGGTGACTGTTGTATTCAATCCCGATGCAATTTCTGTGTTTCATCAACATTCCGATAGTCCACAGGTTACAGAATGCCACCAGATGTGCATCGGAAACCACTACTGGTCTTCCAGGCAACGATCAAAGCGTAGACTGTTTGAGACATTACTCCCGTGGAGGGAAGTGCTCATGGCGACTGTTGTATTCAATCCCAATGCAATTTCTGTGTTTCATCAACACTCTGATAGTCCACAGATTACATTATGCCACCAGATGTGCATCGCAAACTACTACTGGTCTTCCAGGGAACGATCAAAGCGTAGACTGTTAGAGACATACCTCCCGTGGAGAAAAGTTCGCATGGTGACTGTTGTATTTATTCCCGATGCAATTTCTGTGTTTCATCAACACTCTGATAGTCCACAGATTACAGAACGCCACCAGATGTGCATCGGAAACTACTACTGGTCTTCCAGGGAACGATCAAAACGTAAACTGTTTGAGAATTACTCCCATGGAGGAAAGTACGCATGGTAACTGTCGTATTCAATCCCGATGCAATTTCTGTGTTTCATCAACACTCTGATAGTCCACAGATTACAGAATGCCACCAGATGTGCATCGCAAACTACTACTGGCCTTCCAGGGAACGATCAAAGCGTAGACTGTTCGAGACATTACTCCCGTGGAGGAAAGTGCGCATGGTGACTGTTGTATTCAATCCCGATGCAATTTCTGTGTTTCATCAACACTCTGATAGTCCACAGATTACATAATGAGTCCAGATGTGCATCGTAAACTACTACTGGTCTTCCAGGGAATGATCAAAGCGAAGACTGTTTGAGAATTACTAGCATGGAGGAAAGTGGGCATGGTGACTGTTGTATTCAATCCCGATGCAATTTCTGTGTTTCATAAACACTCTGATAGTCCACAGATTACAGAATGCCACCAGACGTGCATCGGAAGCTTCTACTGGTCTCCCAGGTAACGATCAAAGCGTAGTCTGTTTGAGACATTACTCCCGTGGAGGAAAGTTCGCATGGTGACTGTTGTATTCAATCCCGAGGTAATTTCTGTGTTTCATCAACACTCTGATAGTCCACAGGTTACAGAATGCCACCAGATGTGCATCGGAAACTAATACTGGTCTTCCAGGGACCGACCAAATGGTAGACTGTTAGAGACATTACTCCCATGGAGGAAGGTGCACATTGTGCCTGTTGTATTCAATCCCAATGCAATTTCTTTGTTTCATCAACACTCCGACAATCCACAGATTACGGAATGCATCCAGATGTACATCGGAAACTAACACTGGTCTTCCAGCGAATGATCAAAGCGTAGACGGTTTGAGACATACCTCCCGTGGAAGAAAGTGCCCAAGATGACTGTTGTATTCAATCCCGATGCAATTTCTGTGTTTCATCAACGCTCAGATAGTCCACAGATTACATAATGAGTCCAGATGTGCATCGTAAACTACTACTAGTCTTCCGGGGAATGATCAAAGGGTAGACTGTTTGAGAATTACTCATATGGAGGAAAGTGGGCATGGTGACTGTTGTATTCAATCCCGATGCAATTTCTGTGTTTCATCAACACTCTGATAGTCCACAGATTACAGAATGCCTCCAGATATGCATCGGAAACTACTACTGGTCTTCCAGGGAACGATCAAAGCGTAGACTGTTTGAGACATTACTCCCATGGAGGAAAGTGCACATGATGACTGTTGTATTCAATTCCGATGCAATTTCTGTGTTTCATCAACACTCTGATAGTCCACAGATTACAGAATGCCACCAGACGTGCATTGGAAGCTACTACTGGTCTTCCAGGTAACAATCGAAGCGTAGACTGTTTGAGACATTAATCATGTGGAGGAAAGTGCTCATGGTGACTGTTGTATTCAATCCCGATGCAATTTCTGTGTTTCATCAACATTCCGATAGTCCACAGGTTACAGAATGCCTCCAGATGTGCATCGGAAACCACTACTGGTCTTCCAGGCAACGATCAAAGCGTAGACTGTTTGAGACATTACTCCCGTGGAGGGATGTGCTCATGGCGACTGTTGTATTCAATCCCAATGCAATTTCTGTGTTTCATCAACACTCTGATAGTCCACAGATTACATAATGCCACCAGATGTGCATCGCAAACTACTACTGGTCTTCCAGGGAACGATCAAAGCGTAGACTGTTCGACACATACCTCCCGTGGAGAAAAGTTTGCATGGTGACTGTTGTATTTATTCCCGATGCAATTTCTGTGTTTCATCAACACTCTGATAGTCCACAGATTACAGAACGCCACCAGATGTGCATCGGAAACTACTACGGGTCTTCCAGGGAACGATCAAAACGTAAACTGTTTGAGAATTACTCCCATGGAGGAAAGTACGCATGGTAACTGTTGTATTCAATCCCGATGCAATTTCTGTGTTTCATCAACACTCTGATAGTCCACAGATTACAGGATGCCACCAGATGTGCATCGCAAACTACTACTGGCCTTCCAGGGAACGATCAAAGCGTAGACTGTTCGAGACATTACTCCCGTGGAGGAAAGTGCGCATGGTGACTGTTGTATTCAATCCCGATGCAATTTCTGTGTTTCATCAACACTCTGATAGTCCACAGATTACAGAATGCCACCAGATGTGCATCGGAAATTACTACCGGTCTTCAAGGAAACGATCAAAGCGTAGACTGTTTCAGGCATTACTCCCATGGAGGAAAGTGCGCATGGTGAGTGTTGTATTCAATCACGATGCAATTTCTGTGTTTCATCAACACTCTGATAGTCCACAGATTACAGAATGCCACCAGATGTGCATCGCAAACTACTACTGGTCTTCCAGGGAACGATCAAAGCGTAGACTGTTTAAGACAGTACTCCCGTGGAGGAAAGTGCGCATGGCGACAGTTGTACTCAATCCCGATGCAATATCTGTGTTTCATCAACACTCTGATAGTCCACAGATTACAGAATGCCACCAGATGTGCATCGGAAATTACCACTGGTCTTCAAGGGAACGATCAAAGCGTAGACTGTTTCAGACATTACTCCCATGGAGGGAAGTGCGGATGGTGACTGTTGTATTCAATCCCGATGCAATTTCTGTGTTTCATCAACACTCTGATAGTCCACAGATTACAGAATGCCACCAGATGTGCATCGGAAATTACTACCGGTCTTCAAGGGAACGATCAAAGCGTAGACTGTTTCAGGCATTACTCCCATGGAGGAAAGTGCGCATGGTGAGTGTTGTATTCAATCACGATGCAATTTCTGTGTTTCATCAACACTCTGATAGTCCACAGATTACAGAATGCCACCAGATGTGCATCGCAAACTACTACTGGCCTTCCAGGGAACGATCAAATCGTAGACTGTTCGAGACATTACTCCCGTGGAGGAAAGTGCGCATGGTGACTGTTGTATTCAATCCCGATGCAATTTCTGTGTTTCATCAACACTCTGATAGTCCACAGATTACATAATGAGTCCAGATGTGCATCGTAAACTACTACTGGTCTTCCAGGGAATGATCAAAGCGTAGACTGTTTGAGAATTACTAGCATGGAGGAAAGTGGGCATGGTGACTGTTGTATTCAATCCCAATGCAATTTCTGTGTTTCATCAACACTCTGATAGTCCACAGATTACAGAATGCCACCAGATGTGCATCGGAAATTACTACTGGTCTTCAAGGGAACGATCAAAGCGTAGACTGTTTCAGGCATTACTCCCATGGAGGAAAGTGCGCATGGTGAGTGTTGTATTCAATCACGATGCAATTTCTGTGTTTCATCAACACTCTGATAGTCCACAGATTACAGAATGCCACCAGATGTGCATCGCAAACTACTACTGGCCTTCCAGGGAACGATCAAAGCGTAGACTGTTCGAGACATTACTCCCGTGGAGGAAAGTGCGCATGGTGACTGTTGTATTCAATCCCGATGCAATATCTGTGTTTCATCAACACTCTGATAGTCGACAGATTACAGAATGCCACCAGATGTGCATCGGAAATTACTACCGGTCTTCAAGGAAACGATCAAAGCGTAGACTGTTTCAGGCATTACTCCCATGGAGGAAAGTGCGCATGGTGAGTGTTGTATTCAATCACGATGCAATTTCTGTGTTTCATCAACACTCTGATAGTCCACAGATTACAGAATGCCACCAGATGTGCATCGCAAACTACTACTGGTCTTCCAGGGAACGATCAAAGCGTAGACTGTTTGAGACATTACTCCCGTGGAGGAAAGTGCGCATGGCGACAGTTGTACTCAATCCCGATGCAATATCTGTGTTTCATCAACACTCTGATAGTCCACAGATTACAGAATGCCACCAGATGTGCATCGGAAATTACCACTGGTCTTCAAGGGAACGATCAAAGCGTAGACTGTTTCAGACATTACTCCCATGGAGGGAAGTGCGAATGGTGACTGTTGTATTCAATCCCGATGCAATTTCTGTGTTTCATCAACACTCTGATAGTCCACAGATTACAGAATGCCACCAGATGTGCATCGGAAATTACTACCGGTCTTCAAGGGAACGATCAAAGCGTAGACTGTTTCAGGCATTACTCCCATGGAGGAAAGTGCGCATGGTGAGTGTTGAATTCAATCACGATGCAATTTCTGTGTTTCATCAACACTCTGATAGTCCACAGATTACAGAATGCCACCAGATGTGCATCGCAAACTACTACTGGCCTTCCAGGGAACGATCAAAGCGTAGACTGTTCGAGACATTACTCCCGTGGAGGAAAGTGCGCATGGTGACAGTTGTATTCAATCCCGATGCAATTTCTGTGTTTCATCAACACTCTGATAGTCCACAGATTACATAATGAGTCCAGATGTGCATCGTAAACTACTACTGGTCTTCCAGGGAATGATCAAAGCGTAGACTGTTTGAGAATTACTAGCATGGAGGAAAGTGGGCATGGTGACTGTTGTATTCAATCCCAATGCAATTTCTGTGTTTCATCAACACTCTGATAGTCCACAGATTACAGAATGCCACCAGACTTGCATCGGAAGCTTCCACTGGTCTCCCAGGTAACGATCAAAGCGGTGTGTGTTTGAGACATTACTCCCGTGGAGGAAAGTTCGCATGGTGACTGTTGTATTCAATCCCGAGGCAATTTCTGTGTTTCATCAACACTCTGATAGTCCACAGGTTACAGAATGCCACCAGATGTGCATCGGAAACTAATACCGGTCTTCCAGGGAACGATCAAAGCGTAGACTGTTTGAGACATTACTCCCGTGGAGGAAAGTGCGCATGGCGACAGTTGTACTCAATCCCGATGCAATATCTGTGTTTCATCAACACTCTGATAGTCCACAGATTACTGAATGCCACCAGATGTGCATCGGAAATTACTACTGGTCTTCAAGGGAACGATCAAAGCGTAGACTGTTTCAGACATTACTCCCATGGACGAAAGTGCGGATGCTGACTGTTGTATTCAATCCCGATGCAATTTCTGTGTTTCATCAACACTCTGATAGTCCACAGATTACAGAATGCCACCAGATGTGCATCGGAAATTACTACTGGTCTTCCAGGGAACGATCAAAGCGTAGACTATTAGAGACATTACTCCCATAGAGGAAAGTGCGCATGCTGACTGTTGTATTCAATCCCGAGGTAATTTCTGTGTTTCATCAACACTTTGAAGGTCCACAGATTACAGATTGTTTCCAGATGTGCATCGGAAACTACTACTGGTCTTCCTGGGAACGATCAAAACGTAGACAGTTTGAGAATTACTCCCATGGGGGAAAGTACGCATGGTAACTGTTGTATTCAATCCCGATGCAATTTCTGTGCATCATCAACACTTTGAGGGTCCACAGATTACAGAATGCCACCAGATGTGCATCGGAAACTACTTCTGGTCTGCCAGGGAACGATCAAAGCGTAGACTGTTTGAGACATACCTCCCGTGGAGGAAAGAGCGCATGGTGACTGTTGTATTCAATCCCGATGCAATTTCTGTGTTTCATGAACACTCTGATAGTCCACAGATTACAGAATGCCACCAGATGTGCATCGGAAACTACTACTGGTCTTCCAGGGAACGATCAAAGCGTAGACTGTTTGGGAATTACTCCCGTGGAGGAAAGTGCGCATGGTGAATGCTGTATTCAATCCCGATGCAATTTCCGTGTTTCATCAACACTCTGATAGTCCACAGATTACAGAATGCCTCCAGATGTGCATCGGAAACTACTACTGGTCTTCCAGGCAACGATCAAAGCGTAGACTGTTTGAGACATTACTCCCATGGAGGAAAGTTCGCATGGTGACTGTTGTATTCAATCCCGATGCAATTTCTGTGTTTCATCAACACTCTCTTAGTCCACAGATTACAGAATGCCTCTAGATGTGCATCGGAAACTACTACTGGTCTTCCAGGGAACGATCAAAGCGTACACTGTTTGAGACATTCCTCCCATGGAGGAAAGTGCGCATGGTGAATGTTGTATTCAATCCCGATGCAATTTCTGTGTTTCATCAACACTCAGTTAGTCCACAGATTTCAGAATGCCTCCAGATGTGCATCAGAAATTACTTCTGGTCTTCCAGGGACGATCAAAGCTTAGACTGAATGAGACATTTTTCCCACGGAGGAAAGTGCGCATTGTGAATGTTGTATTCAATCCCAATGCATTTTCTGTGTTTCATCAACACTCTGATAGTCCACAGATTACAGAATGTCACCTGATGTGCATCGGAAACTACTACTGGTCTTCCGGGGAACGATCAAATAGTAGACTGTTTGTGACATTATTCCCATGGAGGAAAGTGCATTTGGTGACTGTTGTAGTCAATCCCGAGGCAATTTCTGTGTTTCATCAACACTTTGAAGGTCCACAGATTACAGATTGTCTCCAGTTGTGCATCGGAAACTACTACTGGTCTTCCTGGGAACGATCAAAGCGTAGACTGTTTGAGAATTACTCCCATTCAGGAAAGTGCAAATGGTGACTGTTGTATTCAATCCCGATGCAATTTCTGTGTTCCATCAACAGTATGATAGTCCACAGATTACAGAATGCCTCCAGATGTGCATCGGAAACTACAACTGGTCTTCCAGGGAACGATCAAGGCGTAAACTCTTTGAGACATTACTCCCATGGAGAAAAGTTCGCATGGTGACTGTTGTATTGAATCCCGATGCAATTTCTGTGTTTCTTCAACACTCTGACAGTCCACAGATTACGGAATGCATCCTGATGTACATCGGAAACTAACACTGGTCTTCCAGCGAATGATCAAAGCGTAGACGGTTTGAGACATACCTCCCATGGAAGAAAGTGCCCAAAGTGACTGTTGTATTCAATCCCGATGCAATTTCTGTGTTTCATCAACACTCTGATAGTCCACAGATTACATAATGAGTCCAGATGTGCATCGTAAACTACTACTGGTCTTCCAGGGAATGATCAAAGTGTAGACTGTTTGAGAATTACTCATATGGAGGAAAGTGGGCATGGTGACTGTTGTATTCAATCCCGATGCAATTTCTGTGTTTCATCAACACTCTGATAGTCCACAGATTACAGAATGCCTCCAGATGTGCATCGGAAAGTACTACTGGTCCTCCTGGGAACGATAAAAGAGAAGACTGTTAGAGACATTACTCCCATGGAGGAAAGTGCGATGGTGACTGTCGTATTCAATTCCGATGCAATTTCTGTGTTTCATCAACACTCTGATAGTCCACAGATTACAGAATGCCACCAGACGTGCATTGGAAGCTACTACTGGTCTTCCAGGTAACGATCGAAGCGTACACTGTTTGAGACATTAATCCCGTGGAGGAAAGTGCTCATGGTGACTGTTGTATTCAATCCCGATGCAATTTCAGTGTTTCATCAACACTCCGGTAGTCCACAGGTTACAGAATGCCACCAGATGTGCATCGGAAACCACTACTGGTCATCCAGGCAACGATCAAAGCGTAGACTGTTTGAGACATTACTCCCGTGGAGGAAAGTGCTCATGGCGACTGTTGTATTCAATCCCGATGCAATTTCTGTGTTTCATCAACACTCTGATAGTCCACAGATTACAGAATGCCACTAGATGTGCATCGGAAATTACTACTGGTCTTCAAGGGAACGATCGAAGCGTAGACTGTTTGAGACATTAATCCCGTGGAGGAAAGTGCTCATGGTGACTGTTGAATTCAATCCCGATGCAATTTCGGTGTTTCATCAACACTCCGATAGTCCACAGGTTACAGAATGCCACCAGATGTGCATCGGAAACCACTACTGGTCTTCCAGGCAACGATCAAAGCGTAGACTTTTTGAGACATTACTCCCGTGGAGGAAAGTGCTCATGGCGACTGTTGTATTCAATCCCGATGCAATTTCTGTGTTTCATCAACACTTTGAAGGTCCACAGATTTAGAATGCCTCCAGATGTGCATCAGAAATTACTTCTGGTCTTCCAGGGACGATCAAAGCTTAGACTGTATGAGACATTTTTCCCACGGAGGAAAGTGCGCATTGTGAATGTTGTATTCAATCCCGATGCATTTTCTGTGTTTCATCAACACTCTGATAGTCCACAGATTACAGAATGTCACCTGATGTGCATCGGAAACTACTACCGGTCTTCCGGGGAACGATCAAATAGTAGACTGTTTGTGACATTACTCCCATGGAGGAAAGTGCATTTGGTGACTGTTGTAGTCAATCCCGAGGCAATTTCTGTGTTTCATCAACACTTTGAAGGTCCACAGATTACAGAATGCCACCAGATGTGCATCGGAAACTACTTCTGGTCTTCCAGGGAACGATCAAAGCGTAGACTGTTTGAGACATTACTCCCGTGGAGGAAAGTGCGCATGGTGACAGTTGTATTCAATCCCGATGCAATTTCTGTGTTTCATAATCACTCTGATAGTCCATAGATTACAGAATGCCACCAGACGTGCATTGGAAGCTACTACTGGTCTTCCAGGTAACGATCGAAGCGTAGTCTGTTTGAGACATTACTCCCGTGGAGGAAAGTTCGCATGGTGACTGTTGTATTCAATCCCGAGGCAATTTCTGTGTTTCATCAACACTCTGATAGTCCACAGGTTAGAGAATGCCACCAGATGTGCATCGGAAACTAATACTGGTCTTCCAGGGAACGATCAAAGCATAGACTGTTTGAGACATTACTCCCGTGGAGGAAAGTGCGCATGGCGACAGTTGTACTCAATCCCGATGCAATATATGTGTTTCATCAACACTCTGATAGTCCACAGATTACAGAATGCCACCAGATGTGCATCGGAAATTACTACTGGTCTGCAAGGGAACGATCAAAGCGTAGACTGTTTCAGACATTACTCCCATGGAGGAAAGTGCGGATGGTGACTGTTGTATTCAATCCCGATGCAATTTCTGTGTTTCATCAACACTCTGATATTCCACAGATTACAGAATGCCACCAGATGTGCATCGCAAACTACTACTGGTCTTCCAGGGAACGAACAAAGCGTGCACTGTTTGAGACATTACTCCCATGGAGGAAAGTGTGCATGGTGACTGTTGTATTCAATCCCGATGCAATTTCTGTGTTTCATCAACACTCTGATACTCCACAGATTACAGAATGCCACCAGATGTGCATCGCAAACTACTACTGGTCTTCCAGGGAACGATCAAAGCGTAGACTGTTCGAACATACCTCCGTGGAGGAATGTGCGTATGGTGACTGCTTTATTCAATCCTGATGCAATTTCTGTGTTTCGTCAACACTCTGATAGTCCACAGATTATAGAATGCCACCAGATGTGCATCGGAAACTACTACTAGTCATCCAGGGAACGATCAAATCGTAGACTGTTTGAGACATTACTCCCATAGAGGAAAGTGCGCATGGTGACTGTTGTATTCAATCCCGATGCAATTTCTGTGTTTCATCAACACTCTGATAGTCCACAGATTACAGAATGCCACCAGATGTGCATCGGAAACTACTACTGGTCTCCCAGGTAACCATCAAAGCGTAGTCTGTTTGAGACATTACTCCCGTGGAGGAAAGTTCGCATGGTGACTGTTGTATTCAATCCCGAGGCAATTTCTGTGTTTCATCAACACTCTGATAGTCCACAGGTTAGAGAAAGCCACCAGATGTGCATCGGAAACTAATACTGGTCTTCCAGGGAACGATCAAAGCGTAGACTGTTTGAGACATTACTCCCGTGGAGGAAAGTGCGCATGGCGGCAGTTGTACTCAATCCCGATGCAATATATGTGTTTCATCAACACTCTGATAGTCCACAGATTACAGAATGCCACCAGATGTGCATCGGAAATTACTACTGGTCTTCAAGGGAACGATCAAAGCGTAGACTGTTTCAGACATTACTCCCATGGATAAAAGTGCGGATGGTGACTGTTGTATTCAATCCCGATGCAATTTCTGTGTTTCATCAACACTCTGATAGTCCACAGATTACAGAATGCCACCAGATGTGCATCGGAAATTACTACTGGTCTTCCAGGGAACGATCAAAGCGTAGACTGTTTGAGACATTACTCCCATAGAGGAAAGTGCGCATGCTGACTGTTGTATTCAATCCCGAGGCAATTTCTGTGTTTCATCAACACTTTGAAGGTCCACAGATTACAGAATGCCTTTAGATGTGCATCGGATACTACTTCTGGTGTTCCAGGGAACGATCAAAGCGTAGACTGTTTGAGACATACCTCCCGTGGAGGAAAGTGCGCATGGTGACTGTTATATTCAATCCCGATGCAATTTCTGTGTTTCATGAACACTCTGATAGTCCATAGATTACAGAATGCCACCAGATGTGCATCGGAAACTACTACTGGTCTTCCAGGGAACGATCAAAGCGTAGACTAATTGGGAATTACACCCGTGGAGGAAAGTGCGCATGGTGAATGTTGTATTCAATCCCGATGCAATTTCTGTGTTTCATCAACACTCTGATAGTCCACAGATTACAGAATGCCTCCAGATGTGCATCGGAAACTACTACTGGTCTTCCAGGCAATGATCAAAGCGTAGACTGTTTGAGACATTACTCCCATGGAGGAAAGTTCGCATGGTGACTGTTGTATTCAATGCCGATGCAATTTCTGTGTTTCATCAACACTCTCTTAGACCACAGATTACAAAATGCCTCTAGATTGCATCGGAAACTACTACTGGTCTTCCAGGGAACGGTCAAAGCGTACACTGTTTGAGACATTACTCCCATGGAGGAAAGTGCGCATGGTGACTGTTGTATTCAATCCCGATGCAATTTCTGTGCTTCATCAACACTCAGTTAGTCCACAGATTTCAGAATGCCTCCAGATGTGCATCAGAAATTACTTCTGGTCTTCCAGGGACGATCAAAGCTTTGACTGTATGAGACATTTTTCCCACGGAGGAAAGTGCGCATTGTGAATGTTGTATTCAATCCCGATGCATTTTCTGTGTTTCATCAACACTCTGATAGTCCACAGATTACAGAATGTCACCAGATGTGCATCGGAAACTACTACTGGTCTTCCTGGGAACGATCAAATAGTAGACTGTTTGTGACATTACTCCCATGGAGGAAATTGCATTTGGTGACTGTTGTAATCAATCCCGAGGCAATTTCTGTGTTTCATCAACACTTTGAAGGTCCACAGATTACAGATTGTCTCCAGTTGTGCATCGGAAACTACTACTGGTCTTACTGGGAACGATCAAAGCGTAGACTGTTTGACAATTACTCCCATTCAGGAAAGTGCGGATGGTGACAGTTGTATTTACTCCCGATGCAATTTCTGTGTTCCATCAACAGTCTGATAGTCCACAGATTACAAAATGCCTCCAGATGTGCATCGGAAACTACTACTGGTCTTCCAGGGAACGATCAAAGAGTAAACTCTTTGAGACATTACTCCCATGGAGAAAAGTACGTATGGTGACTGTTGTATTGAATCCCGATGCAGTTTTAGTGTTTCATCAAAACTCTGATAGCCCACAGATTACAGAATTCCTCCAGATGTGCATCGGAAACTACTACTGGTCTACCAGGGACCGACCAAAGGGTAGACTGTTAGAGACATTACTCCCATGGAGGAAAGTGCGCATTGTGCCTGTTGTATTCAATCCTGATGCAATTTCTGTGTTTCATCAACACTCTGATTGTCCACAGATTACGGAATGCATCCAGATGTGCATCGGAAACTAAAACTGGTCTTCCAGCGAATGATCAAAGCGTAGACGGTTTGAGACATACCTCCCGTGGAAGAAAGTGCCCAAGGTGACTGTTGTATTCAATCCCGATGCAATTTCTGTGTTTCATCAACACTTTGAAGGTCCACAGATTACAGATTGTCTCCAGTTGTGCATCGGAAACTACTACTGGTCTTACTGGGAACGATCAAAGCGTAGACTGTTGAGAATTACTCCCATTCAGGAAAGTGCGGATGGTGACAGTTGTATTTACTCCCGATGCAATTTCTGTGTTCCATCAACAGTCTGATAGTCCACAGATTACAAAATGCCTCCAGATGTGCATCGGAAACTACTACTGGTCTTCCAGGGAACGATCAAAGAGTAAACTCTTTGAGACATTACTCCCATGGAGAAAAGTACGTATGGTGACTGTTGTATTGAATCCCGATGCAGTTTTAGTGTTTCATCAAAACTCTGATAGCCCACAGATTACAGAATTCCTCCAGATGTGCATCGGAAACTACTACTGGTCTACCAGGGACCGACCAAAGGGTAGACTGTTAGAGACATTACTCCCATGGAGGAAAGTGCGCATTGTGCCTGTTGTATTCAATCCTGATGCAATTTCTGTGTTTCATCAACACTCTGATTGTCCACAGATTACGGAATGCATCCAGATGTGCATCGGAAACTAAAACTGGTCTTCCAGCGAATGATCAAAGCGTAGACGGTTTGAGACATACCTCCCGTGGAAGAAAGTGCCCAAGGTGACTGTTGTATTCAATCCCGATGCAATTTCTGTGTTTCATCAACACTCTGATAGTCCACAGATTACATAATGAGTCCAGATGTGCATCGTAAACTACTACTGGTCTTCCAGGGAATGATCAAAGGGTAGACTGTTTAAGAATTACTCATATGGAGGAAAGTGGGCATGGTGACTGTTGTATTCAATCCCGATGCAATTTCTGTGTTTCATCAACACTCTGATAGTCCACAGATTACGGAATGCCTCCAGATGTGCATCGGAAACTACTACTGGTCTTCCAGGGAACGATCAAAGCGTAGACTGCTTGAGACATTACTCCCGTGGAGGAAAGTGCGCATGGCGACTGTGGTATTCAATCCCGATGCAATTTCTGTGTCTCATCAACACTCTGATAGTCCACAGATTACAGAATGCCTCAGGATGTGCACCGGAAACTACTACTGGTCTTCCAGGGAACGATCAAAGCGTAGACTGTTTGAGACATTACTCCCATAGAGGAAAGTGCGCATGCTGACTGTTGTATTCAATCCCGAGGCAATTTCTGTGTTTCATCAACACTTTGAAGGTCCACAGATTACAGAATGCCACCAGATGTGCATCGGAAACTACTTCTGGTCTTCCAGGGAACGATCAAAGCGTAGACTGTTTGAGACATACCTCCCGTGGAGGAAAGTGCGCAAGGTGACTGTTGTATTCAATCCCGATGCAATTTCTGTGTTTCATGATCACTCTGATAGTCCATAGATTACAGAATGCTACCATATGTGCAACGGAAACTACTACTGGTCTTCCACGGAACGATCAAAGTGTAGACTGTTTCAGACGTTACTCCCATGGAGAAAATTGCGGATGGTGACTGTTGTATTCAATCCCGATGGAATTTCTGTGTTTCATCAACACTCTGATAGTTTACAGATTTCAGAATGCCTCCAGATGTGCATTGGAAACTACTACAGGTCTTCCAGGGAACGATCAAACCATAAACTGATTGAGACATTACTCACATGGAGGAAAGTGCGCATGGTGACTGTTGTATTCAATCCCGATGCAATTTCTGTGTTTCATCAACACTTTGAAGGTCCACAGATTACAGAATGCCTCCAAATGTGCATTGGAAACTACTACTGGTCCTCCAGGGAACTATCAAAGCGTAAACTGTTTGAGACATTACTCCCATGGAGGAAAGTGCGCATGGTAACTGTTGTATTCAAACCCGATGCAATTTCTGTGTTTCATCAACACTCTGACAGTCCACAGATTACAGATTGCCTCCAGATGTGCATCGGAAACTACCACTGGTCTTCCAGGGAACGATCAAAATCGTAGACTGTTTGAGACATTACTCCTATGGAGGAAAGTTCGCATGGTGACTGTTGTATTCAATCCCGATGTAATTTCTGTGTTTCATCAACACCCTGATAGTCCACAGATTACAGAATGCTACCATATGTGCATCGGAAACTACTACTGGTCTTCCAGGGAACGATCAAAGCGTAGACTGAGACATTACTCCCGTGGAGGAAAGTGCCCATGGTGACTGATGTATACAATCCCGATGCAATTTTTTGTTTCGTCAACACTCTGATGGTCCACAGATTTCAGAATGCCACCAGATGTGCATCGGAAACTACTGCTGGTCTTCCAGGGAACGATCAAAGCCTGGACTGTTTCAGACATTACTCCCATGGAGGAAAGTGCGCATGGTGACTGTTGTATTCAATCCCGATGCATTTTCTGTTTTCCATCCACAGATTACAGAATGCCACCAGTTCTGCAACGGAAACCACTACTGGTCTTCCAATGAACGATCAAAGCGTAGACTGTATGAGATATTACTCCTGTGGAGGAAAGTGCGCATGGTGACTGTTGTATTCAATCCCGATGCAATTTCTGTATTTCATCAACACTCAGGTAGTCCACAGATTACAGAATGCCTTTAGATGTGCATCGGAAACTACTACTGGTTTTCCAGGGAACGATCAAAGCGTGGACTGTTTCACACATGACACCCATGGAGGAAAGTGTGGATTGTGAATATTGTATTCAATCCCGATGCAATTTATGTGTTTCGTCAACACCCTGATAGTCCACAGATTACAGAATGCCACCAGATGTGCATCGGAAACTACTACTGGTCTTCCAGGGAACGATCAAAGCGTAGACTGTTTGAGACATTACTCCCGTGGAGGAAAGTGCGCATGGTGACTGTTGTATTCAATCCTGATGCATTTTCTGTTTTTCATCAACACTCTGATAGTCCATAGATTACAGAATGCCACCAGTTGTGCATCGGAAACCACTACTGGTATTCCAGGGTACGACCAAAGCGTACACTGTTTGAGACATTACTCCCATGGAGAAAAGTGGGGATGGTGACTGTTGTATTCAATCCCGATGCAATTTCTGTGATTCATCAACACTCTGATCGTCCACAGATTACAGAATGCCACCAGATGTGCATCAGAAACTACTACTGATCTTCCAGGGAACGATCAAAGCGTAGACTCTTTGAGACAATACTCCCATGGAGGAAAGTTAGGATGGTGACTGTTGTATTCAATCGCGATGCAATTTCTCTTTTTCATCAACACTCAGATAGTCCACAGATTACAGAATGCCACCAAATGTGTATCGGAAACTACTACTGGTCTTCCACGGAACGATCAAAGTGTAGACTGTTTCAGACGTTACTCCCATGGAGAAAATTGCGGATGGTGACTGTTGTATTCAATCCCGATGGAATTTCTGTGTTTCATCAACACTCTGATAGTTTACAGATTTCAGAATGCCTCCAGATGTGCATTGGAAACTACTACAGGTCTTTCTGGGAACGATCAAAGCATAAACTGATTGAGACATTACTCACATGGAGGAAAGTGCGCATGGTGACTGTTGTATTCAATCCCGATGCAATTTCTGTGTTTCATCAACACTTTGAAGGTCCACAGATTACAGAATGCCTCCAAATGTGCATTGGAAACTACTACTGGTCCTCCAGGGAACTATCAAAGCGTAGACTGTTTGAGACATTACTCCCATGGAGGAAAGTGCGCATGGTAACTGTTGTATTCAAACCCGATGCAATTTCTGTGTTTCATCAACACTCTGACAGTCCACAGATTACAGATTGCCTCCAGATGTGCATCGGAAACTACTACTGGTCTTCCAGGGAACGATCAAAATCGTAGACTGTTTGAGACATTAATCCTATGGAGGAAAGTTCGCATGGTGACTGTTGTATTCAATCCCGATGTAATTTCTGTGTTTCATCACCACTCTGATAGTCCACAGATTACAGAATGCTACCATATGTGCATCGGAAACTACTACTGGTCTTCCAGGGAACGATCAAAGCGTAGACTGTTTGAGACATTACTCCCGTGGAGGAAAGTGCCCATGGTGACTGATGTATACAATCCCGATGCAATTATTTGTTTCGTCAACACTCTGATGGTCCACAGATTTCAGAATGCCACCAGATGTGCATCGGAAACTACTGCTGGTCTTCCAGGGAACGATCAAAACCTGGACTGTTTCAGACATTACTCCCATGGAGGAAAGTGCGCATGGTGACTGTTGTATTCAATCCCGATGCATTTTCTGTTTTCCATCAACACCCTGATAGTCCACAGATTACAGAATGCCACCAGTTCTGCAACGGAAACCACTACTGGTCTTCCAATGAACGATCAAAGCGTAGACTGTATGAGATATTACTCCTGTGGAGGAAAGTGCGCATGGTTACTGTTGTATTCAATCCCGATGCAATTTCTGTATTTCATCAACACTCAGGTAGTCCACAGATTACAGAATGCCTTTAGATGTGCATCGGAAACTACTACTGGTTTTCCAGGGAACGATCAAAGCGTGGACTGTTTCACACATGACACCCATGGAGGAAAGTGTGGATTGTGAATATTGTATTCAATCCCGATGCAATTTATGTGTTTCGTCAACACCCTGATAGTCCACAGATTACAGAATGCCACCAGATGTGCATCGGAAACTACTACTGGTCTTCCAGGGAACGATCAAAGCGTAGACTGTTTGAGACATTACTCCCGTGGAGGAAAGTGCGCATGGTGACTGTTGTATTCAATCCTGATGCATTTTCTGTTTTTCATCAACACTCTGATAGTCCATAGATTACAGAATGCCACCAGTTGTGCATCGGAAACCACTACTGGTCTTCCAGGGTACGACCAAAGCTTACACTGTTTGAGACATTACTCCCATGGAGAAAAGTGGGGATGGTGACTGTTATATTCAATCCCGATGCAATTTCTGTGATTCATCAACACTCTGATCGTCCACAGATTACAGAATGCCACCAGATGTTCATCAGAAACTACTACTGGTCTTCCAGGGAACGATCAAAGCGTAGACTCTTTGAGACAATACTCCCATGGAGGAAAGTGAGGATGGTGACTGTTGTATTCAATCGCGATGCAATTTCTCTGTTTCATCAACACTCAGATAGTCCACAGATTACAGAATGCAACCAGATGTGTATCGGAAACTACTTCTGGTCTTCCACGGAACGATCAAAGCGTAGACTGTTTCAGACGTTACTCACATGGAGAAAAGTGCGGATGGTGACTGTTGTATTCAATCCCGATGCAATTTCTGTGTTTCATCAACACTCAGGTAGTAAACAGATTACAGAATGCCTTCAGATGTGCGTCGGAAGCTACTACTGGTCTTCCAGTGAGCGATCAAATGGTAGACTGTTTGAGAATTACTCCCATGGAGGAAAGTGGGGATGGTGACTGTTGTATTCAATCCCGATGCAATTTCTGTGATTCATCATCACTCTGATCGTCCACAGATTACAGAATGCCACCAGATGTTCATCAGAAACTACTACTGGTCTTCCTGGGAACGATCGAAGCGTATTCTGTTTGAGACAATACTCACATGGAGGAAAGTGCGGATGGTGACTGTTGTATTCAATCCCGATGCAATTTCTGTGTTTCATCAACACTCAGGTAGTCCACAGATTACAGAATGCCTCCTGATGTGCATCGGAAACTGCTACTGGTCTTCCAGGGAGCGATCAAAGCGTAGACTGTTTGAGACATTACTCCCATGGAGGAAAGTGTGCATGGTGACTGTACTATTCAATCCCGATGCAATTTATGTGTTCATCAAAACTCTGATAGTCCACAGATTACAGAATGCCTCCAGATGTGCATCGGAAACAACTACTGGTGTTCCAGGGAGCGATCATAGCGTAAACTGTTTGAGATATTACTCCCATGGATGAAAGTGCGCATTTTGACTGTTGTATTCAATCCCGATGCAA
The DNA here is from genome assembly GCF_023897955.1 of Schistocerca gregaria. NCBI lineage: Eukaryota > Metazoa > Arthropoda > Insecta > Orthoptera > Acrididae > Schistocerca > Schistocerca gregaria. The sequence goes on from NC_064929.1 coordinate 30,952,368, forward strand.
TTTCAGTGTTTCAACAACACTCTGACAGTCCACAGATTACAGAATGCCTCCAGATTTGCATCGGAAACTACTACTGGTCTTCCAGGGAACGATCAAAGCGTAGACTATTTGAGACATTACTCCCATGGAGGGAAGTCCGCATGGTGACTGTTGTATTCAATCCCGATGCAATTCCTGTGTTTCAACAACACTATGATAGTAAACAGATTACAGAATGCCTCCAGATGTGCATCGGAAACTACTACTGGTCTTCCAGGGAACTATCAAAGCGTAGACTATTTGAGACATTACACCCATGGAGGGAAGTCCGCATGGTGACTGTTGTATTCAATCCCGATGCAATTCCTGAGTTTCAACAACACTATGATAGTAAACAGATTACAGAATGCCTCCAGATGTGCATTGGAAACTACTACTGGTCTTCCAGGGAACGATCAAATTGTAGACTGTTTGAGACCTTAGTCCCATGGAGGGAAGTCCGCATGGTGACTGTTGTATTCAATCCCGATGCAATTCCTGTGTTTCAACAACACTATGAAAGTAAACAGATTGCAGAATGCCTCCAGATGTGCATCGGAAACTACTACAGGTCTTCCTGGGAACGATCAAAACATAGACTGTTTAAGACACTACTCCCATGGAGGAAAGTGCGCATGGTGACTGTTGTATTCAATCACGATGCAATTTCTGTGTTTCATCAACACTTTGAATGTCCACAGACTACAGAATGCGTCCAGATGTGCATCGGAAACTACTACTCGTCTTTCAAGGAACGATCAAAGCATAGACTGTTTGAGACATTACTCCCGTGGAGGAGAGTGCGCATGGAGACTGTTGTATTCAATGCCGATGCAATTTCTGTGTTTCATCAACACTCAGTTAGTATACAGATTACAGAATTTCTCCAGATGTGCATCGGAAACTATTACTGGTCTTCCAGGGAGCGCTCAAAGCGTAGACTGTTTGAGACATTACTCCCTAAGAGAAAAGTTCGCATGGTGCTTATTGTGTTCAATGCCGATGCAGTTTTTGTGTTTCATCAACACTCTGAAGGTCCACAGATTACAGAATGCCTCCAGATGTGCTTCGGAAACTACTACTAGTCTTCCAGTGTACGATCAAAGCGGAGACAGTTTAAGACATTACTCCCATGGAGAAAAGTCCGCATGGTGCTCTTTATGTTAAATGCCGATGCAATTTTTGTGTTCCATCAACACTCTGAAGGTCCACAGATTACAGAATGCCTCTAGATGTGCTTCGGAAACTACTACTAATCTTCCAGAGAACGATCAAAGCGTAGACAGTTTAAGACATTACTCCCATGGAGAAAAGTCCGCATGGTGCTTATTGTATTCAATGTCGATGCAATTTTTGTGTTTCATCAACACCCTGAAGTTCCACAGATTACAGAATGCATCCAGATGTGCTTCGGAAACTACTACTAGTCTTCCTTGGAACGATCAAAGCGTAGACAGATTATGACATTACTCCCACGGAAAATGTCCGCATGGTGCTTATTGTGTTCATTGCCGATGCGATATCTGTGTTTCATCAACTCTCTGAAGGTCAACACACTACAGAATGCCTATAGATGTGCTTCGGAAACTACTACTAGTCTTCCAGTGTACGATCAAAGCGTAGACAATTTAAGACATTACTCCCATGGAGAAAATTCCGCATGGTGCATATTGTGTTCAATGCCGATGCAATTTTTGTGTTTCATCAACACTCTGAAGGTCCACAGATTACAGAATGCCTCCAGATGTGCTTCGGAAACTACTACTAGTCTTCCAGTGTACGATCATACCGTAGACAGTTTAAGACATTACTCTCATGTAGAAAAGTCCGAATGGTGCTTATTGTGTTCAATGCCGATTCAATTTCTTTGTTTTATCAACACTCTGATGGTCCACAGATGACAGAATGCCTCCATATGTGCTTCGGAAACTACTACTAGTCTTACAGTGTACGATCAAAGCGTAGACAGTTTAAGACATGACTCCCATGGAGAAAAGTCCGCATGGTGTTTATTGTGTTAATGCCGATGCAATATTTGTGTTTTATCAACACTCTGAAGGCCCACAGATTACAGAATATCTCCAGATGTGCTTCGGAAACTACTACTGGTCTTCCAGGGAACGATCAAGGCGTAAACTGTTTCAGAATTACTCCCATGGAGGAATGTGGTCATGGTGACTGTTGTACTCAATACCGATTCAACTTCTGTGTTTCATCAACACTTTGAAGGTCCACAGATTACAGAATGCCTCCAGATGTGCATCGGAAACTACTACTGGTCTTCCAGTGAACGATCAAAGCGTAGACTGTTTGAGACATTACTCCCTTTGAGGAAAGTGCGAATGGTGACTGTAGTATTCAATCCCGATTCAATTTCTTTGTTTCATCAACACTCTGATAGTCCACAGATTACAGATTGCCTCCAGATGTGCATCCTAAATTACCACTGGTCTTCCTGGGAACGATCAAAGCATAGACTGTTTAAGACATTACTCCCATGGAGGAAAGTGCGCATGGTGTATGTTGTATTCAATCACGATGCAATTTCTGTGTTTCATCAACACTTTGAAGGTCCACAGACTACCGAATGACTCCAGATGTGCATCGGAAACTACTAGTGGTCTTTCAGGGAACGATCAAAGCATAGACTGTTTGAGACATTACTCCTGTGGAGGAGAGTGCGCATGGAGACTATTGTATTCAATGCCGACGCAATTTCTGTGTTTCATCAACACTCAGTTAGTATACAGAATACAGAATGCCTCCAGATGTGCATCGGAAGCTACTACTACTCTTCCAGGCAACGAGCCAAGCGTAGACTGTTTGAGACATTACTACCATGGAGGAAAGTCCGCATGGTGACTGTTGCATTCAATTCCGATGCAATTTCTGTGTTTTATCAACACTCTGATAGTCCAGAGATTACAGAATGCCTCCAGATGTGCATCGGAAACTACTACTGGTCTTCCAGGGAACGCTCAAAGCGTAGACTGTTTGAGACATTACTGTCATGGAGTAAAGTGCGCATGGTGACGGTTGTATTCAATCTCGATGCAATTTCTGTGTTCCATCAACACTCTGATAGTCCACAGATTACAGATGCCTCCAGATCTGCATCGGAAGCTACTACTGGTCTTCCAGGGAACGATCAAAGCGTAGACTGTTTGAGACATTACTCCCATGGAAGAAAGTGGTCATGATAACTGTTGTATACGATCGTGATGCAATTTCTGTGTTTCATCAACACTTTGAAGGTCCACAGATTACAGAATTCCTCCAGATGTGCATCGGAAACTACTACTGGTCTTGAGGGAATGATTAAAGCGATGACAGTTTGAGAGATTACTCCAATGGAGAAATGTACGCATTGTGCCTGTTGCAATCAATCCCGATGCAATTTCTGTGTTTCATCAACACTCTGATAGTCCACAGATTACAGAATGCCTCCAGATGTGCATCGGAAACAAGTACTGGTCTTCCAGGGAGCGATCAAAGCGTAGATTGTTTGAGACGTTACTCCCATGGAGGAAAGTGCGCATGGTGACTGTTGTATTCAATGCCGATGCAATTCCTGTGTTTCATCAACACTCTGATAGTACACAGATTACAGAATGCCTCGATATGTGCATCGGAAGCTACTACTGGCCTTCCAGTGCACGATCAAAGCGTAGACTGTTTGAGGCATTACTCCCATGGAGGAAAGTGCGCATGGTGACTGTTGTATTCAATCCCGATGCAATATCTGTGTTTCATCAACACTCTGATAGAACACAGATTACAGAATGCCTAAAGATGTGCATCGGAAACTACTACTGGTCTTACAGAGTTTGATCAAAGCGTAGAATGTTTGAGACATTACTCCCATGGGGGAAAGTGCGCATGGTTACTGTTGTATTCAATCACGATGCAATTTCTGTGTTTCATCAACACTTTGAAGGTCCACAGACTACAGAATGCCTCCAGATGTCCATCGGAAACTACCACAGGTCTTCCAGGGAACGATCAAGGCGTAGACTGTTAGAGACATTACTCCCATGGAGGAAAGTGGTCATGGTGACTGTTGTATTCAATCCCGATGCAATTTCTGTGTTTCATCAACACTTTGTAGGTCCACAGATTACAGAATGCCTTCAGATGTGCATCGGAAACTACTACTGGTCTTCCAGGGAACGATCAAAGCTTAGACTGTTTGAGACATTACTCCCGTGGAGGAAAGTGCGAATGGTGTCTGTTGTATTCAATCCCGATGCAATTTCTGTGTTTCATGAACACTCTGATAGTCCACAGATTACAGATTGCCTCCACATGTGCATCGGAAAGTACTACTGGTCTTCCTGGGAACGATCAAAGCATAGACTGTTTAAGACATTACTCCCATGGAGGAAAGTGCGCATGGTGACTGTTGTATTCAATCACGATGCAATTTCTGTGTTTCATCAACACTTTGAAGGTCCACAGACTACCGAATGACTCCAGATGTGCATCGGAAACTACTACTGGTCTTTCAGGGAACGATCAAAGCATAGACTGTTTGCGCTATTACTCCCGTGGAGGAGAGTGCGCATGGAGACTATTGTATTCAATGCCGACGCAATTTCTGTGTTTCATCAACACTCAGTTAGTATACAGGTTACAGAATGCCTCCAGATGTGCATCGGAAGCTACTACTACTCTTCCAGGCAACGAGCAAAGCGTAGACTGTTTGAGACATTACTACCATGGAGGAAAGTCCGCATGGTGACTGTTGCATTCAACTCCGATGCAATTTCTGTGTTTCATCAACACTCTGATAGTCCAGAGATTACAGAATGCCTCCAGATGTGCATCGGAAACTACTACTGGTCTTCCAGGGAACGCTCAAAGCGTAGACTGTTTGAGACATTACTCCTATGTAGGAATGTGCACATGGTGACTGTTGTATTCAATCCCGAGGTAATTTCTGTGTTTCATCAACACTCTGATAGTCCACAGATTACAGAATGCCTCCAGATGTGCATCGGAAACTACCACTGGTCCTCCAGGGAACGATCAAAGCGTAAACTGTTTGAGACATTACTCCCATGTAGGAAAGTGCGCATGGTGCTGTTGTTTTCAATCCCGATGGAAACTCTGTGTTTCATCAATACTCTGATAGTCCGCAGAATATAGAATGCCTCCAGATGTGCATCGGAAACTAAAACTGGTCTTCCAGGGAACGATCATGGCGTAGACTGTTTGAGACATTACTCCCATGGAGGAAGGTGGTCATGGTGACTGTTGTATTCAATCCCGTTTCAATTTCTGTGTTTCATCAACACTTTGAAGGTCCACAGATTACAGATTGCCTTCAGATGTGCATCGGAAACTACTACTGGTCTTCCTGGGAACGATCAAAGCGTAGACTGTTTGTGACATTACTCCCCCAGAGGGAAAGTGCGCATGGTGACTGTTGTATTCAATCCCGTTGCAATTTCTGTGTTTCATCAACACTCTGATTGTCCACAGATTACAGATTGCCTCCAGATGTGCATCGGAAACTAGTACTGGTCTTCCAGGGAGCGATCAAAGCGTAGATTGTTTGAGACATTACTCCCATGGAGGAAAGTGCGCATGGTGACTGTTGTATTCAATCCCGATGCAATTTCTGTGTTTCATCAACCCTCTGATGGTACACAGATTACAGAATGCCTTCAGAAGTGCATCGGAAACTTCTACTGGTCTTCCTGCGAACCATCAAAGAATAGACTGTTTGCGACATTACTCCCATGGAGGAAAATGCGCATGGTGACTGATGTATTCAAACCCGACGCAAATTCTGTGTTTCATCAACAGTCAGATACTCATCAGATTACAGAATGCCTCCAGATGTGCATCGGAAACTAGTACTGGTCTTCCAGGGAGCGATCAAAGCGTAGACTGTTTGAGACATTACTAACATGGAGGAAAGTGCGCATGGTGACAGTTATATTCAATCCCGATGCAATTTCTGTGTTTCATCAACACTCTGATATTCCACAGATTACAGAATGCTTCCAGATGTGCATCGGAAACTACTACTGGTCCTCCAGGGAACGACAAAGCGTAGAATGTTTGAGACATTACTCCCATGGAGGAAAATGCCCATGGTGAATGTTGTATTCAATACCGATGTAATTTCTGTGTTTCATCAACACTTTGAAGGTCCACAGATTACAGAATTCCTCCAGATGTGCATCGGAAACTACTACTGGTCTTGAAGGAATGATTAAAGCGATGACAGTTTGAGACATTACTCCAATGGAGAAATGTACGCATTGTGCCTGTTGCATTCAATCCCGATGCAATTTCTGTGTTTCATCAACACTCTGATAGTCCACATATTACAGAATGCCTCCAGATGTGCATCGGAAACTAGTACTGGTCTTCCAGGGAGCGATCAAAGCGTAGATTGTTTGAGACATTACTCCCATGGAGGAAAGTGCGCATGGTGACTGTTGTATTCAATCCCGATGCAATTTCTGTGTTTCATCAACACTCTGATAGAACACAGATTACAGAATGCCTCCAGATGTGCATCGGAAACTACTACTGGTCTTACAGAGATTGATCAAAGCGTAGAATGTTTGAGACATTACTCCTCTGGGGGAAAGTGCGCATGGTCACTGTTGTATTCAATCACGATGCAATTTCTGTGTTTCATCAACACTCTGATAGTCCAGAGATTACAGAATGCCTCCAGATGTGCATCGGAAACTACTACTGGTCTTCCAGGGAACGCTCAAAGCGTAGACTGTTTGAGACATTACTCCCATGGAGGAAAGTGCGCATGGTGCTGTTGTTTTCAATCCCGATGGAAAGTCTGTGTTTCATTAATACTCTGATAGTCCGCAGATTAGAGAATGCCTCCAGATGTGCATCGGAAACTACTACTGGTTTTCCAGGGAACGATCAAAGCGTAAACTGTTTGAAACATTACTCCCATGGAGAAAAGTGCGCATGGTGCTGTTGTTTTCAATCCCGATGGAAAGTCTTTGTTTCATCAATACTCTGATAGTCCGCAGATTACAGAATGCCTCCAGATGTGCATCGGAGAAAACTACTGGTCTTCCAGGGAACGATCAAAGCGTAGAATGTTTGAGACATTACTCCCATGGGGGAAAGTGCACATGGTGACTGTTGTATTCAATCCCGTTGCAATTTCTGTGTTTCATCAACACTCTGATAGTCCACAGATTACAGATTGCCTCCAGACTTGCATCGAAAACTTCTACTGGTCTTCCTGGGAACCATCAAAGAATAGACTGTTGGCGACATTACTCCCATGGAGGAAAGTGCGCATGGTGACTGTTGTATTCAAACCCGACGCAATTTCTGTGTTTCATCAACAGTCAGATACTCATCAGATTACAGAATGCCTCCAGATGTGCATCGGAATCTACTACTGGTCTTCCAGGGAGCGATCAAAGCGTAGACTGTTTGAGACATTACTAACATTGAGAAAAGTGCGCATGGTGACTTTTGTATTCAATCCCGATGCAATTTCTGTGTTTCATCAACACTCAGATAGTCCACAGATTACAGAATGCCTCCAGATGAGCATCGGTAACTGCTACTGGTCTTCCAGGGAACGATCAAAGTGTAGACTCTTTGAGACATTACTCCCATGGACGAAAGTGCGCATGGTGACTGTTGTATTCAATCCCGATGCAATTTCTGTGTTTCATCAACACTCTGATAGTCCACAGATTACAGAATGCCTCCAGATGTGCATCGGAAACTACTACTGGTCTTCCAGGGAACGATCAAAGCGTAAACTGTTTAAGACATTACTCCCATGGGGGAAAATGCGCATGGTGACAGTTGTATTCAATCCCGATGTAATTTCTGTGTTTCATCAACACTCAGATAGTCCACAGATTACAGAATATCTCCAGATGTGCATCAGAAACTACTACTGGTCTTCCAGGGAACGATCAAGTCGTAGACTGTTTGAGAATTACTATAATGGAAGAAAGTGGTCATGGTGACTGTTGTATTCAATCCTGATGCAATTTCTGTGTTTCATCAACACTTTGAAGTTCCACAGATTACAGAATGCATCCAGATGTGCATCGGAAACTACTACTGGTCTTCCAGGAAAGATCAAAGCGTAGACTGTTTGAGACATTACTCCCATGGAGGAAAGTGAGCATGGTGACTGTTGTATTCAATCCCAAAGCAATTTCTGTGTTTCATCAACACTGTGATAGTCCACAGAATACAGAATGCCTCCAGATGAGCATCGGAAACAACTACTGGTCTTCCAGGGAGCGATCAAAGCGTAAACTGTTTGAGACATTACTCGCATGGATGAAAGTGCGCATGGTGACTGTTATATTCAATCACGATGCAATTTCAGTGTTTCAACATCACTCTGACAGTCCATAGATTACAGAATGCCTCCAGATGTGCATCGGAGACTACTACTGGTCTTCCAGGGAACGATCAAGGAGTAGACTATTTGAGACATTACTCCCATGGAGGGAAGTCCGCATGGTGACTGTTGTATTCAATCCCGATGCAATTCCTGTGTTTCAACAACACTCTGATAGTCCACAGATTACAGATGCCTCCAGATCTGCATCGGAAGCTACTACTGGTCTTCCAGGGAACGATCAAAGCGTAGAGTGTTTGAGACATTACTCCCATGGAAGAAAGTGGTCATGGTGACTGTTGTATACGATCCTGATGCAATTTCTGTGTTTCATCAACACTTTGAAGGTCCACAGATTACAGAATTCCTCCAGATGTGCATCGGAAACTACTACTGGTCTTGAAGGAATGATTAAAGCGATGACAGTTTGAGACATTACTCCAATGGAGAAATGTACGCATTGTGCCTGTTGCATTCAATCCCGATGCAATTTCTGTGTTTCATCAACACTCTGATAGTCCACATATTACAGAATGCCTCCAGATGTGCATCGGAAACTAGTACTGGTCTTCCAGGGAGCGATCAAAGCGTAGATTGTTTGAGACATTACTCCCATGGAGGAAAGTGCGCATGGTGACTGTTGTATTCAATCCCGATGCAATTTCTGTGTTTCATCAACACTCTGATAGAACACAGATTACAGAATGCCTCCAGATGTGCATCGGAAACTACTACTGGTCTTACAGAGATTGATCAAAGCGTAGAATGTTTGAGACATTACTCCTATGGGGGAAAGTGCGCATGGTCACTGTTGTATTCAATCACGATGCAATTTCTGTGTTTCATCAACACTTTGAAGGTCCACAGACTACAGAATGCTTCCAGATGTCCATCGGAAACTACCACTACTGGTCTTCCAGGGAACGATCAAGGCGTAGACTGTTAGAGACATTACTCCCATGGAGGAAAGTGGTCATGGTGACTGTTGTATTCAATCCCGATGCAATTTCTGTGTTTCATCAACACTTTGTAGGTCCACAGATTACAGAATGCCTTCAAATGTGCATCGGAAACTACTACTGGTCTTCCAGGGAACGATCAAGTCGTAGACTGTTTGAGAATTACTATAATGGAAGAAAGTGGTCATGGTGACTGTTGTATTCAATCCTGATGCAATTTCTGTGTTTCATCAACACTTTGAAGTTCCACAGATTACAGAATGCATCCAGATGTGCATCGGAAACTACTACTGGTCTTCCAGGAAAGATCAAAGCGTAGACTGTTTGAGACATTACTCCCATGGAGGAAAGTGAGCATGGTGACTGTTGTATTCAAACCCAAAGCAATTTCTGTGTTTCATCAACACTGTAATGTTGTTGTTGTCTTCAGTCCTGAGACTGGTTTGATGCAGCTCTCCATGCTACTCTATCCTGTGCAAGCTGCTTCATCTCCCAGTACCTACTGCAACCTACATCCTTCTGAATCTGCTTAGTGTACTGATCTCTCGGTCTCCCTCTACGATTTTTACCCTCCACGCTGCCCTCCAATGCTAAATTTGTGATCCCTTGATGCCTCAAAACATGTCCTACCAACCGATCCCTTCTTCTAGTCAAGTTGTGCCACAAACTTCTCTTCTCCCCAATCCTATTCAATACCTCCTCATTAGTTACGTGATCTATCCACCTTATCTTCAGTATTCTTCTGTAGCACCACATTTCGAAAGCTTCTATTCTCTTCTTGTCCAAACTAGTTATCGTCCATGTTTCACTTCCATACATGGCTACACTCCAAACAAATACTTTCAGAAACGACTTCCTGATACATAAATCTATATTTGATGTTAACAAATTTCTCTTCTTCAGAAACGCTTTCCTTGCCATTGCCAGTCTACATTTTATATCCTCTCTACTTCGACCATCATCAGTTATTTTACTTCCTAAATAGCAAAACTCCTTTACTACTTTAAGTGTCTCATTTCCTAATCTAATTCCCTCAGCATCACCCGATTTAATTTGACTACATTCCATTATCCTCGTTTTGCTTTTGTTAATGTTCATCTTATATCCTCCTTTCAAGACACTGTCCATTCCGTTCAACTGCTCTTCCAAGTCCTTTGCCGTCTCTGACAGAATTACAATGTCATCGGCGAACCTCAAAGTTTTTACTTCGTCTCCATGAATTTTAATACCTACTCCAAATTTTTCTTTTGTTTCCTTTACTGCTTGCTCAATATACAGATTGAATAACATTGGGGAGAGGCTACAACCCTGTCTCACTCCTTTCCCAACCACTGCTTCCCTTTCATGCCCCTCGACTCTTATTACTGCCATCTGGTTTCTGTACAAATTATAAATAGCCTTCCGCTCCCTGTATTTTACCCCTGCCACCTTTAGAATTTGAAAAAGAGTATTCCAGTCAACATTGTCAAAAGCTTTCTCTAAGTCTACAAATGCTAGAAACGTAGGTTTGCCTTTTCTTAATCTGTCTTCTAAGATAAGTCGTAAGGTCAGTATTGCCTCACGTGTTCCAACATTTCGACGGAATCCAAACTGATCCTCCCCGAGGTCTGCATCTACCAGTTTTTCCATTCGTCTGTAAAGAATTCGCGTTAGTATTTTGCAGCCGTGGCTTATTGAACTGATAGTTCGGTAATTTTCACATCTGTCAGCACCTGCTTTCTTTGGGATTGGAATTATTATATTCTTCTTGAAGTCTGAGGGTATTTCGCCTGTCTCATACATCTTGCTCACCAGCTGGTAGAGTTTTGTCATGACTGGCTCTCCCAAGGCCGTCAGTAGTTCTAATGGAATGTTGTCTACTCCGGGGGCCTTGTTTCGACTCAGGTCTTTCAGTGCTCTGTCAAACTCTTCACGCAGTATCGTATCACCCATTTCGTCTTCATCTACATCCTCTTCTATTTCCATAATATTGTCCTCAAGTACATCGCCCTTGTATAAACCTTCTATATACTCCTTCCACCTTTCTGCCTTCCCTTCTTTGCTTAGAACTGGGCTGCCATCTGAGCTCTTGATATTCATACACGTGGTTCTCTTCTCTCCAAACGTCTCTTTAATTTTCCTGTAGGCAGTATCTATCTTACCCCTAGTGAGATAAGCTTCTACATCCTTACATTTGTCCTCTAGCCATCCCTGTTTAGCCATTTTGCACTTCCTGTCGATCTCATTTTTGAGACGTTTGTATTCCTTTTTGCCTGCTTCATTTACTGCATTTTTATATTTTCTCCTTTCATCAATTAAATTCAATATTTCTTCTGTTACCCAAGGATTTCTAGCAGCCCTCGTCTTTGTACCTACTTTATCCTCTGCTGCCTTCACTACTACATCCCTCAGAGCTACCCATTCTTCTTCTACTGTATTTCTTTCCCCTATTCCTGTCAATTGTTCCCTTATGCTATCTCTGAAACTCTGTACAACCTCTGGTTCTTTCAGTTTATCCAGGTCCCATCTCTTTAATTTCTCACATTTTTTGCAGTTTCTTCAGTTTTAATCTACAACACTGTGATAGTCCACAGAATACAGAATGCCTCCAGATGAGCATCGGAAACAACTACTGGTCTTCCAGGGAGCGATCAAAGCGTAAACTGTTTGAGACATTACTCGCATGGATGAAAGTGCGCATGGTGACTGTTATATTCAATCACGATGCAATTTCAGTGTTTCAACATCACTCTGACAGTCCATAGATTACAGAATGCCTCCAGATGTGCATCGGAGACTACTACTGGTCTTCCAGGGAACGATCAAGGAGTAGACTATTTGAGACATTACTCCCATGGAGGGAAGTCCGCATGGTGACTGTTGTATTCAATCCCGATGCAATTCCTGTGTTTCAACAACACTCTGATACTCCACAGATTACAGATGCCTCCAGATCTGCATCGGAAGCTACTACTGGTCTTCCAGGGAACGATCAAAGCGTAGAGTGTTTGAGACATTACTCCCATGGAAGAAAGTGGTCATGGTGACTGTTGTATACGATCCTGATGCAATTTCTGTGTTTCATCAACACTTTGAAGGTCCACAGATTACAGAATTCCTCCAGATGTGCATCGGAAACTACTACTGGTCTTGAAGGAATGATTAAAGCGATGACAGTTTGAGACATTACTCCAATGGAGAAATGTACGCATTGTGCCTGTTGCATTCAATCCCGATGCAATTTCTGTGTTTCATCAACACTCTGATAGTCCACATATTACAGAATGCCTCCAGATGTGCATCGGAAACTAGTACTGGTCTTCCAGGGAGCGATCAAAGCGTAGATTGTTTGAGACATTACTCCCATGGAGGAAAGTGCGCATGGTGACTGTTGTATTCAATCCCGATGCAATTTCTGTGTTTCATCAACACTCTGATAGAACACAGATTACAGAATGCCTCCAGATGTGCATCGGAAACTACTACTGGTCCTCCAGGGAACGATCAAAGCGTAAACTGTTTGAGACATTACTCCCATGTAGGAAAGTGCGCATGGTGCTGTTGTTTTCAATCCCGATGGAAACTCTGTGTTTCATCAATACTCTGATAGTCCGCAGAATATAGAATGCCTCCAGATGTGCATCGGAAACTAAAACTGGTCTTCCAGGGAACGATCATGGCGTAGACTGTTTGAGACATTACTCCCATGGAGGAAGGTGGTCATGGTGACTGTTGTATTCAATCCCGTTTCAATTTCTGTGTTTCATCAACACTTTGAAGGTCCACAGATTACAGATTGCCTTCAGATGTGCATCGGAAACTACTACTGGTCTTCCTGGGAACGATCAAAGCGTAGACTGTTTGTGACATTACTCCCCCAGAGGGAAAGTGCGCATGGTGACTGTTGTAATCAATCCCGTTGCAATTTCTGTGTTTCATCAACACTCTGATTGTCCACAGATTACAGATTGCCTCCAGATGTGCATCGGAAACTAGTACTGGTCTTCCAGGGAGCGATCAAAGCGTAGATTGTTTGAGACATTACTCCCATGGAGGAAAGTGCGCATGGTGACTGTTGTATTCAATCCCGATGCAATTTCTGTGTTTCATCAACCCTCTGATGGTACACAGATTACAGAATGACTTCAGAAGTGCATCGGAAACTTCTACTGGTCTTCCTGCGAACCATCAAAGAATAGACTGTTTGCGACATTACTCCCATGGAGGAAAATGCGCATGGTGACTGATGTATTCAAACCCGACGCAAATTCTGTGTTTCATCAACAGTCAGATACTCATCAGATTACAGAATGCCTCCAGATGTGCATCGGAAACTAGTACTGGTCTTCCAGGGAGCGATCAAAGCGTAGACTGTTTGAGACATTACTAACATGGAGGAAAGTGCGCATGGTGACAGTTATATTCAATCCCGATGCAATTTCTGTGTTTCATCAACACTCTGATATTCCACAGATTACAGAATGCTTCCAGATGTGCATCGGAAACTACTACTGGTCCTCCAGGGAACGACAAAGCGTAGAATGTTTGAGACATTACTCCCATGGAGGAAAATGCACATGGTGAATGTTGTATTCAATACCGATGTAATTTCTGTGTTTCATCAACACTTTGAAGGTCCACAGATTACAGAATTCCTCCAGATGTGCATCGGAAACTACTACTGGTCTTGAAGGAATGATTAAAGCGATGACAGTTTGAGACATTACTCCAATGGAGAAATGTACGCATTGTGCCTGTTGCATTCAATCCCGATGCAATTTCTGTGTTTCATCAACACTCTGATAGTCCACATATTACAGAATGCCTCCAGATGTGCATCGGAAACTAGTACTGGTCTTCCAGGGAGCGATCAAAGCGTAGATTGTCTGAGACATTACTCCCATGGAGGAAAGTGCGCATGGTGACTGTTGTATTCAATCCCGATGCAATTTCTGTGTTTCATCAACACTCTGATAGAACACAGATTACAGAATGCCTCCAGATGTGCATCGGAAACTACTACTGGTCTTACAGAGATTGATCAAAGCGTAGAATGTTTGAGACATTACTCCTCTGGGGGAAAGTGCGCATGGTCACTGTTGTATTCAATCACGATGCAATTTCTGTGTTTCATCAACACTCTGATAGTCCAGAGATTACAGAATGCCTCCAGATGTGCATCGGAAACTACTACTGGTCTTCCAGGGAACGCTCAAAGCGTAGACTGTTTGAGACATTACTCCCATGGAGGAAAGTGCGCATGGTGCTGTTGTTTTCAATCCCGATGGAAAGTCTGTGTTTCATTAATACTCTGATAGTCCGCAGATTAGAGAATGCCTCCAGATGTGCATCGGAAACTACTACTGGTTTTCCAGGGAACGATCAAAGCGTAAACTGTTTGAAACATTACTCCCATGGAGAAAAGTGCGCATGGTGCTGTTGTTTTCAATCCCGATGGAAAGTCTTTGTTTCATCAATACTCTGATAGTCCGCAGATTACAGAATGCCTCCAGATGTGCATCGGAGAAAACTACTGGTCTTCCAGGGAACGATCAAAGCGTAGAATGTTTGAGACATTACTCCCATGGGGGAAAGTGCACATGGTGACTGTTGTATTCAATCCCGTTGCAATTTCTGTGTTTCATCAACACTCTGATAGTCCACAGATTACAGATTGCCTCCAGACTTGCATCGAAAACTTCTACTGGTCTTCCTGGGAACCATCAAAGAATAGACTGTTGGCGACATTACTCCCATGGAGGAAAGTGCGCATGGTGACTGTTGTATTCAAACCCGACGCAATTTCTGTGTTTCATCAACAGTCAGATACTCATCAGATTACAGAATGCCTCCAGATGTGCATCGGAATCTACTACTGGTCTTCCAGGGAGCGATCAAAGCGTAGACTGTTTGAGACATTACTAACATTGAGAAAAGTGCGCATGGTGACTTTTGTATTCAATCCCGATGCAATTTCTGTGTTTCATCAACACTCAGATAGTCCACAGATTACAGAATGCCTCCAGATGAGCATCGGTAACTGCTACTGGTCTTCCAGGGAACGATCAAAGTGTAGACTCTTTGAGACATTACTCCCATGGACGAAAGTGCGCATGGTGACTGTTGTATTCAATCCCGATGCAATTTCTGTGTTTCATCAACACTCTGATAGTCCACAGATTACAGAATGCCTCCAGATGTGCATCGGAAACTACTACTGGTCTTCCAGGGAACGATCAAAGCGTAAACTGTTTAAGACATTACTCCCATGGGGGAAAATGCGCATGGTGACAGTTGTATTCAATCCCGATGTAATTTCTGTGTTTCATCAACACTCAGATAGTCCACAGATTACAGAATATCTCCAGATGTGCATCAGAAACTACTACTGGTCTTCCAGGGAACGATCAAGTCGTAGACTGTTTGAGAATTACTATAATGGAAGAAAGTGGTCATGGTGACTGTTGTATTCAATCCTGATGCAATTTCTGTGTTTCATCAACACTTTGAAGTTCCACAGATTACAGAATGCATCCAGATGTGCATCGGAAACTACTACTGGTCTTCCAGGAAAGATCAAAGCGTAGACTGTTTGAGACATTACTCCCATGGAGGAAAGTGAGCATGGTGACTGTTGTATTCAATCCCAAAGCAATTTCTGTGTTTCATCAACACTGTGATAGTCCACAGAATACAGAATGCCTCCAGATGAGCATCGGAAACAACTACTGGTCTTCCAGGGAGCGATCAAAGCGTAAACTGTTTGAGACATTACTCGCATGGATGAAAGTGCGCATGGTGACTGTTATATTCAATCACGATGCAATTTCAGTGTTTCAACATCACTCTGACAGTCCATAGATTACAGAATGCCTCCAGATGTGCATCGGAGACTACTACTGGTCTTCCAGGGAACGATCAAGGAGTAGACTATTTGAGACATTACTCCCATGGAGGGAAGTCCGCATGGTGACTGTTGTATTCAATCCCGATGCAATTCCTGTGTTTCAACAACACTCTGATAGTCCACAGATTACAGATGCCTCCAGATCTGCATCGGAAGCTACTACTGGTCTTCCAGGGAACGATCAAAGCGTAGAGTGTTTGAGACATTACTCCCATGGAAGAAAGTGGTCATGGTGACTGTTGTATACGATCCTGATGCAATTTCTGTGTTTCATCAACACTTTGAAGGTCCACAGATTACAGAATTCCTCCAGATGTGCATCGGAAACTACTACTGGTCTTGAAGGAATGATTAAAGCGATGACAGTTTGAGACATTACTCCAATGGAGAAATGTACGCATTGTGCCTGTTGCATTCAATCCCGATGCAATTTCTGTGTTTCATCAACACTCTGATAGTCCACATATTACAGAATGCCTCCAGATGTGCATCGGAAACTAGTACTGGTCTTCCAGGGAGCGATCAAAGCGTAGATTGTTTGAGACATTACTCCCATGGAGGAAAGTGCGCATGGTGACTGTTGTATTCAATCCCGATGCAATTTCTGTGTTTCATCAACACTCTGATAGAACACAGATTACAGAATGCCTCCAGATGTGCATCGGAAACTACTACTGGTCTTACAGAGATTGATCAAAGCGTAGAATGTTTGAGACATTACTCCTATGGGGGAAAGTGCGCATGGTCACTGTTGTATTCAATCACGATGCAATTTCTGTGTTTCATCAACACTTTGAAGGTCCACAGACTACAGAATGCTTCCAGATGTCCATCGGAAACTACCACTACTGGTCTTCCAGGGAACGATCAAGGCGTAGACTGTTAGAGACATTACTCCCATGGAGGAAAGTGGTCATGGTGACTGTTGTATTCAATCCCGATGCAATTTCTGTGTTTCATCAACACTTTGTAGGTCCACAGATTACAGAATGCCTTCAAATGTGCATCGGAAACTACTACTGGTCTTCCAGGGAACGATCAAGTCGTAGACTGTTTGAGAATTACTATAATGGAAGAAAGTGGTCATGGTGACTGTTGTATTCAATCCTGATGCAATTTCTGTGTTTCATCAACACTTTGAAGTTCCACAGATTACAGAATGCATCCAGATGTGCATCGGAAACTACTACTGGTCTTCCAGGAAAGATCAAAGCGTAGACTGTTTGAGACATTACTCCCATGGAGGAAAGTGAGCATGGTGACTGTTGTATTCAATCCCAAAGCAATTTCTGTGTTTCATCAACACTGTAATGTTGTTGTTGTCTTCAGTCCTGAGACTGGTTTGATGCAGCTCTCCATGCTACTCTATCCTGTGCAAGCTGCTTCATCTCCCAGTACCTACTGCAACCTACATCCTTCTGAATCTGCTTAGTGTACTGATCTCTCGGTCTCCCTCTACGATTTTTACCCTCCACGCTGCCCTCCAATGCTAAATTTGTGATCCCTTGATGCCTCAAAACATGTCCTACCAACCGATCCCTTCTTCTAGTCAAGTTGTGCCACAAACTTCTCTTCTCCCCAATCCTATTCAATACCTCCTCATTAGTTACGTGATCTATCCACCTTATCTTCAGTATTCTTCTGTAGCACCACATTTCGAAAGCTTCTATTCTCTTCTTGTCCAAACTAGTTATCGTCCATGTTTCACTTCCATACATGGCTACACTCCAAACAAATACTTTCAGAAACGACTTCCTGATACATAAATCTATATTTGATGTTAACAAATTTCTCTTCTTCAGAAACGCTTTCCTTGCCATTGCCAGTCTACATTTTATATCCTCTCTACTTCGACCATCATCAGTTATTTTACTTCCTAAATAGCAAAACTCCTTTACTACTTTAAGTGTCTCATTTCCTAATCTAATTCCCTCAGCATCACCCGATTTAATTTGACTACATTCCATTATCCTCGTTTTGCTTTTGTTAATGTTCATCTTATATCCTCCTTTCAAGACACTGTCCATTCCGTTCAACTGCTCTTCCAAGTCCTTTGCCGTCTCTGACAGAATTACAATGTCATCGGCGAACCTCAAAGTTTTTACTTCGTCTCCATGAATTTTAATACCTACTCCAAATTTTTCTTTTGTTTCCTTTACTGCTTGCTCAATATACAGATTGAATAACATTGGGGAGAGGCTACAACCCTGTCTCACTCCTTTCCCAACCACTGCTTCCCTTTCATGCCCCTCGACTCTTATTACTGCCATCTGGTTTCTGTACAAATTATAAATAGCCTTCCGCTCCCTGTATTTTACCCCTGCCACCTTTAGAATTTGAAAAAGAGTATTCCAGTCAACATTGTCAAAAGCTTTCTCTAAGTCTACAAATGCTAGAAACGTAGGTTTGCCTTTTCTTAATCTGTCTTCTAAGATAAGTCGTAAGGTCAGTATTGCCTCACGTGTTCCAACATTTCGACGGAATCCAAACTGATCCTCCCCGAGGTCTGCATCTACCAGTTTTTCCATTCGTCTGTAAAGAATTCGCGTTAGTATTTTGCAGCCGTGGCTTATTGAACTGATAGTTCGGTAATTTTCACATCTGTCAGCACCTGCTTTCTTTGGGATTGGAATTATTATATTCTTCTTGAAGTCTGAGGGTATTTCGCCTGTCTCATACATCTTGCTCACCAGCTGGTAGAGTTTTGTCATGACTGGCTCTCCCAAGGCCGTCAGTAGTTCTAATGGAATGTTGTCTACTCCGGGGGCCTTGTTTCGACTCAGGTCTTTCAGTGCTCTGTCAAACTCTTCACGCAGTATCGTATCACCCATTTCGTCTTCATCTACATCCTCTTCTATTTCCATAATATTGTCCTCAAGTACATCGCCCTTGTATAAACCTTCTATATACTCCTTCCACCTTTCTGCCTTCCCTTCTTTGCTTAGAACTGGGCTGCCATCTGAGCTCTTGATATTCATACACGTGGTTCTCTTCTCTCCAAACGTCTCTTTAATTTTCCTGTAGGCAGTATCTATCTTACCCCTAGTGAGATAAGCTTCTACATCCTTACATTTGTCCTCTAGCCATCCCTGTTTAGCCATTTTGCACTTCCTGTCGATCTCATTTTTGAGACGTTTGTATTCCTTTTTGCCTGCTTCATTTACTGCATTTTTATATTTTCTCCTTTCATCAATTAAATTCAATATTTCTTCTGTTACCCAAGGATTTCTAGCAGCCCTCGTCTTTGTACCTACTTTATCCTCTGCTGCCTTCACTACTACATCCCTCAGAGCTACCCATTCTTCTTCTACTGTATTTCTTTCCCCTATTCCTGTCAATTGTTCCCTTATGCTATCTCTGAAACTCTGTACAACCTCTGGTTCTTTCAGTTTATCCAGGTCCCATCTCTTTAATTTCTCACATTTTTTGCAGTTTCTTCAGTTTTAATCTACAACACTGTGATAGTCCACAGAATACAGAATGCCTCCAGATGAGCATCGGAAACAACTACTGGTCTTCCAGGGAGCGATCAAAGCGTAAACTGTTTGAGACATTACTCGCATGGATGAAAGTGCGCATGGTGACTGTTATATTCAATCACGATGCAATTTCAGTGTTTCAACATCACTCTGACAGTCCATAGATTACAGAATGCCTCCAGATGTGCATCGGAGACTACTACTGGTCTTCCAGGGAACGATCAAGGAGTAGACTATTTGAGACATTACTCCCATGGAGGGAAGTCCGCATGGTGACTGTTGTATTCAATCCCGATGCAATTCCTGTGTTTCAACAACACTCTGATACTCCACAGATTACAGATGCCTCCAGATCTGCATCGGAAGCTACTACTGGTCTTCCAGGGAACGATCAAAGCGTAGAGTGTTTGAGACATTACTCCCATGGAAGAAAGTGGTCATGGTGACTGTTGTATACGATCCTGATGCAATTTCTGTGTTTCATCAACACTTTGAAGGTCCACAGATTACAGAATTCCTCCAGATGTGCATCGGAAACTACTACTGGTCTTGAAGGAATGATTAAAGCGATGACAGTTTGAGACATTACTCCAATGGAGAAATGTACGCATTGTGCCTGTTGCATTCAATCCCGATGCAATTTCTGTGTTTCATCAACACTCTGATAGTCCACATATTACAGAATGCCTCCAGATGTGCATCGGAAACTAGTACTGGTCTTCCAGGGAGCGATCAAAGCGTAGATTGTTTGAGACATTACTCCCATGGAGGAAAGTGCGCATGGTGACTGTTGTATTCAATCCCGATGCAATTTCTGTGTTTCATCAACACTCTGATAGAACACAGATTACAGAATGCCTCCAGATGTGCATCGGAAACTACTACTGGTCCTCCAGGGAACGATCAAAGCGTAAACTGTTTGAGACATTACTCCCATGTAGGAAAGTGCGCATGGTGCTGTTGTTTTCAATCCCGATGGAAACTCTGTGTTTCATCAATACTCTGATAGTCCGCAGAATATAGAATGCCTCCAGATGTGCATCGGAAACTAAAACTGGTCTTCCAGGGAACGATCATGGCGTAGACTGTTTGAGACATTACTCCCATGGAGGAAGGTGGTCATGGTGACTGTTGTATTCAATCCCGTTTCAATTTCTGTGTTTCATCAACACTTTGAAGGTCCACAGATTACAGATTGCCTTCAGATGTGCATCGGAAACTACTACTGGTCTTCCTGGGAACGATCAAAGCGTAGACTGTTTGTGACATTACTCCCCCAGAGGGAAAGTGCGCATGGTGACTGTTGTAATCAATCCCGTTGCAATTTCTGTGTTTCATCAACACTCTGATTGTCCACAGATTACAGATTGCCTCCAGATGTGCATCGGAAACTAGTACTGGTCTTCCAGGGAGCGATCAAAGCGTAGATTGTTTGAGACATTACTCCCATGGAGGAAAGTGCGCATGGTGACTGTTGTATTCAATCCCGATGCAATTTCTGTGTTTCATCAACCCTCTGATGGTACACAGATTACAGAATGACTTCAGAAGTGCATCGGAAACTTCTACTGGTCTTCCTGCGAACCATCAAAGAATAGACTGTTTGCGACATTACTCCCATGGAGGAAAATGCGCATGGTGACTGATGTATTCAAACCCGACGCAAATTCTGTGTTTCATCAACAGTCAGATACTCATCAGATTACAGAATGCCTCCAGATGTGCATCGGAAACTAGTACTGGTCTTCCAGGGAGCGATCAAAGCGTAGACTGTTTGAGACATTACTAACATGGAGGAAAGTGCGCATGGTGACAGTTATATTCAATCCCGATGCAATTTCTGTGTTTCATCAACACTCTGATATTCCACAGATTACAGAATGCTTCCAGATGTGCATCGGAAACTACTACTGGTCCTCCAGGGAACGACAAAGCGTAGAATGTTTGAGACATTACTCCCATGGAGGAAAATGCACATGGTGAATGTTGTATTCAATACCGATGTAATTTCTGTGTTTCATCAACACTTTGAAGGTCCACAGATTACAGAATTCCTCCAGATGTGCATCGGAAACTACTACTGGTCTTGAAGGAATGATTAAAGCGATGACAGTTTGAGACATTACTCCAATGGAGAAATGTACGCATTGTGCCTGTTGCATTCAATCCCGATGCAATTTCTGTGTTTCATCAACACTCTGATAGTCCACATATTACAGAATGCCTCCAGATGTGCATCGGAAACTAGTACTGGTCTTCCAGGGAGCGATCAAAGCGTAGATTGTTTGAGACATTACTCCCATGGAGGAAAGTGCGCATGGTGACTGTTGTATTCAATCCCGATGCAATTTCTGTGTTTCATCAACACCCTGATAGAACACAGATTACAGAATGCCTCCAGATGTGCATCGGAAACTACTACTGGTCTTACTGAGATTGATCAAAGCGTAGAATGTTTGAGACATTACTCCTATGGGGGAAAGTGCGCATGGTCACTGTTGTATTCAATCACGATGCAATTTCTGTGTTTCATCAACACTTTGAAGGTCCACAGACTACAGAATGCTTCCAGATGTCCATCGGAAACTACCACTACTGGTCTTCCAGGGAACGATCAAGGCGTAGACTGTTAGAGACATTACTCCCATGGAGGAAAGTGGTCATGGTGACTGTTGTATTCAATCCCGATGCAATTTCTGTGTTTCATCAACACTTTGTAGGTCCACAGATTACAGAATGCCTTCAAATGTGCATCGGAAACTACTACTGGTCTTCCAGGGAACGATCAAAGCGTAGACTGTTTGAGACATTACTCTGGTGGAGGAAACTGCGAATGGTGTCTGTTGTATTCAATCCCGATGCAATTTCTGTGTTTCATCAACACTCAGTTAGTATACAGATTATAGAATGCCTCCAGATGTGCATCGGAAGCTACTACTATTCTTCCAGGCAACGAGCAAAGCGTAGACTGTTTGAGACATTACTACCATGGAGGAAACTCCGCATGGTGGCTGTTGCATTCAATTCCGATGCAATTTCTGTGTTTCATCAACACTCTGATAGTCCAGAGATTACAGAATGCCTCCAGATGTGCATCGGAAACTACTACTGGTCTTCCAGGGAACGCTCAAAGCGTAGACTGTTTGAGACATTACTCCCATGGAGGAAAGTGCGCATGGTGCTGTTGTTTTCAATCCCGATGGAAAGTCTGTGTTTCATTAATA
This sequence comes from Schistocerca gregaria, assembly GCF_023897955.1. Classification (NCBI taxonomy): domain Eukaryota; kingdom Metazoa; phylum Arthropoda; class Insecta; order Orthoptera; family Acrididae; genus Schistocerca; species Schistocerca gregaria. Next base: position 30,975,305 of record NC_064929.1, read on the forward strand.
CTCTGATAGTCCGCAGATTAGAGAATGCCTCCAGATGTGCATCGGAAACTACTACTGGTTTTCCAGGGAACGATCAAAGCGTAAACTGTTTGAAACATTACTCCCATGGAGAAAAGTGCGCATGGTGCTGTTGTTTTCAATCCCGATGGAAAGTCTTTGTTTCATCAATACTCTGATAGTCCGCAGATTACAGAATGCCTCCAGATGTGCATCGGAGAAAACTACTGGTCTTCCAGGGAACGATCAAAGCGTAGAATGTTTGAGACATTACTCCCATGGGGGAAAGTGCACATGGTGACTGTTGTATTCAATCCCGTTGCAATTTCTGTGTTTCATCAACACTCTGATAGTCCACAGATTACAGATTGCCTCCAGACTTGCATCGAAAACTTCTACTGGTCTTCCTGGGAACCATCAAAGAATAGACTGTTGGCGACATTACTCCCATGGAGGAAAGTGCGCATGGTGACTGTTGTATTCAAACCCGACGCAATTTCTGTGTTTCATCAACAGTCAGATACTCATCAGATTACAGAATGCCTCCAGATGTGCATCGGAATCTACTACTGGTCTTCCAGGGAGCGATCAAAGCGTAGACTGTTTGAGACATTACTAACATTGAGAAAAGTGCGCATGGTGACTTTTGTATTCAATCCCGATGCAATTTCTGTGTTTCATCAACACTCAGATAGTCCACAGATTACAGAATGCCTCCAGATGAGCATCGGTAACTGCTACTGGTCTTCCAGGGAACGATCAAAGTGTAGACTCTTTGAGACATTACTCCCATGGACGAAAGTGCGCATGGTGACTGTTGTATTCAATCCCGATGCAATTTCTGTGTTTCATCAACACTCTGATAGTCCACAGATTACAGAATGCCTCCAGATGTGCATCGGAAACTACTACTGGTCTTCCAGGGAACGATCAAAGCGTAAACTGTTTGAGACATTACTCCCATGGGGGAAAATGCGCATGGTGACAGTTGTATTCAATCCCGATGTAATTTCTGTGTTTCATCAACACTCAGATAGTCCACAGATTACAGAATATCTCCAGATGTGCATCTGAAACTACTACTGGTCTTCCAGGGAACGATCAAGTCGTAGACTGTTTGAGAATTACTATAATGGAAGAAAGTGGTCATGGTGACTGTTGTATTCAATCCTGATGCAATTTCTGTGTTTCATCAACACTTTTAAGTTCCACAGATTACAGAATGCATCCAGATGTGCATCGGAAACTACTACTGGTCTTCCAGGAAAGATCAAAGCGTAGACTGTTTGAGACATTACTCCCATGGAGGAAAGTGAGCATGGTGACTGTTGTATTCAATCCCAAAGCAATTTCTGTGTTTCATCAACACTGTGATAGTCCACAGAATACAGAATGCCTCCAGATGAGCATCGGAAACAACTACTGGTCTTCCAGGGAGCGATCAAAGCGTAAACTGTTTGAGACATTACTCACATGGATGAAAGTGCGCATGGTGACTGTTATATTCAATCACGATGCAATTTCAGTGTTTCAACATCACTCTGACAGTCCATAGATTACAGAATGCCTCCAGATGTGCATCGGAAACTACTACTGGTCTTCCAGGGAACGATCAAAGCGTAATCTGTTTTAGACATTACTCCCATGGGGGAATATGCGCATGGTGACAGTTGTATTCAATCCCGATGCAATTCCTGTGTTTCAACAACACTCTGATAGTCCACAGATTACAGATGCCTCCAGATCTGCATCGGAAGCTACTACTGGTCTTCCAGGGAACGATCAAAGCGTAGAGTGTTTGAGACATTACTCCCATGGAAGAAAGTGGTCATGGTGACTGTTGTATACGATCCTGATGCAATTTCTGTGTTTCATCAACACTTTGAATGTCCACAGATTACAGAATTCCTCCAGATGTGCATCGGAAACTACTACTGGTCTTGAGGGAATGATTAAAGCGATGACAGTTTGAGACATTACTCCAATGGAGAAATGTACGCATTGTGCCTGTTGCATTCAATCCCGATGCAATTTCTGTGTTTCATCAACACTCTGATAGTCCACAGATTACAGAATGCCTCCAGATGTGCATCGGAAACTAGTACTGGTCTTCCAGGGACCGATCAAAGCGTAGATTGTTTGAGACATTACTCCCATGGAGGAAAGTGCGCATGGTGACTGTTGTATTCAATCCCGATGCAATTTCTGTGTTTCATCAACACTCTGATAGTACACAGATTACAGAATGCCTCGAGATGTGCATCGGAAGCTACTACTGGTCTTCCAGGGCACGATCAAAGCGTAGACTGTTTGAGACATTACTCCCATGGAGGAAAGTGTGCATGGTGACTGTTGTATTCAATCCCGATGCAATTTCTGTGTTTCATCAACACTCTGATAGAACACAGATTACAGAATGCCTCCAGATGTGCATCGGAAACTACCACTGGTCTTACAGAGATTGATCAAAGCGTAGAATGTTTGAGACATTACTCCTATGGGGGAAAGTGCGCATGGTTACTGTTGTATTCAATCACGATGCAATTTCTGTGTTTCATCAACACTTTGAAGGTCCACAGACTACAGAATGCCTCCAGATGTCCATCGGAAACTACCACTGGTCTTCCAGGAAACGATCAAAGCGTAGACTGTTAGAGACATTACTCCCATGGAGGAAAGTGGTCATGGTGACTGTTGTATTCAATCCCCATGCAATTTCTGTGTTTCATCAACACTTTGTAGGTCCACAGATTACAGAATGCCTTCAGATGTGCATCGGAAACTACTACTGGTCTTCCAGGGAACGATCAAAGCGTAGACTGTTTGAGAATTACTCCCATGGAGGAATGTGGTCATGGTGACAGTTGTATTCAATCCCGATGCAACTTCTGTGTTTCATCAACACTTTGAAGGTCCACAGACTACAGAATGCCTCCAGATGTGCATCGGAAACTACTACTGGTCTTCCAGTGAACGATTAAAGCGTAGACTGTGTGAGACATTACTGCCGTGGAGGAAAGTGCGATTGGTGACTGTTGTATTCAATCCCGATGCAATTTCTGTGATTCATCAACACTTTGAAGGTCCACAGATTACAGAATTCCTCCAGATGTGCATCGGAAACTACTACTGGTCTTGAAGGAATGATTAAAGCGATGACAGTTTGAGACATTACTCCAATGGAGAAATGTACGCATTGTGCCTGTTGCATTCAATCCCGATGCAATTTCTGTGTTTCATCAACACTCTGATAGTCCACATATTACAGAATGCCTCCAGATGTGCATCGGAAACTAGTACTGGTCTTCCAGGGAGCGATCAAAGCGTAGATTGTTTGAGACATTACTCCCATGGAGGAAAGTGCGCATGGTGACTGTTGTATTCAATCCCGATGCAATTTCTGTGTTTCATCAACACTCTGATAGAACACAGATTACAGAATGCCTCCAGATGTGCATCGGAAACTACTACTGGTCCTCCAGGGAACGATCAAAGCGTAAACTGTTTGAGACATTACTCCCATGTAGGAAAGTGCGCATGGTGCTGTTGTTTTCAATCCCGATGGAAACTCTGTGTTTCATCAATACTCTGATAGTCCGCAGAATATAGAATGCCTCCAGATGTGCATCGGAAACTAAAACTGGTCTTCCAGGGAACGATCATGGCGTAGACTGTTTGAGACATTACTCCCATGGAGGAAGGTGGTCATGGTGACTGTTGTATTCAATCCCGTTTCAATTTCTGTGTTTCATCAACACTTGGAAGGTCCACAGATTACAGATTGCCTTCAGATGTGCATCGGAAACTACTACTGGTCTTCCTGGGAACGATCAAAGCGTAGACTGTTTGTGACATTACTCCCCCAGAGGGAAAGTGCGCATGGTGACTGTTGTATTCAATCCCGTTGCAATTTCTGTGTTTCATCAACACTCTGATTGTCCACAGATTACAGATTGCCTCCAGATGTGCATCGGAAACTAGTACTGGTCTTCCAGGGAGCGATCAAAGCGTAGATTGTTTGAGACATTACTCCCATGGAGGAAAGTGCGCATGGTGACTGTTGTATTCAATCCCGATGCAATTTCTGTGTTTCATCAACCCTCTGATGGTACACAGATTACAGAATGCCTTCAGAAGTGCATCGGAAACTTCTACTGGTCTTCCTGCGAACCATCAAAGAATAGACTGTTTGCGACATTACTCCCATGGAGGAAAATGCGCATGGTGACTGATGTATTCAAACCCGACGCAAATTCTGTGTTTCATCAACAGTCAGATACTCATCAGATTACAGAATGCCTCCAGATGTGCATCGGAAACTAGTACTGGTCTTCCAGGGAGCGATCAAAGCGTAGACTGTTTGAGACATTACTAACATGGAGGAAAGTGCGCATGGTGACAGTTATATTCAATCCCGATGCAATTTCTGTGTTTCATCAACACTCTGATATTCCACAGATTACAGAATGCTTCCAGATGTGCATCGGAAACTACTACTGGTCCTCCAGGGAACGACAAAGCGTAGAATGTTTGAGACATTACTCCCATGGAGGAAAATGCACATGGTGAATGTTGTATTCAATACCGATGTAATTTCTGTGTTTCATCAACACTTTGAAGGTCCACAGATTACAGAATTCCTCCAGATGTGCATCGGAAACTACTACTGGTCTTGAAGGAATGATTAAAGCGATGACAGTTTGAGACATTACTCCAATGGAGAAATGTACGCATTGTGCCTGTTGCATTCAATCCCGATGCAATTTCTGTGTTTCATCAACACTCTGATAGTCCACATATTACAGAATGCCTCCAGATGTGCATCGGAAACTAGTACTGGTCTTCCAGGGAGCGATCAAAGCGTAGATTGTTTGAGACATTACTCCCATGGAGGAAAGTGCGCATGGTGACTGTTGTATTCAATCCCGATGCAATTTCTGTGTTTCATCAACACTCTGATAGAACACAGATTACAGAATGCCTCCAGATGTGCATCGGAAACTACTACTGGTCTTACTGAGATTGATCAAAGCGTAGAATGTTTGAGACATTACTCCTATGGGGGAAAGTGCGCATGGTCACTGTTGTATTCAATCACGATGCAATTTCTGTGTTTCATCAACACTTTGAAGGTCCACAGACTACAGAATGCTTCCAGATGTCCATCGGAAACTACCACTACTGGTCTTCCAGGGAACGATCAAGGCGTAGACTGTTAGAGACATTACTCCCATGGAGGAAAGTGGTCATGGTGACTGTTGTATTCAATCCCGATGCAATTTCTGTGTTTCATCAACACTTCGTAGGTCCACAGATTACAGAATGCCTTCAAATGTGCATCGGAAACTACTACTGGTCTTCCAGGGAACGATCAAAGCGTAGACTGTTTGAGACATTACTCTGGTGGAGGAAACTGCGAATGGTGTCTGTTGTATTCAATCCCGATGCAATTTCTGTGTTTCATCAACACTCAGTTAGTATACAGATTATAGAATGCCTCCAGATGTGCATCGGAAGCTACTACTATTCTTCCAGGCAACGAGCAAAGCGTAGACTGTTTGAGACATTACTACCATGGAGGAAACTCCGCATGGTGGCTGTTGCATTCAATTCCGATGCAATTTCTGTGTTTCATCAACACTCTGATAGTCCAGAGATTACAGAATGCCTCCAGATGTGCATCGGAAACTACTACTGGTCTTCCAGGGAACGCTCAAAGCGTAGACTGTTTGAGACATTACTCCCATGGAGGAAAGTGCGCATGGTGCTGTTGTTTTCAATCCCGATGGAAAGTCTGTGTTTCATTAATACTCTGATAGTCCGCAGATTAGAGAATGCCTCCAGATGTGCATCGGAAACTACTACTGGTTTTCCAGGGAACGATCAAAGCGTAAACTGTTTGAAACATTACTCCCATGGAGAAAAGTGCGCATGGTGCTGTTGTTTTCAATCCCGATGGAAAGTCTTTGTTTCATCAATACTCTGATAGTCCGCAGATTACAGAATGCCTCCAGATGTGCATCGGAGAAAACTACTGGTCTTCCAGGGGACGATCAAAGCGTAGAATGTTTGAGACATTACTCCCATGGGGGAAAGTGCACATGGTGACTGTTGTATTCAATCCCGTTGCAATTTCTGTGTTTCATCAACACTCTGATAGTCCACAGATTACAGATTGCCTCCAGACTTGCATCGAAAACTTCTACTGGTCTTCCTGGGAACCATCAAAGAATAGACTGTTGGCGACATTACTCCCATGGAGGAAAGTGCGCATGGTGACTGTTGTATTCAAACCCGACGCAATTTCTGTGTTTCATCAACAGTCAGATACTCATCAGATTACAGAATGCCTCCAGATGTGCATCGGAATCTACTACTGGTCTTCCAGGGAGCGATCAAAGCGTAGACTGTTTGAGACATTACTAACATTGAGAAAAGTGCGCATGGTGACTTTTGTATTCAATCCCGATGCAATTTCTGTGTTTCATCAACACTCAGATAGTCCACAGATTACAGAATGCCTCCAGATGAGCATCGGTAACTGCTACTGGTCTTCCAGGGAACGATCAAAGTGTAGACTCTTTGAGACATTACTCCCATGGACGAAAGTGCGCATGGTGACTGTTGTATTCAATCCCGATGCAATTTCTGTGTTTCATCAACACTCTGATAGTCCACAGATTACAGAATGCCTCCAGATGTGCATCGGAAACTACTACTGGTCTTCCAGGGAACGATCAAAGCGTAAACTGTTTGAGACATTACTCCCATGGGGGAAAATGCGCATGGTGACAGTTGTATTCAATCCCGATGTAATTTCTGTGTTTCATCAACACTCAGATAGTCCACAGATTACAGAATATCTCCAGATGTGCATCAGAAACTACTACTGGTCTTCCAGGGAACGATCAAGTCGTAGACTGTTTGAGAATTACTATAATGGAAGAAAGTGGTCATGGTGACTGTTGTATTCAATCCTGATGCAATTTCTGTGTTTCATCAACACTTTGAAGTTCCACAGATTACAGAATGCATCCAGATGTGCATCGGAAACTACTACTGGTCTTCCAGGGAAGATCAAAGCGTAGACTGTTTGAGACATTACTCCCATGGAGGAAAGTGAGCATGGTGACTGTTGTATTCAATCCCAAAGCAATTTCTGTGTTTCATCAACACTGTGATAGTCCACAGAATACAGAATGCCTCCAGATGAGCATCGGAAACAACTACTGGTCTTCCAGGGAGCGATCAAAGCGTAAACTGTTTGAGACATTACTCGCATGGATGAAAGTGCGCATGGTGACTGTTATATTCAATCACGATGCAATTTCAGTGTTTCAACATCACTCTGACAGTCCATAGATTACAGAATGCCTCCAGATGTGCATCGGAGACTACTACTGGTCTTCCAGGGAACGATCAAGGAGTAGACTATTTGAGACATTACTCCCATGGAGGGAAGTCCGCATGGTGACTGTTGTATTCAATCCCGATGCAATTCCTGTGTTTCAACAACACTCTGATAGTCCACAGATTACAGATGCCTCCAGATCTGCATCGGAAGCTACTACTGGTCTTCCAGGGAACGATCAAAGCGTAGAGTGTTTGAGACATTACTCCCATGGAAGAAAGTGGTCATGGTGACTGTTGTATACGATCCTGATGCAATTTCTGTGTTTCATCAACACTTTGAAGGTCCACAGATTACAGAATTCCTCCAGATGTGCATCGGAAACTACTACTGGTCTTGAGGGAATGATTAAAGCGATGACAGTTTGAGACATTACTCCAATGGAGAAATGTACGCATTGTGCCTGTTGCATTCAATCCCGATGCAATTTCTGTGTTTCATCAACACTCTGATAGTCCACAGATTACAGAATGCCTCCAGATGTGCATCGGAAACTAGTACTGGTCTTCCAGGGACCGATCAAAGCGTAGATTGTTTGAGACATTACTCCCATGGAGGAAAGTGCGCATGGTGACTGTTGTATTCAATCCCGATGCAATTTCTGTGTTTCATCAACACTCTGATAGTACACAGATTACAGAATGCCTCGAGATGTGCATCGGAAGCTACTACTGGTCTTCCAGGGCACGATCAAAGCGTAGACTGTTTGAGACATTACTCCCATGGAGGAAAGTGTGCATGGTGACTGTTGTATTCAATCCCGATGCAATTTCTGTGTTTCATCAACACTCTGATAGAACACAGATTACAGAATGCCTCCAGATGTGCATCGGAAACTACCACTGGTCTTACAGAGATTGATCAAAGCGTAGAATGTTTGAGACATTACTCCTATGGGGGAAAGTGCGCATGGTTACTGTTGTATTCAATCACGATGCAATTTCTGTGTTTCATCAACACTTTGAAGGTCCACAGACTACAGAATGCCTCCAGATGTCCATCGGAAACTACCACTGGTCTTCCAGGAAACGATCAAAGCGTAGACTGTTAGAGACATTACTCCCATGGAGGAAAGTGGTCATGGTGACTGTTGTATTCAATCCCGATGCAATTTCTGTGTTTCATCAACACTTTGTAGGTCCACAGATTACAGAATGCCTTCAGATGTGCATCGGAAACTACTACTGGTCTTCCAGGGAACGATCAAAGCGTAGACTGTTTGAGAATTACTCCCATGGAGGAATGTGGTCATGGTGACAGTTGTATTCAATCCCGATGCAACTTCTGTGTTTCATCAACACTTTGAAGGTCCACAGACTACAGAATGCCTCCAGATGTGCATCGGAAACTACTACTGGTCTTCCAGTGAACGATTAAAGCGTAGACTGTGTGAGACATTACTGCCGTGGAGGAAAGTGCGATTGGTGACTGTTGTATTCAATCCCGATGCAATTTCTGTGATTCATCAACACTTTGAAGGTCCACAGATTACAGAATGCCTCCAGATGTGCATCGGAAGCTACTACTGGTCTTCCAGGCAACGAGCAAAGCCTGGACTGTTTGAGACATTACTCCCATGGAGGAAAGTCCGCATGGTGATTATTGTATTCAATCCCGATGCAATTTCTGTGTTTCATCAACACTCTGATAGTCCACAGATTACAGATTGCCTGAAGACTTGCATCGGAAACTTCTACTGGTCTTCCTGGGAACCATCAAAGAATAGACTGTTTGCGACATTACTCCCATAAAGGAAAGTGCGCATTGTGACTGTTGTATTCAAAACCGATGCAATTTCTGTGTTTCATCAACAGTCAGATACTCATCAGATTACAGAATGCCTCCAGATGTGCATCGGAATCTACTACTGGTCTTCCAGGGAGCGATCAAAGCGTAGACTGTTTGAGACATTACTAACATGGAGTAAAGTGTGCATGGTGACAGTTGTATTCAATGCCGATGCAATTTCTGTGTTTCATCAACACTCTTATAGTCCACAGATTACAGAATGCTTCCAGATGTACATCGGAAACTACTACTGGTCCTCCAGGGAACGACAAAGCGTAGAATGTTTGAGACATTACTCCCATATAGAAAAGTGCACATGGTGAATGTTGTATTCAATACCGATGTAATTTCTGTGTTTCATCAACACTCTGAAAGTAAACAGATTACAGAACGCCTCCAGATGTGCAACCGAAACTACTACTGGTCTTCCAGGGAACGATCAAATCGTAGATTGTTTTGGACATTACTCCCATGGAGGAAAGTGCGCATGGTGACTGTTGTATTCAATCCCGATGCAATTTCTGTGTTTCATCAACACTCTGTCCACAGATAACAGATTGCCTCCAGATGTGCATCGGAAACTACTACTGGTCTTTCTGGGAACGATCAAAGCATAGACTGTTTAAGACATTACTCCCATGGAGGAAAGTGCGCATGGTGACTTTTGTATTCAATCCCGATGCAATTTCTGTGTTTCATCAACACTCAGATAGTCCACAGATTACAGAATGCCTCCAGATGTGCATCGGAAACTACTACTGGTCTTCCAGGGAACGATCAAAGCGTAATCTGTTTTAGACATTACTCCCATGGGGGAATATGCGCATGGTGACAGTTGTATTCAATCCCGATGTAATTTCTGTGTTTCATCAACACTCTGATAGTCCACAGATTACAGAATTCCTCCAGATGTGCATCTGAAACTACTACTGGTCTTCCAGGGAACGATCAAGTCGTAGACTGTTTGAGAATTACTCCCATGGAAGAAAGTGGTCATGGTGACTGTTGTATTCAATCCTGATGCAATTTCTGTGTTTCATCAACACTTTGAAGGTCCACAGATTACAGAATTATTCCAGATGTGCATCGGAAACTACTACTGGTCTTGAGGGAATGATTAAAGCGATGACAGTTTGAGACATTACTCCAATGGAGAAATGTACGCATTGTGCCTGTTGCATTCAATCCCGATGCAATTTCTGTGTTTCATCAACACTCTGATAGTGAACAGATTACAGAATGCCTCCAGATGTGCATCGGAAACTAGTAATGGTCTTCCAGGGAGCGATCAAAGCGTAGATTGTTTGAGACATTACTCCCATGGAGGAAAGTGCGCATGGTGACTGTTGTATTCAATCCCGATGCAATTTCTGTGTTTCATCAACACTCTGATAGTACACAGATTACAGAATGCCTCGAGATGTGCATCGGAAGCTACTACTGGTCTTCCAGGGCACGATCAAAGCGTAGACTGTTTGAGACATTACTCCCATGGAGGAAAGTGCGCATGGTGACTGTTGTATTCAATCCCGATGCAATTTCTGTGTTTCATCAACACTCTGATAGAACAGAGATTACAGAATGCCTCCAGATGTGCATCGGAAACTACTACTGGTCTTACAGATATTGGTCAAAGCGTAGAATGTTTGAGACATTACTCCTATGGGGGAAAGTGCGCATGGTTACTGTTGTATTCAATCACGATGCAATTACTGTGTTTCATCAACACTTTGAAGGTCCACAGACTACAGAATGCCTCCAGTGGTCCATCGGAAACTACCACTGGTCTTCCAGGGAACGATCAAGGCGTAGACTGTTAGAGACATTACTCCCATGGAGGAAAGTGGTCATGGTGACTGTTGTATTCAATCCCGATGCAATTTCTGTGTTTCATCAACACTTTGTCGGTCCACAGATTACAGAATGCCTTCAGATGTGCATCGGAAACTACTACTGGTCTTCCAGGGAACGATCAAAGCGTAGACTGTTTGAGACATTTCTCCCGTGGAGGAAAGTGCAAATGTTGTCTGTTGTATTCAATCCCGATGCAATTTCTGTGTTTCATCAACACTCTGATAGTCCACAGATTACAGATTGCCTCCAGATGTGCATCGGAAACTACTACTGGTCTTCCAGGGTACGATCAAAGCATAGACTGTTTAAGACATTACTCCCATGGAGGAAAGTGCGCATGGTGACTGTTGTATTAAATCACGATGCAATTTCTGTGTTTAATCAACACTTTGAAGGTCCACAGAATACAGAATGACTCCAGATGTGCATCGGAAACTACTACAGGTCTTTCAGGCAACGATCAAATCATAGACTGTTTGAGACATTACTCCCGTGGAGGAGAGTGCGCATGGAGACTATTGTATTCAATGCCGATGCAATTTCTGTGTTTCATCAACACTCAGTTAGTATACAGATTACAGAATGCCTCCAGATGTGCATCGGAAGCTACTACTATTCTTCCAGGCAACGAGCAAAGCGTAGACTGTTTGAGACATTACTCCTATGTAGGAATGTGCGCATGGTGACTGTTGTATTCAATCCCGATTTAATTTCTGTGTTTCATCAACACTCTGATAGCCCACAGATTACCGAATACCTCCAGATGTGCATCGGTAACTACTACTGGTCTTCCAGGGAACGATCAAAGCGTAAACTCTTGAGACATTACTCTCATGGAGGAAAGTGCGCATGGTGCTGTTGTTTTCAATCCCGATGGAAAGTCTGTTTTTCATCAATACTCTGATAGTCCGCAGATTACAGAATGCCTCCAGATGTGCATCGGAGAAAACTACTGGTCTTCCAGGGAACGATCAAAGCGTAGAATGTTTGAGACATTACTCCCATGGGGGAAAGTGCACATGGTGACTGTTGTATTCAATCCCGATGCAATTTCTGTGTTTCATCAACACTCAGATAGTCCACAGGTTACTGAATGCCTTCAGATGTGCATCGGAAACTACTACTGGTCTTCCAGGGGACGATCAAGGCGTAGACTGTTTAAGAATTACTCCCATGGAGGAATGTTGTCATGGTGACAGTTGTATACAATCCCAATGCAACTTCTGTGTTTCATCAACACTTTGAAGGTCCGCAGATTACAGAATGCCTCCAGATGTGCATCGGTAACTACTACTGGTCTTCAAGGCAACGAGCAAGTCGTAGACTGTTTGAGACATTACTCCCATGGAGGAAAGTCCGCATGGTGATTATTGTATTCAATCCCGATGCAATTTCTGTGTTTCATCAACTCTTTGAAGGTCCACAACTTCAGAATGCCTCCAGATGTGCATCGGAAACTACTACTGGTCTTCCAGGGAACGATCAAATCGTAGACTGTTTGAGACATTGCTCCCATGGAGGAAAGTGCGCATGGTGACTTTTGTATTCAATCCCTATGCAATTTCTTTGTTTTATCAACACTCAGATAGTCCACAGATTACGGAATGCCTCCAGATGTGCATCGGTAACTGCTACTGGTCTTCCAGGGAACGATCAAAGTGTAGACGCTTTGAGACATTACTCCCATGGACGAAAGTGCGCATGGTGACTGTTGTATTCAATCCCGATGCAATTTGTGTGTTTCATCAACACTCTGATAGTCCAGAGATTACAGAATGCCTCCAGATGTGCATCGGAAACTACTACTGGTCTTCCAGGGAACGATCAAAGCGTAAACTGTTTGACACATTACTCCCATGGGGGAAAATGCGCATGGTGACAGTTGTATTCAATCCCGATGTAATGTCTGTGTTTCATCAACACTCAGATAGTCCACAGATTACAGAATGCCTCCAGATGTGCATCGGAAACTACTACTGGTCTTCCAGGGAACGATCAAGTCATAGACTGTTTGAGAATTACTCCCATGGAAGAAAGTGCTCATGGTGACTGTTGTATTCGATCCTGATGCAATTTCTGTGTTTCATCAACACTTTGAAGGTCCACAGATTACAGAATGCATCCAGATGTGCATCGAAAACTACTACTGGTCTTGCAGGGAACGATCAAAGCGTAGACTGTTTGAGACATTACTCCCATGGAGGAAAGTGAGCATGGTGACTGTTGTATTCAATCCCAAAGCAATTTCTGTGTTTCATCAACACTCTGATAGTCCACAGATTACAGAATGCCTCCAGATGTTTATCGGAAACTACTACTGGTCTTACAGGGATCGATTAAAGCGTAGAATGTTTGAGACATTACTCCCATGGAGGAAAGTGCGAATGGTGACTGTTGTATTCAATTCCGATGGAAAGTCTGTGTTTCATCAATACTCTGATAGTCCACAGATTACAGAATGCCTCCAGATGTGCATCGGAAACTACTACTGGTCTTCCAGGGCACGATCAAAGCGTAGACTGTTTGAGACATTACTCCCATGGAGGGAAATGCGCATGGATACTCTTGTATTCAATCACGATGCAATTTCTGAGTTTCATCAACACTCTGATAGAACACATATTACAGAATGCCTCCAGATGTTTATCGGAAACTACTACTGGTCTTACAGTAATCGATCAAAGCGTAGAATGTTTGAGACATTACTCCCATGTGGGAAAGTGCGCAAGGTTACTGTTGTATTCAATCCCGATGCAACTTCTGTGTTTCATCAACAATCTGATTGAACACAGATTACAGAATGCTTCCAGATGTGCATCGGAAACTACTACTGGTCTTCCAGGGAACGATCAAAGCGTTGACTGTTTGGGACATTACTCCTATGTAGGAAAGTGCGCATGTTGACTGTTGTATTCAATCCCGATGTAATTTCTGTGTTTCATCAATACTCTGATAGAACACAGATTACAGAATGCCTCCAGATGTTTATCGGAAATTACTACTGGTCATCCAGGGAACGATCAAAACGATGACTCTTTGAGACATTACTCCCATGGATCAAAGTGCGCATTTTGACTGTTGTATTCAATGCCAAATCAATTTCTGTGTTTCATCAACACTCAGTTAGTATACAGATTACAGAATGCCTCCAGATGTGCATTGGAAACTACTACTGGTCTTCCAGGGAACGATCAAAGCGTAGACTGTTTGAGACATTACTCCCATGGAGGAAAGTGCACATGGTTACTGTTGTATTCAATCCCGATGCAATATCTGTGTTTCATCAACACTCTGATAGAACACAGATTACAGAATGCCTCCAGATGTTTATCGGAAACTACTACTGGTCTTACAGGGAACGATCAAAGCATAGACAGTTTGGGACGTTACTCCTATGTAGGAAGGTGCGCATGGTGACTGTTGTATTCATTCCCGATGTAATTTCTGTGTTTCATCAACACTCTGATAGTCCACAGATTACAGAATGACTCCAGATGTGCATCGGAAACTGCTACTGGTCTTCCAGGGAACGATCAAAGCGATGACTCTTTGAGACATTACTCCCATGGATCAAAGTGCGCATTTTGACTGTTGTCTTCAATGCCGATGCAATTTCTGTGTTTCATCAACACTCAGTTAGTATACAGATTACAGAATGCCTCCAGATGTGCATCGGAAACTACTATTGGTCTTCCAGGGAACGATCAAAGCGTAAACTGTTTGAGACATTATTCCCATGGAGGAAAGTGCGAATGGTGACTGTTGTATTCAATCCCGATGGAATGTCTGTGTTTCATCAATACTCTGATAGTCATTACAGAATGCCTCCAGATGTGCATCGGAAACTACTACTGGTCTTCCAGGGCACGATCAAAGCGTAGACTGTTTGAGACATTAATCCCATGGAGGAAAGTGCGCATGGTGACTGTTGTATTCAATCCCGATGCAATTTCTGTGTTTCATCAACACTTTGAAGGTCCACAGATTAAAGAATGCCTCCAGATTTGAATCGGAAGCTACTACTGGTCTTCAAGGCAACGATCAAAACGTAGACTGTTTGAGACATTACTCCCGTGGAGGAAAGTCTGCATTGTGCCATTTGCATTCAATCCCGATGCAATTTCTGTGTTTCATCAACACTCTGATAGTCCACAGATTACAGAATGCCTCCAGATGAGCATCGGAAACAACTACTGGTCTTCCAGGGAGCGATCAAAGCGTAAACTGTTTGAGATATTACTCCCATGGATGAAAGTGCGCATTTTGACAGTTGTATTCAATCCCTGTGCAATTTCAGTGTTTCAACAACACTCTGACAGTCCACAGATTACAGAATGCCTCAAGATTTGCATCGGAAACTACTACTGGTCTTCCAGTGAACGATCAAACCGTAGACTGTTTGAGACATTACTCCTGTGGAGGAAAGTGCGAATGGTGACTGTTGTATTCAATCCCGATGCAATTTCTGTGTTTCATCAACACTCTGATAGTCCACAGATTACAGATTGCCTCCAGATGTGCATCCTAAACTACCACTGGTCTTCCTGGGAACGATCAAAGCATAGACTGTTTGAGACATTACTGTCATGGAGTAGAGTGCACATGGTGACCGTTGTATTCCATCACGATGCAATTTCTGTGTTCCATCAACACTCTGATAGTCCACAGTTTACAGATTGCCTCCAGATCTGCATCGGAAGCTACTACTGGTCTTCCAAGGAACGATCAAAGCGTAGACTGTTTGAGACATTACTCCCATGGAAGAAAGTGGTAATGGTGACTGATGTATACGATCCTGATGCAATTTCTGTGTTTCATCAACACTTTGAAGGTCCACAGGTTACAGAATTCCTCCAGATGTGCATCGGAAACTATTACTGGTCTTGAGGGAATGATTAAAGCGATGACAGTTTGAGACATTACTCCAATGGAGAAATGTACGCATTGTGAATGTTGTATTCAATCCCGATGCAATTTCTGTGTTTCATCAACACTCTGATAGTCCACAGATTACAGAATGCCTCCAGATGTGCATCGGAAACTACTACTGGTCTTCCAGGGAGCGATCAATGCGTAGATTGTTTGAGACATTACTCCCATGGAGGAAAGTGCGCATGGTGACTGTTGTATTCAATCCCGATGCAATTTCTATGTTTCATCAACACTCTGATAGTCCGCAGATTACAGAATGCCTCCAGATGTCCATCGGAAGCTACTACTGGTCTTCCAGGGAACGATCAAAGCGTAGACTGTTTGAGACATTACTCCCATGGAGGAAACTGCACATGGTGACTGTTGCATACAATCCCGATGTAATTTCTGTGTTTCATCAACACTCTGATAGAACACAGATTACAGAATGCCTCCAGATGTGCATCGGAAACTGCTACTGGTCTTACAGGGATTGATCAAAGCGTAGACTGTTTGAGACATTACTCCCATGGAGGAAAGTGCGCATGGTGACTGTTGTATTCAATAACGATGCAATTTCTGTGTTTCATCAACACTTTGAAGGTCCACAGACTACAGAATGCCTCCAGATGTCCATTGGAAACTACCACTGGTCTTCCAGGGAACGATCAAGGCGTAGACTGTTAGAGACATTACTCGCATGGAGGAGAGTGATCATGGTGACTGTTGTATTCAATCCCGATGCAATTTCTGTGTTTCATCAACACTTTGAAGGTCCACAGATTACAGAATGCCTTCAGATGTGCATCGGAAACTACTACTGGTCTTCCAGGGAACGATCAAAAGCGTAGACTGTTTGAAACATTACTCCTGTGGAGGAAAGTGCGATTGGTGTCTGTTGTATTCAATCCCGATGCCATTTCTGTGTTTCATCAACACTCTGATAGTCCAGAGATTACAGAATGCCTCCAGATGTGCATCGGAAACTACTACTGGTCTTCCAGGGAACGCTCAAAGCGTAGACTGTTTGAGACATTACTCCTATGTATTAATGTGCGCATGGTGACTGTTGTATTCAATCCCGATGTAATTTCTGTGTTTCATCAACACTCTGATAGTCCACAGATTACAGATTGCCTCCAGATGTGCATCCTAAACTACCACTGGTCTTCCTGGGAACGATCAAAGCATAGACTGTTTGAGACATTACTGTCATGGAGTAAAGTGCACATGGTGACCGTTGTATTCCATCACGATGCAATTTCTGTGTTCCATCAACACTCTGATAGTCCACAGATTACAGATTGCCTCCAGATCTGCATCGGAAGCTACTACTGGTCTTCCAAGGAACGATCAAAGCGTAGACTGTTTGAGACATTACTCCCATGGAAGAAAGTGGTAATGGTGACTGATGTATACGATCCTGATGCAATTTCTGTGTTTCATCAACACTTTGAAGGTCCACAGGTTACAGAATTCCTCCAGATGTGCATCAGAAACTATTACTGGTCTTGAGGGAATGATTAAAGCGATGACAGTTTGAGACATTACTCCAATGGAGAAATGTACGCATTGTGAATGTTGTATTCAATCCCGATGCAATTTCTGTGTTTCATCAACACTCTGATAGTCCACAGATTACAGAATGCCTCCAGATGTGCATCGGAAACTACTACTGGTCTTCCAGGGAGCGATCAATGCGTAGATTGTTTGAGACATTACTCCCACGGTGGAAAGTGCGCATGGTGACTGTTGTATTCAATCCCGATGCAATTTCTGTGTTTCATCAACACTGTGATAGTCCACAGATTACAGAATGCCTCCAGATGTGCATCGGAAGCTACTACTGGTCTTCCAGGGAACGATCAAAGCGTAGACTGTTTGAGACATTACTCCCATGGAGGAAACTGCACATGGTGACTGTTGTATTCAATCCCGATGTAATTTCTGTGTTTCATCAACACTCTGATAGAACACAGATTACAGAATGCCTCCAGATGTGCATCGGAAACTACTACTGGTCTTACAGGGATTGATCAAAGCGTAGACTGTTTCAGACATTACTCCCATGGAGGAAAGTGCGCATGGTGACTGTTGTATTCAATCACGATGCAATTTCTGTGTTTCATCAACACTTTGAAGGTCCACAGACTACAGAATGCCTCCAGATGTCCATTGGAAACTACCACTGGTCTTCCAGGGAACGATCAAGGCGTAGACTGTTAGAGACATTACTCGCATGGAGGAGAGTGATCATGGTGACTGTTGTATTCAATCCCGATGCAATTTCTGTGTTTCATCAACATTTTGAAGGTCCACAGATTACAGAATGCCTTCAGATGTGCATCGGAAACTACTACTGGTCTTCCAGGGAACGATCAAAGCGTAGACTGTTTGAAACATTACTCCTGTGGAGGAAAGTGCGATTGGTGTGTGTTGTATTCAATCCCGATGCCATTTCTGTGTTTCATCAACACTCTGATAGTCCAGAGATTACAGAATGCCTCCAGATGTGCATCGGAAACTACTACTGGTCTTCCAGGGAACGCTCATAGCGTAGACTGTTTGAGACATTACTCCTATGTAAGAATGTGCGCATGGTGACTGTTGTATTCAATCCCGATGTAATTTCTGTGTTTCATCAACACTCTGTTAGTCCACAGATTACAGAGTGCCTCCAGATGTTTATCGGAAACTACTACTGGTCTTACAGTAATCGATCAAAGCGTAGAATGTTTGAGACATTACTCCCATGTGGGAAAGTGCGCATGGTTACTGTTGTATTCAATCCCGATGCAATTTCTGTGTTTCATCAACAATCTGATTGAACACAGATTACAGAATGCTTCCAGATGTGCATCGGAAACTACTACTGGTCTTACAGGGAACGATCAAAGCGTTGACTGTTTGGGACATTACTCCTATGTAGGAAAGTGCGCATGTTGACTGTTGTATTCAATCCCGATGCAATTTCTGTGTTTCATTAACACTCTGATAGTCCACAGATTACAGAATACCTCCAGATGTGCATCGGAAACTACTACTGGTCTTGAGGGAATGATCAAAGCGAAGACAGTTTGAGACATTACATCCATGGAGGAAAGTGCGCATGGTGACAGTTGTATTCAATCCCGATGCAATTTCTGTGTTTCATCAACACTCTGATAGTCCACAGATTACACAATGCTTCCAGATGTGCATCGGAAAGTACTACTGGTCTTACAGGGAACGATCAAAGCGTAGACTGTTGGAGACATTACTCCTATGTAGGAAAATGCGCATGGTGACTGTTGTATTCAATCCCGATGTAATTTCTGTGTTTCATCAGCACTCTGATAGTCCACAGATTACAGAATGCCTCAAGATGTGTAACCGAAAGTACCACTGGTCTTCCAGGGAACGATCAAAGCGTAGATTGTTTGAGACATTACTCCCATGGAGGAAAGTGCGCATAGTGACTGTTGTATTCAATCCCGATGTAATTTCTGTGTTTCATCAATACTCTGATAGAACACAGATTACAGAATGCCCCCAGATGTTTATCGGAAATTACTACTGGTCATCCAGGGAACGATCAAAGCGATGACTCTTTGAGACATTACTCCCATGGATCAAAGTGCGCATTTTGACTGTTGTATTCAATGCCAATGCAATTTCTGTGTTTCATCAACACTCAGTTAGTATACAGATTACAGAATGCCTCCAGATGTGCATTGGAAACTACTACTGGTCTTCCAGGGAACGATCAAAGCGTAGACTGTTTGAGACATTACTCCCATGGAGGAAAGTGCGCATGGTTACTGTTGTATTCAATCCCGATGCAATATCTGTGTTTCATCAACACTCTGATAGAACACAGATTACAGAATGCCTCCAGATGTTTATCGGAAACTACTACTGGTCTTACAGGGAACGATCAAAGCATAGACAGTTTGGGACATTACTCCTATGTAGGAAAGTGCGCATGGTGACTGTTGTATTCAATCCCGATGTAATTTCTGTGTTTCATCAACACTCTGATAGTCCACAGATTACAGAATGACTCCAGATGTGCATCGGAAACTGCTACTGGTCTTCCAGGGAACGATCAAAGCGATGACTCTTTGAGACATTACTCCCATGGATCAAAGTGCGCATTTTGACTGTTGTCTTCAATGCCGATGCAATTTCTGTGTTTCATCAACACTCAGTTAGTATACAGATTACAGAATGCCTCCAGATGTGCATCGGAAACTACTATTGGTCTTCCAGGGAACGATCAAAGCGTAAACTGTTTGAGACATTATTCCCATGGAGGAAAGTGCGAATGGTGACTGTTGTATTCAATCCCGATGGAATGTCTGTGTTTCATCAATACTCTGATAGTCCACAGATTACAGAATGCCTCCAGATGTGCATCGGAAACTACTACTGGTCTTCCAGGGCACGATCAAAGCGTAGACTGTTTGAGACATTAATCCCATGGAGGAAAGTGCGCATGGTGACTGTTGTATTCAATCCCGATGCAATTTCTGTGTTTCATCAACACTTTGAAGGTCCACAGATTAAAGAATGCCTCCAGATTTGAATCGGAAGCTACTACTGGTCTTCCAGGCAACGATCAAAACGTAGACTGTTTGAGACATTACTCCCGTGGAGGAAAGTCTGCATTGTGCCATTTGCATTCAATCCCGATGCAATTTCTGTGTTTCATCAACACTCTGATAGTCCACAGATTACAGAATGCCTCCAGATGAGCATCGGAAACAACTACTGGTCTTCCAGGGAGCGATCAAAGCGTGAAATGTTTGAGATATTACTCCCATGAATGAAAGTGCGCATTTTGACAGTTGTATTCAATCCCTGTGCAATTTCAGTGTTTCAACAACACTCTGACAGTCCACAGATTACAGAATGCCTCAACATTTGCATCGGAAACTACTACTGGTCTTCCAGTGAACGATCAAACCGTAGACTGTTTGAGACATTACTCCTGTGGAGGAAAGTGCGAATGGTGACTGTTGTATTCAATCCCGATGCAATTTCTGTGTTTCATCAACACTCTGATAGTCCACAGATTACAGATTGCCTCCAGATGTGCATCCTAAACTACCACTGGTCTTCCTGGGAACGATCAAAGCATAGACTGTTTGAGACATTACTGTCATGGAGTAGAGTTTACATGGTGACCGTTGTATTCCATCACCATGCAATTTCTGTGTTCCATCAACACTCTGATAGTCCACAGATTACAGATTGCCTCCAGATCTGCATCGGAAGCTACTACTGGTCTTCCAAGGAACGATCAAAGCGTAGACTGTTTGAGACATTACTCCCATGGAAGAAAGTGGTAATGGTGACTGATGTATACGATCCTGATGCAGTTTCTGTGTTTCATCAACACTTTGAAGGTCCACAGGTTACAGAATTCCTCCAGATGTGCATCGGAAACTATTACTGGTCTTGAGGGAATGATTAAAGCGATGACAGTTTGAGACATTACTCCAATGGAGAAATGTACGCATTGTGAATGTTGTATTCAATCCCGATGCAATTTCTGTGTTTCATCAACACTCTGATAGTCCACAGATTACAGAATGCCTCCAGATGTGCATCGGAAACTACTACTGGTCTTCCAGGGAGCGATCAATGCGTAGATTGTTTGAGACATTACTCCCATGGAGGAAAGTGCGCATGGTGACTGTTGTATTCAATCCCGATGCAATTTCTGTGTTTCATCAACACTCTGATAGTCCACAGATTACAGAATGCCTCCAGATGTCCATCGGAAGCTACTACTGGTCTTCCAGGGAACGATCAAAGCGTAGACTGTTTGAGACATTACTCCCATGGAGGAAACTGCACATGGTGACTGTTGTATTCAATCCCGATGTAATTTCTGTGTTTCATCAACACTCTGATAGAACACAGATTACAGAATGCCTCCAGATGTGCATCGGAAACTGCTACTGGTCTTACAGGGATTGATCAAAGCGTAGACTGTTTGAGACATTACTCCCATGGAGGAAAGTGCGCATGGTGACTGTTGTATTCAATCCCGATGCCATTTCTGTGTTTCATCAACACTCTGATAGTCCAGAGATTACAGAATGCCTCCAGATGTGCATCGGAAACTACTACTGGTCTTCCAGGGAACGCTCAAAGCGTAGACTGTTTGAGACATTACTCCTATGTAGGAATGTGCGCATGGTGACTGTTGTATTCAATCCCGATGTAATTTCTGTGTTTCATCAACACTCTGATAGTCCACAGATTACAGATTGCCTCCAGATGTGCATCCTAAACTACCACTGGTCTTCCTGGGAACGATCAAAGCATAGACTGTTTGAGACATTACTGTCATGGAGTAAAGTGCACATGGTGACCGTTGTATTCCATCACGATGCAATTTCTGTGTTCCATCAACACTCTGATAGTCCACAGATTACAGATTGCCTCCAGATCTGCATCGGAAGCTACTACTGGTCTTCCAAGGAACGATCAAAGCGTAGACTGTTTGAGACATTACTCCCATGGAAGAAAGTGGTAATGGTGACTGATGTATACGATCCTGATGCAATTTTTGTGTTTCATCAACACTTTGAAGGTCCACAGGTTACAGAATTCCTCCAGATGTGCATCAGAAACTATTACTGGACTTGAGGGAATGATTAAAGCGATGACAGTTTGAGACATTACTCCAATGGAGAAATGTACGCATTGTGAATGTTGTATTCAATCCCGATGCAATTTCTGTGTTTCATCAACACTCTGATAGTCCACAGATTACAGAATGCCTCCAGATCTGCATCGGAAACTACTACTGGTCTTCCAGGGAGCGATCAATGCGTAGATTGTTTGAGACATTACTCCCATGGAGGAAAGTGCGCATGGTGACTGTTGTATTCAATCCCGATGCAATTTCTGTGTTTCATCAACAATGTGATAGTCCACAGATTACAGAATGCCTACAGATGTGCATCGGAAGCTACTACTGGTCTTCCAGGGAACGATCAAAGCGTAGACTGTTTGAGACATTACTCCCATGGAGGAAACTGCACATGGTGACTGTTGTATTCAATCCCGATGTAATTACTGTGTTTCATCTACACTCTGATAGAACACAGATTACAGAATGCCTCCAGATGTGCATCGGAAACTACTACTGGTCTTACAGGGATTGATCAAAGCGTAGACTGTTTGAGACATTACTCCCATGGAGGAAAGTGCGCATGGTGACTGTTGTATTCAATCACGATGCAATTTCTGTGTTTCATCAACACTTTGAAGGTCCACGGACTACAGAATGCCTCCAGATGTCCATTGGAAACTACCACTGGTCTTCCAGGGAACGATCAAGGCGTAGACTGTTAGAGACATTACTCGCATGGAGGAGAGTGATCATGGTGACTGTTGTATTCAATCCCGATTCAATTTCTGTGTTTCATCAACACTTTGAAGGTCCACAGATTACAGAATGCCTTCAGATGTGCATCGGAAACTACTACTGGTCTTCCAGGGAACGATCAAAGCGTAGACTGTTTGAAACATTACTCCTGTGGAGGAAAGTGCGATTGGTGTCTGTTGTATTCAATCCCGATGCCATTTCTGTGTTTCATCAACACTCTGATAGTCCAGAGATTACAGAATGCCTCCAGATGTGCATCGGAAACTACTACTGGTCTTCCAGGGAACGCTCAAAGCGTAGACTGTTTGAGACATTACTCCTATGTAGGAATGTGCGCATGGTGACTGTTGTATTCAATCCCGATGTAATTTCTGTGTTTCATCAACACTCTGTTAGTCCACAGATTACAGAGTGCCTCCAGATGTTTATCGGAAACTACTACTGGTCTTACAGTAATCGATCAAAGCGTAGAATGTTTGAGACATTACTCCCATGTGGGAAAGTGCGCATGGTTACTGTTGTATTCAATCCCGATGCAATTTCTGTGTTTCATCAACACTCTGATAGTCCACAGATTACACAATGCTTCCAGATGTGCATCGGAAACTACTACTGGTCTTACAGGGAACGATCAAAGCGTAGACTGTTGGAGACATTACTCCTGTGTAGGAAAATGCGCATGGTGACTGTTGTATTCAATCCCGATGTAATTTCTGTGTTTCATCAACACTCTGATAGTCCACAGATTACAGAATGCCTCAAGATGTGTAACCGAAAGTACCACGGGTCTTCCAGGGAACGATCAAAGCGTAGATTGTTTGAGACATTACTCCCATGGAGGAAAGTGCTCATAGTGACTGTTGTATTCAATCCCGATGCAATTTCTGTGTTTCATCAACACTCTGATAGCCCACAGATTACAGAATGCCTCCAGATGTGCATCGGAAACTACTATTGGTCTTCCAGGGATCGATCAAAGCGTAAACTGTTTGAGACATTACTCCCATGGAGGAATGTGCAAATGGTGACTGTTGTATTCAATCCCGATGGAATGTCTGTGTTTCATCAATACTCTGATAGTCCACAGATTACAGAATGCCTCCAGATGTGCATCGGAAACTACTACTGGTCTTCCAGGGCACGATCAAAGCGTGAACTGTTTGAGACATTATTCCCATGGAGGAAAGTGCGAATGGTGACTGTTGTATTCAATCCCGATGCAATTTCTGTGTTTCATCAACAATTTGAAGGTCCACATATTACAGAATGCCTCCAGATCTGCATCGGAAACAAGTACTGGTCTTCCAGGGAGCGATCAAAGCGTAAACTGTTAGAGATATTACTCCCATGGATGAAAGTGCGCATTTTGACAGTTGTATTCAATCCCTGTGCAATTTCAGTGTTTCAACAACACTCTGATAGTCCACAGATTACACAATGCCTCCAGATTTGCATCGGAAACTACTACTGGTCTTCCAGTGAACGATCAAAGCGTAGACTGTTTGAGACATTACTGCTGTGGAGGAAAGTGCGAATGGTGACTGTTGTATTCAATCCCGATGCAATTTCTGTGTTTCATCAACACTCTGATAGTCCACAGATTACAGATTGCCTCCAGATGTGCATCCTAAACTACCACTGGTCTTCCTGGGAACGATCAAAGCATAGACTGTTTGAGACATTACTGTCATGGAGTAAAGTGCGCATGGTGACTATTGTATTCAATCACGATGCAATTTCTGTGTTCCATCAACACTCTGATAGTCCACAGTATACAGATTGCCTCCAGATCTGCATCGGAAGCTACTACTGGTCTTCCAAGGAACGATCAAAGCGTTGACTGTTTGAGACATTACTCCCATGGAAGAAAGTGGTCATGATGACTGATGTATACGATCCTGTTGCAATTTCTGTGTTTCATCAACACTTTGAAGGTCCACAGGTTACAGAATTCCTCCAGATGTGCATCGGAAACTACTACTGGTCTTGAGGGAATGATTAAAAGCGATGACAGTTTGAGACATTACTCCAATGGAGAAATGTACGCATTGTGCCAGTTGTATTCAATCCCGATGCAATTTCTGTGTTTCATCAACACTCTGATAGTCCACGGATAAAAGAGTGCCTCCAGATGTGCATCGGAAACTACTACTGGTCTTACAGAGATTGATCAAAGCGTAGACTGTTTGAGACATTACTCCCATGGAGGAAAGTGCGCATGGTGACTGTTGTATTCAATCACGATGCAATTTCTGTGTTTCATCAACACTTTGAAGGTCCACAGACTACAGAATGCCTCCAGATGTCCATTCGAAACTACCACTGGTCTTCCAGGGAACGATCAAGGCGTAGAGTGTTAGAGACATTACTCGCATGGAGGAAAGTGATCATGGTGACTGTTGTATTCAATCCCGATGCAATTTCTGTGTTTCATCAACACTTTGAAGGTCCACAGATTACAGAATGCCTTCAGATGTGCATCGGAAACTACTACTTGTCTTCCAGGGAACGATCAAAGCGTAGACTGTTTGAGACAATACTCCCATGGGGGAAAGTGCGAATGGTGTCTGTTGTATTCAATCCCGATGCAATTTCTGTGTTTCATCAACACTCTGATAGTCCAGAGATTACTGAATGCCTCCTGATGTGCATCGGAAACTACTACTGGTCTTCCAGCGAACGCTCAAAGCGTAGACTGTTTGAGACATTACTCCTATGTAGGAATGTGCGCATGGTGACTGTTGTATTCAATCCCGATGTAATTTCTGTGATTCATCAACACTCTGATAGTCCACAGATTACAGAGTGCCTCCAGATGTGCATCGGAAACTACTACTGGTCTTCCAGGGAACGATCAAAGCGTAAACTGTTTGAGTTATTACTCCCATGGAGGAAAGTGCGCATGGTGACTGTTGTTTTCAATCCCGATGGAATGTCTGTGTTTCATCAATACTCTGATAGTCCACAGATTACAGAATGCCTCCAGATGTGCATCGGAGAAAACTACTGGTCTTCCAGGGAACGATCAAAGCGTAGAATGTTTGAGACATTATTCCCATTAGGGAAAGTGCACACGGTGAGTGTTGTATTCAATCCCGATGCAATTTCTGTGTTTCATCAACACTCAGATAGTCCACAGATTACAGAATGCCTTCAGATGTGCTTCGGAAACTACTACTGGTCTTCCAGGGGACGATCAAGGCGTAGACTGTTTGAGAATTACTCAAATGGAGGAATGTGGTCATGGTGACTGTTGTATTCAATCTCGATGCAACTTCTGTGTTTCATCAACACTTTGAAGTTCCACAGATTACAGAAGGCCTCCAGATGGGCATCGGAAACTACTACTGGTCTTCCAGTGAACGATCAAAGCGTAGACTGTGTGAGACATTAGTCCCGTTGAGGAAAGTGTGATTGGTGACTGTTGTATTCAATCCCGATGCAATTTCTGTGATTCATCAACACTTTGAAGGTCCACAGATTACAGAATGCCTCCAGATGTGCATCGGAAGCTACTACTGGTCTTCCAGGGAACGATCAAAGCGTAGACTGTTTGAGACATTACTCCCATGGAGGAAAGTCCGCATGGTGATTATTGTATTCAATCCCGATGCAATTTCTGTGTTTCATCAACACTCTGATATTCCACAGATTACAGAATGCCTCCAGATGTGCATCGGAAACTAAAACTGGTCTTCCATTGAACGATCAAGGCGTAGACTGTTTGAGAATTACTCCCATGGAGAAAAGTTGTCATGGTGAGTGTTGTATTCAATTACGTTGCAATTTCTGTGTTTCATCAACACTTTGAAGGTCCACAGATTACAGAATGCCTCCAGATGTGCATCGAAAACTACTACTGGTCTTCCTGGGAACGATCAAAGCGTAGACTGTTTGTGACATTACTCTCTCGGAGGGGAACTGCGCATGGTGACTGTGGTATTCAATCCCGTTGCCATTTCTGTGTTTCATCAACACTCTGATAGTCCACAGATTACAGATTGCCTCCAGACTTGCATCGGAAACTACTACTGGTCTTCCTGGGAACGATCAAAGAATAGGCTGTTTGAGACATTACTCCCATGTAGGAATGTGCGAATGGAGACTGTTGTATTAAATCCCGATTAAATTTCTGTGTTTCATCAACACTTTGAAGGTCCGCAGATTACAGAATGCCTCCAGATGTGCATCGGAAACTACTACTGGTCTTCAGGGAACGATCAAAGCGATGACAGTTTGTGACATTACTCCCATGGAGAAATGTACGCATGGTGCCTGTTGTATTCAAACCCGATGCAATTTCTGTGTTTCATCAACACTTTGAAGGTCCACAGATTACAGAGTGCCTCCAGATGTGTATCGTAAACTACTACTGGTCTTCCAGGGAACGATCAAAGCGAAGACTGTTTGAGACATTACTCCCATATAGGAAAGTGCGCATGGTGACTTGTATTCAATCCCGATGCATTTTCTGTTTTGATCAACACTCTGATAGTCCACAGATTACAGAATGCCTCCAGATGTGCATCGGAAACTACTACTGGTCTTCCTAGGAGCGATCGAAGCGTAAACTGTTTGAGACATTACTCCCATGGAGGAAAGTGCGCATTGAGACTGTTGTATTCAATCCCGATGCAATTTCTGTGTTTCATCAACACTCTGATAGTCCACAGATTACAGAATGCTTCTAGATGTGCATCGGAAACTACTACTGGTCTTCCAATGAACGATCAAAGCGTAGACTGTTTGAGACATTACTCCTATGTAGGGAAGTGCTCATGGTGACTGTTGTATTCAATCACAATACAATTTCTGTGTTTCATCAACACTCTGATAGTCCACAGATTACGGAATGCCTCCAGATGTGCATCGGAAACTACTACTGGTCTTCCAGGGAACGATCAAAGCGTAGACTGTTTGAGACATTACTCCCATGGGGGAAAGTGCGCATGGTGACTGTTGTATTCAATCACGATGCAATTTCTGTGTTTCATCAACACTCTGGTTGTCCACAGATTACAGATTGCCTCCAGATCTGCATCGGAAGGTACTACTGGTCATCCAGGGTACGATCAAAGCGTAGACTGTTTGAGACATTATTCCCATGGAAGAAAGTGGTCATGGTGGCTGTTGTAATCGATCCTGATGCAATTTCTGTGTTTCATCAACACTTTGAAGGTCGACAGATTACAGAATGCCTCCAGATGTGTTACGGGAACTACTACTGGTCTTCAAGGGAACGATCAAAGCGTAGACTGTTTGAGACATTACTCCCGTGGAGGAAAGTGCGAATGGTGACTGTTGTATTCAATCCCGATGCAATTTCTGTGTTTCATCAACACTCTGATCGTCCACAGATTACAGATTGACTCCAGATGTGCATCGGAAACCATTACTGGTCTTCCAGGGAACGATCAAAGCGTAGACTGTTTGAGAATTACGCCCATGGAGGAAAGTGGTCATGGTGACTGTCGTATTCAATCCCGATGCAATTTCTGTGTTTCATCAACACTCTGATAGTCCACAGATTACAGAATGCCTCCAGATGTTCATCGGAAACTACTACTGGTCTTCCACCGAGCGATTAAAGCGTAGACTGTTTGAGACATTACTAACATGGAGGAAAGTGCGCATGGTGACAGTTGTATACAATCGCGATGCAATTTCTGTTTTTCATCAACACTCTGATAGTCCACAGATTACAGAATGCTTCCAGATGTGCATCGGAAACTACTACTGGACTTCCAGGGAACGATGAAATCGTTGACGGTTTGAGACATTACTCCCATGTAGGAATGTGCGAATGGAGACAGTTGTATTAAATCCCGATGCAATTTCTGTGTTTCATCAACACTTTGAAGGTCCACAGACTTCAGAATGCCTCGAGATGTGCATAGGAAGATACTACTGGTCATCCACTGAACGATCAAATCGTAGACTGTTTGAGACATTACTCCCATGGAGGAAAGTGCACATGGTGACTTTTGTATTCAATCCTGATGCAATTTCTGTGTTACATCAACACTCTTATGGTCCACAGATAACACAATGCCTCCAGATGTGCATCGGAAACTACTACTGGTCTTGCAGGGAACGATCAAAGCGTAGACTGTTTGAGACATTACTCTAATGGAGGAAAGTGCGCATGGTGACTGTTGTATTCAATCCCGAGACAATTTCTGTGTTTCATCAACACTTTGAAGGTGTGCAGATTTCAGAGCGCCTCACGATGTGCATCGGAAACTACTACTGGTCTTCCAGGGAACGATCAAATCGTAGATTCTTTGAGATATTACTCCCATGGAGGAAAGTGCGCATGGTTACTGTTGCATTCAATCCCGATGCAATTTCTGTGTTTCAACAACACTCTGATAGTCCACAGATTACAGAATGCCGCCAGACGTGCATCGGAAACTACTACTGGACTTCCAGGGAACGATGAAATCGTTGACTGTTTGAGACATTACTCCCATGTAGGAATGTGCGAATGGAGACTGTTGTATTAAATCCCGATGCAATTTCTGTGTTTCATCAACACTTTGAAGATCCGCAGATTACAGAATGCCTCCAGATGTGCATCGGAAACTACTACTGGTCTTCAGGGAGCGATCAAAGCGATGACAGTTTGTGACATTACTCATATGGAGAAATGTACGCATGGTGCCTGTTGTATTCAAACCCGATGCAATTTCTGTGTTTCATCAACACTTTGAAGGTCCACAGATTACAGAGTGCCTCCAGATGTGTATCGTAAACTACTACTGGTCTTCCAGGGAACGATCAAAGCGAAGACTGTTTGAGACATTACTCCCATATAGGAAAGTGCGCATGGTGACTTGTATTCAATCCCGATGCATTTTCTGTTTTGATCAACACTCTGATAGTCCACAGATTACAGAATGCCTCCAGATGTGCATCGAAAACTACTACTGGTCTTCCTAGGAGCGATCGAAGCGTAAACTGTTTGAGACATTACTCCCATGGAGGAAAGTGCGCATTGTGACTGTTGTATTCAATCCCGATGCAATTTCTGTGTTTCATCAACACTCTGATAGTCCACAGATTACAGAATGCTTCTAGATGTGCATCGGAAACTACTACTGGTCTTCCAATGAACGATCAAAGCGTAGACTGTTTGAGACATTACTCCTATGTAGGAAAGTGCTCATGGTGACTGTTGTATTCAATCACAATACAATTTCTGTGTTTCATCAACACTCTGATAGTCCACAGATTACAGAATGCCTCCAGATGTGCATCGGAAACTACTACTGGTCTTCCAGGGAACGATCAAAGCGTAGACTGTTTGAGACATTACTCCCATGGGGGAAAGTGCGCATGGTGACTGTTGTATTCAATCACGATGCAATTTCTGTGTTTCATCAACAATCTGATGGTCCACAGATTACAGATTGCCTCCAGATCTGCATCGGAAGGTACTACTGGTCATCCAGGGAACGATCAAAGCGTAGACTGTTTGAGACATTATTCCCATGGAAGAAAGTGGTCATGGTGGCTGTTGTAATCGATCCTGATGCAATTTCTGTGTTTCATCAACACTTTGAAGGTCGACAGATTACAGAATGCCTCCAGATGTGTTACGGGAACTACTACTGGTCGTCAAGGGAACGATCAAATCGTAGACTGTTTGAGACATTACTTCCATGGAGGAAAGTGCGCATGGTGACTTTTGTATTCAATCCCGATGCAATTTCTGTGTTACATCAAAACTCTGATGGTCCACAGGTTACAGAATGCTTCCAGATGTGCATCGGAAACTACTACTGGTCTTCCTGGGAGCGATCGAAGCGTAGACTGTTTGAGACATTACTCCCATGGAGGAAAGTGCGCATGGTGACTGTTGTATTCAATCCCGAGGCAATTTCTGTGTTTCATCAACACTTTGAAGGTGTGCAGATTACAAAATGCCTCAACATGTGCATCGGAGACTACTACTGGTCTTCCAGGGAACGATCAAATCGTAGACTCTTTGAGATATTACTCCCATGGAGGAAAGTGCGCATGGTTAATGTTGTATTCAATCCCGATACAATCTCTGTGTTTTAACAACACTCTAATAGTCCACAGATTACAGATTGCCTCCAGATGAGCATCGGAAACTACTACTGGTCTTCCTGTTAGCGATCAAAGCGTAAACTGTTTGAGACATTACTCCCATGGAGGAAAGTGCGCATGGTGACTGTTGTATTCAATCCCGATGCAATTTCTGTGTTTCATCAACACTCTAATAGTCCACAGATTACAGAAGGCTTCTAGATGTGCATCGGAAACTACTACTGGTATAAAAGGGAACGATCAAAGCGTAGAATTTTTTTAGACATTATTCCCATGGGGGAAAGTGCGCATAGTGACTGTTGTATTCAATCCTGATGCAATTTCTGTGTTTCATCAACATTTAGATAGTCCACAGATTACAGAATGCCTCCAGATGTGCATCGGAAACTACTAATGGTATTCCAGATAACGAACAAAGCGTAGACTGTTTCAGACATTACTCCCATGAAGAAAAGTGCGGATGGTGACTGTTGTATTCAAACCCGATGCAATTTCTGTGTTTCATCAACACTTTGAAGGTCCACAGATTACAGAATGCCTCCAGATGAGCATCGGAAACTACTACTGGTCTTGCAGGGAACGAACAAAGCGTAGACTGTTTCATTCATTACTCCCATGGAGAAAAGTGCGGATGGTGACTGTTGTATTTAATCCCGATGCAATTTCTATGTTTCATCAACACTCTGATAGTCCACAGATTACAGATTGCCTCCAGATGTGCATCGGAAACTACTACTGGTCTTCCTGGGAACGATCAAAGCGTAGACTGTTTGTGACATTACTCCCATGGAGGAACGTGCGCATGGTGACTGTTGTATTCAATCCCGAGGCAATATCTGTGTTTCATCAACACTTTGAAGGTGTGCAGATTACAGAACGCCTCACGATGTGCATCGGAAACTACTACTGGTCTTCCAGGGAACGATCAAATCGCAGACTCTTTGAGATATTACTCCCATGGAGGAAAGTGCGCATTGTTACTGTTGTATTCAATCCCGATGCAATTTCTGTGTTTCAACAACACTCTGATAGTCCACAGATTACAGAATGCCACCAGATGTGCATCGGAAACTACCACTGGCCTTCTACGGAACGATAAAGGCGTAGATTGTTTGAGAATCACTCCCATGGAAGAAAGTGGTCATGGTGACTATTGTATTCAATCCCGATGCAATTTCTGTGTTTCCTCAAAACTTTGAAGTTCCACAGATTACAGAATGCCTTCAGATGTGCATCGGAAACTACTACTGGTCTTCCAGGGAACGATCAAAGCGTAGATTGTTTGAGACATTACTCCCGTGGAGGAAAGTCCGAATGGTGACTGTTGTATTCAATTCCGATGCAATTTCTGTGTTTCATCAACACTCTGATAGTCCGCAGATTACAGATTGCCTCCAGATGTGCAGCGGAAACTACTACTGGTCTTCCTGGGAACGATCAAAGCATAGACTGTTTAAGACATTACTCCCATGGAGGAAACTGCGCATGGTGACTGTTATATTCAATCACGATGCAATTTCTGTGTTCCATCAACACTTTGAAGGTCCACAGACTTCAGAATGCCTCCAGATGTGCATCGGAAACTACTACTGGTCTTCCAGGGAACGATCTAAGCGTAAACTGTTTGAGACATTACTCCCATGAGGTAAAGTGCGGATGGTGACGGTTGTATTCAATCCCAAGGCAATTTCTGTGTTTCAACAACACTGTGATAGTAAACAGATTACAGATTGCCTCCAGATTTGCATAGGAAACTACTACTGGTCTTCCAGGGAACGATCAAATCGTAGACTCTTTGAGACATTACTCCCACGGAGGAAAGAGCGCATGGTGACCTTTGTATTCAATCCCGAGGCAATTTCTGTGTTTCATCAACTCTTTGAAGGTGTGCAGATTACAGAACGCCTCACGATGTGCATCGGAAACTACTACTGGTCTTCCAGGGAACGATCAAATCGTAGACACTTTGAGATATTACTCCCATGGAGGAAAGTGCGCATGGTTACTGATGTATTCAATCCCGATGCAATTTCTGTGTTTCAACAACACTCTGATAGTCCACAGGTTACAGAATGCCACCAGATGAGAATCGGAAACAACTACTGGTCTTTCAGGGAACGATCAAAGCGAAGACTCTTTGAGACATTACTCCCATGGTGGAAAGTGCGCATGGTGACTGTTGTATTCAATCGCGATGCATTTTCTGTGTTGATCAACACTCTGATAGTCCACAGATTACAGAATGCCTCCAGATGTGCATCGGAAACTACTACTGGTCTTCCTGGGAGCGATCGAAGCGTAAACTGTTTGAGACATTACTCCCATGGAGGAAAGTGCGCATTGTGACTGTTGTATTCAATCCCGATGCAATTTCTATGTTTCATCAACACTCTGATAGTCCACAGATTACTGATTGACTCCAGAAGTGCATTCCAAACTACTACTTGGCTTAGAGGGGAACGATCAATGCGTAGACTGTTTGAGACATTACTGCCATGGAGGAAAGTGCGCATGGCGACTGTTGTATTCAATCCCGATGCAATTTCTGTGTTTCATCAACACTCTGATAGTCCACAGATTACAGAATGCCTTCAGATGTGCATCGGAAACTACCACTGGTCTTCCATTGAACGATCAAGTCGTAGACTGTTTGAGAATTACTCCAATGAAGGGAAGTGGTCATGGTGCCTGTCGTATTCAATCCCGATGCAATTTCTGTGTTTCATCAACAATTTGAAGGTCCACAGATTACAGAATGCCTTCAGATGTGCATCGGAAACTACTACTGGTCTTCCAGGGAACGATCAAAGCGCAGACTGTTTGAGACATTACTCCCGTGGAGGAAAGTGCGAATGGTGACTGTTGTATTCAATCCCGATGCAATTTCTGTGTTTCATCAACACTCTGACAGTCTGCAGATTACAGATTGCCTCCATATGTGCATCGGAAACTACTACTGGTCTTCCTGGGAGCGATCAAAGCATAGACTGTTTAAGACATTACTCCCATGGAGGAATGTGCGCATGGTGACTTTTGTATTTAATCACGATGCAATTTCTGTGTTTCATCAACACTTTGAAGGTCCACAGACTACAGAATGCCTCCAGATGTGCATCGGAAGCTACTACTGGTCTTCCAGGGAACGATCAAATCGTAGACTCTTTGAGATATTACTCCCATGGAGGAAAGTGCGCATGGTTACTGTTGTATTCAATCCCGATACAATTTATGTGTTTCAACAACATTCTGATAGTCCACAGATTACAGAATGCCACCAGATGTGCATCGGAAACAACTACTGGTCTTCCAGGGAACGATAAAAGCGTTTACTGATTGAGACATTACTCCCATACAGGAAAGTGCGCATGGTGACTGTTGTATTCAATCCCGATGCAATTTCTGTGTTTCATCAACACTCTGATAGTCCACAGATTACAGATTGACTCCAGATCTGCATTGGAAACTACTACTGGTCTTAGAGGGGAACGATCAATGCGTAGACTGTTTGAGACATTACTGCCATGGAGGAAAGTCCGCATGGCGACTGTTGTATTCAATCCCTATGGAATATCTGTGATTCATCAATTTTCTGATAGTCCACAGAATACAGAATGCCTCCAGATGTGCATCAGAAACTACTACTGGTCTTCCAGGGAACGATCAAAGTGTAGACTGTTTGAGACATTACTCCCATGGAGGTAAGAGCGCATGGTGACTGTTGTATTCAATCCCGATGCAAATTCTGTGTTTCATCAACACCCTGATAGTCCACAGGTTACAGAATGCCACCAGATGAGCATCGGAAACTACTACTGGTCTTAAAGGGAGCGATCAAAGCGTAGACTGTTTGAGACATTACTCCCATGGAGGAAAGTGCGCATGGTGACTGTTGTATTCAATCCCGAGGCAATTTCTGTGTTTCATCAACTCTTTGAAGGTGTGCAGATTACAGAACGCCTCACGATGTGCATCGGAAACTACTACTGGTCTTCCAGGGAACGATCAAATCGTAGACACTTTGAGATATTACTCCCATGGAGGAAAGTGCGCATGGTTACTGATGTATTCAATCCCGATGCAATTTCTGTGTTTCAACAACACTCTGATAGTCCACAGGTTACAGAATGCCACCAGATGAGCATCGGAAAAAACTACTGGTCTTCCAGGGAACGATCAAAGCGAAGACTCTTTGAGACATTACTCCCATGGAGGAAAGTGCGCATGGTGACTGTTGTATTCAATCGCGATGCATTTTCTGTGTTGATCAACACTCTGATAGTCCACAGATTACAGAATGCCTCCAGATGTGCATCGGAAACTACTACTGGTCTTCCTGGGAGCGATCGAAGCGTAAACTGTTTGAGACATTACTCCCATGGAGGAAAGTGCGCATTGTGACTGTTGTATTCAATCCCGATGCAATTTCTATGTTTCATCAACACTCTGATAGTCCACAGATTACTGATTGACTCCAGAAGTGCATTCCAAACTACTACTGGGCTTAGAGGGGAACGATCAATGCGTAGACTGTTTGAGACATTACTGCCATGGAGGAAAGTGCGCATGGCGACTGTTGTATTCAATCCCGATGCAATTTCTGTGTTTCATCAACACTCTGATAGTCCACAGATTACAGAATGCCTTCAAATGTGCATCGGAAGCTACCACTGGTCTTCCATTGAACGATCAAGTCGTAGACTGTTTGAGAATTACTCCAATGAAGGGAAGTGGTCATGGTGCCTGTCGTATTCAATCCCGATGCAATTTCTGTGTTTCATCAACAATTTGAAGGTCCACAGATTACAGAATGCCTTCAGATGTGCATCGGAAACTACTACTGGTCTTCCAGGGAACGATCAAAGCGCAGACTCTTTGAGACATTACTCCCGTGGAGGAAAGTGCGAATGGTGACTGTTGTATTCAATCCCGATGCAATTTCTGTGTTTCATCAACACTCTGACAGTCTGCAGATTACAGATTGCCTCCATATGTGCATCGGAAACTACTACTGGTCTTCCTGGGAGCGATCAAAGCATAGACTGTTTAAGACATTACTCCCATGGAGGAATGTGCGCATGGTGACTTTTGTATTTAATCACGATGCAATTTCTGTGTTTCATCAACACTTTGAAGGTCCACAGACTACAGAATGCCTCCAGATGTGCATCGGAAGCTACTACTGGTCTTCCAGGGAACGATCAAATCGTAGACTCTTTGAGATATTACTCAAATGGAGGAAAGTGCGCATGGTTACTGTTGTATTCAATCCCGATACAATTTATGTGTTTCAACAACATTCTGATAGTCCACAGATTACAGAATGCCACCAGATGTGCATCGGAAACAACTACTGGTCTTCCAGGGAACGATAAAAGCGTTTACTGATTGAGACATTACTCCCATACAGGAAAGTGCGCATGGTGACTGTTGTATTCAATCCCGATGCAATTTCTGTGTTTCATCAACACTCTGATAGTCCACAGATTACAGATTGACTCCAGATCTGCATTGGAAACTACTACTGGTCTTAGAGGGGGACGAACAATGCGTAGACTGTTTGAGACATTACTGCCATGGAGGAAAGTCCGCATGGCGACTGTTGTATTCAATCCCTATGGAATGTCTGTGATTCATCAATTTTCTGATAGTCCACAGAATACAGAATGCCTCCAGATGTGCATCTGAAACTACTACTGGTCTTCCAGGGAACGATCAAAGTGTAGACTGTTTGAGACATTACTCCCATGGGGGTAAGAGCGCATGGTGACTGTTGTATTCAATCCCGATGCAATTTCTGTGTTTCAGCAACACTCTGATAGAACACAGACTACAGTATGCCACCAGATTTGCATCGGAAACTACTACTGGTCTAACAGGGATCGGTCAAAACGTAGAATGTTTGAGACATTACTCCCATGGGGGAAAGTGCGCATGGTGAGTGTTGTATTTAATCCCGATGGAATTTCAATGTTTCATCAACACTCAGATAGTCCACAGATTACAGAATGCCTCTAGATGTGAATCGGAAACTACCACTGGTCTTCCAGGGAACGATCAAGTCGTAGACTGTCTGAGAATTACTCCAATGAAGGGAAGTGGTCATGGTGACTGTCGTATTCAATCCCGATGCAATTTCTGTGTTTCATCAACAATTTGAAGGTCCACAGATTACAGAATGCCTTCAGATGTGCATCGGAAACTACTACTGGTCTTAAAGGGAGCGATCAAAGCGTAGACTGTTTGAGACATTACTCCCATGGAGGAAAGTGCGCATGGTGACTGTTGTATTCAATCCCCAGGCAATTTCTGTGTTTCATCAACACTTTGAAGGTGTGCAGAAAACAAAATGCCTCAACATGAGCATCGGAAACTACTACTGGTCTTCCAGGGAACGATCAAATCGTAGACTCTTTGAGATATTACTCCCATGGAGGAAAGTGCGCATGGTTACTGTTGTATTCAATTCCGATACAATCTCTGTGTTTTAACAACACTCTGATAGTCCACAGATTACAGATTGCCTCCAGATGAGCATCGGAAACTACTACTGGTCTTCCTGTTAGCGATCAAAGCGTAAACTGTTTGAGACATTACTCCCATGGAGGAAAGTGCGCATGGTGACTGTTGTATTCAATCCCGATGCAAATTCTGTGTTTCATCAACACTCTAATAGTCCACAGATTACAGAATGCTTCTAGATGTGCATTGGAAACTACCACTGGTATAAAAGGGAACGATCAAAGCGTAGAATCTTTTTAGACATTATTCCCATGGGGGAAAGTGTGCATAGTGACTGTTGTATTCAATCCTGATGCAATTTCTGTGTTTCATCAACATTTAGATAGTCCACAGATTACAGAATGCCTCCAGATGAGCATCGGAAACTACTACTGGTCTTGCAGGGAACGAACAAAGCGTAGACTGTTTCATTCATTACTCCCATGGAGAAAAGTGCGGATGGTGACTGTTGTATTTATTCCCGATGCAATTTCTATGTTTCACCAACACTCTGATAGTCCACAGATTACAGATTGCCTCCAGATGTGCATCGGAAACTACTACTTGTCTTCCCGGGAACGATCAAAGCGTAGACTGTTTGCGACATTACTCCCATGGAGGAAAGTGCGCATGGTGACTGTTGTATTCAATCCCGAGGCAATTTCTGTGTTTCATCAACACTTTGAAGGTGTGCAGATTACAGAACGCCTCACGATGTGCATCGGAAACTACTACTGGTCTTCCAGGGAACGATCAAATCGCAGACTCTTTGAGATATTACTCCCATGGAGGAAAGTGCGCATGGTTACTGTTGTATTCAATCCCGATGCAATTTCTGTGTTTCAACAACACTCTGATAGTCCACAGATTACAGAATGCCACCAGATGTGCATCGGAAACTACCACTGGCGTTCTACGAAACGATAAAGGCGTAGATTGTTTGAGAATTACTCCCATGGAAGAAAGTGGTCATGGTGACTGTTGTATTCAATCCCGATGCAATTTCTGTGTTTCCTCAAAACTTTGAAGGTCCACAGATTACAGAATGCCTTCAGATGTGCATCGGAAACTACTACTGGTCTTATAGGGAACGATCAAAGCGTAGATTGTTTGAGACATTACTCCCGTGGAGGAAAGTGCGAATGGTGACTGTTGTATTCAATCCCGATGCAATTTCTGTGTTTCATCAACACTCTGATAGTCCGCAGATTACAGATTGCCTCCATATGTGCATCGGAAACTACTACTGGTCTTAAAGGGAGCGATCAAAGCGTAGACTGTTTGAGACATTACTCCCATGGAGGAAAGTGCGCATGGTGACTGTTGTATTCAATCCCGAGGCAATTTCTGTGTTTCATCAACACTTTGAAGGTGTGCAGAAAACAAAATGCCTCAACATGAGCATCGGAAACTACTACTGGTCTTCCAGGGAACGATCAAATCGTAGACTCTTTGAGATATTACTCCCATGGAGGAAAGTGCGCATGGTTACTGTTGTATTCAATTCCGATACAATCTCTGTGTTTTAACAACACTCTGATAGTCCACAGATTACAGATTGCCTCCAGATGAGCATCGGAAACTACTACTGGTCTTCCTGTTAGCGATCAAAGCGTAAACTGTTTGAGACATTACTCCCATGGAGGAAAGTGCGCATGGTGACTGTTGTATTCAATCCCGATGCAAATTCTGTGTTTCATCAACACTCTAATAGTCCACAGATTACAGAATGCTTCTAGATGTGCATCGGAAACTACCACTGGTATAAAAGGGAACGATCAAAGCGTAGAATCTTTTTAGACATTATTCCCATGGGGGAAAGTGTGCATAGTGACTGTTGTATTCAATCCTGATGCAATTTCTGTGTTTCATCAACATTTAGATAGTCCACAGATTACAGAATGCCTCCAGATGAGCATCGGAAACTACTACTGGTCTTGCAGGGAACGAACAAAGCGTAGACTGTTTCATTCATTACTCCCATGGAGAAAAGTGCGGATGGTGACTGTTGTATTTATTCCCGATGCAATTTCTATGTTTCACCAACACTCTGATAGTCCACAGATTACAGATTGCCTCCAGATGTGCATCGGAAACTACTACTTGTCTTCCCGGGAACGATCAAAGCGTAGACTGTTTGCGACATTGCTCCCATGGAGGAAAGTGCGCATGGTGACTGTTGTATTCAATCCCGAGGCAATTTCTTTGTTTCATCAACACTTTGAAGGTGTGCAGATTACAGAACGCCTCACGATGTGCATCGGAAACTACTACTGGTCTTCCAGGGAACGATCAAATCGCAGACTCTTTGAGATATTACTTCCATGGAGGAAAGTGCGCATGGTTACTGTTGTATTCAATCCCGATGCAATTTCTGTGTTTCAACATCACTCTGATAGTCCACAGATTACAGAATGCCACCAGATGTGCATCGGAAACTACCACTGGCCTTCTACGAAACGATAAAGGCGTAGATTGTTTGAGAATTACTCCCATGGAAGAAAGTGGTCATGGTGACTGTTGTATTCAATCCCGATGCAATTTCTGTGTTTCCTCAAAACTTTGAAGGTCCACAGATTACAGAATGCCTTCAGATGTGCATCGGAAACTACTACTGGTCTTATAGGGAACGATCAAAGCGTAGATTGTTTGAGACATTACTCCCGTGGAGGAAAGTGCGAATGGTGACTGTTGTATTCAATCCCGATGCAATTTCTGTGTTTCATCAACACTCTGATAGTCCGCAGATTACAGATTGCCTCCATATGTGCATCGGAAACTACTACTGGTCTTCCTGGGAACGATCAAAGCATAGACTGTTTAAGACATTACTCCCATGGAGGAAAGTGCGCATGGTGACTGTTGTATTCAATCACGATGCAATTTCTGTGTTTCATCAACACTTTGAAGGTCCACAGACTTCAGAATGCCTCCAGATGTGCATCGGAAGCTACTACTGGTCTTCCAGGGAACGATCTAAGCGTAAACTGTTTGAGACATTACTCCCATGAAGGAAAGTGCGGATGGTGACTGTTGTATTCAATCCCAAAGCAATTTCTGTGTTTCAACAACACTCTGATAGTAAACAGATTACAGATTGCCTCCAGATTTGCATAGGAAACTACTACTGGTCTTCCAGGGAACGATCAAATCGTAGTCTCTTTGAGACATTACTCCCACGGAGGAAAGAGCGCATGGTGACTTTTGTATTCAATCCCGATGCAATTTCTGTGTTACATCAACACTCTGATGGTCCACAGGTTGCAGAATTCCTCCAGATGTGCATCGGAAACTACTACTGGTCTTCCAGGGAGCGATGAAAGCGTAGACTGTTTGAGACATTACTCCCATGGAGGAAAGTGCGCATGGTGACTGTTGTATTCAATCCCGAGGCAATTTCTGTGTTTCATCAACTCTTTGAAGGTGTGCAGAAAACAGAACGCCTCACGATGTGCATCGGAAACTACTACTGGTCTTCCAGGGAACGATCAAATCGTAGACACTTTGAGAAATTACTCCCATGGAGGAAAGTGCGCATGGTTACTGATGTATTCAATCACGATGCAATTTCTGTGTTTCAACAACACTCTGATAGTCCACAGATTACAGAATGCCACCAGATGTGCATCGGAAACAACTACTGGTCTTCCAGGGAACGATCAAAGCGAAGACTCTTTGAGACATTACTCCCATGGAGGAGAGTGCGCAAGATGACTGTTGTATTCAATCCCGATGCATTTTCTGTGTTGATCAACACTCTGATAGTCCACAGATTACAGAATGCCTCCCGATGTGCATCGGAAACTACTACTGGTCTTCCTGGGAGCGATCGAAGCGTAAACTGTTTGAGACATTACTCCCGTGGAGGAAAGTGCGAATGGTGACTGTTGTATTCAATCCCGTTGCAATTTCTGTGTTTCATCAACAATTTGAAGGTCCACAGATTACAGAATGCCTTCAGGTGTGCATCGGAAACTACTACTGGTCTTCCAGGGAACGATCAAAGCGCAGACTGTTTGAGACATTACTCCCGTGGAGGAAAGTGCGAATGGTGACTGTTGTATTCAATCCCGATGCAATTTCTGTGTTTCATCAACACTCTGACAGTCTGCAGATTACAGATTGCCTCCATATGTGCATCGGAAGCTACTACTAATCTTCCTGGGAGCGATCAAATCATAGACCTTTTTAAGACATTACTCCCATGGAGGAAAGTGCGCATGGTGACTTTTGTATTTAATCACGATGCAATTTCTGTGTTTCATCAACACTTTGAAGGCCCACAGACTACAGAATGCAACCAGATGTGCATCGGAAGCTACTACTAGTCTTCCAGGGAACGATCAAATCGTAGACTCTTTGAGATATTACTCCCATGGAGGAAAGTGCGCATGGTTACTGTTGTATTCAATCCCGAGGCAATTTCTGTGTTTCATCAACTCTTTGAAGGTGTGCAGATTACAGAACGCCTCACGATGTGCATCGGAAACTACTACTGGTCTTCCAGGGAACGATCAAATCGTAGACACTTTGAGATATTACTCCCATGGAGGAAAGTGCGCATGGTTACTGATGTATTCAATCACGATGCATTTTCTGTGTTTCAACAACACTCTGATAGTCCACAGATTACAGAATGCCACCAGATGTGCATCGGAAACAACTACTGGTCTTTCAGGGAACGATCAAAGCGAAGACTCTTTGAGACATTACTCCCATGGAGGAGAGTGCGCAAGGTGACTGTTGTATTCAATCCCGATGCATTTTCTGTGCTGATCAACACTCTGATAGTCCACAGATTACAGAATGCCTCCAGATGTGCATCGGAAACTACTACTGGTCTTCCTGGGAGCGATCGAAGCGTAAACTGTTTGAGACATTACTCCCGTGGAGGAAAGTGCGAATGGTGACTGTTGTATTCAATCCCGATGCAATTTCTGTGTTTCATCAACAATTTGAAGGTCCACAGATTACAGAATGCCTTCAGGTGTGCATCGGAAACTACTACTGGTCTTCCAGGGAACGATCAAAGCGCAGACTGTTTGAGACATTACTCCCGTGGAGGAAAGTGCGAATGGTGACTGTTGTATTCAATCCCGATGCAATTTCTGTGTTTCATCGACACTCTGACAGTCTGCAGATTACAGATTGCCTCCATATGTGCATCGGAAGCTACTACTAATCTTCCTGGGAGCGATCAAATCATAGACCTTTTTAAGACATTACTCCCATGGAGGAAAGTGCGCATGGTGACTTTTGTATTTAATCACGATGCAATTTCTGTGTTTCATCAACACTTTGAAGGTCCACAGACTACAGAATGCCTCCAGATGTGCATCGGAAGCAACTACTGGTCTTCCAGGGAACGATCAAATCGTAGACTCTTTGAGATATTACTCCCATGGAGGAAAGTGCGCATGGTTACTGTTGTATTCAATCCCGAGGCAATTTCTGTGTTTCATCAACTCTTTGAAGGTGTGCAGATTACAGAACGCCTCACGATGTGCATCGGAAACTACTACTGGTCTTCCAGGGAACGATCAAATCGTAGACACTTTGAGATATTACTCCCATGGAGGAAAGTGCGCATGGTTACTGATGTATTCAATCACGATGCATTTTCTGTGTTTCAACAACACTCTGATAGTCCACAGATTACAGAATGCCACCAGATGTGCATCGGAAACAACTACTGGTCTTCCAGGGAACGGTCAAAGCGAAGACTCTTTGAGACATTACTCCCATGGAGGAGAGTGCGCATGGTGACTGTTGTATTCAATCCCGATGCATTTTCTGTGTTGATCAACACTCTGATAGTCCACAGATTACAGAATGCCTCCAGATGTGCATCGGAAACTACTACTGGTCTTCCTGGGAGCGATCGAAGCGTAAACTGTTTGAGACAT
The DNA here is from genome assembly GCF_023897955.1 of Schistocerca gregaria. Lineage (NCBI taxonomy): Eukaryota > Metazoa > Arthropoda > Insecta > Orthoptera > Acrididae > Schistocerca > Schistocerca gregaria. The sequence goes on from NC_064929.1 coordinate 31,019,133, forward strand.
TACTCCCGTGGAGGAAAGTGCGAATGGTGACTGTTGTATTCAATCCCGATGCAATTTCTGTGTTTCATCAACAATTTGAAGGTCCACAGATTACAGAATGCCTTCAGGTGTGCATCGGAAACTACTACTGGTCTTCCAGGGAACGATCAAAGCGCAGACTGTTTGAGACATTACTCCCGTGGAGGAAAGTGCGAATGGTGACTGTTGTATTCAATCCCGATGCAATTTCTGTGTTTCATCAACACTCTGACAGTCTGCAGATTACAGATTGCCTCCATATGTGCATCGGAAGCTACTACTGGTCTTCCTGGGAGCGATCAAATCATAGACCTTTTTAAGACATTACTCCCATGGAGGAAAGTGCGCATGGTGACTTTTGTATTTAATCACGATGCAATTTCTGTGTTTCATCAACACTTTGAAGGTCCACAGACTACAGAATGCCTCCAGATGTGCATCGGAAGCTACTACTGGTCTTCCAGGGAACGTTCAAATCGTAGACTCTTTGAGATATTACTCCCATGGAGGAAAGTGCGCATGGTTACTGTTGTATTCAATCCCGATACAATTTATGTGTTTCAACAACATTCTGATAGTCCACAGATTACAGAATGCCACCAGATGTGCATCGGAAACAACTACTGGTCTTCCAGGGAACGATAAAAGCGTTTACTGTTTGAGACATTACTCCCATACAGGAAAGTGCGCAAGGTGACTGTTGTATTCAATCCCGATGCAATTTCTGTGTTTCATCAACACTCTGATAGTCCACAGATTACAGATTGACTCCAGATGTGCATTGGAAACTACTACTGGTCTTCCAGGGAACGATCAAAGTGTAGAGTGTTTGAGACATTACTCCCATGGAGGTAAGAGCGCATGGTGACTGTGGTATTCAATCCCGATGCAATTTTTGTGTTTCATCAACACTCTGATAGAACACAGACTACAGAATGCCTCCAGATTTTCATCGGAAACTACTACTGGTCTAACAGGGATCGATCAAATCGTAGAATGTTTGAGACATTACTCCCATGGGAGAAAGTGCGCATGGTGAGTGTTGTATTTAATCCCGATGCAATTTCAATGTTTCATCAACACTCAGATAGTCCACAGATTACAGAATGCCTCTAGATGTGCATCGGAAACTACCACTGGTCTTCCAGGGAACGATCAAATCGTAGACTGTTTGAGAATTACTCCAATGAAGGGAAGTGGTCATGGTGACTGTCGTATTCAATCCCGATGCAATATCTGTGTTTCATCAACAATTTGAAGTTCCACAGATTACAGAATGCCTTCAGATGTGCATCGGAAACTACTACTGGTCTTCCAGGGAACGATCAAAGCGCAGACTGTTTGAGACATTACTCTCATGGAGGAAAGTACGCATGTTGACTGTTGTATTCAAACCCGATGCAATTTATGTGTTTCATCAACAGTCAGATACTCATCAGATTAAAGAATGCCTCCAGATGTGCATCGGAAACTACTACTGGTCTTCCAGAGAACGATCAAAGCGTAGACTGTTTGAGTCATTACTCCCATGGAGGAAAGTGCGCATGGAGACTGTTGTATTCAATCCCGATGCAATTTCTGTGTTTCATCAACACTCTGACAGTCTGCAGATTACAGATTGACTCCATATGTGCATCGGAAACTACTACTGGTCTTCCTGGGAACGAACAAAGCATAGACTGTTTAAGACATTACTCCCATGGAGGAAAGTGCGCATGGTGACTGTTGCATTTAATCACGATGCAATTTCTGTGTTTCATCAACACTTTGAAGGTCCACAGATTACAGAATGCCTCCAGATGTGCATCGGAATCTACTACTGGTCTTCCAGGGAACGATCAAACCGTAGACTGTTTGAGACATTACTCCCGTGGAGGAAAGTGCGAATGGTGACTGTTGTATTCAATCCCGATGCAATTTCTGTGTTTCATCAACACTCTGACAGTCTGCAGATTACAGATTGACTCCATATGTGCATCGGAAACTACTACTGGTCTTCCTGGGAACGAACAAAGCATAGACTGTTTAAGACATTACTCCCATGGAGGAAAGTGCGCATGGTGACTGTTGCATTTAATCACGATGCAATTTCTGTGTTTCATCAACACTTTGAAGGTCCACAGATTACAGAATGCCTCCAGATGTGCATCGGAAACTACTACTGGTCTTCCAGGGAACGATCAAACCGTAGACTGTTTGAGACATTACTCCCGTGGAGGAAAGTGCGAATGGTGACTGTTGTATTCAATCCCGATGCAATTTCTCTGTTTCATCAACACTCTGATAGTCATCAGATTACAGATTGACTCCAGATGTGCATTGGAAACTACTACTGGTCTTAGAGGGGAACGATCAATTCGTAGACTGTTTGAGACATTACTGCCATGGAGGAAAGTCCGCATGGCGACCGTTGTATTCAATCCCTACGGAATGTCCTTGATTCATTAATTTTTTGATAGTCCACAGATTACAGAATGCCTCCAGATGTGCATCGGAAACTACTACTGGGCTTCCAGGGAACGATCAAAGTGTAGACTGTTTGAGACATTACTACCATGGAGGAAAGAGCGCATGGTGACTGTGGTATTCAATCCCTATGGAATGTCTGTGATTCATCAATTTCCTGATAGAACACAGATTACAGAATGCCTCCAGATGTGCATCGGAAACTACCACTGGTCTTCCAGGGATCGATCAAGGCGTAGACTGAGAATTACTCCCATGAAGGAAGGTGGTCATGGTGACTGTCGTATTCAATCCCGATGCAATTTCTGTGTTTCATCAACAATTTGAAGGTCCACAGATTACAGAATGCCTTCAGATGTGCATCGGAAACTACTACTGGTCTTCCAGGGAACGATCAAATCGTAGACTGTTTGAGACATTACTCTCGTTGAGGAAAGTGCGAATAGTGACTGTTGTATTCAATCCCGATGCAATTTCTGTGTCCATCAACACTCTGATAGTCCGCAGATTACAGATTGCCTCCAGATGTGCATCGGAAACTACTACTGGTCTTCTTGGGAACGATCAAAGCATAGACTGTTTAAGACATTACTCCCATGGAGGAAAGTGCGCATGGTGACTGTTGTATTCAATCACGATGCAATTTCTGTGTTTCATCAACACTTTGAAGGTCCACAGACTACAGAATGCCTCCAGATGTGCATCGGAAACTACTACTGGTCTTCCAGGGAACGATCTAAGCGTAAACTGTTTGAGACATTACTCCCCTGGAGGAAATTGCGCATGGTGACTGTTGTATTCTATCCCAAAGCAATTTCTGTGTTTCAACAACACTCTGATAGTAAACAGATTACAGATTGCCTCCAGATTTGCATCGGAAACTTCTACTGGTCTTCCAGGGAAAGATCAAATCGTAGACTGTTTGAGACATTACTCCCATGGAGGAATGTGCGCGTGGTGACTTTTGTAATTAATCCCGATGCAATATCTGTGTATATCAACACTCTGATGGTCCACAGGTTACAGAATGCCTCCAGATGTGCATCGGAAACTACTACTGGTCTTCCAGGGAACGATCTAAGCGTAGACTGTTTGAGACATTACTCCCATGGAGGAAAGTGCGAATGGTGACTGTTGTATTCAATCCCTATGCAATTTCTGTGTTTCATCAAGACTCTGATAGTCCACAGATTACAGATTGCCTCCAGATGTGCATCGGAAACTACTACTGGTCTTCCTGGGAACGATCAAAGCATAGACAGTTTGAGACATAACTGTCATGGAGGAAAGTGCGCATAGTGACTGTTCTATTCAATCACGATGCAATTTCTGTGTTTCATCAACACTTTGAAGGTCGACAGATTATAGAATGCCTCCAGATGTGCATCGGAAACTACTACTAGTCTTCCAGGGAACGATCAAAGCATAGACTGTTTGAGACATTACTCCCGTGGAGGAGAATGCGCATGGTGACTATTGTATTCAATCCCGATGCAATTTCAGTGTTTCATCAACACTCTGATAGTCCACAATTTACAGAATGCCACCAGATGTGCATCGGAAATTACTACTGGTCTTCCAGGGAACAATCAAAGCGTAGACTGTTTGAGACATTACTCCCATGGAGGAAAGTGCGCATTGTGATCGTTGTATTCAATCCCGATACAATTACTGTGTTTCATCAACACTCTGATAGTCCACAGATTACAGAATACTACCAGATGTGCATCGGAAACTACTACTGGTCTTCCAGGGAACGATCAAATCGTAGACTGTTAGAGACATTAGTCCCGTGGAGGAAAGTGGGCATGGTGACTGTTGTATTCAATTCCGATGCAATTTCTGTGTTTCATCAACACTCTGATAGTCCACAGATTACAGAATGCCACTAGATGTGCATCGGAAACTACTACGGGTCTTCCAGGGAACGATCAAAGCGTAGACTGTTTGAGACATTACTCCCATGGAGGAAAGTGCGCATGGTGATCGTTGTATTCAATCCCGATACAATTACTGTGTTTCATCAACACTCTGATAGTCCACAGATTACAGAATACAACCAGATGTGCATCGGAAACTACTACTGGTCTTTCAGGGAACGATCAAAGCGTAGACTGTTAGAGACATTAGTCCCAAGGAGGAAAGTGCGCATGGTGACTGTTGTATTCAATCACGATGCAATTTCTGTGTTTCATCAACACTTTGACGGTCCACAGATTATAGAATGCCTCCAGATGTGCATCTGAAACTACTACTAGTCTTCCAGGGAACGATCAAAGCATAGACTGTTTGAGACATTACTCCCGTGGAGGAGAATGCGCATGGTGACTGTTGTATTCAATCCCGATGCAATTTCTGTGTTTCATCAACACTCTGATAGAACACAGACTACAGAATGCCTCCAGATTTGCATCGGAAACTACTACTGGTATAACAGGGATCGATCAAAACGTAGAATGTTTGAGACATTACTCCCATGGGGGAAAGTGCGCATGGTGAGTGTTGTATTTAATCCCGATGCAATTTCAATGTTTCATCAACACTCAGATAGTCCACAGATTACAGAATGCCTCTAGATGTGCATCGGAAACTACCACTGGTCTTCCAGGGAACAATCAAGTCGTAAACTGTTTGAGAATTACTCCAATGAAGGGAAGTGGTCATGGTGACTGTCGTATTCAATCCCGATGCAATTTCTCTGTTTCATCAACAATTTGAAGGTCCACAGATTACAGAATGCCTTCAGATGTGCATCGGAAACTACTACTGGTCTTCCAGGGAACGATCAAAGCGCAGACTGTTTGAGACATTACTCCCGTGGAGGAAAGTGCGAATGGTGACTGTTGTATTCAATCCCGATGCAATTTCTGTGTTTCATCAACACTCTGACAGTATGCAGATTACAGATTGCCTCCATATGTGCATCGGAAACTACTACTGGTCTTCCTGGGAACGATCAAAGCATAGACTGTTTAAGACATTACTCCCATGGAGGAAAGTGCGCATGTTGACTGTTGTATTCAAACCCGATGCAATTTATGTGTTTCATCAACAGTCAGATACTCATCAGATTAAAGAATGCCTCCAGATGTGCATCGGAAACTACTACTGGTCTTCCAGAGAACGATCAAAGCGTAGACTGTTTGAGTCATTACTCCCATGGAGGAAAGTGCGCATGGAGACAGTTGTATTCAATCCTGGTGCAATTTGTCTGTTTCATCAACACTCTGATAATCCCCAGATTACAGAATGCTACCAGATGTGCATCGGAAACTACTAGTGGTCTTCCTGGAAACGATCAAATCGTAGACTGTTTGAGACATTACTCCTATGTAGGAAAGTGCGCATGGTGACTGTTGTATTCAATCGCGATACAATTTCTGTGTTTCATCAACCCTCTGATAGTCCACAGATTACAGTATGCCTCCAGAAGTGCAACCGAAACTACTACTGGTCTTCCAGGTAACGATCAAAGCGTAGATTGTTTGAGACATTACTCGCATGGAGGAAAGTGAGCATGGTGACTGTCGTATTCAATCCCGATGCAATTTCTGTGTTTCATCAACAATTTGAAGTTCCACAGATTACAGAATGCCTTCAGATGTGCATCGGAAACTACTACTGGTCTTCCAGGGAACGATCAAAGCGCAGACTGTTTGAGACATTACTCCCGTGGAGGAAAGTGCGAATGGTGACTGTTGTATTCAATCCCGATGCAATTTCTGTGTTTCATCAACACTCTGACAGTCTGCAGATTACAGATTGCCTCCATATGTGCATCGGAAACTACTACTGGTCTTCCTGGGAACGATCAAAGCATAGACTGTTTAAGACATTACTCCCATGGAGGAAAGTGCGCATGGTGACTGTTGCATTTAATCACGATGCAATTTCTGTGTTTCATCAACACTTTGAAGGTCCACAGATTACAGAATGCCTCCAGATGTGCATCGGAAACTACTACTGGTCTTCCAGGGAACGATCAAACCGTAGACTGTTTGAGACATTACTCCCGTGGAGGAAAGTGCGAATGGTGACTGTTGTATTCAATCCCGATGCAATTTCTCTGTTTCATCAACACTCTGATAGTCATCAGATTACAGATTGACTCCAGATGTGCATTGGAAACTACTACTGGTCTTAGAGGGGAACGATCAATTCGTAGACTGTTTGAGACATTACTGCCATGGAGGAAATTCCGCATGGCGACTGTTGTATTCAATCCCTATGGAATGTCTGTTATTCATCAATTTTTTGATAGTCCACAGATTACAGAATGCCTCCAGATGTGCATCGGAAACTACTACTGGTCTTCCAGGGAACGATCAAAGTGTAGACTGTTTGAGACATTACTCTCGTTGAGGAAAGTGCGAATGGTGACTGTTGTATTCAATCCCGATGCAATTTCTGTGTCCATCAACACTCTGATAGTCCGCAGATTACAGATTGCCTCCAGATGTGCATCGCAAACTACTACTGGTCTTCTTGGGAGCGATCAAAGCGTAGACTGTTTGAGACATTACTCCCATGGAGGTAAGTGCGCATGGTGACTGTTGTATTCAATCCCGAGGGAATTTCTGTGTTTCATCAACACTTTGAAGGTGTGCAGATTACAGAATGCCTCAAGATGTGCATCGGAAGCTACTACTGGTCTTCCAGGGAACGATCAAATCGTTGACTCTTTGAGATATTACTCCCATGGAGGGAAGCGCGCATGGTTACTGTTGTATTCAATCCCGATACAATTTCTGTGTTTCAAAAACACTCTGATAGTCCACAGATTACAGAATGCCACCAGATGTGCATCGGAAACAACTACTGGTCTTCCAGGGAACGATAAAAGCGTTGACTGTTTGAGACATTACCCCCACGGAGGAATGTGCGCATGGTGACTGTTGTATTAAATAGCGATGCAATTTCTGTGTTTCATCAACACTTTGAAGGTCCGCAGATTACAGAATGCCTCCAGATGTTCAGCGGAAACTACTACTGGTCTTCAGGGAACGATCAAAGCAATGACAGTTTGTGACATTTCTCACATGGAGAAATGTACGCATTGTGCCCCGTGAATTCAATCCCGATGCAATTTCTATGTTTCATCAACACTTTGAAGGTCCACAGATTACAGAATGCCTCCAGATGTGCATCGGAAACTACTACTGGTTTTCCTGGGAACGATCAAAGCATAGACAGTTTGAGACATAACTGTCATGGAGGAAAGTGCGCATGGTGACTGTTGTATTCAATCACGATGCAATTTCTGTGTTTCATCAACACTTTGAAGGTCCACAGATTATAGAATGCCTCCAGATGTGCATCGGAAACTACTACTAGTCTTCCAGGGAACGATCAAAGCATAGACTGTTTGAGACATTACTCCAATGGAGGAAAGTGCGCATGGTGATCGTTGTATTCAATCCCGATACAATTTCAATGTTTCATCAACACTCAGATGTACGCATTGTGCCCCGTGTATTCAATCCCGATGCAATTTCTATGTTTTATCAACACTTTGAAGGTCCACAGATTATTGAATGCCTCTAGATTTGCATCGGAAACTACCACTGGTCTTCCAGGGAACGATCAAGTCGTAGACTGTTTGAGAATTACTCCAATGAAGGGAAGTGGTCATGGTGACTGTCGTATGCAATCCCGATGCAATTTCTGTGTTTCATCAACAATTTGAAGGTCCACAGATTACAGAATGCCTTCAGATGTGCATCGGAAACTACTACTGGTCTTCCAGGGAACGATCAAAGCGCAGACTGTTTGAGACATTACTCCCGTGGAGGAAAGTGCGAATGGTGACTGTTGTATTCAATCCCGATGCAATTTCTGTGTTTCATCAACACTCTGACAGTTTGCAGATTACAGATTGCCTCCATATGTGCATCGGAAACTACTACTGGTCTTCCGGGGAACGATCAAAGCATGGACTGTTTAAGATACTACTCCCATGGAGGAAAGTGCGCATGTTGACTGTTGTATTCAAACCCGATGCAATTTATGTGTTTCATCAACAGTCAGATACTCATCAGATTAAAGAATGCCTCCAGATGTGCATCGGAAACTACTACTGGTCTTCCAGAGAACGATCAAAGCGTAGACTGTTTGAGTCATTACTCCCATGGAGGAAAGTGCGCATGGTGACAGTTGTATTCAATCCTGGTGCAATTTGTCTGTTTCATCAACACTCTGATAGTCCACAGATTACAGAATGCTTCCAGATGTGCATCGGAAACTACTAGTGGTCTTCCTGGGAACGATCAAATCGTAGACTGTTTGAGACATTACTCCTATGTAGGAAAGTGCGCATGGTGACTTTTGTATTCAATCGCGATACAATTTCTGTGTTTCATCAACACTCTGATAGTCCACAGATTACAGTATGCCTCCAGAAGTGCAACCGAAACTACTACTGGTCTTCCAGGTAACGATCAAAGCGTAGATTGTTTGAGACATTACTCGCATGGAGGAAAGTGAGCATGGTGACTGTTGTATTCAATCCCTATGGAATGTCTGTGATTCATCAATTTTCTGATAGTCCACAGATTACAGAATGCCTCCAGATGTGCATCGGAAGCTACTACTGGTCTTCCAGGGAACGATCAAAGTGTAGACTGTTTGAGACATTACTCCCATGGAGGTAAGAGCGCATGGTGACTGTTGTATTCAATTCCGATGCAATTTCTGTGTTTCATCAACACTCTGATAGAACTCAGACTACAGAATGCCTCCAGATTTGCATCGGAAACTAATAATGGTCTAACAGGGATCGATCAAAACGTAGAATGTTTGAGACATTACTCCCATGGGGGAAAGTGCGCATGGTGAGTGTTGTATTTAATCCCGATGCAATTTCAATTTTTCATCAACACTCAGATAGTCCACAGATTACACAATGCCTCTAGATGTTCATCGGAAACTACCACTGGTCTTCCAGGGAACGATCAAGTCGTAGACTGTTTGAGAATTACTCCAATGAAGGGAAGTGGTCATGGTGACTGTTGTATTTAATCACGATGCAATTTCTGTGTTTCATCAACACTCAGTTAGTCCACAGATTACAGAATGCCTCCAGATGTGCATCGGAAACTACTACTGGTCTTCCAGGGAACGATCAAACCGTAGACTGTTTGAGACATTACTCCCGTGGAGGAAAGTGCGAATGGTGACTGTTGTATTCAATCCCGATGCAATTTCTATGTTTCATCAACACTCTGATAGTCATCAGATTACAGATTGACTCCAGATGTGCATTGGAAGCTACTAGTGGTCTTAGAGGGGAACGATCAATGCGTAGACTGTTTGAGACATTACTGCCATGGAGGAAAGTCCGCATGGCGACTGTTGTATTCAATCCCTATGGAATGTCTGTGATTCATTAATTTTTTGATAGTCCACAGATTACAGAATGCCTCCAGATGTGCATCAGAAACTACTACTGGTCTTCCAGGGAACGATCAAAGTGTAGACTGTTTGAGACATTACTACCATGGAGGAAGGAGCGCATGGTGACTGTGGTATTCAATCCCTATGGAATGTCTGTGATTCATCAATTTTCTGATGGAACACAGATTACAGAATGCCTCCAGATGTGCATCGGAAACTACCACTGGTCTTCCAGGGAACGATCAAGGCGTAGACTGAGAATTACTCCCATGAAGGAAGGTGGTCATGGTGACTGTCGTATTCAATCCCGATGCAATTTCTGTGTTTCATCAACAATTTGAAGGTCCACAGATTACAGAATGCCTTCAGATGTGCATCGGAAACTACTACTGGTCTTCCAGGGAACGATGAAAGCGTAGACTGTTTGAGACATTACTCTCGTTGAGGAAAGTGCGAATGGTGACTGTTGTATTCAATCCCGATGCGATTTCTGTGTCCATCAACACTCTGATAGTCCGCAGATTACAGATTGCCTCCAGATGTGCATCGGAAACTACTACTGGTCTTCTTGGGAACGATCAAAGCATAGACTGTTTAAGACATTACTCCCAGATTAGATTAGATTAGATTAATACCTGTTCCATAGATCATGAATACGACACTTCGTAATGATGTGGAACGTGTCAGGTTAATAAAAGATGTCTGTACAAGAAATTACATTACACAAAATATTGCATGACACTAATGATTAAGTTTTTTTTTTTTTTTTTTTTTTTTTTTTTTTTTTTTTTTTTTTTTTTTACTTACTTTATATCTAAAAATTCAGCCAATGAGTAGAAGGAGTTGTCATCTAGAAATTCTTTTAATTTATTTTTAAATGTTAGTTGGCTATCTGTCAGGCTTTTGATGCTGTTTGGTAGGTGCCCAAAGACTTTTGTGGCAGCATAATTTACCCCTTTCTGTGCCAAAGTCAGATTTAACCCTGCATAGTGAAGATCATCCTTTCTCCTGGTGTTATAGGTATGCACACTGCTATTACTTTTGAATTGGGTTGGATTATTATCAACAAATTTCATAAGGGAATATATATACTGTGAGGTTACTGTGAGGATCCCTAGATCCTTAAATAGATGTCTGCAGGATGACCGTGGGTGGGCTCCAGCAATTATTCTGATTACACGTTTTTGTGCAATGAATACTTTTCTACTCAACGATGAATTACCCCAGAATATGATGCCATACGAAAGCAGTGAATGAAAGTAGGCATAGTAAGCTAATTTACTGAGATTCTTATCACCAAAATTTGCAATAACCCTAATAGCATACGTAGCTGAACTCAGACGTTTCAGCAGACCATCAATGTGTTGCTTCCAGTTTAACCTCTCATCAATGGACACACCTAAAAATTTTGAAAATTCTACCTTAGCTACAGACTTCTGTTCAAATTCTATATTTATTACTGGAGTTTTGCCATTTACTGTACGGAACTGTATATACTGTGTTTTATCAAAATTTAAAGAGAGTCCGTTTGCTGAGAACCACTTAATAATTTTGTGAAAAACATCATTTACAATTACATCACTTAGTTCTTGGTTTTCGGATGTTATTACTATACTTGTATCATCAGCAAAAAGAACTAACTTTGCATCTTCATCAATGTGGAATGGTAAGTCATTAATGTATATCAAGAACAGTAAAGGACCTAAGACCGAACCCTGTGGGACCCCGTGCTTGATAGCACCCCAGTTTGAGGAATCAGCTGTTTTAACATTACACGAACCACTTATTTCAACTTTCTGCATTCTTCCAGTTAAGTATGAATTAAACCATTTGTGCACTGCCCCACTCAAACCATAATGATTTAGCTTATCTAAAAGAATTCCATGATTTACACAATCAAAGGCCTTTGAGAGATCACAAAAAATACCAATGGGTGATGTCCGGTTATTCAGAGCATTTAATATTTGATCAGTGAAAGCATATATAGCATTTTCTGTTGAAAAGCCTTTCTGAAAACCAAACTGACATTTTGTTAGTACTTTATTTTTACAAATATGGGAGGCTACTCTTGAATACATTACTTTCTCAAAAATTTTTGATAGAGCTGTCAGAAGAGAGATTGGGCGGTAGTTGTTGACATCCGACATATCCCCCTTTTTATGCAATGGTTTTACAATGGCATATTTCAGTCTATCAGGGAAAACACCCTGCTCCAAAGAGCTATTACATACGTGGCTGAGAATTCTACTTATCTGTGGGGAACAAGCTTTAAGTACTTTGCTGGAAATGCCATCAATTCCGTAAGAGCTTTTACTTTTCAGTGAGTTTATTATTTTACTGATTTCAGAGGGAGAGGTTGGTGGAATTACAGCTGTTTCAAACTGTGCAGGTATGGCCTCTTCTATTAATAGCCTTGCCTCTTCTAGTGAAGATCTAGATCCTATTTTCTCCACAACATTTAAAAAATGATTATTCAAAATATTTTCAATTTCTGATTGTTTGTTAGTGCACTTGTCATTCAATTTTATTGCACTAAAGTCTTCCTGTGCTCTTGGTTGCCCTGTTTCCCTTTCAATAATATTCCAAATTGCTTTAATTTTATTATCAGAGTTACTGATCTCAGACATGATACACATGCTTCTGGACTTTTTAATAACTTTTCTTAGTACCGCACAATAGTTTTTATAATATTGAACAATTTCGGGGTCAGTACTCCATCTTGCTGTTAGATACAGTTCTCTTTTGCGGTTGCAAGATATTCTTATTCCTTTAGTTAGCCAAGGTTTTTTATATGTTTTCTTGGAATTATGTTTAACTATTTTCTTGGGAAAACAATTTTCAAATACCCTTAAAAATGTATTGTGAAATAAGTTATATTTCAAGTTTGCATCGGGTTCCTTATACACTTCATCCCAGTCTAGCTGCTATAGGCTTTCCCTAAAGTTTGCAATATTTATATTGTTAATTGAACGCACTGCTTTGAAAGTCTGATTTATTATACTGCATGGAGGAAAGTGCGCATGGTGACTGTTGTATTCAATCACGATGCAATTTCTGTGTTTCATCAACACTTTGAAGGTCCACAGACTACAGAATGCCTCCAGATGTGCATCGGAAACTACTACTGGTCTTCCAGGGAACGATCTAAGCGTAAACTGTTTGAGACATTACTCCCCTGGAGGAAATTGCGCATGGTGACTGTTGTATTCTATCCCAAAGCAATTTCTGTGTTTCAACAACACTCTGATAGTAAACAGATTACAGATTGCCTCCAGATTTGCATCGGAAACTTCTACTGGTCTTCCAGGGAAAGATCAAGTCGTAGACTGTTTGAGACATTACTCCCATGGAGGAATGTGCGCGTGGTGACTTTTGTAATTAATCCCGATGCTATATCTGTGTAAATCAACACTCTGATGGTCCACAGGTTACAGAATGCCTCCAGATGTGCATCGGAAACTACTACTGGTCTTCCAGGGAACGATCAAAGCGTAGACTGTTTGAGACATTACTTCCATGGGGGAAAGTGCGCATGGTGACTGTTGTATTCAATCCCGATGCATTTTCTGTGTTCATCAACACTCTGATAGTCCACAGATTACAGAATGCCTCCAGATGTGCATCGGAAACTACTACTGGACGTCCTGGAGCGATCAAAACGTAAACTGTTTGAGACATTACTCCCATGGAGGAAAGTGCGCATGGTGACTGTTGTATTCAATCCCGATGAAATTTCTGTGTTTCATCAATACTCTAATAGTCCACAGATTACAGAATGCCTCCAGATGTGCATCGGAAACTACTACTGGTTTTCCAGGGAACGATCAAAGCGTAGACTGTTTCAGACATTACTCCCCTGAAAGATAGTGTGGATTGTGACTGTTGTTTTCAATCCCGATGCAATATCTATGTTTCATCAACACTCTGATACTCCACAGATTACAGATTGCCTCCAGATGTGCATCGGAAACTACTACTGGTACTCCTGGGAACGATCAATGCGTAGACTGCTTGAGATATTACTCACATGGAGGAAAGTGCGCATGGTGATTGTTGTATTCAATCCCGATGCAACGTCTGTGTTTCATCAACACTTTGAAGGTCCACAGATTACAGAATGCCTCCAGATGTGCATCGGAAACCACTACTGGTCTTCCAGTGAACGATCAAAGCGTAGACTGTTTGAGACATTACTCCCGTGGAGGAAAGTGCGAATGGTGACTGTTGTATTCAATCCCGATGCAATTTCTGTGTTTCATCAAGACTCTGATAGTCCACAGATTACAGATTGCCTCCAGATGTGCATCGGAAACTACTACTGGTCTTCCTGGGAACGATCAAAGCATAGACAGTTTGAGACATAACTGTCATGGAGGAAAGTGCGCATAGTGACTGTTCTATTCAATCACGATGCAATTTCTGTGTTTCATCAACACTTTGAAGGTCCACAGATTATAGAATGCCTCCAGATGTGCATCGGAAACTACTACTAGTCTTCCAGGGAACGATCAAAGCATAGACTGTTTGAGATATTACTCCCGTGGAGGAGAATGCGCATGGTGACTATTGTATTCAATCCCGATGCAATTTCAGTGTTTCATCAACACTCTGATAGTCCACAATTTACAGAATGCCACCAGATGTGCATCGGAAATTACTACTGGTCTTCCAGGGAACAATCAAAGCGTAGACTGTTTGAGACATTACTCCCATGGAGGAAAGTGCGCATGGTGATCGTTGTATTCAATCCCGATACAATTACTGTGTTTCATCAACACTCTGATAGTCCACAGATTACAGAATACAAACAGATGTGCATCGGAAACTACTACTGGTCTTCCAGGGAACGATCAAATCGTAGACTGTTAGAGACATTAGTCCCGTGGAGGAAAGTGGGCATGGTGACTGTTGTATTCAATTCCGATGCAATTTCTGTGTTTCATCAACACTCTGATAGTCCACAGATTACAGAATGCCACTAGATGTGCATCGGAAACTACTACGGGTCTTCCAGGGAACGATCAAAGCGTAGACTGTTTGAGACATTACTCCCATGGAGGAAAGTGCGCATGGTGATCGTTGTATTCAATCCCGATACAATTACTGTGTTTCATCAACACTCTGATAGTCCACAGATTACAGAATACAACCAGATGTGCATCGGAAACTACTACTGGTCTTTCAGGGAACGATCAAAGCGTAGACTGTTAGAGACATTAGTCCCAAGGAGGAAAGTGCGCATGGTGACTGTTGTATTCAATCACGATGCAATTTCTGTGTTTCATCAACACTTTGAAGGTCCACAGATTATAGAATGCCTCCAGATGTGCATCTGAAACTACTACTAGTCTTCCAGGGAACGATCAAAGCATAGACTGTTTGAGACATTACTCCCGTGGAGGAGAATGCGCATGGTGACTGTTGTATTCAATCCCGATGCAATTTCTGTGTTTCATCAACACTCTGATAGAACACAGACTACAGAATGCCTCCAGATTTGCAACGGAAACTACTACTGGTATAACAGGGATCGATCAAAACGTAGAATGTTTGAGACATTACTCCCATGGGGGAAAGTGCGCATGGTGAGTGTTGTATTTAATCCCGATGCAATTTCAATGTTTCATCAACACTCAGATAGTCCACAGATTACAGAATGCCTCTAGATGTGCATCGGAAACTACCACTGGTCTTCCAGGGAACAATCAAGTCGTAAACTGTTTGAGAATTACTCCAATGAAGGGAAGTGGTCATGGTGACTGTCGTATTCAATCCCGATGCAATTTCTGTGTTTCATCCACAATTTGAAGGTCCACAGATTACAGAATGCCTTCAGATGTGCATCGGAAACTACTACTGGTCTTCCAGGGAACGATCAAAGCGCAGACTGTTTGAGACATTACTCCCGTGGAGGAAAGTGCGAATGGTGACTGTTGTATTCAATCCCGATGCAATTTCTGTGATTCATCAACACTCTGACAGTTTGCAGTTTACAGATTGCCTCCATATGTAAATCGGAAACTACTACTGGTGTTCCTGGGAACGATCAAAGCATAGACTGTTTAAGACATTACTCCCATGGAGGAAAGTGCGCATGTTGACTGTTGTATTCAAACCCGATGCAATTTATGTGTTTCATCAACAGTCAGATACTCATCAGATTAAAGAATGCCTCCAGATGTACATCGGAAACTACTACTGGTCTTCCAGAGAACGATCAAAGCGTAGACTGTTTGAGTCATTACTCACATGGAGGAAAGTGCGCATGGTGACAGTTGTATTCAATCCTGGTGCAATTTGTCTGTTTCATTAACACTCTGATAGTCCACAGATTACAGAATGCTTCCAGATGAGCATCGGAAACTACTAGTGGTCTTCCTGGGAACGATCAAATCGTAGACTGTTTGAGACATTACTCCTATGTAGGAAAGTGGTCATGGTGACTGTTGTATTCAATCCCGATACAATTTCTGTGTTTCATCAACACTCTGATAGTCCACAGATTACAGTATGCCTCCAGAAGTGCAACCGAAACTACTACTGGTCTTCCAGGTAACGGTTGAAGCGTATTTTGTTTCAGACATTACTCGCATGGAGGAAAGGGAGCATGGTGACTGTTGTATTCAATCCCTATGGAATGTCTGTGATTCATAAATTTTCTGATAGTCCACAGATTACAGAATGCCTCCAGATGTGCATCAGAAGCTACTACTGGTCTTCCAGGGAACGATCAAAGTGTAGACTGTTTGAGACATTACTCCCATGGAGGAATGTGCGCATGGTGACTGTTGTATTAAATAGCGATGCAATTTCTGTGTTTCATCAACACTTTGAAGGTCCGCAGATTACAGAATGCCTCCAGATGTTCAGCGGAAACTACTACTGGTCTTCAGGGAACGATCAAAGCAATGACAGTTTGTGACATTTCTCACATGGAGAAATGTACGCATTGTGCCCCGTGTATTCAATCCCGATGCAATTTCTATGTTTCATCAACACTTTGAAGGTCCACAGATTACAGAATGCCTCCAGATGTGCATCGGAAACTACTACTGGTCTAACAGGGATCGATCAAAACGTAGAATGTTTGAGACATTACTCCCATGGGGGAAAGTGCGCATGGTGTGTGTTGTATTTAATCCCGATGCAATTTCAATGTTTCATCAACATTCAGATAGTCCACAGATTACAGAATGCCTCTAGATGTGCATCGGAAACTAAAGCTGGTCTTCCAGGGAACGATCAAGTCGTACACTGTTTGAGAATTACTCCAATGAAGGGAAGTGGTCATGGTGACTGTCGTATTCAATCCCGATGCAATTTCTGTGTTTCATCAACAATTTGAAGTTCCACAGATTACAGAATGAGTTCAGATGTGCATCGGAAACTACTACTGGTCTTGCAGGGAACGATCAAAGCGCAGACTGTTTGAGACATTACTCCCGTGGAGGAAAGTCCGAGTAGTGACTGTTGTATTCAATCCCGATGCAATTTCTGTGTTTCATCAACACTCTGACAGTCTGCAGATTACAGATTGCCTCCATATGTGCATCGGAAACTACTACTGGCCTTCCTGGGAACGATCAAAGCATAGACTGTTTAAGATATTACTCCCATGGAGGAAAGTGCGCATGGTGACTGTTGTATTTAATCACGATGCAATTTCTGTGTTTCATCAACACTTTGAAGGTCCACAGATTACAGAATGCCTCCAGATGTGCATCGGAAACTACTACTGGTCTTCCATGGAACGATCAAACCGTAGACTGTTTGAGACTTTACTCCCGTGGAGGAAAGTGCGAATGGTGACTGTTGTATTCAATCCCGATGCAATTTCTGTGTTTCATCAACACTCTGATAGTCATCAGATTACAGATTGACTCCAGATGTGCATTGGAAGCTACTACTGGTCTTAGAGGGGAACGATCAATGCGTAGACTGTTTGAGACATTACTACCATGGAGGAAAGAGCGCATGGTGACTGTGGTATTCAATCCCTATGGAATGTCTGTGATTCATCAATTTTCTGAAAGAACACAGATTACAGAATGCCTCCAGATGTGCATCGGAACCTACCACTGGTCTTCCAGTTAACGATCAAGGCGTGGACTGAGAATTACTCCCATGAAGGAAGGTGGTCATGGTGACTGTCGTATTCAATCCCGATGCAATTTCTGTGTTTCATCAACAATTTGAAGGTCCACAGATTACAGAATGCCTTCAGATGTGCATCGGAAACTACTACTGGTCTTCCAGGGAACGTTCAAAGCGCATACTGTTTGAGACATTACTCCCGTGGAGGAAAGTGCGAATGGTGACTGTTGTATTCAATCCCGATGCAATTTCTGTGTTTCATCAACACTCTGACAGTTTGCAGATTACAGATTGCCTCCATATGTGCATCGGAAACTACTACTGGCCTTCCTGGGAACGATCAAAGCATAGACTGTTTAAGACATTACTCCCATGGAGGAAAGTGCGCATGTTGAGTGTTGTATTCAAACCCGATGCAATTTATGTGTTTCATCAACAGGCAGATACTCATCAGATTAAAGAATGCCTCCAGATGTGCATCAGTAACTACTACTGGTCTTCCAGGGAACGATCTAAGCGTAAACTGTTTGAGACATTACTCCCCTGGAGGAAAATGCGCATGGTGACTGTTGTATTCTATCCCAAAGCAATTTCTGTGTTTCAACAACACTCTGATAGTAAACAGATTACAGATTGCCTCCAGATTTGCATCGGAAACTTCTACTGGTCTTCCAGGGAAAGATCAAATCGTAGACTGTTTGAGACATTACTCCCATGGAGGAATGTGCGCGTGGTGACTTTTGTAATTAATCCCGATGCAATATCTGTGTAAATCAACACTCTGATGGTCCACAGGTTACAGAATGCCTCCAGATGTGCATCGGAAACTACTACTGGTCTTCCAGGGAGCGATCAAAGCGTAGACTGTTTGAGACATTACTCCCATGGAGGAAAGTGCGCATGGTGACTGTTGTATTCAATCCCGAGGGAATTTCTGTGTTTCATCAACGCTTTGAAGGTGTGCAGATTACAGAATGCCTCAAGATGTGCATCGGAAACTACTACTGGTCTTCCAGGGAACGATCAAATCGTTGACTCTTTGAGATATTACTCCCATGGAGGAAAGTGCGCATGGTTACTGCTGTATTCAATCCCGATACAATTTCTGTGTTTCAACAACACTCTAATAGTCCACAGATTACAGAAGGCCTCCAGATGTGCATCGGAAACAACTACTGGTCTTCCAGGGAACGATAAAAGCGTTGACTGTTTGAGACATTACTCCCATGGAGGAATGTGCGCATGGTGACTGTTGTATTAAATAGCGATGCAATTTCTGTGTTTCATCAACACTTTGAAGGTCCGCAGATTACAGAATGCCTCCAGATGTTCAGCGGAAACTACTACTGGTCTTCAGGGAACGATCAAAGCAATGACAGTTTGTGACATTTCTCACATGGAGAAATGTACGCATTGTGCCCCGTGTATTCAATCCCGATGCAATTTCTATGTTTCATCAACACTTTGAAGGTCCACAGATTACAGAATGCCTCCAGATGTGCATCGGAAACTACTACTGGTCTTCCAGGGAACGATCAAAGCGTAGACTGTTTGAGACGTTACTCCCATGGGGGAAAGTGCGCATGGTGACTGTTGTATTCAATCCCGATGCATTTTCTGTGTTCATCAACACTCTGATAGTCCACAGATTACAGAATGCCTCCAGATGTGCATCGGAAACTACTACTGGTCTTCCTGGAGCGATCAAAACGTAAACTGTTTGAGACATAACTGTCATGGAGGAAAGTGCGCATGGTGACTGTTGTATTCAATCACGATTCAATTTCTGTGTTTCATCAACACTTTGAAGGTCCACAGATTATAGAATGCCTCCAGATGTGCATCGGAAACTACTACCAGTCTTCCAGGGAACGATCAAAGCATACACTGTTTGAGACATTACTCCCGTGGAGGAGAATGCGCATGGTGACTATTGTATTCAATCCCGATGCAATTTCAGTGTTTCATCAACACTCTGATAGTCCACAGTTTACAGAATGCCACCAGATGTGCATCGGAAATTACTACTGGTCTTCCAGGGAACAATCAAAGCGTAGACTGTTTGAGACATTACTCCCATGGAGGAAAGTGCGCATGGTGATCGTTGTATTCAATCCCGATACAATTACTGTGTTTCATCAACACTCTGATAGTCCACAGATTACAGAATACAACCAGATGTGCATCGGAAACTACTACCGGTCTTCCAGGGAACGATCAAAGCGTAGACTGCTAGAGACATTAGTCCCGTGGAGGAAAGTGCGCATGGTGACTGTTGTATTCAATTCCGATGCAATTTCTGTGTTTCATCAACACTCTGATAGTCCACAGATTACAGAATGCCACTAGATGTGCATCGGAAACTACTACGGGTTTTCCAGGGAACGATCAAAGCGTAGACTGTTTGAGACATTACTGCCATGGAGGAAACTCCGCATGGCGACTGTTGTATTCAATCCCTATGGAATGTCTGTGATTCATCAATTTTCTGATAGTCCACAGGTTACAGAATGCCTCCAGATGTGCATCGGAAACTACTACTGGACTTCCAGGGAACGATCAAAGCGTAGAATATTTGAACATTACTCCCTTGGAAGAAAGTGGTCATGGTGACTGTTGTACTCGATCCTGATGCAATTTCTGTGTTTCATCAACACTGTGAAGGTCCACAGATTACAGAATGCCTCCAGATGTGCATCGGAAACTACTACTGGTCTTCCAGGGAACGATCAAACCGTAGACTGTTTGAGACATTACTCCCGTGGAGGAATGTGCGAATGGTGACCGTTGTATTCAATCCTGATGCAATTTCTGTGTTTCATCAACACTCTGATAGTCCACAGATTACAGAGTGACTCCAGATGTGCATTGGAAACTACTACTGGTCTTAGAGGGGAACGATCAGTGCGTAGACTGTTTGAGACATTACTGCCATGGAGGAAAGTCCGCATGGCGACTGTTGTATTCAATCCCTATGGAATGTCTGTGATTCATCAATTTTCTGATAGTCCACAGATTACAGAATGCCTCCAGATGTGCATCGGAAACTACTACTGGTCTTCCAGGGAACGATCAAAGTGTAGACTGTTTGAGACATTACTACCATGGAGGAAAGAGCGCATGGTGACTGTTGTATTCAATCCCTATGGAATGTCTGTGATTCATCAATTTTCTGATAGAACACAGATTACAGAATGCCTTCAGATGTGCATCGGAAACTACCACTGGTCTTCCAGGGAACGATCAAGGCGTAGACTGAGAATTACTCCCATGAAGGAAAGTGGTCATGGTGACTGTCGTATTCAATCCCGATGCAATTTTTGTGTTTCATCAACAATTTGAAGGTCCACAGATTACAGAATGCCTTCAGATGTGCATCGGAAACTAATACTGGTCTTCCAAGGAGCGATCTAAGCGTAAACTGTTTGAGACATTTCTCCCCTGGAGGAAAGTGCGCATGGTGACTGTTGTATTCAATCCCAAAGCAATTTCTGTGTTTCAACAACACTCTGATAGTAAACAGATTAGAGATTGCCTCCAGATTTGCATCGGAAACTACTACTGGTCTTCCAGGGAAAAATCAAATCGTAGACTGTTTGAGACATTACTCCCATGGAGGAAAGTGCGCGTGGTGACTTTTGTATTCAATCCCGATGCAATTTCTGTGTAAATCAACACTCTGATGGTCCACAGGTTACAGAATGCCTCCAGATGTGCATCGGAAACTGCTACTGGTCTTCCTGGAGCGATCAAAACGTAAACTGTTTGAGACATTACTCCCATGGAGGAAAGTGCGCATGGTGACTGTTGTATTCAATCCCGATGCAATTTCTGTGTTTCATCAATACTCTAATAGTCCACAGATTACAGAATGCCTCCAGATGTGCATCGGAAACTACTACTGCTTTTCCAGGGAACGCTCAAAGCGTAGACTGTTTCAGACATTACTCCCCTGAAGAATAGTGTGGATTGTGACTGTTGTTTTCAATCCCGATGCAATATCTATGTTTCATCAACACTCTGATAATCCACAGATTACAGATTGCCTCCAGATGTGCATCGGAAACTACTACTGGTACTCCTGGGAACGATCAATGCGTAGACTGCTTGAGATATTACTCACACGGAGGAAAGTGCGCATGGTGATTGTTGTATTCAATCCCGATGCAATTTCTGTGTTTCATCAACACTTTGAAGGTCCACAGATTATAGAATGCCTCCAGATGTGCATCGGAAACTACTACTAGTCTTCCAGGGAACGATCAAAGCATAGACTGTTTGAGACATTACTCCCGTGGAGGAGAGTGCGCATGGTGACTATTGTATTCAATCCCGACGCAATTTCTGTGTTTCATCAACACTCAGTTAGTCCACAGATTACAGAATGCCTCCAGATGTGCATCGGAAACTACTACTGGTCTTCCAGGGAACGATCAAAGCGTAGACTGTTTGAGACATTACTCCCATGGAGGAAAGTGCGCATGGTGACTGTTGTACTCAATCCCAAAGCAATTTCTGTGTTTCATCAACACCCTGATAGTCCACAGATTACAGAATGCCTCCAGATGCGCATCGGAAACTACTACTGGTCTAACAGGGAACGATCAAAGCGTAGAATGTTTGAGACATTACTCCCATGGGGGAACGTGGGCATGGTGAGTGTTGTATTCAATTCCGATGCAATTTCTGTCTTTCATCAACACTCAGATAGTCCACAGATTACAGAATGTTTCCAGATGTGCACCGGAAACTACTACTGGTCTTCCTGGGAACGATCAAAGCGTAGACTGTTTGTGACATTACTCCCTCGGAGGAAAGTGCGCATGGTGACTGTTGTGTTCAATCCCGATGCAATTTCTGTGTTTCATCAACTCTCTGATAGTCCACAGATTACAGAATGCCTCCAGATGTGCATGGGAAACTACTACTGGTCTTCCTGGGAACGAACAAAGCGTAGACTGTTTCAGACATTACTCCCATGGAGAAAAGTGCGGATGGTGACTGTTGTATTCAAACCCGATGCAATTTCTGTGTTTCATCAACACTTTGAAGGTCCACAGATTAAAGAATGCCTCCAGATGTGCATTGGAAACTACTACTGGTCTTGCAGGGAACGAACAAAGCGTAGACTGTTTCAGACATAACTTCTACGGAGAAAAGTGCGGATGGTGACTGTTGTATTTAACCCAGACCCAATATCTATGTTTCATTAACACTCTGATAGTCCACAGATTACAGATTGCCTCCAGATGTGCATCGGAAACTACTACAGGTACTCCTGGGAGCGATCAAAACGTAGACTGTTTGAGACATTACTCCCATGGAGGAAAATACGGGTGGTGACTGTTGTATTCAAACCCGATGCAATTTCTGTGTTTCATCAACACTTTGAAGGTCTGCAGATTACAGAATGCCTCCAGATGTGCTTCGGAAACTACTACTGGTCTTCCAGGGAACGATCAAAGCGCAGACTGTTTGAGACGTTACTCCCATGGGGGAAAGTGCGCATGGTGACTGTTGTATTCAATCCCGATGCATTTTCTGTGTTCATCAACACTCTGATAGTCCACAGATTACAGAATGCCTCCAGATGTGCATCGGAAACTACTACTGGTCTTCCTGGAGCGATCAAAACGTAAACTGTTTGAGACATAACTGTCATGGAGGAAAGTGCGCATGGTGACTGTTGTATTCAATCACGATGCAATTTCTGTGTTTCATCAACACTTTGAAGGTCCACAGATTATAGAATGCCTCCAGATGTGCATCGGAAACTACTACCAGTCTTCCAGGGAACGATCAAAGCATACACTGTTTGAGACATTACTCCCGTGGAGGAGAATGCGCATGGTGACTATTGTATTCAATCCCGATGCAATTTCAGTGTTTCATCAACACTCTGATAGTCCACAGTTTACAGAATGCCACCAGATGTGCATCGGAAATTACTACTGGTCTTCCAGGGAACAATCAAAGCGTAGACTGTTTGAGACATTACTCCCATGGAGGAAAGTGCGCATGGTGATCGTTGTATTCAATCCCGATACATTTACTGTGTTTCATCAACACTCTGATAGTCCACAGATTACAGAATACAACCAGATGTGCATCGGAAACTACTACCGGTCTTCCAGGGAACGATCAAAGCGTAGACTGCTAGAGACATTAGTCCCGTGGAGGAAAGTGCGCATGGTGACTGTTGTATTCAATTCCGATGCAATTTATGTGTTTCATCAACACTCTGATAGTCCACAGATTACAGAATGCCACTAGATGTGCATCGGAAACTACTACGGGTCTTCCAGGGAACGATCAAAGCGTAGCCTGTTTGAGACATTACTGCCATGGAGGAAACTCCGCATGGCGACTGTTGTATTCAATCCCTATGGAATGTCTGTGATTCATCAATTTTCTGATAGTCCACAGGTTACAGAATGCCTCCAGATGTGCATCGGAAACTACTACTGGTCTTCCAGGGAACGATCAAAGCGTAGAATATTTGAACATTACTCTCTTGGAAGAAAGTGGTCATGGTGACAGTTGTACTCGATCCTGATGCAATTTCTGTGTTTCATCAACACTTTGAAGGTCCACAGATTATAGAATGCCTCCAGATGTGCATCGGAAACTACTACCAGTCTTCCAGGGAACGATCAAAGCATACACTGTTTGAGACATTACTCCCGTGGAGGAGAATGCGCATGGTGACTATTGTATTCAATCCCGATGCATTTTCAGTGTTTCATCAACACTCTGATAGTCCACAGTTTACAGAATGCCACCAGATGTGCATCGGAAATTACTACTGGTCTTCCAGGGAACAATCAAAGCGTAGACTGTTTGAGACATTACTCCCATGGAGGAAAGTGCGCATGGTGATCGTTGTATTCAATCCCGATACAATTACTGTGTTTCATCAACACTCTGATAGTCCACAGATTACAGAATACAACCAGATGTGCATCGGAAACTACTACCGGTCTTCCAGGGAACGATCAAAGCGTAGACTGCTAGAGACATTAGTCCCGTGGAGGAAAGTGCGCATGGTGACTGTTGTATTCAATTCCGATGCAATTTCTGTGTTTCATCAACACTCTGATAGTCCACAGATTACAGAATGCCACTAGATGTGCATCGGAAACTACTACGGGTCTTCCAGGGAACGATCAAAGCGTAGACTGTTTGAGACATTACTGCCATGGAGGAAACTCCGCATGGCGACTGTTGTATTCAATCCCTATGGAATGTCTGTGATTCATCAATTTTCTGATAGTCCACAGGTTACAGAATGCCTCCAGATGTGCATCGGAAACTACTACTGGACTTCCAGGGAACGATCAAAGCGTAGAATATTTGAACATTACTCCCTTGGAAGAAAGTGGTCATGGTGACTGTTGTACTCGATCCTGATGCAATTTCTGTGTTTCATCAACACTGTGAAGGTCCACAGATTACAGAATGCCTCCAGATGTGCATCGGAAACTACTACTGGTCTTCCAGGGAACGATCAAACCGTAGACTGTTTGAGACATTACTCCCGTGGAGGAATGTGCGAATGGTGACCGTTGTATTCAATCCTGATGCAATTTCTGTGTTTCATCAACACTCTGATAGTCCACAGATTACAGAGTGACTCCAGATGTGCATTGGAAACTACTACTGGTCTTAGAGGGGAACGATCAGTGCGTAGACTGTTTGAGACATTACTGCCATGGAGGAAAGTCCGCATGGCGACTGTTGTATTCAATCCCTATGGAATGTCTGTGATTCATCAATTTTCTGATAGTCCACAGATTACAGAATGCCTCCAGATGTGCATCGGAAACTACTACTGGTCTTCCAGGGAACGATCAAAGTGTAGACTGTTTGAGACATTACTACCATGGAGGAAAGAGCGCATGGTGACTGTTGTATTCAATCCCTATGGAATGTCTGTGATTCATCAATTTTCTGATAGAACACAGATTACAGAATGCCTTCAGATGTGCATCGGAAACTACCACTGGTCTTCCAGGGAACGATCAAGGCGTAGACTGAGAATTACTCCCATGAAGGAAAGTGGTCATGGTGACTGTCGTATTCAATCCCGATGCAATTTTTGTGTTTCATCAACAATTTGAAGGTCCACAGATTACAGAATGCCTTCAGATGTGCATCGGAAACTAATACTGGTCTTCCAAGGAGCGATCTAAGCGTAAACTGTTTGAGACATTTCTCCCCTGGAGGAAAGTGCGCATGGTGACTGTTGTATTCAATCCCAAAGCAATTTCTGTGTTTCAACAACACTCTGATAGTAAACAGATTAGAGATTGCCTCCAGATTTGCATCGGAAACTACTACTGGTCTTCCAGGGAAAGATCAAATCGTAGACTGTTTGAGACATTACTCCCATGGAGGAAAGTGCGCGTGGTGACTTTTGTATTCAATCCCGATGCAATTTCTGTGTAAATCAACACTCTGATGGTCCACAGGTTACAGAATGCCTCCAGATGTGCATCGGAAACTGCTACTGGTCTTCCTGGAGCGATCAAAACGTAAACTGTTTGAGACATTACTCCCATGGAGGAAAGTGCGCATGGTGACTGTTGTATTCAATCCCGATGCAATTTCTGTGTTTCATCAATACTCTAATAGTCCACAGATTACAGAATGCCTCCAGATGTGCATCGGAAACTACTACTGCTTTTCCAGGGAACGCTCAAAGCGTAGACTGTTATAGACATTACTCCCCTGAAGAATAGTGTGGATTGTGACTGTTGTTTTCAATCCCGATGCAATATCTATGTTTCATCAACACTCTGATAATCCACAGATTACAGATTGCCTCCAGATGTGCATCGGAAACTACTACTGGTACTCCTGGGAACGATCAATGCGTAGACTGCTTGAGATATTACTCACACGGAGGAAAGTGCGCATGGTGATTGTTGTATTCAATCCCGATGCAATTTCTGTGTTTCATCAACACTTTGAAGGTCCACAGATTATAGAATGCCTCCAGATGTGCATCGGAAACTACTACTAGTCTTCCAGGGAACGATCAAAGCATAGACTGTTTGAGACATTACTCCCGTGAAGGAGAGTGCGCATGGTGACTATTGTATTCAATCCCGACGCAATTTCTGTGTTTCATCAACACTCAGTTAGTCCACAGATTACAGAATGCCTCCAGATGTGCATCGGAAACTACTACTGGTCTTCCAGGGAACGATCAAAGCGTAGACTGTTTGAGACATTACTCCCATGGAGGAAAGTGCGCATGGTGACTGTTGTACTCAATCCCAAAGCAATTTCTGTGTTTCATCAACACCCTGATAGTCCACAGATTACAGAATGCCTCCAGATGCGCATCGGAAACTACTACTGGTCTAACAGGGAACGATCAAAGCGTAGAATGTTTGAGACATTACTCCCATGGGGGAACGTGGGCATGGTGAGTGTTGTATTCAATTCCGATGCAATTTCTGTCTTTCATCAACACTCAGATAGTCCACAGATTACAGAATGTTTCCAGATGTGCACCGGAAACTACTACTGGTCTTCCTGGGAACGATCAAAGCGTAGACTGTTTGTGACATTACTCCCTCGGAGGAAAGTGCGCATGGTGACTGTTGTATTCAATCCCGATGCAATTTCTGTGTTTCATCAACTCTCTGATAGTCCACAGATTACAGAATGCCTCCAGATGTGCATGGGAAACTACTACTGGTCTTCCTGGGAACGAACAAAGCGTAGACTGTTTCAGACATTACTCCCATGGAGAAAAGTGCGGATGGTGACTGTTGTATTCAAACCCGATGCAATTTCTGTGTTTCATCAACACTTTGAAGGTCCACAGATTAAAGAATGCCTCCAGATGTGCATTGGAAACTACTACTGGTCTTGCAGGGAACGAACAAAGCGTAGACTGTTTCAGACATAACTTCTACGGAGAAAAGTGCGGATGGTGACTGTTGTACTTAACCCAGACCCAATATCTATGTTTCATTAACACTCTGATAGTCCACAGATTACAGATTGCCTCCAGATGTGCATCGGAAACTACTACAGGTACTCCTGGGAGCGATCAAAACGTAGACTGTTTGAGACATTACTCCCATGGAGGAATATACGGGTGGTGACTGTTGTATTCAAACCCGATGCAATTTCTGTGTTTCATCAACACTTTGAAGGTCTGCAGATTACAGAATGCCTCCAGATGTGCATCGGAAACTACTACTGGTCTTCCAGGGAACGATCAAAGCGTAGACTGTTTGAGACGTTACTCCCATGGGGGAAAGTGCGCATGGTGACTGTTGTATTCAATCCCGATGCATTTTCTGTGTTCATCAACACTCTGATAGTCCACAGATTACAGAATGCCTCCAGATGTGCATCGGAAACTACTACTGGTCTTCCTGGAGCGATCAAAACGTAAACTGTTTGAGACATAACTGTCATGGAGGAAAGTGCGCATGGTGACTGTTGTATTCAATCACGATGCAATTTCTGTGTTTCATCAACACTTTGAAGGTCCACAGATTATAGAATGCCTCCAGATGTGCATCGGAAACTACTACCAGTCTTCCAGGGAACGATCAAAGCATACACTGTTTGAGACATTACTCCCGTGGAGGAGAATGCGCATGGTGACTATTGTATTCAATCCCGATGCAATTTCAGTGTTTCATCAACACTCTGATAGTCCACAGTTTACAGAATGCCACCAGATGTGCATCGGAAATTACTACTGGTCTTCCAGGGAACAATCAAAGCGTAGACTGTTTGAGACATTACTCCCATGGAGGAAAGTGCGCATGGTGATCGTTGTATTCAATCCCGATACAATTACTGTGTTTCATCAACACTCTGATAGTCCACAGATTACAGAATACAACCAGATGTGCATCGGAAACTACTACCGGTCTTCCAGGGAACGATCAAAGCGTAGACTGCTAGAGACATTAGTCCCGTGGAGGAAAGTGCGCATGGTGACTGTTGTATTCAATTCCGATGCAATTTATGTGTTTCATCAACACTCTGATAGTCCACAGATTACAGAATGCCACTAGATGTGCATCGGAAACTACTACGGGTCTTCCAGGGAACGATCAAAGCGTAGACTGTTTGAGATATTACTGCCATGGAGGAAACTCCGCATGGCGACTGTTGTATTCAATCCCTATGGAATGTCTGTGATTCATCAATTTTCTGATAGTCCACAGGTTACAGAATGCCTCCAGATGTGCATCGGAAACTACTACTGGTCTTCCAGGGAACGATCAAAGCGTAGAATATTTGAACATTACTCTCTTGGAAGAAAGTGGTCATGGTGACAGTTGTACTCGATCCTGATGCAATTTCTGTGTTTCATCAACACTGTGAAGGTCCACAGATTACAGAATGCCTCCAGATGTGCATCGGAAACTACTACTGGTCTTCCAGGGAACGATCAAAGTGTAGACTGTTTGAGACATTACTACCATGGAGGAAAGAGCGCATGGTGACTGTTGTATTCAATCCCTATGGAATGTCTGTGATTCATCAATTTTCTGATAGAACACAGATTACAGAATGCCTCCAGATGTGCATCGGAAACTACTACTGGTCTTCCAGGGAACGATCAAAGTGTAGACTGTTTGAGACATTTCTCCCCTGGAGGAAAGTGCGCATGGTGACTGTTGTATTCAATCCCAAAGCAATTTCTGTGTTTCAACAACACTCTGATAGTAAACAGATTAGAGATTGCCTCCAGATTTGCATCGGAAACTACTACTGGTCTTCCAGGGAAAGATCAAATCGTAGACTGTTTGAGACATTACTCCCATGAAGGAAAGTGCGCGTGGTGACTTTTGTATTCAATCCCGATGCAATTTCTGTGTAAATCAACACTCTGATGGTCCACAGGTTACAGAATGCCTCCAGATGTGCATCGGAAACTGCTACTGGTCTTCCTGGAGCGATCAAAACGTAAACTGTTTGAGACATTACTCCCATGGAGGAAAGTGCGCATGGTGACTGTTGTATTCAATCCCGATGCAATTTCTGTGTTTCATCAATACTCTAATAGTCCACAGATTACAGAATGCCTCCAGATGTGCATAGGAAACTACTACTGCTTTTCCAGGGAACGCTCAAAGCGTAGACTGTTTCAGACATTACTCCCCTGAAGGATAGTGTGGATTGTGACTGTTGTTTTCAATCCCGATGCAATATCTATGTTTCATCAACACTCTGATAATCCACAGATTACAGATTGCCTCCAGATGTGCATCGGAAACTACTACTGGTACTCCTGGGAACGATCAATGCGTAGACTGCTTGAGATATTACTCCCGTGGAGGAGAGTGCGCATGGTGACTATTGTATTCAATCCCGATGCAATTTCTGTGTTTCATCAACACTCAGTTAGTCCACAGATTACAGAATGCCTCCAGATGTGCATCGGAAACTACTACTGGTCTTCCAGGGAACGATCAAATCGTAGACTGTTTGAGACATTACTCCCATGGAGGAAAGTGCGCATGGTGACTGTTGTACTCAATCCCAAAGCAATTTCTGTGTTTCATCAACACGCTGATAGTCCACAGATTACAGAATGCCTCCAGATGCGCATCGGAAACTACTACTGGTCTAACAGGGAACGATCAAAGCGTAGAATGTTTGAGACATTACTCCCATGGGGGAACGTGGGCATGGTGAGTGTTGTATTCAATTCCGATGCAATTTCTGTCTTTCATCAACACTCAGATAGTCCACAGATTACAGAATGTTTCCAGATGTGCACCGGAAACTACTACTGGTCTTCCTGGGAACGATCAAAGCGTAGACTCTTTGTGACATTACTCCCTCGGAGGAAAGTGCGCATGGTGACTGTTGTATTCAATCCCGATGCAATTTCTGTGTTTCATCAACACTCTGATAGTCCACAGATTACAGAATGCCTCCAGATGTGCATGGGAAACTACTACTGGTCTTCCTGGGAACGAACAAAGCGTAGACTGTTTCAGACATTACTCCCATGGAGAAAAGTGCAGATGGTGACTGTTGTATTCAAACCCGATGCAATTTCTGTGTTTCATCAACACTTTGAAGGTCCACAGATTAAAGAATGCCTCCAGATGTGCATTGGAGACTACTACTGGTCTTGCAGGGAACGAACAAAGCGTAGACTGTTTCAGACATAACTTCTACGGAGAAAAGTGCGGATGGTGACTGTTGTATTTAACCCAGACCCAATATCTATGTTTCATTAACACTCTGATAGTCCACAGATTACAGATTGCCTCCAGATGTGCATCGGAAACTACTACAGGTACTCCTGGGAGCGATCAAAACGTAGACTGTTTGAGACATTACTCCCATGGAGGAAAATACGGGTGGTGACTGTTGTATTCAAACCCGATGCAATTTCTGTGTTTCATCAACACTTTGAAGGTCAACAGATTACAGAATGCCTCCAGATGTGCATCGGAAACTACTACTGGTCTTCCAGGGAACGATCAAAGCGTAGACTATGTGAGACATTACTCCCATGGAGGAAAGTGCGCATGGTGACTGTTGTATTCAAACCCGATGCAATTTCTGTGTTTCATCAACACTTTGAAGGTCCACAGATTACAGAATGCCTCCAGATGTGCATGGGGAACTACTACTGGTCTTCCAGGGAACGATCAAAGCGTAGACTGTTTCAGACGTTACTCTCATGGAGGAAAGTGCGGATGGTGACTGTTGTATTCAATCCCGATGCAATTTCTGTGTTTCATCAACAATGTGATAGTCCACAGATTACAGATTGTCTCCAGATGTGCATCGGAAACTACTTCTGGTCTTCCTAGGACCGATCAAAGCGTAGACTGTTTCAGACATTACTCCCATGGAGGAAAGTGCGGATTGTGACTGTTGTATTCAATCACGATGCAATTTCTGTGTTTCATCAACTCTTCGAAGGTCCACAGATTACAGAATGCCTCCAGATGTGCATCGGAAACTACTACTGGTCTTCCAGGTAACGATCAAAGCGTAGACAGTTTCAGACATTACTCCCCTGAAGGATAGTGTGGATTGTGACTGTTGTATTCAATCCCGATGCAATATCTATCTTTCATCAACACTCTGACAGTCCACAGATTACAGATTGCCTCCAGATGTGTATCGGGAACTACTACTGGTGCTCCTGGGAACGATCAATGCGTAGACTGTTTGAGACATTACTCCCGTGGATGAAAGTGTGAATGGTGACTGTTGTATTCAATCCTGATGCAATTTCTGTGTTTCATTAACACTCGGATAGTCCACAGATTACAGAATGCCTCCAGATGTGCATCGGAAACTACTACTGGTCTTGCAGGGAACGAACAAAGCGTAGACTGTTTCAGACATAACTCCCATAGTGAAAAGTGCAGATGGTGACTGTTGTATTTAATCCCGATGCAATTTCTATGTTTCATCAACACTCTGATAGTCCACAGATTACAGATTGCCTCCAGATGTGCATCGGAAACTACGACTGGTCTTCCTGGGAACGATCAAAGCGTAGACTGTTTGAGACATTACTCCCATGGAGGAAAGTACGGATGGTGACTGTTGTATTCAATCCCGATGCAATTTCTGTTTTTCATCAACACTCTAATAGTCCACAGATTACAGAATGCTTCCAGATGTGCATCGTAAACTACTACTGGTCTAACAGGGAACGATCAAAGCGTAGAATGTTTGAGACATTACTCCCATGGGTGAAAGTGCGCATAGTGACTGTTGTATTCAATCCTGTTGCAATTTCTGTGTTTCATCAACAATTTGAAGGTCCACAGATTACAGAATGCCACCAGATGTGCATGGGAAACTACTACTGGTTTTCCTGGGAACGAAGAAAACGTAGACTTTTTCAGACATTACTCCCATGGAGAAAAGTGTGGATGGTGACTGTTGTATTCAAACCCGATGCAATTTCTGTGTTTCATCAACACTTTGAAGGTCCACAGATTAAAGAATGCCTCCAGATGTGCATCGGAAACTACTACTGGTCTTGCAGGGAACGAACAAAGCGTAGACTGATTCAGACATTACTTCTATGGAGAAAAGTGCGGATGGTGACTGTTGTATTTAACCCTGATGCAATATCTATGTTTCATTAACACTCTGATAGTCCACAGATTACAGATTGCCTCCAGATGTGCATGGGAAACTACTACTGGTCTTCCTGGGAACGAAGAAAACGTAGACTTTTTCAGACATTACTCCCATGGAGAAAAGTGCGGATGGTGACTGTTGTAATCAATCCTGATGCAATTTCTGTGTTTCATCAACACTGTGATAGTCCACAGATTACAGATTGTCTCCAGATGTGCATCGGAAACTACTTCTGGTCTTCCTAGGACCGATCAAAGCGTAGACTGTTTCAGACATTACTCCCATGGAGGAAAGTGCGGATTTGGACTGTTGTACTCACTCCCGATGCTATTTCTGTGTTTCATCAACTCTTTGGCGGTCCACAGATTACAGAATGCCTCCAGATGTGCATCGGAAACTACTACTGGTCTTCCAGGGAACGATCAAAGCGTAGACTGTTTGAGACATTACTCGAGTGGAGGAGAGTGTGAATGCTGACTGTAGTAGTCAATCCTGATGCAATTTCTGTGTTTCATCAACACTCTGATAGTCCACAGATTACAGATTGCCTCCAGATGCGCATCGGAAACTACTACTGTTCTTCCAGGGAACGATCAAGGCGTAGACTGTTTGAGACATTACTCCCATGGAGGAAAGTGCGCATGACGAATGTTGTATTCACTCCAGATGCAATTTCTGTGTTTCAACAAACTCTGATAGTAAACAGATTACAGAATGCCTCTCGTTTGTGCATGGGAAACTACTACTGGTCTTCCACGGAACGATGAAAGCGTAGACTGTTAGAGACCCTACTCCCATGGAGGAAAGTGGTCATGGTGACTGTTGTATTCAATCCAGATGCAATTTCTGTGTTTCATTAACACTTTGATAGTCCACAGATTATAGAATGCCTCCAGATGTGCATCGGAAACTACTACTGGTCTTGCAGGGAAAGATTAAAGCGAAGACTGTTTGAGACATTACTCCCATGGAGGAAAGTGCGCATAGTGACTGTTGTATTCAATCCCGATGCAATTTCTGTGTTTCATCAACACTGTGATAGTCCACAGATTACAGATTGTCTCCAGATGTGCATCGGAAACTACTTCTGGTCTTCCTAGGAACGATCAAAGCGTAGACTGTTTCAGACATTACTCCCATGGAGGAAATTGCGGATTGGGACTGTTGTATGCACTCCCGATGCAATTTCTGTGTTTCATCAACTCTTCGGAGGTCCACAGATTACAGAATGCCTCCAGATGTGCATCGGAAACTACTACTGGTCCTCCAGGGAACGATTAAAGCGTAGACTGTTTGAGACATTACTCGAGTGGAGGAGAGTGCGAATGCTGACTGTAGTAGTCAATCCTGAAGCAATTTCTGTGTTTCATCAACACTCTGATAGTCCACAGATTACAGATTGCCTCCAGATGCGCATCGGAAACTACTACTGGACTTTCAGGGAACGATCAAGGCGTAGACTGTTTGAGACATTACTCCCATGGAGGAAAGTCCGCATGACGAATGTTGTATTCAATCCAGATGCAATTTCTGTGTTTCAACAAACTCTGATAGTAAACAGATTACAGAATGCCTCCAGATGTGCATCGGAAACTACTACTGGTCTTCCACGGAACGATCAAAGCGTAGACTGTTAGAGACCTTACTCCCATGGAGGAAAGTGGTCATAGTGACTGTTGTATTCAATCCAGATGCAAATTCTGTGTTTCATTAACACTCGGATAGTCCACAGATTATAGAATGCCTCCAGATGTGCATCGGAAACTACTTGTGGTCTTTCAGGGAACGAACAAAGCGTAGACTGTTTCAGACATTACTCCCATGGAGAAAAGTGCGGATAGTGACTGTTGTATTTAATCCCGATGCAATTTCTATGTTTCATCAAAACTCTGATAGTCCACAGATTACAGATTGCCACCAGATGTGCATCGGAATCTACTACTGGTCTTCCTGGGAACGATCAAAGCGTAGACTGTTTGAGACATTACTCCCATGGAGGAAAGTACGGATGGTTACTGTTGTATTCAAACCCGATGCTATTTCTGTGTTTCATCAACACTTTGAAGGTCCACAGATTACAGAATACCTCCAGATGTGCATCGGAAACTACTACTGGTCTTCCAGGGAACGATTAAAGCGAAGACTGTTTGAGACGTTACTCCCATGCAGGAAAGTGAGCATGGTAACTGTTGTTTTCAATCCCGATGCAATTTCTGTGTTTCATCAACACGCTGATAGTCCACAGATTAGAGATTGCCTCCAGATGTGCATCGGAAACTACTACTTTTCTTCCTGGGAACGATCAAAGAGTAGACTGTTTGAGACATGATTACCATGGAGGAAAGTGCGCATGGTGACTGTTGTATTCAATTCCGATGCAATTTCTGTGTTTCATCAACACTTTCAATGTCCACAGATTACAGAATGCCTCCAGATGTGCATGGGAAACTACTACAGGTCTTCCAGGGAGTGATCAAAACGTAGACTGTTTCAGACGTTACTCCCATGGAGGAAAGTGCGGATGGTGACTGTTGTATACAACCCCGATGCAATTTCTGTGTTTCATCAACACTCTGATAGTCCACAGATTACAGATTGCCTCCAGATGTGCAACAGAAACTACTACTGGTCTTCCTGGGAACGATCAAAGCATAGACTGTTTCAGACATTACCCCCATGGAGGAAAGTACGGATGGTGACTGTTGTATTCAATCCCGATGCAATTTCTGTTTTTCATCAACACTCTAATAGTCCACAGATTACAGAATGCTTCCAGATGTGCATCGTAAACTACTACTGGTCTAACAGGGAACGATCAAAGCGTAGAATGTTTGAGACATTACTCCCATGGGGGAAAGTGCGCATAGTGACTGTTGTATTCAATCCTGATGCAATTTCTGTGTTTCATCAACAATTTGAAGGTCCACAGATTACAGAATGCCTCCAGATGTGCATGGGAAACTACTACTGGTCTTCCTGGGAACGAACAAAGCGTAGACTGTTTCAGACATTACTCCCATGGAGAAAAGAGCGGATGGTGACTGTTGTATTCAAACCCGATGCAATGTCTGTGTTTCATTAACACTTTGAAGGTCCACAGATTAAAGAATGCTTCCAGATGTGCATCGGAAACTACTACTGGTCTTGCAGGTAACGAATAAAGCGTAGACTGTTTCAGACATAACTTCTATGGAGAAAAGTGCGGATGGTGACTGTTGTATTTAACCCAGATGCAATATCTATGTTTCATTACCACTCTGATAGTCCACAGATTACAGATTGCCTCCAGATGTGCATCGGAAACTACTACTGGTACTCCTGGGAACGATCAAAACGTAGACTGTTTGAGACATTACTCCCATGGAGGAAAATACGGGTGGTGACTGTTGTATTCAAACCCGATGCAATTTCTGTGTTTCATCAACACTTTGAAGGTCCACAGATTACAGAATGCCTCCAGATGTGCATCGGAAACTACTACTGGTCTTACAGGGAACGAACAAAGCGTAGACTGTTTGAGACATAACTCCCATGGAGGAATGTGCGCATGGTGAACGTTGCATTCAATACCGATACAATTTCTGTGTTTCATCAACACTCTGATGGTCCACAGATTACAGAATACAACCAGATGTGCATCGGAAACTACTACTGGTCTTCCAGGGAACGATCAAAGCGTAGACTGTTAGAGACATTACTCCCGTGGAGGAAAGTGCGTATGGTGACTGTTGTATTCAATTCCGATGCAATTTCTGTGTTTCATCAACACTCTGATAGTCCACAGAT
The DNA here is from genome assembly GCF_023897955.1 of Schistocerca gregaria. NCBI lineage: Eukaryota > Metazoa > Arthropoda > Insecta > Orthoptera > Acrididae > Schistocerca > Schistocerca gregaria. The sequence goes on from NC_064929.1 coordinate 31,056,000, forward strand.
TACAGAATGCCTCTAGATGTGCATCGGAAACTACTACGGGTCTTCCAGGGAACGATCAAAGCGTAGACTGTTTGAGACATTACTCCCATGGAGGAAAGTGCGCATGGTGACTGTTGTATTCAATCCCGATGCAATTTCTGTGTTTCATGAACACTCTGATAGTCCACAGATTACAGATTGCCTCCAGATGTGCATCGGAAACTACTACTGGTCTTCCTGGGAACGATCAAAGCGTAGACTGTTTGAGACATGATTCCCATGGAGGAAAGTGCGCATGGTGACTGTTGTATTCAATTCCGATGAAATTTCTGTGTTTCATTAACACTTTGAAGGTCCACAGATTACAGAATGCCTCCAGATTTGCATAGGAAACTACTACTGGTCTTCCAGAGAACGATCAAAGCGTAGACTGTTTCAGACGTTACTCCCATGGAGGAAAGTGCAGATGGTGACTGTTGATTTCAATCCAGATGCAATTTCTGTGTTTCATCAACACTGTGATAGTCCACAGATTACAGATTGTCTCCAGATGTGCATCGGAAACTACCTCTGGTCTTCCTAGGACCGATCAAAGCGTAGACTGTTTCAGACATTACTCCCATGGAGGAAAGTGCGCATAGTGAGTGTTGTATTCAATCCCGATGCAATTTCTGTGTTTCATTAACACTCGGATAGTCCACAGATTACAGAATGCCTCCAGATGTGCATCGGAAAGTACTACTGGTCTTCCTGGGAACGAACAAAGCGTAGACTGTTTCAGACATTACTCCCATGGTGAAAAGTGCGGAATGTGACTGTTGTATTTAATCCCGATGCAATTTCTATGTTTCATCAACACTCTGATAGTCCACAGATTACAGATTGCCTCCAGATGTGCAACGGAAACTACTACTGGTCTTCCTGGGAACGATCAAAGCGTAGACTGTTTGAGACATTACCCCCATGGAGGAAAGTACGGATGGTGACTGTTGTATTCAATCCCGATGCAATTTCTGTTTTCCATCAACACTCTAATAGTCCACAGATTACAGAATACTTCCAGATGTGCATCGTAAACTACTACTGGTCTAACAGGGAACGATCAAAGCGTAGAATGTTTGAGACATTACTCCCATGGGGGAAAGTGCGCATAGTGACTGTTGTATTCAATCGTGATGCAATTTCTGTGTTTCATCAACAATTTGAAGGTCCACAGATTACAGAATGCCTCCAGATGTGCATGGGAAACTACTACTGGTCTTCCTGGGAACGAACAAAGCGTAGACTGTTTCAGACATTACTCCCATGGAGAAAAGTGCGGATGGTGACTGTTGTATTCAAACCCGATGCAATTTCTGTGTTTCATCAACACTTTGACGGTCCACAGATTAAAGAATGCCTCCAGATGTGCATCGGAAACTACTACTGGTCTTGCAGAGAACGAACAAAGCGTAGACTGTTTCAGACATAACTTCTACGGAGAAAAGTGCGGACGGTGACTGTTGTATTTAACCCAGACCCAATATCTATGTTTCATTAACACTCTGATAGTCCACAGATTACAGATTGCCTCCAGATGTGCATCGGAAACTACTACTGGTATTCCTGGGAGCGATCAAAACGTAGACTGTTTGAGACATTACTCCCATGGAGGAAAATACGGGTGGTGACTGTTGTATTCAAACCCGATGCAATTTCTGTGTTTCATCAACACTTTGAAGGTCCGCAGATTACAGAATGCCTCCAGATGTGCATCGGAAACTACTACTGGTCTTGCAGGGAACGAACAAAGCGTAGACTGTTTGAGACATTACTCCCATGGAGGAATGTGCGCATGGTGAACGTTGTATTCAATCCCGATACAATTTCTGTGTTTCATCAACACTCTGATGGTCCACAGTTTACAGAATGCCACCAGATGTGCATCGGAAATTACTACTGGTCTTCCAGGGAACGATCAAAGCGTAGACTGTTTGAGACATTACTCCCATGGAGGAAAGTGCGCATGGTGACTGTTGTACTCAATCCCGATGCAATTGATGTGTTTCATCAACACGCTGATTGTCCACATATTAGAGATTGCCTCCAGATGTGCATCGGAAACTACTACTTTTCTTCCTGGGAACGATCAAAGCGTAGACTGTTTGAGACATTACTCGAGTGGAGGAGAGTGCGAATGCTGACTGTAGTAGTCAATCCTGATGCAATTTCTGTGTTTCATCAACACTCTGATAGTCCACAGATTACAGATTGCCTCCAGATGCGCATCGGAAACTACTACTGCTCTTCCACTGAACGATCAAAGCGTAGACTGTTTGAGACATTACTCCCATGGAGGAAAGTGCGCATGACGAATGTTGTATTCAATCCAGATGCAATTTCTTTGTTTCAACAAACTCTGATAGTAAAGAGATTACAGAATGCCTCCAGATGTGCATCGGAAACAACTACTGGTCTTCCAGGGAACGATCAAAGCGTAGACAGTTAGAGACCTTACTCCCATGGAGGAAAGTGCGCATGGTGACTGTTGTATTCAATCCCGATGCAATTTCTGTGTTTCATTAACACTCGGATAGTCCACAGATTACAGAATGCCTCCAGATGTTCATCGGAAACTACTACTGGTCTTCCTGGGAACGAACAAAGCGTAGACTGTTTCAGACATTACTCCCATGGTGAAAAGTGCGAAATGTGACTGTTGTATTTAATCCCGATGCAATTTCTATGTTTCATCAACACTCTGATAGTCCACAGATTACAGATTGCCTCCAGATGTGCAACGGAAACTACTACTGGTCTTCCTGGGAACGATCAAAGCGTAGACTGTTTGAGACATTACCCCCATGGAGGAAAGTACGGATGGTGACTGTTGTATTCAATCCCGATGCAATTTCTGTTTTCCATCAACACTCTAATAGTCCACAGATTACAGAATGCTTCCAGATGTGCATCGTAATCTACTACTGGTCTAACAGGGAACGATCAAAGCGTAGAATGTTTGAGACATTACTCCCATGGGGGAAAGTGCGCATAGTGACTGTTGTATTCAATCCTGATGCAATTTCTGTGTTTCATCAACAATTTGAAGGTCCACAGATTACAGAATGCCTCCAGATGTGCATGGGAAACTACTACTGGTCTTCCTGGGAACGAACAAAGCGTAGACTGTTTCAGACATAACATCTACGGAGAAAAGTGCGGATGGTGACTGTTGTATTTAACCCAGACCCAATATCAATGTTTCATTAACACTCTGATAGTCCACAGATTACAGATTGCCTCCAGATGTGCATCGGAAACTACTACTGGTACTCCTGGGAGCGATCAAAACGTAGACTGTTTGAGACATTACTCCCATGGAGGAAAATACGGGTGGTGACTGTTGTATTCAAACCCGATGCAATTTCTGTGTTTCATCAACACTTTGAAGGTCCGCAGATTACAGAATGCCTCCAGATGTGCATCGGAAACTAGTACTGGTCTTGCAGGGAACGAACAAAGCGTAGACTGTTTGAGACATTACTCCCATGGAGGAATGTGCGCATGGTAAACGTTGTATTCAATCCCGATACAATTTCTGTGTTTCATCAACACTCTGATGGTCCACAGTTTACAGAATGCCACCAGATGTGCATCGGAAATTACTACTGGTCTTCCAGGGAACGATCAAAGCGTAAACTGTTTGAGACATTACTCCCATGGAGGAAAGTGCGCATGGTGACTGTTGTATTCAATCCCGATGCAATTGATGTGTTTCATCAACACGCTGATAGTCCACATATTAGAGATTGCCTCCAGATGTGCATCGGAAACTACTACTTTTCTTCCTGGGAACGATCAAAGCGTAGACTGTTTGAGACATGATTCCCATGGAGGAAAGTGCGCATTGTGACTGTTGTATTCAATTCCGATGCAATTTCAGTGTTTCATCAACACTTTGAATGTCCACAGATTACAGAATGCCTCCAGATGTGCATGGGAAACTACTACTGGTCTTCCAGGGAGTGATCAAGGAGTAGACTGTTTCAGACGTTACTCCCATGGAGGAAAGTGCGGATGGTGACTGTTGTATTCAACCCCGGGGCAATTTCTGTGTTTCATCAACACTCTGATATTAAACAGTTTACAGAATGCCACCAGATGTGCATCGGAAATTACTACTGGTCTTCCAGGGAACGATCAAAGCGTAGACTGTTTGAGACATTACTCCCATGGAGGAAAGTGCGCATGGTGACTGTTGTATTCAATCCCTATGCAATTTCTGTGTTTCATCAACACTCTGATAGTCCACAGATTACAGAATGCCTACAGATGTGCATCGGAAACTACTACGAGTCTTCCAGGGAACGATCAAAGCGTAGACTGTTAGAGACATTACTCCCGTGGAGGAAAGTGCGCATGGTGACTGTTGTATTCAATTCCGATGCAATTTCTGTGTTTCATCAGCACTATGATAGTCCACAGATTACAGAATGCCTCTAGATGTGCATCGGAAACTACTACGGGTCTTCCAGGGAATGATCAAAGCGTAGACTGTTTGAGACATTACTCCCATGGAGGAAAGTGCGCATGGTGACTGTTGTATTCAATCCCGATGCAATTTCTGTGTTTCATGAACACTCTGATAGTCCACAGATTACAGATTGCCTCCAGATGTGCATCGGAAACTACTACTCGTCTTCCTGGGAACGATCAAAGCGTAGACTGTTTGAGACATGATTCCCATGGAGGAAAGTGCGCATGGTTACTGTTGTATTCAATTCCGATGAAATTTCTGTGTTTCATTAACACTTTGAAGGTCCACAGATTACAGAATGCCTCCAGATGTGCATGGGAAACTACTACTGGTCTTCCAGGGAGTGATCAAAGCGTAGACTGTTTCAGACGTTACTCCCATGGAGGAAAGTGCGGATGGTGACTGTTGTATTCACTCCCGATGCAATTTCTGTGTTTCATCAACTCTTTGAAGGTCCACAGATTACAGAATGCCTCAAGATGTGCATGGGAAACTATTACTGGTCTTCCAGGGAACGATCAAAGCGTAGACTGTTTGAGACATTACTCCCGTGAAGGAAAGTGCGAATGGTGACTGTTGTATTCAATCCCGATGCAATTTCTGTGTTTCATCAACACTCTGATGGTCCACAGATTACAGAATACAACCAGATGTGCATCGGAAACTACTACTGGTCTTCCAGGGAACGATCAAATCGTAGATTGTTTTGGACATTACTCCCATGGAGGAAAGTGCGCATGGTGACTGTTGTATTCAATCCCGATGCAATTTCTGTGTTCATCAACACTCTGATAGTCCACAGTTTACAGAATGCCACCAGATGTGCATCGGAAATTACTACTGGTCTTCCAGGGAACGATCAAAGCGTAGACTGTTTGAGACATTACTCCCATGGAGGAAAGTGCGCATGGTGACTGTTGTATTCAATCCCGATGCAATTGATGAGTTTCATCAACACGCTGATAGTCCACATATTAGAGATTGCCTCCAGATGTGCATCGGAAACTACTACTTTTCTTCCTGGGAACGATCAAAGCGTAGACTGTTTGAGACATGATTCCCATGGAGGAAAGTGCGCATGGTGACTGTTGTATTCAATTCCGATGCAATTTCAGTGTTTCATCAACACTTTGAATGTCCACAGATTACAGACTGCCTCCAGATGTGCATGGAAAACTACTACTGGTATTCCAGGGAGATCTCAAAGCGTAGACTGTTTCAGACTTTACTCCCATGGAGGAAAGTGCGGATGGTGACTGTTGTATTCAACCCCGAAGCAATTTCTGTGTTTCATCAACACTCTGATAGTAAACAGTTTACAGAATGCCACCAGATGTGCATCGGAAATTACTACTGGTCTTCCAGGGAACGATCAAAGCGTAGACTGTTTGAGACATTACTCCCATGGAGGAAAGTGCGCATGGTGACTGTTGTATTCAATCCCGATGCAATTTCTGTGTTTCATCAACACTCTGATAGTCCACAGATTACAGAATGCCTCCAGATGTGCATGGGAAACTACTACTGGTCTTCCAGGGAGTGATCAAAGCGTAGACTGTTTCAGACGTTACTCCCATGGAGGAAAGTGCGGATTGTGACTTTTGTATTAACTCCCGATGCAATTTCTGTGTTTCATCAATTCTTCGGAGGTCCACAGAATACAGAATGACTCCAGATGTGCATCGGAAACTACTACTGGTCTTCCAGGGAACGATCAAAGCGTAGACAGTTTCAGACATTACTCCCCTGAAGGATAGTGTGGATTGTGACTATTGTATTCAATCCCGATGCAATTTCTGTGTTTCATCAACACTTTGAAGGTCCACAGATTACAGAATGCCTCCAGATGTGCATCGGAAACTACTACTGGTCTTGCAGGGAACGAACAAAGCGTAGACTGTTTGAGACATTACTCCCATGGAGGAATGTGCGCATGGTGACTGTTGTATTCAATCCCGAGGCAATTTCTGTGTTTCATGAACACTCTGATAGTCCACAGATTACAGATTGCCTCCAGATGTGCATCGGAAACTACTACCGGTCTTCCTGGGAACGATCAAAGCGTAGACTGTTTGAGACATGATTCCCATGGAGGAAAGTGCGCATGATTACTGTTGTATTCAATTCCGATGAAATTTCTGTGTTTCATTAACACTTTGAAGGTCCACAGATTACAGAATGCCTCCAGATGTGCATGGGAAACTACTACTAGTATTCCAGGGAGTGATCAAAGCGTAGACTGTTTCAGACGTTACTCCCATGGAGGAAAGTGCGGATGGTGACTGTTGTACTCAACCCCGATGCAATTTCTGTGTTTCATCAACACTATGATAGTCCACAGATTACAGATTGTCTCCAGATGTGCATCGGAAACTCCTTCTGGTCTTGCTGGGACCGATCAAAGCGTAGACTCTTTCAGACATTACTCCCATGGAGGAAAGTGCGGATTGTGACTGTTGTATTCACTCCCGATGCAATTTCTGTGTTTCATCAACTCTTTGAAGGTCCACAGATTACAGAATGCCTCACGATGTGCATGGGAAACTATTACTGGTCTTCCAGGGAACGATCAAAGCGTAGACTGTTTGAGACATTACTCCCGTGAAGGAAAGTGCGAATGGTGACTGCTGTATTCAATCCCGATGCAATTTCTGTGTTTCATCAACACTCTGATGGTTTACAGATTACAGAATACAACCAGATGTGCATCGGAAACTACTACTGGTCTTCCAGGGAACGATCAAATCGTAGATTGTTTTGGACATTACTCCCATGGAGGAAAGTGCGCATGGTGACTGTTGTATTCAATCCCGATGCAATTTCTGTGTTCATCAACACTCTGATAGTCCACAGTTTACAGAATGCCACCAGATGTGCATCGGAAATTACTACTGGTCTTCCAGGTAACGATCAAAGCGTAGACTGTTTGAGACATTACTCCCATGGAGGAAAGTGCGCATGGTGACTGTTGTATTCAATCCCGATGCAATTGATGTGTTTCATCAACACGCTGATAGTCCACAGATTACAGATTGTCTCCAGATGTGCATCGGAAACTCCTTCTGGTCTTACTGGGACCGATCAAAGCGTAGACTGTTTCAGACATTACTCCCATGGAGGAATGTGCGGATTGTGACTTTTTTATTCACTCCCGATGCAATTTCTGTGTTTCATCAATTCTTCGGAGGTCCACAGATTACAGAATGACTCCAGATGTGCATCGGAAACTACTACTGGTCTTCCAGGGAACGATCAAAGCGTAGACAGTTTCAGACAGTACTCCCCTGAAGGATAGTGTGGATTGTGACTGTTGTATTCAATCCCGATGCAATTTCTGTGTTTCATCAACACTTTGAAGGTCCACAGATTACAGAATGCCTCCAGATGTGCATCGGAAACAACTACTGGTCTTGCAGGGAACGAACAAAGCGTAGACTGTTTGAGACATTACTCCCATGGAGGAATGTGCGCATGGTGAACGTTGTATTCAATCCCGTTACAATTTCTGTGTTTCATCAACACTCTGATGGTCCACAGATTACAGAATACAACCAGATGGGCATCGGAAACTACTACTGGTCTTCCAGGGAACGATCAAAGCGTAGACTGTTAGAGACATTACTCCCGAGGAGGAAAGTGCGCATGGTGACTGTTGTATTCAATTCCGATGCAATTTCTGTGTTTCATCAACACTCTGATAGTCCACAGATTACAGAATGCCTCTAGATGTGCATCGGAAACTACTACGGGTCTTCCAGGGAACGATCAAAGCGTAGACTGTTTGAGACATTACTCCCATGGACTAAAGTGCGCATGGTGACTGTTGTATTCAATCCCGAAGCAATTTCTGTGTTTCATGAACACTCTGACAGTCCACAGATTACAGATTGCCTCCAGATGTGCATCGGAAACTACTACTGGTCTTCCTGGGAACGATCAAAGCGTAGACTGTCAGAGACATGATTCCCATGGAGGAAAGTGCGCATGGTGACTGTTGTATTCAATTCCGATCAAATTTCTGTGTTTCATTAACACTTTGAAGGTCCACAGATTACAGAATGCCTCCAGATGTGTATGGGAAACTACTACTGGTCTTCCAGGGAACGATCAAAGCGTAGACTGTTTCAGACGTTACTCCCATGGAGGAAAGTGCAGATGGTGACTGTTGTATTCAATCCCGATGCAATTTCTGTGTTTCATCAACACTGTGATAGTCCACAGATTACAGATTGTCTCCAGATGTGCATTGGAAACTACTTCTGGTCTTCCTAGGACCAATCAAAGCGTAGACTGTTTCAGACATTACTCCCATGGAGGAAAGTGCGGATTGTGAGTGTTGTATTCACTCCCGATGCAATTTCTGTGTTTCATCAACTCTTCGGAGGTCCACAGATTACAGAATGCCTCCAGATGTGCATCGGAAACTACTACTGGTCTTCCAGGGAACGATCAAAGCGTAGACTGTTTGAGACATTACTCGAGTGGAGGAGAGTGCGAATGCTGACTGTAGTAGCCAATCCTGATGCAATTTCTGTGTTTCATCAACACTCTGATAGTCCACAGGTTACAGATTGCCTCCAGATGCGCATCGGAACTACTACTGGTCTTCCAGGGAACGATCAAATCGTAGACTGTTTGAGACATTACTCCCATGGAGGAAAGTGCGCATGACGAATGTTGTATTCAATCCAGATGCAATTTCTGTGTTTCAACAAACTCTGATAGTAAACAGATTACAGAATGCCTCAAGATGTGCATCGGAAACTACTACTGGTCTTCCAGGGAACGATCAAAGCGTAGACTGTTAGAGACCTTACTCCCATGGAGGAAAGTGCGCATGGTGACTGTTGTATTCAATCCCAATGCAATTTCTGTGTTTCATCAACACTCTGATAGTCCACAGTTTACAGAATGCCACCAGATGTGCATCGGAAATTACTACTGGTCTTCCAGGGAACGATCAAAGCGTAGACTGTTTGAGACATTACTCCCATGGAGGAAAGTGCGCATGGTGACTGTTGTATTCAATCCCGATGCAATTGATGAGTTTCATCAACACGCTGATAGTCCACATATTAGAGATTGCCTCCAGATGTGCATCGGAAACTACTACTTTTCTTCCTGGGAACGATCAAAGCGTAGACTGTTTGAGACATGATTCCCATGGAGGAAAGTGCGCATGGTGACTGTTGTATTCAATTCCGATGCAATTTCAGTGTTTCATCAACACTTTGAATGTCCACAGATTACAGAATGCCTCCAGATGTGCATGGGAAATTACTACTGGTATTCCAGGGAGATCTCAAAGCGTAGACTGTTTCAGACGTTACTCCCATGGAGGAAAGTGCGGATGGTGACTGTTGTATTCAACCCCGAAGCAATTTCTGTGTTTCATCAACACTCTGATAGTAAACAGTTTACAGAATGCCACCAGATGTGCATCGGAAATTACTACTGGTCTTCCAGGGAACGATCAAAGCGTAGACTGTTTGAGACATTACTCCCATGGAGGAAAGTGCGCATGGTGACTGTTGTATTCAATCCCGATGCAATTTCTGTGTTTCATCAACACTCTGATAGTCCACAGATTACAGAATGCCTCCAGATGTGCATGGGAAACTACTACTGGTCTTCCAGGGAGTGATCAAAGCGTAGACTGTTTCAGACGTTACTCCCATGGAGGAAAGTGCGGATTGTGACTTTTGTATTAACTCCCGATGCAATTTCTGTGTTTCATCAATTCATCGGAGGTCCACAGATTACAGAATGACTCCAGATGTGCATCGGAAACTACTACTGGTCTTCCAGGGAACGATCAAAGCGTAGACAGTTTCAGACATTACTCCCCTGAAGGATAGTGTGGATTGTGACTGTTGTATTCAATCCCGATGCAATTTCTGTGTTTCATCAACACTTTGAAGGTCCACAGATTACAGAATGCCTCCAGATGTGCATCGGAAACTACTACTGGTCTTGCAGGGAACGAACAAAGCGTAGACTGTTTGAGACATTACTCCCATGGAGGAATGTGCGCATGGTGACTGTTGTATTCAATCCCGAGGCAATTTCTGTGTTTCATGAACACTCTGATAGTCCACAGATTACAGATTGCCTCCAGATGTGCATCGGAAACTACTACTGGTCTTCCTGGGAACGATCAAAGCGTAGACTGTTTGAGACATGATTCCCATGGAGGAAAGTGCGCATGATTACTGTTGTATTCAATTCCGATGAAATTTCTGTGTTTCATTAACACTTTGAAGGTCCACAGATTACAGAATGCCTCCAGATGTGCATGGGAAACTACTACTGGTATTCCAGGGAGTGATCAAAGCGTAGACTGTTTCAGACGTTACTCCCATGGAGGAAAGTACGGATGGTGACTGTTGTACTCAACCCCGATGCAATTTCTGTGTTTCATCAACACTATGATAGTCCACAGATTACAGATTGTCTCCAGATGTGCATCGGAAACTCCTTCTGGTCTTCCTGGGACCGATCAAAGCGTAGACTCTTTCAGACATTACTCCCATGGAGGAAAGTGCGGATTGTGACTGTTGTATTCACTCCCGATGCAATTTCTGTGTTTCATCAACTCTTTGAAGGTCCACAGATTACAGAATGCCTCAAGATGTGCATGGGAAACTATTACTGGTCTTCCAGGGAACGATCAAAGCGTAGACTGTTTGAGACATTACTCCCGTGAAGGAAAGTGCGAATGGTGAATGTTGTATTCAATCCCGATGCAATTTCTGTGTTTCATCAACACTCTGATGGTCCACAGATTACAGAATACAACCAGATGTGCATCGGAAACTACTACTGGTCTTCCAGGGAACGATCAAATCGTAGATTGTTTTGGACATTACTCCCATGGAGGAAAGTGCGCATGGTGACTGTTGTATTCAATCCCGATGCAATTTCTGTGTTCATCAACACTCTGATAGTCCACAGTTTACAGAATGCCACCAGATGTGCATCGGAAATTACTACTGGTCTTCCAGGTAACGATCAAAGCGTAGACTGTTTGAGACATTACTCCCATGGAGGAAAGTGCGCATGGTGACTGTTGTATTCAATCCCGATGCAATTGATGTGTTTCATCAACACGCTGATAGTCCACAGATTACAGATTGTCTCCAGATGTGCATCGGAAACTCCTTCTGGTCTTCCTGGGAGTGATCAAAGCGTAGACTGTTTCAGACATTACTCCCATGGAGGAATGTGCCGATTGTGACTTTTTTATTCACTCCCGATGCAATTTCTGTGTTTCATCAATTCTTCGGAGGTCCACAGATTACAGAATGACTCCAGATGTGCATCGGAAACTACTACTGGTCTTCCAGGGAACGATCAAAGCGTAGACAGTTTCAGACATTACTCCCCTGAAGGATAGTGTGGATTGTGACTGTTGTATTCAATCCCGATGCAATTTCTGTGTTTCATCAACACTTTGAAGGTCCACAGATTACAGAATGCCTCCAGATGTGCATCGGAAACAACTACTGGTCTTGCAGGGAACGAACAAAGCGTAGACTGTTTGAGACATTACTCCCATGGAGGAATGTGCGCATGGTGAACGTTGTATTCAATCCCGTTACAATTTCTGTGTTTCATCAACACTCTGATGGTCCACAGATTACAGAATACAACCAGATGTGCATCGGAAACTACTACTGGTCTTAAAGGGAACGATCAAAGCGTAGACTGTTAGAGACATTACTCCCGAGGAGGAAAGTGCGCATGGTGACTGTTGTATTCAATTCCGATGCAATTTCAGTGTTTCATCAACACTTTGAATGTCCACAGATTACAGAATGCCTCCAGATGTGCATGGGAAACTACTACTGGTATTCCAGGGAGATCTCAAAGCGTAGACTGTTTCAGACGTTACTCCCATGGGGGAAAGTGCGGATGGTGACTGTTGTATTCAACCCCGAAGCAATTTCTGTGTTTCATCAACACTCTGATAGTAAACAGTTTACAGAATGCCACCAGATGTGCATCGGAAATTACTACTGGTCTTCCAGGGAACGATCAAAGCGTAGACTGTTTGAGACATTACTCCCATGGAGGAAAGTGCGCATGGTGACTGTTGTATTCAATCCCGATGCAATTTCTGTGTTTCATCAACACTCTGATAGTCCACAGATTACAGAATGCCTCCAGATGTGCATGGGAAACTACTACTGGTCTTCCAGGGAGTGATCAAAGCGTAGACTGTTTCAGACGTTACTCCCATGGAGGAAAGTGCGGATTGTGACTTTTGTATTAACTCCCGATGCAATTTCTGTGTTTCATCAATTCTTCGGAGGTCCACAGATTACAGAATGACTCCAGATGTGCATCGGAAACTACTACTGGTCTTCCAGGGAACGATCAAAGCGTAGACAGATTCTGACATTACTCCCCTGAAGGATAGTGTGGATTGTGACTGTTGTATTCAATCCCGATGCAATTTCTGTGTTTCATCAACACTTTGAAGGTCCACAGATTACAGAATGCCTCCAGATGTGCATCGGAAACTACTACTGGTCTTGCAGGGAACGAACAAAGCGTAGACTGTTTGAGACATTACTCCCATGGAGGAATGTGCGCATGGTGACTGTTGTATTCAATCCCGAGGCAATTTCTGTGTTTCATGAACACTCTGATAGTCCACAGATTACAGATTGCCTCCAGATGTGCATCGGAAACTACTACTGGTCTTCCTGGGAACGATCAAAGCGTAGACTGTTTGAGACATGATTCCCATGGAGGAAAGTGCGCATGATTACTGTTGTATTCAATTCCGATGAAATTTCTGTGTTTCATTAACACTTTGAAGGTCCACAGATTACAGAATGCCTCCAGATGTGCATGGGAAACTACTACTGGTATTCCAGGGAGTGATCAAAGCGTAGACTGTTTCAGACGTTACTCCCATGGAGGAAAGTGCGGATGGTGACTGTTGTACTCAACCCCGATGCAATTTCTGTGTTTCATCAACACTATGATAGTCCACAGATTACAGATTGTCTCCAGATGTGCATCGGAAACTCCTTCTGGTCTTCCTGGGACCGATCAAAGCGTAGACTCTTTCAGACATTACTCCCATGGAGGAAAGTGCGGATTGTGACTGTTGTATTCACTCCCGATGCGATTTCTGTGTTTCATCAACTCTTTGAAGGTCCACAGATTACAGAATGCCTCAAGATGTGCATGGGAAACTATTACTGGTCTTCCAGGGAACGATCAAAGCGTAGACTGTTTGAGACATTACTCCCGTGAAGGAAAGTGCGAATGGTGAATGTTGTATTCAATCCCGATGCAATTTCTGTGTTTCATCAACACTCTGATGGTCCACAGATTACAGAATACAACCAGATGTGCATCGGAAACTACTACTGGTCTTCCAGGGAACGATCAAATCGTAGATTGTTTTGGACATTACTCCCATGGAGGAAAGTGCGCATGGTGACTGTTGTATTCAATCCCGATGCAATTTCTGTGTTCATCAACACTCTGATAGTCCACAGTTTACAGAATGCCACCAGATGTGCATCGGAAATTACTACTGGTCTTCCAGGTAACGATCAAAGCGTAGACTGTTTGAGACATTACTCCCATGGAGGAAAGTGCGCATGGTGACTGTTGTATTCAATCCCGATGCAATTGATGTGTTTCATCAACACGCTGATAGTCCACAGATTACAGATTGTCTCCAGATGTGCATCGGAAACTCCTTCTGGTCTTCCTGGGACCGATCAAAGCGTAGACTGTTTCAGACTTTACTCCCATGGAGGAATGTGCCGATTGTGACTTTTTTATTCACTCCCGATGCAATTTCTGTGTTTCATCAATTCTTCGGAGGTCCACAGATTACAGAATGACTCCAGATGTGCATCGGAAACTACTACTGGTCTTCCAGGGAACGATCAAAGCGTAGACAGTTTCAGACATTACTCCCCTGAAGGATAGTGTGGATTGTGACTGTTGTATTCAATCCCGATGCAATTTCTGTGTTTCATCAACACTTTGAAGGTCCACAGATTACAGAATGCCTACAGATGTGCATCGGAAACAACTACTGGTCTTGCAGGGAACGAACAAAGCGTAGACTGTTTGAGACATTACTCCCATGGAGGAATGTGCGCATGGTGAACGTTGTATTCAATCCCGTTACAATTTCTGTGTTTCATCAACACTCTGATGGTCCACAGATTACAGAATACAACCAGATGTGCATCGGAAACTACTACTGGTCTTCCAGGGAACGATCAAAGCGTAGACTGTTAGAGACATTACTCCCGAGGAGGAAAGTGCGCATGGTGACTGTTGTATTCAATTCCGATGCAATTTCTGTGTTTCATCAACACTCTGATAGTCCACAGATTACAGAATGCCTCTAGATGTGCATCGGAAACTACTACGGTTCTTCCAGGGAACGATCAAAGCGTAGACTGTTTGAGACATTACTCCCATGGACTAAAGTGCGCATGGTGACTGTTGTATTAAATCCCGATGCAATTTCTGTGTTTCATGAACACTCTGACAGTCCACAGATTACAGATTGCCTCCAGATGTGCATCGGAAACTACTACTGGTCTTCCTGGGAACGATCAAAGCGTAGACTGTTAGAGACATGATTCCCATGGAGGAAAGTGCGCATGGTGACTGTTGTATTCAATTCCGATCAAATTTCTGTGTTTCATCAACACACTCATAGTCCACAGTTTACAGAGTGCCACCAGATGTGCATCGGAAATTACTACTAGTCTTCCAGGGAGTGATCAAAGCGTAGTCTGTTTCAGACGTTACTCCCATGGAGGAAAGTGCGGATGGTGACTGTTGTATTCAACCCCGATGCAATTTCTGTGTTTCATCAACACTCTGATGGTCCACAGATTACAGAATACAACCAGATGTGCATCGGAAACTACTACTGGTCTTCCTGGGATCGATCAAAGCGTAGACTGTTTCAGACATTACTCCCATGGAGGAAAGTGCGTATTGTGACTGTTGTATTCACTCCCGATGCAATTTCTGTGTTTCATCAACACTCTGATAGTAAACAGTTTACAGAATGCCACCAGATGTGCATCGGAAATTACTACTGGTCTTCCAGGGAACGATCAAAGCGTAGACTGTTAGAGACATTACTCCCATGGAGGAAAGTGCGCATGGTGACTGTTGTATTCAATTCCGTTGCAATTTCTGTGTTTCATCAGCACTATGATAGTCCACAGATTACAGAATGCCTCTAGATGTGCATCGGAAACAACTACGGGACTTCCAGGGAACGATCAAAGCGTAGACTGTTTGAGACATTACTCCCATGGAGTAAAGTGCGCATGGTGACTGTTGTATTCAATCCCGATGCAATTGCTGTGTTTCATGAACACTCTGATAGTCCACAGATCACAGATTGTCTCCAGATGTGCATCGGAAACTACTTCTGGTCTTCCTAGGACCGATCAAAGCGTAGACTGTTTCAGACATTACTCCCATGGAGGAAAGTGCGGATTGTGACTGTTGTATTCACTCCCGATGCAATTTCTGTGTTTCATCAACTCTTCGGAGGTCCACAGATTACAGAATGCCTCCAGATGTGCATCGGAAACTACTACTGGTCTTCCAGGGAACGATCAAAGCGTAGACTGTTTGAGACATTACTCGAGTGGAGGAGAGTGCGAATGCTGACTGTAGTAGCCAATCCTAATGCAATTTCTGTGTTTCATCAACACTCTGATAGTCCACAGATTACAGATTGCCTCCAGATGCGCATCGGAAACTACTACTGGTCTTCCAGGGAACGATCAAAGCGTAGACTGTTTGAGACATTACTCCCATGGAGGAAAGTGCGCATGACGAATGTTGTATTCAATCCAGATGCAATTTCTGTGTTTCAACAAACTCTGATAGTAAACAGATTACAGAATGCCTCAAGATGTGCATCGGAAACTACTACTGGTCTTCCAGGGAACGATCAAAGCGTAGACTGTTAGAGACCTTACTCCCATGGAGGAAAGTGGTCACGGTGAGTGTTGTATTCAATCCCGATGCAATTTCTGTGTTTCATTAACACTCGGATAGTCCACAGATTATAGAATGCCTCCAGATGTGCATCGGAAACTACTACTGGTCTTGCAGGGAACGAACCAAGCGTAGACTGTTTCAGACATAACTCCCATGGAGAAAAGAGCGGATGGTGACTGTTGTATTTAATCCCGATGCAATTTCTGTGTTTCATCAAAACTCTGATAGTCCACAGATTACAGATTGCCTCCAGATGTGCAACGGAAACTACTACTGGTCTTCCTGGGAACGATCAAAGCGTAGACTGTTTGAGACATTACTCCCATGGAGGAAAGTGCGGATGGTGACTGTTGTATTCAACCCCGATGCAATTTCTGTGTTTCATCAACACTCTGATAGTCCACAGATTACAGATTGTCTCCAGATGTGCATCGGAAACTCCTTCTGGTCATCCTGGGACCGATCAAAGCGTAGACTGTTTCAGACATTACTCCCATGGAGGAAAGTGCGGATTGTGACTGTTGTATTCACTCCCGATGCAATATCTGTGTTTCATCAACTCTTCGGAGGTCCACAGATTACAGAATGCCTCCAGATGTGCATCGGAAACTACTACTGGTCTTCCAGGGAACGATCAAATCGTAGACTGTTTGAGACATTACTCCCATGGAGGAAAGTGCGCATGACGAATGTTGTATTCAATCCAGATGCAATTTCTGTGTTTCAACAAACTCTGATAGTAAACAGATTACAGAATGCCTCAAGATGTGCATCGGAAACTACTACTGGTCTTCCAGGGAACGATCAAAGCGTAGACTGTTAGAGACCTTACTCCCATGGAGGAAAGTGCGCATGGTGACTGTTGTATTCAATCCCAATGCAATTTCTGTGTTTCATCAACACTCTGATAGTCCACAGTTTACAGAATGCCACCAGATGTGCATCGGAAATTACTACTGGTCTTCCAGGGAACAATCAAAGCGTAGACTGTTTGAGACATTACTCCCATGGAGGAAAGTGCGCATGGTCACTGTTGTATTCAATCCCGATGCAATTTCTGTGTTTCATCAACACGCTGATAGTCCACAGATTAGAGATTGCCTCCAGATGTGCATCGGAATCTACTACTTTTCTTCCTGGGAACGATCAAAGCGTAGACTGTTTGAGACATGATTCCCATGGAGGAAAGTGCGCATGGTGACTGTTGTATTCAATTCCGATGCAATTTCTGTGTTTCATCAACACTTTGATTGTCCACAGATTACAGAATGCCTCCAGATGTGCATGGGAAACTACTACTGGTCTTCCAGGGAGTGATCAAAGCGTAGACTGTTTCAGACGTTACTCCCATGGAGGAAAGTGCGGATGGTGACTGTTGTATTCAACCCCGATGCAATTTCTGTGTTTCATCAACACTCTGATAGTCCACAGATTACAGATTGTCTCCAGATGTGCATCGGAAACTCCTTCTGGTCTTCCTGGGACCGATCAAAGCGTAGACTCTTTCAGACATTAATCCCATGGAGGAAAGTGCGTATTGTGACTGTTGTATTCACTCCCGATGCAACCTCTGTGTTTCATCAACACTCTGATAGTAAACAGTTTACAGTATGCCACCAGATGTGCATCGGAAATTACTACTGGTCTTCCAGGGAACGATCAAAGCGTAGACTGTTTGAGACATTACTCCCATGGAGGAAAGTGCACATGGTGACTGTTGTATTCAATCCCGATGCAATTTCTGTGTTTCATCAACACTCTGATAGTCCACAGATTACAGAATGCCTCTAGATGTGCATCGGAAACTACTACGGGTCTTCCAGGGAACGATCAAAGCGTAGACAGTTAGAGACATTACTCCCGTGGAGGAAAGTGCGCATGGTGACTGTTGTATTCAATTCCATTGCAATTTCTGTGTTTCATCAGCACTATGATAGTCCACAGATTACAGAATGCCTCTAGAAGTGCATCGGAAACTACTACGGGTCTTCCAGGGAACGATCAAAGCGTAGACTGTTTGAGACACTACTCCCATGGAGTAAAGTGCGCATGGTGACTGTTGTATTCAATCCCGATGCATTTTCTGTGTTTCATGAACACTCTGATAGTCCACAGATTACAGATTGCCTCCAGATGTGCATCGGAAACTACTACTGGTCTTCCTGGGAACGATCAAAGCGTAGACTGTTTGAGACATGATTCCCATCGAGGAAAGTGCGCATGGTTACTGTTGTATTCAATTCCGATGAAATTTCTGTGTTTCATTAACACTTTGAAGGTCCACAGATTACCGAATGCCTCCAGATGTGCATGGGAAACTACTACTGGTCTTCCAGGGAACAATCAAAGCGTAGACTGTTTCAGACGTTACTCCCATGGAGGAAAGTGCAGATGGTGACTGTTGTATTCAATCCCGATGCAATTTCTGTGTTTCATCAACACTGTGATAGTCCACAGATTATAGATTGTCTCCAGATGTGCATCGGAAACTACTTCTGGTCTTCCTAGGACCGATCAAAGCGTAGACTGTTTCAGACATTACTCCCATGGAGGAAAGTGCGGATTGTGACTGTTGTATTCACTCCCGATGCAATTTCTGTGTTTCATCAACTCTTCGGAGGTCCACAGATTACAGAATGCCTCCAGATGTGCATCGGAAACTACTACTGGTCTTCCAGGGTACGATCAAAGCGTAGACTGTTTGAGACATTACTCGAGTGGAGGAGAGTGCGAATGCTGACTGTAGTAGCCAATCCTGATGCAATTTCTGTGTTTCATCAACACTCTGATAGTCCACAGATTACAGATTGCCTCCAGATTCGCATCGGAAACTACTACTGGTCTTCCAGGGAACGATCAAAGCGTAGACTGTTTGAGACATTACTCAAGTGGAGGAAAGTGCGCATGACGAATGTTGTATTCAATCCAGATGCAATTTCTGTGTTTCAACAAACTCTGATAGTAAACAGATTACAGAATGCCTCCAGATGTGCATCGGAAACTACTACTGGTCTTCCAGGGAACGATCATAGCGTAGACTGTTAGATACCCTACTCCCATGGAGGAAAGTGGTCACGGTGAGTGTTGTATTCAATCCCGATGCAATTTCTGTGTTTCATTAACACTCGGATAGTCCACAGATTATAGAATGCATCCAGATGTGCATCGGAAACTACTACTGGTCTTGCAGGGAACGAACAAAGCGTAGACTGTTTGAGACATTACTCCCATGGAGGAAAGTACGGATGGTTACTCTTGTATTCAAACCCGATGCTATTTCTGTGATTCATCAACACTTTGAAGGTCCACAGATTACAGAATATCTCCAGATGTGCATCGGAAACTACTACTGGTCTTCCAGGGAACGATTAAAGCGAAGACTGTTTGAGACATTACTGCCATGGAGGAAAGTGCGCATGGTGACTGTTGTATTCAATCCCGATGCAATTTCTGTGTTTCATCAACACTCTGATAGTCCACAGTTTACAGAATGCCACCAGATGTGCATCAGAAATTACTACTGGTCTTCCAGGGAACGATCAAAGCGTAGACTGTTTGAGACATTACTCCCATGGAGAAAAGGGCGGATGGTGACTGTTGTATTTAATCCCGATGCAATTTCTATGTTTCATCAAAACTCTGATAGTCCACAGATTACAGATTGCCTCCAGATGTGCATCGGAAACTACTACTGGTCTTCCTGGGAACGATCAAAGCGTAGACTGTTTGAGACATTACTCCCATGGAGGAAGGTACGGATGGTTACTCTTGTATTCAAACCCGATGCTATTTCTGTGTTTCATCAACACTTTGAAGGTCCACATATTACAGAATATCTCCAGATGTGCATCGGAAACTACTACTGGTCTTCCAGGGAACGATTAAAGCGAAGACTGTTTGAGACATTACTCCCATGGAGGAAAGTGCGCATGGTGACTGTTGTATTCAATCCCGATGCAATTTCTGTGTTTCATCAACACTCTGATAGTCCACAGTTTACAGAATGCCACCAGATGTGCATCGGAAATTACTACTGGTCTTCCAGGGAACGATCAAAGCGTAGACTGTTTGAGACATTACTCCCATGGAGGAAAGTGCGCATGGTGACTGTTGTATTCAATCCCGATGCAATTTCTGTGTTTCATCAACACGCTGATAGTCCACAGATTAGAGATTGCCTCCAGATGTGCATCGGAAACTACAACTTTTCTTCCTGGGAACGATCAAAGCGTAGACTGTTTGAGACATTACTCCCATGGAGGAAAGTGCGCCTGGTGACTGTTGTATTCAATTGCGATGAAATTTCTGTGTTTCATTAACACTTTGAAGGTCCACAGATTACAGAATGCCTCCAGATGTGCATGGGAAACTACTACTGGTCTTCCAGGGAGTGATCAAAGCGTAAACTGTTTCAGACGTTACTCCCATGGAGGAAAGTGCGCATGGTGTCTGTTGTATTCAACCCCGATCCTATTTCTGTGTTTCATCAACACTCTGATAGTCCACAGATTACAGAGTGTCTCCAGATGTGCATCGGAAACTCCTTCTGGTCTTCCTGGGACCGATCAAAGCGTAGACTGTTTCAGACATTACTCCCATGGAGGAAAGTGCGGATTGTGACTGTTGTATTCACTCCCGATGCAATTTCTGTGTTTCATCAACTCTTTGAGGGTCCACAGATTACAGAATGCCTCAAGATGTGCATCGGAAACTACTACTGGTCGTCCATTGAACGATCAAAGCGTAGGCTGTTTGAGACATTACTCCCGTGGAGGAAAGTGCGAATGGTGACTGTTGTATTCAATCCCGATGCAATATCCTTGATTCATCAACACTCTGATAGTCCACAGATTACAGATTGCCTCCAGATGTGCATGGGAAACTACTACTGGTCTTCCAGGGAACGATCAAAGCGTACACTGTTTCAGACATTACTCCCATTTAGGAAAGTCCGCATGGCGACTGTTGTATTCAATCCCGATGCAATTTCTGTGTTTCAACAACACTCTGATAGTAAACAGATGACAGAATGCCTCCAGATGTGCATCGGAAACTACTACTGGTCTTCCACTGAACGATCAAAGCGTAGACTGTTTGAGATATTACTCCCATGGAGGAAAGTGTTCATGGTGACTGTTGTATTCAATCCCGATACAATTTCTGTGTTTCATTAACACTCGGATAGTCCACAGATTACAGAATGCCTCCAGATGTGCATCGGAAACTACTACTGGTCTGGAGGGAACGATCAAAGAGATGACAGTTTGAGACATTACTCCAATGGAGAAATGTAATCATGGTGCCTGTTGTATTCAATCCCGATGCAATTTCTGTGTTTCATCAACAATTTGAAGATCCGCAGATTACAGAATGCCTCTAGATATGCATCGGAAGCTAGTACTGGTCTTCCAGGCAACGAGCAAAGCGTAGACTGTTTGAGACATTACTCCCTTGGAGGAAAGTCCGCACGGTAACTATTGTATTCAGTGCCGATGCAATTTCTGTGTCTCATCAACACTCTGATAGTCCACAGATTACAGAATGCCTCCAGATGTGAAACGGAAACTACTACTGGTCTTCCAGGGAACGATCAAAGCGTACACTGTTTGAGACATTACTCCCATGGAGGAAAGTGCGCATGGTGACTGTTGTATTCAATCCCGATGCAATTTCTGTGTTTCATCAACACTCTGATAGACCAGAATGCCTCGAGATGTGCATCGGAAACTAGTACTGGTCTTCCAGGGAGCGATCAAAGCGTAGACTGTTTGAGACTTTACTCCCATGGAGGAAAGTGCGCATGGTGACTGTTGTATTCAATGCCGATGCAATTTCTGTGTTTCATCAACACTCTGATAGTCCACAGATTACAGAATGCCTCCAGATGTGAAACGGAAACTACTACTGGTCTTCCAGGGAACGATCAAAGCGTACACTGTTTGAGACATTACTCCCATGGAGGAAAGTGCGCATGGTGACTGTTGTATTCAATCCCGATGCAATTTCTGTGTTTCATCAACACTCTGATAGTCCACAGATTACAGAATGCCTCCAGATGTGCATCGGAAACTACTATTGGTCTTCCAGGGAACGATCAATGCGTAAAATGTTTGAGACATTACTCCCATGGAGGAAAGTGCGCATGGTGACTGTTGTACTCAATCCCGATGGAATTTCTGTGTTTCATCAATACTCTGATAGTCCACAGATTACAGAATGCCTCCAGATGTGCATGGGAAACTACTACTGGTCTTCCAGGGAACGATCAAAGCGTAAACTGTTTCAGACATTATTCCCATGGAGGAAAGTGCGGATTGTGACTGTTGTATTCACTCCCGATGCAATTGCTGTGTTTCATCAACTCTTTGAAGGTCCACAGATTACAGAATGCCTCAAGATGTGCATCGGAAACTACTACTGGTCTTCCAGGGAACGATCAAAGCTTACACTGTTTGAGACATTACTCGCATGGAGGAAAGTGCGCATGGTGACAGTTGTATTCAATCCCGATGCAATTTCTGTGTTTCATCAACACTCTGATAGTCCACAGATTACATAATGCCTCCAGATGTGCCTCGGAAATTACTACTGGTCTTGAGGGAACGATCAAAGAGATGACAGTCTGAGACACTACTCCAATGGAGAAATGCACGCATGGTGCCTGTTGTATTAAATCCCGATGCAATATCTGTGTTTCATCAATAATTTGAAGGTCCGCAGATTACAGAATGCCTCCAGATGTGCATCGGAAGCTAATACTGGTCTTCCAGGCAACGAGCTAAGCGTAGACTGTTTGAGACATTACTCCCATGGAGGAAAGTGCGCATGGTGACTGTTGTATTCAATCCCAAAGGAACTTCTGTGATTCAACAACACTCTGATAGTAAACAGATTACAGAATGACTCCAGATGTGCATCGGAAACTACTACTGGTCTTCCAGGGAACGATCAAAGCGTAACCTGTTTGAGACATTACTCCCGTGGAGGAAAGTGCGAATGGTGACTGTTGTATACAATCCCGATGCAATTTCTGTCTTTCATCAACACTCTGATAGTCCACAGATTACAGATTGCCTCCAGATGTGCATGGGAAACTACTACTGGTCTTCCAGGGAACGATCAAAGCTTAGACTGTTTCAGACGTTACTCCCATGGAGGAAAGTGCGGATGGTGACTGTTGTATTCACTCCCGAAGCAATTTCTGTGTTTCATCAACACTCTGATAGTCCACAGATTACAGATTGTCTCCACATGTGCATCGGAAACTACTTCTGGTCTTCCTGGGTCCGATCAAAGCGTAGACTGTTTCAGACATTACTCCCATGGAGGAAAGTGCGGATTGTAACTGTTGTATTCACTCCCGATGCAATTTCTGTGTTTCATCAACTCTTTGAAGGTCCACAGATTACAGAATGCCTCAAGATGTGCATCGGAAACTACTACTGGTCTTCCAGGGAACGATCAAAGCTTACACTGTTTGAGACATTACTCGCATGGAGGAAAGTGCGCATGGTGACTGTTGTATTCAATCCCGATGCAATTTCTGTGTTTCATCAACACTCTGATAGTCCACAGATTACATAATGCCTCCAGATGTTCCCTCGGAAATTACTACTGGTCTTGAGGGAACGATCAAAGAGATGACAGTTTGAAGCACTACTCCAATGGAGAAATGTACGCATGGTGCCTGTTGTATTAATTCCCGATGAAATTTCTGTGTTTCATCAACAATTTGAAGGTCCGCAGATTACAGAATGCCTCCAGATGTGCATCGGAAACAAGTACTGGTCTTCGAGGGAGCGATCAAAGAGGAGACTGTTTGAGACATTACTCCCATGGAGGAAAGTGCGCATGGTGACTGTAGTATTCAATCCCGATGCAATGTATGCGTTCATCAACACTCTGATAGTACACAGATTACAGAATGCCTCCAGATGTGCATCGGCATCAACTACTGGTCTTCCAGGGAGCGATCAAAGCGTAGACTGTTTGAGACATTACTCCCATGGAGGAAAGTGCGCATGGTGACTGTTGTATTCAATCCCAAAGGAACTACTGTGATTCAACAACACTCTGATAGTAAACAGATTACAGAATGCCTCCAGATGTGCATCGGAAACTACTACTGATCTTCCAGGGAACGATCAAAGCGTAGACTGTTTGAGACATTACTCCCGTGGAGGAAAGTGCGCATGGTGACTGTTGTACTCAATCCCAAAGCAATTTCTGTGTTTCATCAACAATCAGTTACTCCACAGATTACAGAATGCCTACAGATGTGCATCGAAAACTACAACTGGTCTTCCAGGGCACGATCAAAGCGTAGACTGTTTGAGACATTACTCCCGTGGAGGTGAGTGCGCATGGTGACTGTTGTATTCAACCCCAATGCAATTTCTGTCTTTCATCAACAATCAGTTACTCCACAGATTACAGAATGCCTACAGATGTGCATCGAAAACTACAACTGGTCTTCCAGGGCACGATCAAAGCGTAGACTGTTTGAGACATTACTCCCATGGAGGAAAGTCGCATGGTGGCTGTTGTACTCAATCCCAAAGCAATTGCTGTGTTTCATCAACACTTTGAAGGTCCACTGACTACAGAATGAATCCAGATGTGCATCGGAAACTACTACTGGTCTCCCAGGGCACGATCAAAGCGTAGACTGTTTGAGTCATTACTCCCGTGGAGGAAAGTGCGAATGGTGACTGTTGTATACAATCCCGATGCAATATCTGTGTTTCATCAACACTCTGATAGTCCACAGATTACAGATTGCCTCCAGATGTGCATCGGAAACTACAACTGGTCTTCCTGGGAACTATCAAAGCATAGACTGTTTGAGACATTACTGTCATGGAGGAAAGTGCGCATGGTGACTGTTGTATTCAATCACGATGCAATTTCTGTGTTTCATCAACACTTTGAAGGTCCACAGTTTACAGAATGTTTCCAGATGTGCATCGGAAACTACTACAGGTCTTCCTGGGAACGATCAGAGCGTAGACTGTTTGAGACATTACTCCCGTGGATGAAAATGCGCATGGTGACTTTTGTATTCAATCCCGATGCAATTTCTGTGTTACATCAACACCCTGATAGTCCACAGGTTTCAGAATGCCTCCAGATGTGCATCGGAAACTACTACTGGTCTAACAGGGAACGATCAAAGCGTAGAATGTTTGAGGCATTACTACCATGGGGGAAAGTGCGCATGGTGACTGTTGTATTCAAACCCGATGCAATTTCTGTGTTTCATCAAAACTTTGAAGGTCCACAGATTACAGAATGCCTCCAGATGTGCATCGGAAACTACTACTGGTCTTCCAGGGAACGATCAAAGCGTACACTGTTTGAGACATTACTCCCATGGAGGAAAGTGCGCATGGTGACTGTTGTACTCAATCCCAAAGCAATTTCTGTGTTTCATCAACACTCTGATTATGTACAGATCACAGAATGCCTCCAGATGTGCATCGGAAACTACTACTGGTCTAACAGGGAACGATCAAAGCGTAGAATGTTTGAGACATTACTCCCATGAGGGAACGTGTGCATGGTGAATGTTGTATTCAATCCCGATGCAATTTCTGTGTTTCATCAACACTCAGATAGTCCTCACATTACAGAATGTTTCCAGATGTGCATCGGAAATTACTACAGGTCTTCCTGGGAACGATCAAAGCGTAGACTGTTTGTGACATTACTCCCTCGGAGGAAAGTGCGCATGGTGACTGTTGTATTCAAACCCGATGCAATTTCTGTGTTTCATCAAAACTTTGAAGGGCCACAGATTACAGAATGCCTCCAGATGTGGATCGCAAGCTACTACTGGTCTTCCAATGAACGACAAGTCGTAGACAGTATGAGAATTACTCCTATGGAGGAAAGTGGTCATGGTGACTGTTGTATTCAATCCCGATGCAATCCATGTGTTTCATCAACACTTTGAAGGTCTAAAGATTACAGAATGCCTCCAGATGTGCATGGGAAACTAATACTGGTCTTCCTAGGAACGATCAAAGCGTAGACAGTTTGAGACATTACTCCCATGGAGGAAAGTGCGCATGGTGACTGTTGTACTCAATCCCGATGGAATTTCTGTGTTTCATCAATACTCTGATAGTCCACAGATTACAGAATGCCTCCAGATGTGCATGGGAAACTACTACTCGTCTTCCAGGGAACGATCAAAGCGTAAACTGTTTCAGACGTTACTCCCATGGAGGAAAGTGCGGATGGTGACTGTTGTATTCACTCCCGATGCAATTTCTGTCTTTCATCAACACTCTGATAGTCCACAGATTACAGATTGTCTCCACATGTGCATCGGAAACTATTTCTGGTCTTCCTGGGACCTATCAAAGCGTAGACTGTTTCAGACATTATTCCCATGGAGGAAAGTGCGGATTGTGACTGTTGTATTCACTCCCGATGCAATTTCTGTGTTTCATCAACTCTTTGAAGGTCCACAGATTACAGAATGCCTCAAGATGTGCATCGGAAACTACTACTGGTCTTCCAGGGAACGATCAAAGCTTACACTGTTTGAGACATTACTCGCATGGAGGAAAGTGCGCATGGTGACAGTTGTATTCAATCCCGATGCAATTTCTGTGTTTCATCAACACTCTGATAGTCCACAGATTACATAATGCCTCCAGATGTGCCTCGGAAATTACTACTGGTCTTGAGGGAACGATCAAAGAGATGACAGTCTGAGACACTACTCCAATGGAGAAATGCACGCATGGTGCCTGTTGTATTAAATCCCGATGCAATATCTGTGTTTCATCAATAATTTGAAGGTCCGCAGATTACAGAATGCCTCCAGATGTGCATCGGAAGCTAATACTGGTCTTCCAGGCAACGAGCTAAGCGTAGACTGTTTGAGACATTACTCCCATGGAGGAAAGTGCGCATGGTGACTGTTGTATTCAATCCCAAAGGAACTTCTGTGATTCAACAACACTCTGATAGTAAACAGATTACAGAATGACTCCAGATGTGCATCGGAAACTACTACTGGTCTTCCAGGGAACGATCAAAGCGTAACCTGTTTGAGACATTACTCCCGTGGAGGAAAGTGCGAATGGTGACTGTTGTATACAATCCCGATGCAATTTCTGTCTTTCATCAACACTCTGATAGTCCACAGATTACAGATTGCCTCCAGATGTGCATGGGAAACTACTACTGGTCTTCCAGGGAACGATCAAAGCTTAGACTGTTTCAGACGTTACTCCCATGGAGGAAAGTGCGGATGGTGACTGTTGTATTCACTCCCGAAGCAATTTCTGTGTTTCATCAACACTCTGATAGTCCACAGATTACAGATTGTCTCCACATGTGCATCGGAAACTACTTCTGGTCTTCCTGGGTCCGATCAAAGCGTAGACTGTTTCAGACATTACTCCCATGGAGGAAAGTGCGGATTGTAACTGTTGTATTCACTCCCGATGCAATTTCTGTGTTTCATCAACTCTTTGAAGGTCCACAGATTACAGAATGCCTCAAGATGTGCATCGGAAACTACTACTGGTCTTCCAGGGAACGATCAAAGCTTACACTGTTTGAGACATTACTCGCATGGAGGAAAGTGCGCATGGTGACTGTTGTATTCAATCCCGATGCAATTTCTGTGTTTCATCAACAATTTGAAGGTCCGCAGATTACAGAATGCCTCCAGATGTGCATCGGAAACAAGTACTGGTCTTCGAGGGAGCGATCAAAGAGGAGACTGTTTGAGACATTACTCCCATGGAGGAAAGTGCGCATGGTGACTGTAGTATTCAATCCCGATGCAATGTATGCGTTCATCAACACTCTGATAGTACACAGATTACAGAATGCCTCCAGATGTGCATCGGCATCAACTACTGGTCTTCCAGGGAGCGATCAAAGCGTAGACTGTTTGAGACATTACTCCCATGGAGGAAAGTGCGCATGGTGACTGTTGTATTCAATCCCAAAGGAACTACTGTGATTCAACAACACTCTGATAGTAAACAGATTACAGAATGCCTCCAGATGTGCATCGGAAACTACTACTGATCTTCCAGGGAACGATCAAAGCGTAGACTGTTTGAGACATTACTCCCGTGGAGGAAAGTGCGCATGGTGACTGTTGTACTCAATCCCAAAGCAATTTCTGTGTTTCATCAACAATCAGTTACTCCACAGATTACAGAATGCCTACAGATGTGCATCGAAAACTACAACTGGTCTTCCAGGGCACGATCAAAGCGTAGACTGTTTGAGACATTACTCCCGTGGAGGTGAGTGCGCATGGTGACTGTTGTATTCAACCCCAATGCAATTTCTGTCTTTCATCAACAATCAGTTACTCCACAGATTACAGAATGCCTACAGATGTGCATCGAAAACTACAACTGGTCTTCCAGGGCACGATCAAAGCGTAGACTGTTTGAGACATTACTCCCATGGAGGAAAGTCGCATGGTGGCTGTTGTACTCAATCCCAAAGCAATTGCTGTGTTTCATCAACACTTTGAAGGTCCACTGACTACAGAATGAATCCAGATGTGCATCGGAAACTACTACTGGTCTCCCAGGGCACGATCAAAGCGTAGACTGTTTGAGTCATTACTCCCGTGGAGGAAAGTGCGAATGGTGACTGTTGTATACAATCCCGATGCAATATCTGTGTTTCATCAACACTCTGATAGTCCACAGATTACAGATTGCCTCCAGATGTGCATCGGAAACTACAACTGGTCTTCCTGGGAACTATCAAAGCATAGACTGTTTGAGACATTACTGGCATGGAGGAAAGTGCGCATGGTGACTGTTGTATTCAATCACGATGCAATTTCTGTGTTTCATCAACACTTTGAAGGTCCACAGTTTACAGAATGTTTCCAGATGTGCATCGGAAACTACTACAGGTCTTCCTGGGAACGATCAGAGCGTAGACTGTTTGAGACATTACTCCCGTGGATGAAAATGCGCATGGTGACTTTTGTATTCAATCCCGATGCAATTTCTGTGTTACATCAACACCCTGATAGTCCACAGGTTTCAGAATGCCTCCAGATGTGCATCGGAAACTACTACTGGTCTAACAGGGAACGATCAAAGCGTAGAATGTTTGAGGCATTACTACCATGGGGGAAAGTGCGCATGGTGACTGTTGTATTCAAACCCGATGCAATTTCTGTGTTTCATCAAAACTTTGAAGGTCCACAGATTACAGAATGCCTCCAGATGTGCATCGGAAACTACTACTGGTCTTCCAGGGAACGATCAAAGCGTACACTGTTTGAGACATTACTCCCATGGAGGAAAGTGCGCATGGTGACTGTTGTACTCAATCCCAAAGCAATTTCTGTGTTTCATCAACACTCTGATTATGTACAGATCACAGAATGCCTCCAGATGTGCATCGGAAACTACTACTGGTCTAACAGGGAACGATCAAAGCGTAGAATGTTTGAGACATTACTCCCATGAGGGAACGTGTGCATGGTGAATGTTGTATTCAATCCCGATGCAATTTCTGTGTTTCATCAACACTCAGATAGTCCTCACATTACAGAATGTTTCCAGATGTGCATCGGAAATTACTACAGGTCTTCCTGGGAACGATCAAAGCGTAGACTGTTTGTGACATTACTCCCTCGGAGGAAAGTGCGCATGGTGACTGTTGTATTCAAACCCGATGCAATTTCTGTGTTTCATCAAAACTTTGAAGGGCCACAGATTACAGAATGCCTCCAGATGTGGATCGCAAGCTACTACTGGTCTTCCAATGAACGACAAGTCGTAGACAGTTTGAGAATTACTCCTATGGAGGAAAGTGGTCATGGTGACTGTTGTATTCAATCCCGATGCAATCCATGTGTTTCATCAACACTTTGAAGGTCTAAAGATTACAGAATGCCTCCAGATGTGCATGGGAAACTACTACTGGTCTTCCTAGGAACGATCAAAGCGTAGACAGTTTGAGACATTACTCCCATGGAGGAAAGTGCGCATGGTGACTGTTGTATTGAATCCCGATGCAATTTCTGTGTTTCATCAACACTCTGATATTCCACAGATTACAGAATGCCTCCAGATGTGCATCGGAAACTACTTCAGGTCTTCCAGGGAACGATCAAAGCGTAGACTGTTTGAGATATTACTCCCATGGAGGAAAGAGTGCATGGTGTCTGTTGTATTCAATCTCGATGCAATTTCTGTGTTTTATCAACACTCTGATAGACCACAGATTAAAGAATGCCTCCAGATGTGCATCGGAAACTACTTCATGACTTCGAGGGAACTATCAAAGCGTAGACTGTTTGAGACGTTACTCCCATGGAGGAGAGTGCGCATGGTGACTGTTGTATTCAACCCCAATGCAAGTTCTGTCTTTCATCAACACTCAGTTACTCCACAGATTACAGAATGCCTCCAGATGTGCATCGAAAACTACTACTGGTCTTCCAGGGAACGATCAAAGCGTAGACTGTTTGAGACATTACTCCCATGGAGGAAAGTCGCATGGTGACTGTTGTACTCAATCTCAAAGCAATTGCTGTGTTTCATCAACACTCTTATAGTCTACAGATTACAGAAAGCCTCCAGATGTACATCGGAAACTACTACTGGTCTAACAGGGAACGATCAAATCGTAGAATGTTTGAGACATTACTCCCATGGGGGAACGTGTGCATGGTGAGTGTTGTATTCAAACCCGATGCAATTTGTGTGTTTCATCAACACTCAGATAGTCCACAGATTACAGAATGTTTCCAGATGAGCATCGGAAACTACTACAAGTCTTCCTGGGAGCGATCAAAGCGTAGACTGTTTCCGATATTACTCCCATGGAGGAAAGTGCACATCGTGACTATTGTACTCAATCCCGATGCAATTACTGTGTTTCATCAACACTCTGATAGTCCATAGATTACAGAATGCCTCCAGATGTGCATCGGAAACTACGATTGGTCTTCCAGGGAACGATCAAAGCGTAAACTGTTTGAGACATTACTCCCATGGAGGAAGTGCGCATCGTGACTATTGTACTCAATCCCGATGGAAATTCTGTGTTTCATCAATACTCTGATAGTCCACAGATTACAGAATGCCTCCAGATGTGCATCGGAAACTACTACTGGTCTAACAGGGAACGATCAAATCGTAGAATGTTTGAGACATTACTCCCATGGGTTAACGTGTGCATGGTGAGTGTTGTATTCAATCCCGATGCAATTTCTGTCTTTGATCAACACTCTGATAGTCCACAGATTACAGATTTCCCCCAGGTGTGCATCGGAAACTACTACTGGTCTTCCTATGAACGATCAAACCATAGACTGTTTAAGACATAACTACCATGGAGAAAATTGCGCATGGTGACTGTTGTATTCAATCACGGTGCAATTTCTGTGTTTCATCAACACTTTGAAGGTCCACAGACTACACAATGCCTCCAGATGTGCATCGGAAACTACTACTGGTCTTTCAGGGGACGATTAAAGCATAGACTGTTTGAGACATTACTCCCGTGGAGGAGAGTAGCATGGAGACTGTTGTATTCAATGCCGATGCAATTTCTGTGTTTCATCAACACTCAGTTAGTATACAGATTACAGAATGCTCCCAGATGTGCATCGGAAACTACTACTGGTCTTCCAGGGAACGATCAAAGCGTAGACTGTTTGAGACATTACTCCCATGGAGGAAAGTGCGCATGGTGTCTGTTGTATTCAATCCCAAAGCAACTATGTGTGTTTCAACAACACTCTAATAGTAAACAGATTACAGAATGCCTCCAGATGTGCATTGGAAACTACTACTAGTCTTCCAGGGAAAGATCAAGGCGTAGACTGTTTGAGACATTACTCCCATGGAGGAAAGTGGTCATGGTGACTGTTGTATTCAATCCCGATGCAATTTATGTTTTTCATCAACACTTTGAAGGTCCACAGATTACAGATTGCCTCCAGATGTGCATCGGAAACTACTACTGGTCTTCCAGGGAACGATCAAAGCATAGACTGTTTGAGACATTACTCCCGTGGATGAAAATGAGCATGGTGACTTTTGTATTCAATCCCGATGCAATTTCTGTGTTACATCAACACCCTGATAGCCCACAGGTTACAGAATGCCTCCAGATGTGCATCGGAAACTACTACTGGTCTAACAGGGAACGATCAAAGCGTAGAATATTTGAGACATTACTACCATGGGGGAAAGTGCGCATGGTGACTGTTGTATTCAAACCCGATGCAATTTCTGTGTTTCATCAAAACTTTGAAGGTCCACAGATTACAGAATGCCTCCAGATGTGCATCGGAAACTACTACTGGTCTTACAGGGAACGATCAAAGCGTAGACTGTTTGAGACATTACTCCCATGGAGGAAAGTGTGCATGGTGACTGTTGTACTCAATCCCAAAGCATTTTCTGTGTTTCATCAACACTCTGATAGTGTACAGATTACAGAATGCCTCCAGATGTGCATCGGAAACTACTACTGGTATAACAGGGAACGATCAAAGCGTAGAATATTTGAGACATTACTCCCATGGGGGAACGTGTGCATGGTGAGTGTTGTATTCAATCCCGATGCAATTTCTGTGTTTCATCAACACTCAGATAGTCCTCACATTACAGAATGTTTCCAGATGTGCATCGGAAATTACTACAGGTCTTCCTGGGAACGATTAAAGCGTAGACTGTTTGTGACATTACTCCCTCGGGGGAAAGTGCGCATGGTGACTGTTGTATTCAAACCCGATGCAATTTCTGTGTTTCATCAAAACTTTGAAGGTCCACAGATTACAGAATGCCTCCAGATGTGGATCGGAAACTACTACTGGTCTTCCAATGAACGATCAAGTCGTAGACTGTTTGAGAATTACTCCTATGGAGGAAAGTGGTCATGGTGACTGTTGTATTCAATCCCGATGCAATTCATGTGTTTCATCAACACTTTGAAGGTCCAAAGATTACAGAATGCCTCCAGATGTGCATCGGAAACTACTACTGGTCTTACTAGGAACGATCAAAGCGTATACAGTTTGAGACATTACTCCCATGGAGGAAAGTGCGCATGGTGACTGTTGTATTGAATCCCGATGCAATTTCTGTGTTTCATCAACACTTTGATATTCCACAGATTACAGATTGCCTCCAGATGTGCATCGGAAACTACTTCAGGTCTTCCAGGTAACGATCAAAGCGTAGACTGTTTGAGATATTACTCCCATGGGGGAAAGAGCGCATGGTGTCTGTTGTATTAAATCCCAATGCAATTTCTGTGTTTTATCAACACTCTGATAGTCCACAGATTAAAGAATGCCTCCAGATGTGCATCGGAAACTACTTCATGACTTCGAGGGAACTATCAAAGCGTAGACTGTTTGAGACATTACTCCTGTGGAGGAGAGTGCGCATGGTGACTGTTGTATTCAACCCCAATGCAATTTCTGTCTTTCATCAACACTCAGTTACTCCACAGATTACAGAATGCCTCCAGATGTGCATGGAAAACTACTACTGGTCTTCCAGGGAACGATCAAAGCGTAGACTGTTTGAGACATTACACCCATGGAGGAAAGTCGCATGGTGACTGTTGTACTCAATCCCAAAGCAATTGCTGTGTTTCATCAACACTCTGATAGTCTACAGAATACAGAATGCCTCCAGATGTGCATCGGAAACTACTACTGGTCTAACAGGGAACGATCAAATCGTAGAATGTTTGAGACATTACTCCCATGGGGGAACGTGTGCATGGTGAGTGTTGTATTCAATCCCGATGCAATTTCTGTGTTTCATCAACACTCAGATAGTCCACAGATTACAGAATGTTTCCAGATGAGCATCGGAAGCTACTACAGGTCTTCCTGGGAACGATCAAAGCGTAGACTGTTTCCGACATTACTCCCATGTAGGAAAGTGCACATCGTGACTATTGTACTCAATCCCGATGCAATTAGTGTGTTTCATCAACACTCTGATAGTCCATAGATTACAGAATGCCTCCAGATGTGCATCGGAAACTACGATTGGTCTTCCAGGGAACGATCAAAGCGTAAACTGTTTGAGACATTACTCCCATGGAGGAAAGTGCGCATCGTGACTATTGTACTCAATCCCGATGGAAATTCTGTGTTTCATCAATACACTGATAGTCCACAGATTACAGAATGCCTCCAGATGTGCATCGGAAACTACTACTGGTCTAACAGGGAACGATCAAATCGTAGAATGTTTGAGACATTACTCCCATGGGGGAACGTGTGCATGGTGAGTGTTGTATTCAATCCCGATGCAATTTCTGTCTTTGATCAACACTCTGATAGTCCACAGATTACAGATTTCCTCCAGGTGTGCATCGGAAACTACTACTGGTCTTCCTATGAACGATCAAACCATAGACTGTTTAAGACATTACTACCATGGAGAAAATTGCGCATGGTGACTGTTGTATTCAATCACGATGCAATATCTGTGTTTCATCAACACTTTGAAGGTCCACAGACTACACAATGCCTCCAGATGTGCATCGGAAACTACTACTGGTCTTTCAGGGGACGATTAAAGCATAGACTGTTTGAGACATTACTCCCGTGGAGGAGAGTGCGCATGGAGACTGTTGTATTCAATGCCGATGCAATTTCTGTGTGTCAACAACACTCAGTTAGTATACAGATTACAGAATGCTCCCAGTTGTGCATCGGAAACTACTACTGGTCTTCCAGGGAACGATCAAAGCGTAGACTGTTTGAGACATTACTCCCATGGAGGAAAGTGCGCATGGTGTCTGTTGTATTCAATCCCAAAGCAACTTTGTGTTTCAACAACACTCTAATAGTAAACAGATTACAGAATGCCTCCAGATGTGCATTGGAAACTACTACTGGTCCTCCAATGAACGATAAAATCGTAGACTTTTTGAGACATTACTCCCATGGAGGAAAATGCTCATGGTGACTTTTGTATTCAATCCCGATGCAATTTCTGTGTTTCATCAACACTCTGATAGTCCACAGGTTACAGAATGCCTCCAGATGTGCATCGGAAACTACTACAAGTCTTCCAGGGAGCGATCAAAGCGTCGACTGTTTGAGACATTACTTCCATGGAGGAAAGTGCGCATGGTGACTGTTGTATTCAATCCCGATGGAATGTCTGTGTTTCATCAATACTCTGATAGTCCACAGCTTACAGAATGCCTCCAGATGTGCATCGGAAACTACTACTGGTCTTCCAGGGAACGATGAAAGCGTTGACTGTTTGAGACTTTACTCCCACGGAGGAAAGAGCGCATGGTGATTGTTGTATTCAATCACGAAGCAATTTCTGTGTTTCATCAACACTCTGATAGCCCACAAATTACAGAATGCCTCCAGATGTGCATCGGAAACTACTACTGGTCTTCCAGGGAAAGATCAAGGCGTAGACTGTTTGAGACATTACTCCCATGGAGGAAAGTGGTCATGGTGACTGTTGTATTCAATCCCGATGCAATTTATGTTTTTCATCAACACTCAGTTATATACAGATTACAGAATGCTCCAAGATGTGAATCGGAAACTACTACTGGTCTTCCAGGGAACGATCAAAGCGTAGACTGTTTAAGACATTACTCCCATGGAGGAAAGTGCACATGGTGACTTTTGTATTCAATCCCGATGCAATCTCTGTGTTACATCAACAGTCTGATAGTCCAAAGGTTACAGAATACCTCCAGATGTGCATCGGAGACTACTACTGGTCTTCCAGGGAGCGATCAAAGCGTAGACTGTTTGAGCCATTACTCCCATGGAGGAAAGTGCGCATGGTGACCGTTGTATTCAATCCCGATGCAATGTCAGTGTTTCATCAATACTCTGATAGTCTACAGCTTACAGAATGCCTCCAGATGTGCATCGGGAACTACTACTGGTCTTCCAGGAAACGATGAAAGCGTAGACTGTTTGAGACATTACTCCCATGGAGGAAAGAGCGCATGGTGGCTGTTGTATTCAATCAAGAAACAATTTCTGTGTTTCATCAACACTCTGATAGCCCACAGATTACAGAATGCCTCCAGATGTGCATCGGAAACTAATACTGGTCTTCCAGGGAACGATCAAGGCGTAGACTGTTTGAGAATTACTCCCATGGTGGAAAGTGGTCATTGTGACTGTTATATTTAATCCCGATGCAATTTATGTGTTTCATCAACACTTTGATGGATCCACAGATTACAGAATGCTTCCAGATGTGCATAGGCAACTACTACTGGTCTCCCAGGGAACGATCAAATCGTAGACTGTTTGAGACATTACTCCCGTGGAGGAAAGTGCGCATGGACACTGTTGTATTCAATGCCGATGCAATTTCAGTGTTTCATCAACACTCTGACAGTCCACAGATTACAGAATGCCTCCAGATGTGCATCGGAAACAACTTCTGGTCTAACAGGGAACGATCAAAGCGTTGAATGTTTGAGACATTACTACCATGGGGGAAATTGCGAATGGTGACTGTTGTATTCAATCAAGATGCAATTTCTGTGTTTCATCAACACTCTGATAGTCCACAGATTACAGAATGCCTCCAGATGTGCATCGCAAACTACTACTGGCATAACAGGGAACGATCAAAGCGTAGAATGTTTGAGACATTACTACCATGGGGGAAATTGCGCATGGTGACTGTTGTATTCAATCAAGATGCAATTTCTGTGTTTCATCAACACTCTGATAGTCCACAGGTTACAGAATGCCTCCAGATGTGCATCGGAAACTATTACTGGTCTTCCTAGGAACGATCAAAGCGTAGACAGTTTGAGACATTACTCCCATGGAGGAAAGTGCGCATGGTGACTGTTGTATTGAATCCCGATGCAATTTCTGTGTTTCATCAACACTCTGATATTCCACAGATTACAGAATGCCTCCAGATGTGCATCGGAAACTACTTCAGGTCTTCCAGGGAACGATCAAAGCGTAGACTGTTTGAGATATTACTCCCATGGAGGAAAGAGCGCATGGTGTCTGTTGTATTCAATCCCGATGCAATTTCTGTGTTTTATCAACACTCTGATAGTCCACAGATTAAAGAATGCCTCCAGATGTGCATCGGAAACTACTTCATGACTTCGAGGGAACTATCAAAGCGTAGACTGTTTGAGACATTACTCCTGTGGAGGAGAGTGCGCATGGTGACTGTTGTATTCAACCCCAATGCAATTTCTGTCTTTCATCAACACTCAGTTACTCCACAGATTACAGAATTCCTCCAGATGTGCATGGAAAACTACTACTGGTCTTCCAGGGAACGATCAAAGCGTAGACTGTTTGAGACATTACACCCATGGAGGAAAGTCGCATGGTGATTGTTGTACTCAATCCCAAAGCAATTGCTGTGTTTCATCAACACTCTGATAGTCTACAGTTTACAGAATGCCTCCAGATGTGCATCGGAAACTACTACTGGTCTAACAGGGAACGATCAAATCGTAGAATGTTTGAGACATTACTCCCATGGGGGAACGTGTGCATGGTGAGTGTTGTATTCAATCCCGATGCAATTTCTGTGTTTTATCAACACTCAGATAGTCCACAGATTACAGAATGTTTCCAGATGAGCATCGGAAACTACTACAGGTCTTCCTGGGAACGATCAAAGCGTAGACTGTTTCCGACATTACTCCCATGTAGGAAAGTGCACATCGTGACTATTGTACTCAATCCCGATGAAATTACTGTGTTTCATCAACACTCTGATAGTCCATAGATTACAGAATGCCTCCAGATGTGCATCGGAAACTACGATTGGTCTTCCAGGGAACGATCAAAGCGTAAACTGTTTGAGACATTACTCCCATGGAGGAAAGTGCGCATCGTGACTATTGTACTCAATCCCGATGGAAATTCTGTGTTTCATCAATACTCTGATAGTCCACAGATTACAGAATGCCTCCAGATGTGCATCGGAAACTACTACTGGTCTAACAGGGAACGATCAAATCGTAGAATGTTTGAGACATTACTCCCATGGGTGAACGTGTGCATGGTGAGTGTTGTATTCAATCCCGATGCAATTTCTGTCTTTGATCAACTCTCTGATACTCCACAGATTACAGATTTCCTCCAGGTGTGCATCGGAAACTACTACTGGTCTTCCTATGATCGATCAAACCATAGACTGTTTAAGACATTACTACCATGGAGAAAATTGCGCATGGTGACTGTTGTATTCAATCACGATGCAATATCTGTGTTTCGTCAACACTTTGAAGGTCCACAGACTACACAATGCCTCCAGATGTGCATCGGAAACTACTACTGGTCTTTCAGGGGACGATTAAAGCATAGACTGTTTGAGACATTACTCCCGTGGAGGAAAGTGCGCATGGAGACTGTTGTATTCACTGCCGATGCAATTTCTGTGTTTCAACAACACTCAGTTAGTATACAGATTACGGAATGCTCCCAGATGTGCATCGGAAACTACTACTGGTCTTCCAGGGAACGATCAAAGCGTAGACTGTTTGAGACATTACTCCCATGGAGGAAAGTGCGCATGGTGTCTGTTGTATTCAATCCCAAAGCAACTTTGTGTTTCAACAACACTCTGATAGTAAACAGATTACAGAATGCCTCCAGATGTGCATTGGAAACTACTACTGGTCCTCCAGGGAACGATCAAATCGTAGACTTTTTGAGACATTACTCCTATGGAGGAAAGTGCACATGGTGACTGTTGAATTCAATCGCGATGCAATTTCTATGTTTCAACAACACTCTGATAGTACACGGATTACAGAATGTCTCCAGATGTGCATCGGAAACTACTACTGGTCTTCCAGGGAGCGATCAAAGCGTCGACTGTTTCAGACATTACCTCCATGGAGGAAAGTGCGCATGGTGACTGTTGTATTCAATCCCGATGGAATGTCTGTGTTTCATCAATACTCTGATAGTCCACAGCTTACAGAATGCCTCCAGATGTGCATCGGAAACTACTACTGGTCTTCCAGGGAACGATGAAAGCGTTGACTGTTTGAGACTTTACTCCCACGGAGGGAAGAGCGCATGGTGATTGTTGTATTCAATCACGAAGCAATATCTGTGTTTCATCAACACTCTGATAGCCCACAAATTACAGAATGCCTCCAGATGTGCATCGGAAACTACTACTGGTCTTCCAGGGAAAGATCAAGGCGTAGACTGTTTGAGACATTACTCCCATGGAGGAGAGTGGTCATGGTGACTGTTGTATTCAATCCCGATGCAATTTATGTTTTTCATCAACACTCAGTTATATACAGATTACAGAATGCTCCCAGATGTGAATCGGAAACTACTACTGGTCTTCCAAGGAACGATCAAAGCGTAGACTGTTTGAGACATTACTCCCATGGAGGAAAGTGCACATGGTGACTGTTGTATTCAATCGCGATGCAATTTCTATGTTTCAACAACACTCTGATAGTACACAGATTACAGAATGTCTCCAGATGTGCATCGGAAACTACCACTGGTCTTCCGGGTAACGATCAAAGCGTAAACTGTTTGAGACATTACTCCCATGGAGGAAAGTGCGCACGGTGACTGTTGTATTCAATCCCAAAGCAACGTCTGTGTTTCAACAACACCCTGATAGTAAACAGATTACAGAATGCCTCCAGATGTGCATCGGAAACTACTACTGGTCTTCCAGGGAACGATCAAATCGTAGACTGTTTGAGACATTACTCCCATGGAGGAAAATGCTCATGGTGACTTTTGTATTCAATCCCGATGCAATTTCTGTGTTACATCAACAGTCTGATAGTCCAAATTTTACAGAATACCTCCAGATGTGCATCGGAGACTACTACTGGTCTTCCAGGGAGCGATCAAAGCGTAGACTGTTTGAGACATTACTCCCATGGAGGAAAGTGCGCATGGTGACTGTTGTATTCAATCTCGATACAATGTCAGTGTTTCATCAATACTCTGATAGTCCACAGCTTACAGAATGCCTCCAGATGTGCATCGGGAACTACTACTGGTCTTCCAGGGAACGATGAAAGCGTAGACTGTTTGAGACATTACTCCCATGGAGGAAAGAGCGCATGGTGACTGTTGTATTCAATCAAGAAACAATTTCTGTGTTTCATCAACACTCTGATAGCCCACAGATTACAGAATGCCTCCAGATGTGCATCGGAAACTAATACTGGTCTTCCAGGGAACGATCAAGGCGTAGACTGTTTGAGAATTACTCCCATGGAGGAAAGTGGTCATTGTGACTGTTATATTTAATCCCGATGCAATTTATGTGTTTCATCAACACTTTGAAGGATCCACAGATTACAGAATGCCTCCAGATGTGCATCGGCAACAACTACTGGTCTAACAGGGAACGATCAAAGCGTAGAATGTTTGAGACATTACTACCATGGGGGAAATTGCGCATGGTGACTGTTGTATTCAATCAAGATGCAATTTCTGTGTTTCATCAACACTCTGATAGTCCACAGGTTACAGAATGCCTCCAGATGTGCATCGGATACTACTACTGGTCTTCCAGGGAGCGATCAAAGCGTCGACTGTTTGAAACATTACTTCCATGGAGGAAAGTGCTCATGGTGACTGTTGTATTCAATCCCGATGGAATGTCTGTGTTTCATCAATACTCTGATAGTCCACAGCTTACAGAATGCCTCCAGATGTGCATCGGAAACTACTA
Organism: Schistocerca gregaria; assembly: GCF_023897955.1. Classification (NCBI taxonomy): domain Eukaryota; kingdom Metazoa; phylum Arthropoda; class Insecta; order Orthoptera; family Acrididae; genus Schistocerca; species Schistocerca gregaria. The sequence continues at coordinate 31,097,208 of NC_064929.1, forward strand.
CTGGTCTTCCAGGGAACGATGAAAGCGTAGACTGTTTGAGACATTACTCCCACGGAGGAAAGAGCGCATGGAGTCTGTTGTATTCAATGCCGATGCAATTTCTGTGTTTCATCAACACTCTGACATTCCACAGATTACAGAATGCCTCCAGATGTGCATCGGAAACAACTACTGGTCTAACAGGGAACGATCAAAACGTAGAATGTTTGAGACATTACTACCATGGGGGAAATTGTGAATGGTGATTGTTGTATTCAATCACGAAGCAATTTCTGTGTTTCATCAACACTCTGATAGCCCACAGATTACAGAATGCCTCCAGATGTGCATCGGAAACTACTACTGGTCTAACATGGAATGATCAAAGCGTAGAATGTTTGAGTCATTACTACTATGGGGGAAAGTGCGCATGGTGACTGTTGTATTCAATCCCGATGCAATTTCTGTGTTTCATCAACACTCAGATAGTTCACAGATTACAGAATGCCTCCAGATGTGGATCGGAAACTACTACTGGTCTTCCAGGGAACGATCAAGTCGTAGACTGTTTGAGACATCACTCCCATGGAGGAAAGTGGTCATGGTGACTGCTGTATTCAATCCCGATGCAATTTCTGTGTTTCATCAACACTTTGAAGGTCCACTGATTACAGAATGCCTCCAGATGTGAATCGGAAACTACTACTGGTCTTCCAGGGAACGATCAAAGCGTAGACTGTTTGAGACATTACTCCCGTGGAGGAGATTGCGCATGGTGACTGTTGTATTCAATCTTAATGCAATTTCTGTGTTTCATCAACACTCAGTTAGTCCACAGATTACAGAATGCCTCCAGATGTGCATCGGAAACTACTACTGGTCTTCCATTGAAAGATCAAAGCGTAGACTGTTTGAGACATTACTCCCGTTGAGGAAAGTGCGAATGGTGACTGTTGTATTCAATCCCGATGCAATTTCTGTGTTTCATCAACAGTCTGATAGTCCACAGATTACAGATTGCCTCCAGATGTGCATCGGAAACTACTACTGGTCTTCCTATGAACAATCAAATCATAGACTGTTTAAGACATTACTCCCATGGAGAAAATTGTGCATGGTGACAGTTGTATTCAATCACGATGCAATTTCTGTGTTTCATCAACACTTTGAAGGTCCACAGACTACAGAATGCCTCCAGATGTGCATCGGAAACTACTACTGGTCTTTCAGGGGATGATCAAAGCATAGACTGTTTGAGACATTACTCCCGTAGAGGAGAGTGCGCGTGGAGACTGTTGTATTCAATGCCGATGCAATTTCTGTGATTCATCAACACTCAGTTATATACAGATTACAGAATGCTCCCAGATGTGCATCGGAAACTACTACTGGTCTTCCAGGGAACGATCAAAGCGTAGATTGTTTGAGACATTACTCCCATGGAGGAAAGTGCGCATTGTGACTGTTGTATTCAATCGCAAAGCAACTTCTGTGCTTCAACAACACCCTGATAGTAAACAGATTACAGAATGCCTCCAGATGTGCATCGGAAACTACTACTGGTCTTCCAGGGAACGATCAAATCGTAGACTGTTTGAGACATTAGTCCCATGGAGGAAAATGCTCATGGAGACTTTTGTATTCAATCCCGATGCAATTTCTGTGTTACATCAACAGTCTGATAGTCCACAGGTTACAGATTGCCTCTAGATGTGCATCGAAAACTACTACTGGTCTTCCAGGGAGCGATCAAAGCGTAGACTGTTTGAGACATTACTCCCATGGAGGAAAGTGCGCATGGTGACTGTTGTATTCAATCCCGATGGAATGTCAGTGTTTCATCAATACTCTGATAGTCCACAGCTTACAGAATGCCTCCAGATGTGCATCGGAAACTACTACTGGTCTTCCAGGGAACGATGAAAGCGTAGACTGTTTGAGACATTACTCCCATGAAGGATAGAGCGCATGGTGACTGTTGTATTCAATCAAGAAACAATTTCTGTGTTTCATCAACACTCTGATAGTCCACAGGTGACAGAGTGCCTCCAGACATGCATCGGAAGCTACTACTGGTCTAACAGGGAACGAACAAAACGTAGAATGTTTGAGACATTAATACCATGGGGGAAAGTGCGCATGGTGACTGTTGTATTCAATCCCGAAGCAATTTCTGTATTTCATGAACACTCAGATATTTCACAGATTACAGATTGCCTCCAGATGTGCATCGGAAACTACTACTGGTTTTCCAGGGAACGATCGAAGCGTAGACTGTTTGAGACATTACTACCATGGGGGAAATTGCGCATGGTGACTGTTGTATTCAATCAAGATGCAATTTCTGTGTTTCATCAACACTCAGATAGTCCACAGATTACAGAATGCCTCCAGATGTGGATCGGAAACTACTACTGGTCTTCCAGGGAACGATCAAAGCGTAGACTGTTTGAGAATTACTCCCATGGAGGAAAGTGGTCATTGTGACTGTTATATTCAATCCCGATGCAATTTATGTGTTTCATCAACACTTTGAAGGATCCACAGATTACAGAATGCCTCCAGATGTGCTTCGGCAACTACTACTGGTCTTCCAGGGAACGATCAAAGCGTAGACTGTTTGAGACATTACTCCCGTGGAGGAAAGTGCGAATGGTGACTGTTGTATTCAATCCCGATGCAATTTCTTTGTTTCATCAACACTCTGATAGATCACAGATTACAGATTGCCTCCAGATGTGCATCGGAAACTACTACTGGTCTTCCTGGGAACGATCAAAACATAGACTGTTTGAGACATTACTGTCATGGAGGAAAGTGCTCATGGTGACTGTTGTATTCTTTCACGATGCTATTTCTGTGTTTCATCAACACTTTGAAGGATCCACAGATTACAGAATGCCTACAGATGTGCATCGGCAACTACTACTGGCCTTCCAGGGAACGATCAAAGCGTAGACTGTTTGAGACATTACTTCCATGGAGGAAAGTGCGCATGGTGACTGTTGTATTCAATCCCGATGGAATGTCTGTGTTTCATCAATACTCTGATAGTCCACAGCTTACAGAATGCCTCCAGATGTGCATCGGAAACTACTACTGGTCTTCCAGGGAACGATGAAAGCGTTGACTGTTTGAGACTTTACTCCCACGGAGGGAAGAGCGCATGGTGATTGTTGTATTCAATCACGAAGCAATATCTGTGTTTCATCAACACTCTGATAGCCCACAAATTACAGAATGCCTCCAGATGTGCATCGGAAACTACTACTGGTCTAACATGGAATGATCAAAGCGTAGAATGTTTGAGTCATTACTACTATGGGGGAAAGTGCGCATGGTGACTGCTGTATTCAATCCCGATGCAATTTCTGTGTTTCATCAACACTCAGATAGTTCACAGATTACAGAATGCCTCCAGATGTGGATCGGAAACTACTACTGGTCTTCCAGGGAACGATCAAGTCGTAGACTGTTTGAGACATCACTCCCATGGAGGAAAGTGGTCATGGTGACTGCTGTATTCAATCCCGATGCAATTTCTGTGTTTCATCAACACTTTGAAGGTCCACTGATTACAGAATGCCTCCAGATGTGAATCGGAAACTACTACTGGTCTTCCAGGGAACGATCAAAGCGTAGACTGTTTGAGACATTACTCCCGTGGAGGAGATTGCGCATGGTGACTGTTGTATTCAATCTTAATGCAATTTCTGTGTTTCATCAACACTCAGTTAGTCCACAGATTACAGAATGCCTCCAGATGTGCATCGGAAACTACTACTGGTCTTCCATTGAAAGATCAAAGCGTAGACTGTTTGAGACATTACTCCCGTTGAGGAAAGTGCGAATGGTGACTGTTGTATTCAATCCCGATGCAATTTCTGTGTTTCATCAACAGTCTGATAGTCCACAGATTACAGATTGCCTCCAGATGTGCATCGGAAACTACTACTGGTCTTCCTATGAACAATCAAATCATAGACTGTTTAAGACATTACTCCCATGGAGAAAATTGTGCATGGTGACAGTTGTATTCAATCACGATGCAATTTCTGTGTTTCATCAACACTTTGAAGGTCCACAGACTACAGAATGCCTCCAGATGTGCATCGGAAACTACTACTGGTCTTTCAGGGGATGATCAAAGCATAGACTGTTTGAGACATTACTCCCGTAGAGGAGAGTGCGCGTGGAGACTGTTGTATTCAATGCCGATGCAATTTCTGTGATTCATCAACACTCAGTTATATACAGATTACAGAATGCTCCCAGATGTGCATCGGAAACTACTACTGGTCTTCCAGGGAACGATCAAAGCGTAGATTGTTTGAGACATTACTCCCATGGAGGAAAGTGCGCATTGTGACTGTTGTATTCAATCGCAAAGCAACTTCTGTGCTTCAACAACACCCTGATAGTAAACAGATTACAGAATGCCTCCAGATGTGCATCGGAAACTACTACTGGTCTTCCAGGGAACGATCAAATCGTAGACTGTTTGAGACATTAGTCCCATGGAGGAAAATGCTCATGGAGACTTTTGTATTCAATCCCGATGCAATTTCTGTGTTACATCAACAGTCTGATAGTCCACAGGTTACAGATTGCCTCTAGATGTGCATCGAAAACTACTACTGGTCTTCCAGGGAGCGATCAAAGCGTAGACTGTTTGAGACATTACTCCCATGGAGGAAAGTGCGCATGGTGACTGTTGTATTCAATCCCGATGGAATGTCAGTGTTTCATCAATACTCTGATAGTCCACAGCTTACAGAATGCCTCCAGATGTGCATCGGAAACTACTACTGGTCTTCCAGGGAACGATGAAAGCGTAGACTGTTTGAGACATTACTCCCATGAAGGATAGAGCGCATGGTGACTGTTGTATTCAATCAAGAAACAATTTCTGTGTTTCATCAACACTCTGATAGTCCACAGGTGACAGAGTGCCTCCAGACATGCATCGGAAGCTACTACTGGTCTAACAGGGAACGAACAAAACGTAGAATGTTTGAGACATTAATACCATGGGGGAAAGTGCGCATGGTGACTGTTGTATTCAATCCCGAAGCAATTTCTGTATTTCATGAACACTCAGATATTTCACAGATTACAGATTGCCTCCAGATGTGCATCGGAAACTGCTACTGGTTTTCCAGGGAACGATCGAAGCGTAGACTGTTTGAGACATTACTACCATGGGGGAAATTGCGCATGGTGACTGTTGTATTCAATCAAGATGCAATTTCTGTGTTTCATCAACACTCAGATAGTCCACAGATTACAGAATGCCTCCAGATGTGGATCGGAAACTACTACTGGTCTTCCAGGGAACGATCAAAGCGTAGACTGTTTGAGAATTACTCCCATGGAGGAAAGTGGTCATTGTGACTGTTATATTCAATCCCGATGCAATTTATGTGTTTCATCAACACTTTGAAGGATCCACAGATTACAGAATGCCTCCAGATGTGCTTCGGCAACTACTACTGGTCTTCCAGGGAACGATCAAAGCGTAGACTGTTTGAGACATTACTCCCGTGGAGGAAAGTGCGAATGGTGACTGTTGTATTCAATCCCGATGCAATTTCTTTGTTTCATCAACACTCTGATAGACCACAGATTACAGATTGCCTCCAGATGTGCATCGGAAACTACTACTGGTCTTCCTGGGAACGATCAAAACATAGACTGTTTGAGACATTACTGTCATGGAGGAAAGTGCTCATGGTGACTGTTGTATTCTTTCACGATGCTATTTCTGTGTTTCATCAACACTTTGAAGGATCCACAGATTACAGAATGCCTACAGATGTGCATCGGCAACTACTACTGGCCTTCCAGGGAACGATCAAAGCGTAGACTGTTTGAGACATTACTTCCATGGAGGAAAGTGCGCATGGTGACTGTTGTATTCAATCCCGATGGAATGTCTGTGTTTCATCAATACTCTGATAGTCCACAGCTTACAGAATTTCTCCACATGTGCATCGGAAACTACTACTGGTCTTCCATGGAACGATGAAAGCGTAGACTGTTTGTGACATTACTCCCACGGAGGAAAGAGCGCATGGAGACTGTGGTATTCAATGCCGATGCAATTTCTGTGTTTCATCAACACTCTGACAGTCCACAGATTACAGAATGCCTTCAGATGTGCATAGGAAACAACTACTGGTCTAACAGGGAACGATCAAAGCGTAGAATGTTTGAGACATTACTACCATGGGGGAAATTGTGAATGGTGATTGTTGTATTCAATCACGAAGCAATTTCTGTGTTTCATCAACACTCTGATAGCCCACAGATTACAGGATGCCTCCAGATGTGCATCGGAAACTACTACTGGTCTAACAGGGAATGATCAAAGCGTAGAATGTTTGAGTCATTACTACTATGTGGGAAAGTGCGCATGGTGACTGTTGTATTCAATCCCGATGCAATTTCTGTGTTTCATCAACACTCTGATAGTTCACAGATTACAGAATGCCTCCAGATGTGGATCGGAAACTACTACTGGTCTTCCAGGGAACGATCAAGTCGTAGACTGTTTGAGACATCACTCCCATGGAGGAAAGTGGTCATGGTGACTGCTGTATTCAATCCCGATGCAATTTCTGTGTTTCATCAACACTTTGAAGGTCCACAGATTACAGAATGCCTCCAGATGTGAATCGGAAACTACTACTGGTCTTCCAGGGAACGATCAAAGCGTAGACTGTTTGAGACATTACTCCCATGGAGGAGAGTGCGCATGGTGACTGTTGTATTCAATCTCAATGCAATTTCTGTGTTTCATCAACTCTCAGTTAGTCCACAGATTACAGAATGCCTCCAGATGTGCATCGGAAACTACTACTTGTCTTCCATTGAAAGATCAAAGCGTAGACTGTTTGAGACATTACTCCCGTTGAGGAAAGTGCGAATGGTGACTGTTGTATTCAATCCCGATGCAATTTCTATGTTTCATCAACACTCTGATAGTCCACAGATTACAGATTGCCTCCAGATGTGCATCGGAAACTACTACTGGTCTTCCTATGAACAATCAAAGCATAGACTGTTTAAGACATTACTCCCATGGAGAAAATTGTGCATGGTGACAGTTGTATTCAATCACGATGCAATTTCTGTGTTTCATCAACACTTTGAAGGTCCACAGGCTACAGAATGCCTCCAGATGTGCATCGGAAACTACTACTGGTCTTTCAGGGGATGATCAAACATAGACTGTTTGAGACATTACTCCCGTAGAGGAGAGTGCACGTGGAGACTGTTGTATTCAATGCCGATGCAATTTCTGTGTTTCATCAACACTCAGTTATATACAGATTACAGAATGCTCCCAGATGTGCATCGTAAACTACTACTGGTCTTCCAGGGAACGATCAAAGCGTAGACTGTTTGAGACATTACTCCCATGGAGGAATGTGCGCATGGTGACTGTTGTATTCAATCCCGATGCAATTTCTATGTTTCAACAACACTCTGATAGTGCACCGATTACAGAATGTCTCCAGATGTGCATCGGAAACTACTACTGGTCTTCCAGGTAACGATCAAAGCGTAAACTGTTTGAGACAATACTCCCATGGAGGAAAGTGGGCATGGTGACTGTTGTATCCAATCCCGATTCAATTTCTGTGTTTCATCAACAATCTGATATTCCACAGATTACATAATGACTCCAGATGTGCATCGGAAACTACTACTGGTCTTCCAGGGATCGATCAAAGCGTAGACTGTTTGAGACATTACTCCCATGGAGGAAAGTGCGCATGGTGACTGTTGTATTCAATCCCAAAGCAACTTCTGTGCTTCAACAACACCCTGATAGTAAACAGATTACAGAATGCCTCCAGATGTGCATCGGAAACTACTACTGGTCTTCCAGGGAACGATCAAATCGTAGACTGTTTGAGACATTAGTCCCATGGAGGAAAATGCTCATGGAGACTTTTGTTTTCAATCCCGATGCAATTTCTGTGTTACATCAACAGTCTGATAGTCCACAGGTTACAGATTGCCTCTAGATGTGCATCGAAAACTACTACTGGTCTTCCAGGGAGCGATCAAAGCGTAGACTGTTTGAGACATTACTCCCATGGAGGAAAGTGCGCATGGTGACTGTTGTATTCAATCCCGATGGAATGTCAGTGTTTCATCAATACTCTGATAGTCCACAGCTTACAGAATGCCTCCAGATGTGCATCAGAAACTACTACTGGTCTTCCAGGGAACGATGAAAGCGTAGACTGTTTGAGACATTACTCCCATGGAGGAAAGAGCGCATGGTGACTGTTGAATTCAATCAAGAAACAATTTCTGTGTTTCATCAACACTCTGATAGTCCACAGGTTACAGAATGCCTCCAGATATGCATCGGAAACTACTACTGGTCTAACAGGGAAGGATCAAAACGTAGAATGTTTGAGACATTAATACCATGGGGGAAAGTGCGCATGGTGACTGTTGTATTCAATCCCGATGCAATTTCTGTGTTTCATGAACACTCAGATATTCCACAGATTACAGACTGCCTCCAGATGTGGATCGGAAACTACTACTGGTCTTCCAGGGAACGATCAAGCCGTAGACTCTTTGAGAATTACTCCCATGGAGGACGGTGGTCATGGTGACTGTTGTATTCATCCCGATGCAATTTATGTGATTCATCAACACTTTAAAGGTATACAGATTACAGAATGCCTCCAGATGTGCATCGGAAACTACTACTGGTCTTCCAGGGAACGATCAAAGCGTAGACTGTTTGAGACATTACTCCCGTGGAGGAAACTGCAAGTGGTGACTGTTGTATTCAATCCCCATGCAATTTCTGTGTTTCATCAACACTCTGATAGTCCACAGATTACAGATTGCCTCCAGATGTGCATCGGAAACTACTACTGGTCTTCCTGGGAACGATCAAAGCATAGACTGTTTGAGACATTACTGTCATGGAGGAAAGTGCGCATGGTGACTGTTGTATTCAATCCCGATGCAATTTCTGTGTTTCATGAACACTCAGATATTTCACAGATTACAGATTGCCTCCAGATGTGCATCGGAAACTACTACTGGTTTTCCAGGGAACGATCGAAGCGTAGACTGTTTAAGACATTACTACCATGGGGGAAATTGCGCATGGTGACTGTTGTATTCAATCAAGATGCAATTTCTGTGTTTCATCAACACTCAGATAGTCCACAGATTACAGAATGCCTCCAGATGTGGATCGGAAACTACTACTGGTCTTCCAGGGAACGATCAAAGCGTAGACTGTTTGAGAATTACTCCCATGGAGGAAAGTGGTCATTGTGCCTGTTATATTCAATCCCGATGCAATTTATGTGTTTCATCAACACTTTGAAGGATCCACAGTTTACAGAATGCCTCCAGATGTGCTTCGGCAACTACTACTGGTCTTCCAGGGAACGATCAAAGCGTAGACTGTTTGAGACATTACTCCCGTGGAGGAAAGTGCGAATGGTGACTGTTGTATTCAATCCCGATGCAATTTCTGTGTTTCATCAACACTCTGATAGACCACAGATTACAGATTGCCTCCAGATGTGCATCGGAAACTACTACTCGTCTTCCTGGGAACGATCAAAACATAGACTGTTTGAGACATTACTGTCATGGAGGAAAGTGCTCATGGTGACTGTTGTATTCATTCACGATGCTATTTCTGTGTTTCATCAACACTTTGAAGGATCCACAGATTACAGAATGCCTCCAGATGTGGATCGGAAACTACTACTGGTCTTCCAGGGAACGATCAAGTCGTAGACTGTTTGAGACATTACTCCCATGGAGGAAAGTGCGCATGGTGACTGTTGTACTCAATCCCAAAGCAATTTCTGTGTTTCTTCAACACACTGATAGTCCACAGATTACAGAATGCCACCAGATGTGCATCGCAAACTACTACTGGTGTAACAGGGAACGATCAAAGCGTAGAATGTTTGAGACATTTTTACCATGGGGGAAATTGCGCATGGTGACTGTTGTATTGAATCAAGATGCAATTTCTGTGTTTCATAAACACTCAGATAGTCCACAGATTACAGAATGCCTCCAGATGTGGATCGGAAACTACTACTGGTCTTCCAGGGAACGATCAAGGCGTAGACTGTTTGAGAATTACTCTCATGGAGGAAAGTGGTCATTGTGACTGTTGTATTCAATCCCGATGCAATTTATGTGTATCATCAACACTCTGATAGACCACAGATTACAGATTGCCTCCACATGTGTATCGGAAGCTACTACTGGTCTTCCTGGGAACGATCAAAGCATGGACTGTTTGAGACATTACTGTCATGGAGGAAAGTGCGCATGGTGACTGTTGTATTCAATCACGATGCAATTTCTGTGTTTCATCAACACTTTGTAGGTCCACAGATTACAGAATGCCTCCAGATGTGCATCGGAAACTACTACTGGTCTTCCAGGGAACAATCAAAGCGTAGACTGTTTGGGACATTACTCCCATGGAGGAGAGTGCGCATGGTGACTGTTGTATTCAATCCCAATGCAATTTCTGTGTTTCATCAACACTCAGTTAGTCCACAGATTACAGAATGCCTCCAGATGTGCATCGGAAACTACTATTGGTCTTCCAGGGAACGATCAAAGCGTAGACTGTTTGTGACATTACTCCCATGGAGGAAAGTGCGCATGGTGACTGTTGTGCTCAATCCCAAAGCAATGTCTGTGTTTCATCAACACTCTGATAGTCCACAGATTACAGAATGCCTCCAGATGTGCATCGGAAACTACTACTGGTCTAACAGGGAATGATCAAAGCGTAGAATGTTTGAGACATTACTCCCATGGTGGAAATTGCGCATGGTGACTGTTGTATTCAATCAACATGCAATTTCTGTGTTTCATCAACACTCAGATAGTCCACAGATTACAGAATGCCTCCAGATGTGGTTCGGAAACTACTACTGGTCCTCCAGGGAACGATCAAGGCGTAGACTGTTTGAGAATTACTCCCATGGAGGAAAGTGGTAATTGTGACTGTTATATATAATCCCGATGCAATTTATGTGTTTCATCAATACTTTGAAGGATCCACAGATTACAGAATGCCTCCAGATGTGCATCGGCAACTACTACTGGTCTTCCAGGGAACGATCAAATCGTAGACTGTTTGAGACATTACTCCCGTGGGGGAAAGTGCGCATGGAGACCGTTGTATTCAATCCTGATGCATTTTCTGTTTACCATCAAAACTCTGATAGTCCACAGATAACAGAATGCCACCAGTTGTGCATCGGAAACTACTACTGGTCTAACAGGGAATGATCAAAGCGTAGAATGTTTGAGTCATTACTACTATGGGGGAAAGTGCGCATGGTGACTGTTGTATTCAATCCCGATGCAATTTCTGTGTTTCATCAACACTCAGATAGTTCACAGATTACAGAATGCCTCCAGATGTTGATCGGAAACTACTACTGGTCTTCCAGGGAACGATCAAGTCGTAGACTGTTTGAGACATCACTCCCATTGAGGAAAGTGGTCATAGTGACTGCTGTATTCAATCCCGATGCAATTACTGTGTTTCATCAACACTTTGAAGGTCCACAGATTACAGAATGCCTCCAGATGTGCATCGGAAACTACTACTGGTCTTCCAGGGAACGATCAAAGCGTAGACTGTTTGAGATATTACTCCCGTTGAGGAAAGTGCGAATGGAGACTGTTGTATTCAATCCCGATGCAATTTCTGTGTTTCATCAACACTCTGATAGTCCACAGATTACAGATTGCCTCCAGATGTGCTTCGGAAACTACTACTGGTCTTCCTATGAACAATCAAAGCATAGACTGTTTAAGACATTACTCCCATGGAGAAAATTGCGCATGGTGACTGTTGTATTCAATCACGATGCAATTTCTGTGTTTCATCAACACTTTGAAGGTCCACAGACTACAGAATGCCTCCAGATGTGCATCGGAAACTACTACTGGTCTTTCAGGTGATGATCAAAGCATAGACTGTTTGAGACATTTCTCCCGTGGAGGAGAGTGCGCGTGCAGACTGTTGTATTCAATGCCGATGCAATTTCTATGTTTCAACAACACTCTGATAGTGCACAGATTACAGAATGTCTCCAGATGTGCATCGGAAACTACTACTGGTCTTCCAGGTAAAGATCAAAGCGTAAACTGTTTGAGACATTACTCCCATGGAGGAGAGTGCGCGTGGAGACTGTTGTATTCAATCAAGATGCAATTTCTGTGTTTCATCAACACTCAGTTATATACAGATTACAGAATGCTCCCAGATGTGCATCGGAAACTACTACTGGTCTTCCAGGGAACGATCAAAGCGTAGACTGTTTGAGAATTACTCCCATGGAGGAAAGTGGTCATTGTGACTGTTATATTCAATCCCGATGCAATTTATGTGTTTCATCAACACTTTGAAGGATCCACAGATTACAGAATGCCTCCAGATGTGGATCGGAAACTACTACTGGTCTTCCAGGGAACGATCAAGTCGTAGACTGTTTGAGACATCCCTCCCATTGAGGAAAGTGGTCATGGTGACTGCTGTATTCAATCCAGATGCAATTTCTGTGTTTCATCAACACTCCGATAGTCCACAGATTACAGATTGCCTCCAGATGTGCATCGGAAACTACTACTGGTCTTCCTATGAACAATCAAAGCATAGACTGTTTAAGACATTACTCCCATGGAGAAAATTGCGCATGGTGACTGTTGTATTCAATCACGATGCAATTTCTGTGTTTCATCAACACTTTAAAGGTCCACAGACTACAGAATGCCTCCAGATGTGCATCGGAAACTACTACTGGTCTTTCAGGGGATGATCAAAGCATAGACTGTTTGAGACATTTCTCCCGTGGAGGAGAGTGCGCGTGGAGACTGTTGTATTCAATGCCGATGCAATTTCTGTGTTTCATCAACACTCAGTTATATACAGATTACAGAATGCTCCCAGATGTGCATCGGAAACTACTACTGGCCTTCCAGGGAACGATCAAAGCGTTAACTGTTTGAGACATTACTCAAATGGAGGAAAGTGCGCATGGTGACTGTTGTACTCAATCCCAAAGCAATTTCTGTGTTTCTTCAACACACTGATAGTCCACAGATTACAGAATGCCTCCAGATGTGCATCGCAAACTACTACTGGTCTAACAGGGAACGATCAAAGCGTAGAATGTTTGAGACATTACTACCATGGGGGAAATTGCGCATGGTGACTGTTGTATTGAATCAAGATGCAATTTCTGTGTTTCATCAACACTCAGATAGTCCACAGATTACAGAATGCCTCCAGATGTGGATCGGAAACTACTACTGGTCTTCCAGGGAACGATCAAGGCGTAGACTGTTTGAGAATTACTCTCATGGAGGAAAGTGGTCATTGTGACTGTTGTTTTCAATCCCGATGCAATTTATGTGTTTCATCAACACTCTGATAGACCACAGATTACAGATTGCCTCCACATGTGCATCGGAAGCTACTACTGGTCTTCCTGGGAACGATAAAAGCATAGACTGTTTGAGACATTACTGTCATGGAGGAAAGTGCGCATGGTGACTGTTGTATTCAATCACGATGCAATATCTGTGTTTCATCAACACTTTGTAGGTCCACAGATTACAGAATGCCTCCAGATGTGCATCGGAAAATACTACTGGTCTTCCAGGGAACGATCAAAGCGTAGACTCTTTGGGACATTACTCCCATGGAGGAGAGTGCGCATGGTGACTGTTGTATTCAATCCCAATGCAATTTCTGTGTTTCATCAACACTCAGTTAGTCCACAGATAACAGAATGCCTCCAGATGTGCATCGGAAACTACTATTGGTCTTCCAGGGAACGATCAAAGCGTAGACTGTTTGAGACATTACTCCCATGGAGGAAAGTGCGCATGGTGACTGTTGTACTCAATCCCAAAGCAATGTCTGTGTTTCATCAACACTCTGATAGTCCACAGATTACAGAATGCCTCCAGATGTGGTTCGGAAACTACTACTGGTCTTCCAGGGAACGATCAAAGCGTAGACTGTTTGAGACATTACTCCCATGGAGGAAAGTGCGCATGGTGACTGTTGTATTGAATCCCAAAGCAACTTCTGTGCTTCAACATCACCCTGGTAGTAAACAGATTACAGAATGCCTCCAGATGTGCATCGGAAACTGCTACTGGTCTTCCAGGGAACGATCAAATCGTAGACTGTTTGAGACATTAGTCCCATGGAGGAAAATGCTCATGGTGTCTTTTGTATTCAATCCCGATGCAATTTCTGTGTTACATCAACAGTCTGATAGTCCACAGGTTACAGATTGCCTCCAGATGTGCATCGAAAACTACTACTGGTCTTCCAGGGAGCGATCAAAGCGTAGACTGTTTGAGACATTACTCCCATGGAGGAAAGTGCGCATGGTGACTGTTGTATTCAATCCCGATGGAATGTCAGTGTTTCATCAATACCCTGATAGTTCACAGCTTACAGAATGCCTCCAGATGTGCATCGGAAACTACTACTGGTCTTCCAGGGAACGATGAAAGCGTAGACTGTTTGAGACATTACTCCCATGGAGGAAAGAGCGCATGGTGACTGTTGTATTCAATCAAGAAACAATTTCTGTGTTTCATCAACACTCTGATAGTCCACAGATTACAGAATGCCTCCAGATATGCATCGGAAACTACTACTGGTCTAACAGGGAATGTTTGAGACATTACTACCATGGGGGAAAGTGGGCATGGTGGCTGTTGTATTCAATCCCGATGCAATTTCTGTGTTTCATGAACACTCAGATATTCCACAGATTACAGATTGCCTCCAGATGTGGATCGGAAACTACTACTGTCTTCCAGGGAACGATCAAAGCGTAGACTGTTTGAGACATTACTCCCGTGGAGGAAACTGCGAATGGTGACTGTTGTATTCACTCCCCATGCAATTTCTGTGTTTCATCAACACTCTGATAGTCCACAGATTACAGATTGCTCCAGATGTGCATCGGAAACTACTACTGGTCTTCCTGGGAACGATCAAAGCATAGACCGTTTGAGACATTACTGTCATGGAGGAAAGTGCGCATGGTGACTGTTGTATTCAATCCCGATGCAATTTCTGTGTTTCATCAACACTCAGATATTCCTAAGATTACAGATTGCCTCCAGATGTGCATCGGAAACTACTACTGGTTTTCCAGGGAACGATCGAAGCGTAGACTGTTTGAGACATTACTACCATGGAGGAAATTGCGCATGGTCACTGTTGTATTCAATCAAGATGCAATTTCTGTGTTTCATCAACACTCAGATAGTCCACAGATTACAGAATGCCTCCAGATGTGGATCGGAAACTACTACTGGTCTTCCAGGGAACGATCAAAGCGTAGACTGTTTGAGAATTACTCCCATGGAGGAAAGTGGTCATTGTGACTGTTATATTCAATCCCGATGCAATTTATGTGTTTCATCAACACTTTGAAGGATCCACAGGTTACAGAATGCCTCCAGATGTGCTTCGGCAACTGCTACTGGTCTTCCAGGGAACGATCAAAGCGTAGACTGTTTGTGACATTACTCCCGTGGAGGAAAGTGCGAAAGGTGACTGTTGTATTCAATCCCGATGCAATTTCTGTGTTTCATCAACATTCTGATAGACCACAGATTACAGATTGCCTCCAGATGTGCATCGGAAACTACTACTGGTCTTCCTGGGAACGATCAAATCATAGACTGTTTGAGACATTACTGTCATGGAGGAAAGTGCTCATGGTGACTGTTGTATTCATTCACGATGCTATTTCTGTGTTTTATCAACACTTTGAAGGATCCACAGATTACAGAATGCCTACAGATGTGCATCGGCAACTACTACTGGTCTTCCAGGGAACGATCAAAGCGTAGACTGTTTGAGACATTACTCCCATGGAGGAAAGTGCGCATGGTGACTGTTGTACTCAATCCCAAAGCAATTTCTGTGTTTCTTCAACACACTGATAGTCTACAGATTACAGAATGCCTCCAGATGTGCATCGCAAACTACTACTGGTCTAACAGGGAAAGATCAAAGCGTAGAATGTTTGAGACATTACTACCATGGGGGAAATTGCGCATGGTGACTGTTGTATTGAATCAAGATGCAATTTCTGTGTTTCATCAACACTCAGATAGTCCACAGATTACAGTATGCCTCCAGATGTGGATCGGAAACTACTACTGGTCTTCCAGGGAACGATCAAGGCGTAGACTGTTTGAGAATTACTCTCATGGAGGAAAGTGGTCATTGTGACTGTTGTATTCAATCCCGATGCAATTTATGTGTTTCATCAACACTCTGATAGACCACAGATTACAGATTGCCTCCAGATGTGCATCGGAAACTACTACTGGTCTTCCTGGGAACGATCAAAGCATAGACTGTTTGAGACATTACTGTCATGGAGGGAAGTGCGCATGGTGACTGTTGTATTCAATCACGATGCAATTTCTGTGTTTCATCAACACTTTGTAGGTCCACAGATTACAGAATGCCTCCAGATGTGCATCGGAAACTACTACTGGTCTTCAAGGGAACGATCAAAGCGTAGACTGTTTGGGACATTACTCCCATGGAGGAGAGTGCGCATGGTGACTGTTGTATTCAATCCCAAAGCAATGTCTGTGTTTCATCAACACTCCGATAGTCCACAGATTACAGAATGCCTCCAGATGTGCATCGGAAACTACTACTGGTCTAACAGGGAACGATCAAAGCGTAGAATGTTTGAGACATTACTCCCATGGGGGAACGTGTGCATGGTGAGTGTTGTATTCAATCCCGATGCAATTTCTGTGATTCATCAACACTCAGATAGTCCACAGATTACATAATGTTTCCAGATGTGCATCGGAAACTACTACAGGTCTTCCTGGGAACGATCAAAGCGTGGACTGTTTGTGACATTTCTCCCTCGGAGGAAAGTGCGCATGGTGACTGTTGTATTGAATCCCGATGCAATTTCTGTGTTTCATCAACACTCTGACAGTCCACAGATGACAGATTGCCTCCAGACGTGCATCGGTAACTACTACTGGTCTTCCTTGAGAACGATCAAAGAATAGACTGTTTGAGTCCTTTCTCCCATGGAGGAAAGAGCGCATGGCGACTGTTGTATTAAATCTCGATGCTATTTCTGTGTTTCGTCAACACTCTGATAGTCCACAGATTACAGAATTCCTCCAGATGTGCATCGGAAACTACTACTGTTCCTCCAGGGAAAGCGTAGACTGTTTGAGACATTACTCCCATGGAGGAAAGAACATATGGTGACTGTTGTATTCAAACCCGATGCATTTTCTGTGTTTCATCAACACTTTGAAGGTCCACAGATTACAGAATGCCTCCAGATGTGCATCGGAAACTACTACTGGTCTAATAGGGAACGAACAAAGCGTAGACTGTTCGAGACATTACTCCCATGGAGGCAAGTTCGCATGGTGACTGTTGTATTCAATCCCGAAGCAATTTCTGTGTTTCATCAACTCTTTGAAGGTCCACAGATTACAGAATGCCTCCAGATGTGCATCGGAAACTACTACTGGTCTTTCAGGGGATGATCAAAGCATAGACTGTTTGAGACATTTCTCCCGTGGAGGAGAGTGCGCGTGGAGACTGTTGTATTCAATGCCGATGCAATTTCTGTGTTTCATCAACACTCAGTTATATACAGATTACAGAATGCTCCCAGATGTGCATCGGAAACTACTACTGGCCTTCCAGGGAACGATCAAAGCGTTAACTGTTTGAGACATTACTCAAATGGAGGAAAGTGCGCATGGTGACTGTTGTACTCAATCCCAAAGCAATTTCTGTGTTTCTTCAACACACTGATAGTCCACAGATTACAGAATGCCTCCAGATGTGCATCGCAAACTACTACTGGTCTAACAGGGAACGATCAAAGCGTAGAATGTTTGAGACATTACTACCATGAGGGAAATTGCGCATGGTGACTGTTGTATTGAATCAAGATGCAATTTCTGTGTTTCATCAACACTCAGATAGTCCACAGATTACAGAATGCCTCCAGATGTGGATCGGAAACTACTACTGGTCTTCCAGGGAACGATCAAGGCGTAGACTGTTTGAGAATTACTCTCATGGAGGAAAGTGGTCATTGTGACTGTTGTTTTCAATCCCGATGCAATTTATGTGTTTCATCAACACTCTGATAGACCACAGATTACAGATTGCCTCCACATGTGCATCGGAAGCTACTACTGGTCTTCCTGGGAACGATAAAAGCATAGACTGTTTGAGACATTACTGTCATGGAGGAAAGTGCGCATGGTGACTGTTGTATTCAATCACGATGCAATATCTGTGTTTCATCAACACTTTGTAGGTCCACAGATTACAGAATGCCTCCAGATGTGCATCGGAAAATACTACTGGTCTTCCAGGGAACGATCAAAGCGTAGACTCTTTGGGACATTACTCCCATGGAGGAGAGTGCGCATGGTGACTGTTGTATTCAATCCCAATGCAATTTCTGTGTTTCATCAACACTCAGTTAGTCCACAGATAACAGAATGCCTCCAGATGTGCATCGGAAACTACTATTGGTCTTCCAGGGAACGATCAAAGCGTAGACTGTTTGAGACATTACTCCCATGGAGGAAAGTGCGCATGGTGACTGTTGTACTCAATCCCAAAGCAATGTCTGTGTTTCATCAACACTCTGATAGTCCACAGATTACAGAATGCCTCCAGATGTGGTTCGGAAACTACTACTGGTCTTCCAGGGAACGATCAAAGCGTAGACTGTTTGAGACATTACTCCCATGGAGGAAAGTGCGCATGGTGACTGTTGTATTGAATCCCAAAGCAACTTCTGTGCTTCAACATCACCCTGGTAGTAAACAGATTACAGAATGCCTCCAGATGTGCATCGGAAACTGCTACTGGTCTTCCAGGGAACGATCAAATCGTAGACTGTTTGAGACATTAGTCCCATGGAGGAAAATGCTCATGGTGTCTTTTGTATTCAATCCCGATGCAATTTCTGTGTTACATCAACAGTCTGATAGTCCACAGGTTACAGATTGCCTCCAGATGTGCATCGAAAACTACTACTGGTCTTCCAGGGAGCGATCAAAGCGTAGACTGTTTGAGACATTACTCCCATGGAGGAAAGTGCGCATGGTGACTGTTGTATTCAATCCCGATGGAATGTCAGTGTTTCATCAATACCCTGATAGTTCACAGCTTACAGAATGCCTCCAGATGTGCATCGGAAACTACTACTGGTCTTCCAGGGATCGATGAAAGCGTAGACTGTTTGAGACATTACTCCCATGGAGGAAAGAGCGCATGGTGACTGTTGTATTCAATCAAGAAACAATTTCTGTGTTTCATCAACACTCTGATAGTCCACAGATTACAGAATGCCTCCAGATATGCATCGGAAACTACTACTGGTCTAACAGGGAATGTTTGAGACATTACTACCATGGGGGAAAGTGGGCATGGTGGCTGTTGTATTCAATCCCGATGCAATTTCTGTGTTTCATGAACACTCAGATATTCCACAGATTACAGATTGCCTCCAGATGTGGATCGGAAACTACTACTGTCTTCCAGGGAACGATCAAAGCGTAGACTGTTTGAGACATTACTCCCGTGGAGGAAACTGCGAATGGTGACTGTTGTATTCACTCCCCATGCAATTTCTGTGTTTCATCAACACTCTGATAGTCCACAGATTACAGATTGCTCCAGATGTGCATCGGAAACTACTACTGGTCTTCCTGGGAACGATCAAAGCATAGACCGTTTGAGACATTACTGTCATGGAGGAAAGTGCGCATGGTGACTGTTGTATTCAATCCCGATGCAATTTCTGTGTTTCATCAACACTCAGATATTCCTAAGATTACAGATTGCCTCTAGATGTGCATCGGAAACTACTACTGGTTTTCCAGGGAACGATCGAAGCGTAGACTGTTTGAGACATTACTACCATGGAGGAAATTGCGCATGGTCACTGTTGTATTCAATCAAGATGCAATTTCTGTGTTTCATCAACACTCAGATAGTCCACAGATTACAGAATGCCTCCAGATGTGGATCGGAAACTACTACTGGTCTTCCAGGGAACGATCAAAGCGTAGACTGTTTGAGAATTACTCCCATGGAGGAAAGTGGTCATTGTGACTGTTATATTCAATCCCGATGCAATTTATGTGTTTCATCAACACTTTGAAGGATCCACAGGTTACAGAATGCCTCCAGATGTGCTTCGGCAACTGCTACTGGTCTTCCAGGGAACGATCAAAGCGTAGACTGTTTGTGACATTACTCCCGTGGAGGAAAGTGCGAAAGGTGACTGTTGTATTCAATCCCGATGCAATTTCTGTGTTTCATCAACATTCTGATAGACCACAGATTACAGATTGCCTCCAGATGTGCATCGGAAACTACTACTGGTCTTCCTGGGAACGATCAAATCATAGACTGTTTGAGACATTACTGTCATGGAGGAAAGTGCTCATGGTGACTGTTGTATTCATTCACGATGCTATTTCTGTGTTTCATCAACACTTTGAAGGATCCACAGATTACAGAATGCCTACAGATGTGCATCGGCAACTACTACTGGTTTTCCAGGGAACGATCAAAGCGTAGACTGTTTGAGACATTACTCCCATGGAGGAAAGTGCGCATGGTGACTGTTGTACTCAATCCCAAAGCAATTTCTGTGTTTCTTCAACACACTGATAGTCTACAGATTACAGAATGCCTCCAGATGTGCATCGCAAACTACTACTGGTCTAACAGGGAAAGATCAAAGCGTAGAATGTTTGAGACATTACTACCATGGGGGAAATTGCGCATGGTGACTGTTGTATTGAATCAAGATGCAATTTCTGTGTTTCATCAACACTCAGATAGTCCACAGATTACAGAATGCCTCCAGATGTGGATCGGAAACTACTACTGGTCTTCCAGGGAACGATCAAGGCGTAGACTGTTTGAGAATTACTCTCATGGAGGAAAGTGGTCATTGTGACTGTTGTATTCAATCCCGATGCAATTTATGTGTTTCATCAACACTCTGATAGACCACAGATTACAGATTGCCTCCAGATGTGCATCGGAAACTACTACTGGTCTTCCTGGGAACGATCAAAGCATAGACTGTTTGAGACATTACTGTCATGGAGGGAAGTGCGCATGGTGACTGTTGTATTCAATCACGATGCAATTTCTGTGTTTCATCAACACTTTGTAGGTCCACAGATTACAGAATGCCTCCAGATGTGCATCGGAAACTACTACTGGTCTTCAAGGGAACGATCAAAGCGTAGACTGTTTGGGACATTACTCCCATGGAGGAGAGTGCGCATGGTGACTGTTGTATTCAATCCCAAAGCAATGTCTGTGTTTCATCAACACTCCGATAGTCCACAGATTACAGAATGCCTCCAGATGTGCATCGGAAACTACTACTGGTCTAACAGGGAACGATCAAAGCGTAGAATGTTTGAGACATTACTCCCATGGGGGAACGTGTGCATGGTGAGTGTTGTATTCAATCCCGATGCAATTTCTGTGATTCATCAACACTCAGATAGTCCACAGATTACATAATGTTTCCAGATGTGCATCGGAAACTACTACAGGTCTTCCTGGGAACGATCAAAGCGTGGACTGTTTGTGACATTTCTCCCTCGGAGGAAAGTGCGCATGGTGACTGTTGTATTGAATCCCGATGCAATTTCTGTGTTTCATCAACACTCTGACAGTCCACAGATGACAGATTGCCTCCAGACGTGCATCGGTAACTACTACTGGTCTTCCTTGAGAACGATCAAAGAATAGACTGTTTGAGTCCTTTCTCCCATGGAGGAAAGAGCGCATGGCGACTGTTGTATTAAATCTCGATGCTATTTCTGTGTTTCGTCAACACTCTGATAGTCCACAGATTACAGAATTCCTCCAGATGTGCATCGGAAACTACTACTGTTCCTCCAGGGAAAGCGTAGACTGTTTGAGACATTACTCCCATGGAGGAAAGTACATATGGTGACTGTTGTATTCAAACCCGATGCATTTTCTGTGTTTAATCAACACTTTGAAGGTCCACAGATTACAGAATGCCTCCAGATGTGCATCGGAAACTACTACTGGTCTAATAGGGAACGAACAAAGCGTAGACTGTTCGAGACATTACTCCCATGGAGGCAAGTTCGCATGGTGACTGTTGTATTCAATCCCGAAGCAATTTCTGTGTTTCATCAACTCTTTGAAGGTCCACAGATTACAGAATGCCTCCAGATGTGCATCGGAAACTTTTACTGGTCTTCCAGGGAACGATCAAAGCGTAGACTGTTACAGACATTACTCCCATGAAGGAAAGAGCGGATTGTGACTGTTGTATTCAATCCCGGTGCAATATCTATGTTTCATCAACACTCTGATAGTCCACAGATTACAGATTGCCTACAGATGTGCATCGGAAACTACTACTGGTCCTCCTGGGAACGATCAATGCGTAGACTCTTTGAGAAATTACTCGCATGCAGGAAAGTGCACGTGGTGACTGTTGTATTCAAACCTTATGCAATTTTGTGTTTCGTCAACACTCTGATAGTCCACAGATTACAGATTGCCTGCAGATGTGCATCGGAAACTACTATTGTTTTTCCAGGGAAAGCGTAGATTGTTTGAGACATTACTCCCATGAAGGAAAGTGCGTATGGTGACTGTTGTATTCAATCCCGAGGCAATTTATGTGTTTCATGAACACTTTGAAGGTCTACAGATTACAGAATGAGTCAAGATGTGCATCGGAAACTGCTACTGGTCTTCCAGGGAACGATCAAATCGTAGACTCTTTGAGATATTACTCCCATGGAGGAAAGTGCACATGGTTACTGTTGTATTCAATCCTGATGCAATTTCTGTGTTTCAACAACACTCTGATAGTCCACAGATTACAGAATGCCACCACATGTGCATCGGAAACAACAACTGGTCTTCCAGGGAACGATGAAAGCGTTGACTGTTTGAGACATTACTCCCATGGAGGAATGTGCGCATGGTGACTGTTGTATTAAATCCCGATGCAATTTCTGTGTTTCAACAACACTTTGAAGGTCCGCAGATTAAAGAATGCCTCCACATGTGCATCGGAAACTACTACTGGTCTTCAGGGAACGATCAAAGCGATGACAGTTTGTGACATTACTCCCATGGAGAAATGTACGCATGGTGCCTGCTGTATTCAATCATGATGCAATTTCTGTGTTTCATCAACACTCTGATAGTCCACAGATTACAGAATGCTTCCAGATGTGCATCGGAAACTACTACTGGTCTTCCAGGGAACGATCAAAGCGTAGACTGTTTGAGACATTACTCCTATGTAGGAAAGTGCGCATGGTGACTGTTGTATTCAATCCCGATGCAATTTCTGGGTTTCACCAACACTCTGATAGTCCACTGATTACAGAATGCTTAAAGATGTCCATCGGAAACTACTACTGGTCTTCCAGAGGGCGATCAAAGCGTAGATTGTTTGAGACATTACTCCCATGGATGAAAGTGCGCATGGTGACTGTTCTATTCAATCCTGATGCAATTTCAGTGTTTCATCAACACACTGATAGTCAACAGATTACAGAATGCCTCCAGATGTGCATTGGAAACTACTACTGGTCTTCCAGGGAACGATCAAAGCGTAGACTGTTTGAGACATTACTCCCACAGAGGAAAGTGCGCATGGTGTTTGTTGAACTCAATCCCGATGCAATTTCTGTGTTTCATCAACACTCTTATAGTCCACAGATTACAGAATGCCTCCAGATGTGCATCGAAAACTACTACTGGTCTTCCAGGGAACGATCAAAGCGTAGACTGTTCGAGACATTACTCCCATGGAGGCAAGTTCGCATGGTGACTGTTGTATTCAATCCCGAAGAAATTTCTGTGTTTCATCTACACTCTGATAGTCCACAGAGATCAGAATGCCTCCAGATGTACATCGGAAACTACTACTGGTCTAACAGGGAACGATCAAAGCGTAGAATGTTTCAGACATTACTCCCATGGAGGAAAGTGCGTATGGTGACTGTCGTATTCAATCCCGATGCAATTTCTGTGCTTCAGCTACACTCTGATAGTTCACAGATTACTTAATGCCACCAGATGTGCATCGGAAACTACTACTCGTCTTCCAGAGAACGATCAAATCGTAGATTGTTTGAGACATTATTTCCATGGGGCAAAGGGGTCATGGTGACTGTTGTATTCAATCTCGATGCAATTTCTGTTTTTCATCAACACTCGGATAGTCCACATATCACAGAATACCTCCAGATGTGCATCGGTAACTTTTACTGGTCCTCAGGGAACGATCAAAGCGATGACAGTTTGAGACACTACTCCCATGGAGAAATGTACGCATGGTGCCTGTTGTATTCAATCCCGATGCAATTTCTGTGTTTCATCAACACTCTGATAGTCCACAGATTACAGATTGCCTCCAGATGTGCATCGGAAACTACTACCGGTCTTCCTGGGAACGATCAAAGCGTAGACTGTTTCAGACATTACTCCCATGGAGGAAAGTGCGTATGGTAACTGTTGTATTCACACCCGATGCAATTTCAGTGTTTCATCAACATTTTGTAGGTTCACAGATAACAGAATGCCTCCAGATGTGCATTGGAAACTACTACTGGCCCTCCAGGGAACGATCAAAGCGTAGACTGTTTCAGACATTACTCCCATGGAGGAAAGTGCGGATGGTGACTGTTGTATTCAATCCCGATGCAATTTCAGTGTTTCATCAACACTCAGATAGTCCACAGATTACAGAATGCCTCCAGATGTGCATCGGAAACTACTACTGGTCTTCCAGGGAACGATCAAAGCGTTGACTGTTTGAGACATTACTCCTGTGGAGGAGAGTGCGAATGGTGACTGTTGTATTCAATCCCGATGCAATTTCTGTGTTTCATCAACACTCTGATAGTCCACAGATTACAGATTGCCTCCAGATGTGCATCGGACAGTACTACCGGTATTCCTGGGAACGATCAAAGCGTAGACTGTTTGAGACATTACTCCCATAAAGGAAAGTGCGCATAGTGACTGTTGTATTCAATCCCGACGCAATTTCTGTGTTTCATCAAAGCTTTGAAGGTCCACAGATTACAGAATGCCTCCAGACGTGCATCGGAAACTACTACTGGTCTTCCTGGGAACGATCAAAGCGTAGACTGATTGTGACATTACTCCCACGGAGGAATGTGCGCATGGTGACTGTTGTATTCAATCCCGATGCAATTTCTGTGTTTCATCAACACTCTGATAGTCCACAGATTACAGAATGCCACCACATGTGCATCGGAAACAACAACTGGTCTTCCAGGGAACGATCGTTCCCTGGAAGACCAGTTGTTGTTTCCGATGCACATGTGGAACGATCGTTCCCTGGAAGACCAGTTGTTGTTTCCGATGCACATGTGGTGGCATTCTGTAATCTGTGGACTATCAGAGTGTTGATGAAACACAGAAATTGCATCGGGATTGAATACAACAGTCACCATGCGCACATTCCTCCGTGGGAGTAATGTCACAATCAGTCTACGCTTTGATCGTTCCCAGGAAGACCAGTAGTAGTTTCCGATGCACGTCTGGAGGCATTCTGTAATCTGTGGACCTTCAAAGCTTTGATGAAACACAGAAATTGCGTCGGGATTGAATACAACAGTCACTATGCGCACTTTCCTTTATGGGAGTAATGTCTCAAACAGTCTACGCTTTGATCGTTCCCAGGAATACCGGTAGTACTGTCCGATGCACATCTGGAGGCAATCTGTAATCTGTGGACTATCAGAGTGTTGATGAAACACAGAAATTGCATCGGGATTGAATACAACAGTCACCATTCGCACTCTCCTCCACAGGAGTAATGTCTCAAACAGTCAACGCTTTGATCGTTCCCTGGAAGACCAGTAGTAGTTTCCGATGCACATCTGGAGGCATTCTGTAATCTGTGGACTATCTGAGTGTTGATGAAACACTGAAATTGCATCGGGATTGAATACAACAGTCACCATCCGCACTTTCCTCCATGGGAGTAATGTCTGAAACAGTCTACGCTTTGATCGTTCCCTGGAGGGCCAGTAGTAAGGTCCACAGATTACAGAATGCCTCCAGACGTGCATCGGAAACTACTACTGGTCTTCCTGGGAACGATCAAAGCGTAGACTGATTGTGACATTACTCCCACGGAGGAATGTGCGCATGGTGACTGTTGTATTCAATCCCGATGCAATTTCTGTGTTTCATCAACACTCTGATAGTCCACAGATTACAGAATGCCACCACATGTGCATCGGAAACAACAACTGGTCTTCCAGGGAACGATGAAAGCGTTGACTGTTTGAGACACTACTCCCATGGAGAAGTGTACGAATGGTGCCTGTTGTATTCAATCCCAATGCAATTTCTGTGTTTCATCAACACTCTGATAGTCCACAGATTACAGATTGCCTCCAGATGTGCATCGGAAACTACTACTGGTCTTCCTGGGAACGATCAAATCGTAGACTGTTTCAGACATTACTCCCATGGAGGAAAGTGCTTATGGTAACTGTTGTATTCACACCCGATGCAATTTCAGTGTTTCATCAACATTTTGTAGGTCCACAGATAACAGAATGCCTCCAGATGTGCATTGGAAACTACTACTGGCCTTTCAGGGAACGATCAAAGCGTAGACTGTTTCAGACATTACTCCCATGGAGGAAAGTGCGGATGGTGACTGTTGTATTCAATCCCGATGCAATTTCAGTGTTTCATCAACACTCAGATAGTCCACAGATTACAGAATGCCTCCAGATGTGCATCGGAAACTACTACTGGTCTTCCAGAGGACGATCAAAGCGTAGATTGTTTGAGACATTACTCCCATGGATGAAAGTGCGCATGGTGACTGTTGTATTCAATCCTGATGAAATTTCAGTGTTTCATCAACACTCTGATAGTCAACAGATTACAGAATGCCTCCAGATGTGCATTGGAAACTACTACTGGTCTTCCAGGGAACGATCAAATCGTAGAATGTTTGAGACATATCTCCCATGGAGGAATGTGCGCATGGTGTTTGTTGTATTCAATCCCGATGCAATTTCTGTGTTTCATCAACACTCTTATAGTCCACAGATTACAGAATGCCTCCAGATGTGCATCGAAAACTACTACTGGTCTTCCAGGGAACGATCAAAGCGTAGACTGTTCGAGACATTGCCCCCATGGAGGCAAGTTCGCATGTTGACTGTTGTATTCAATACCGAAGCAATTTCTGTGTTTCATCAACACTCTGATAGTCCACAGCGATCAGAATGCCTACAGATGTACATCGGAAACTACTACTGGTCTAACAGGGAACGATCAAAGCGTAGAATGTTTGAGACATTACTCCCATGGGGGAAAGTGTGCATAGTGACTGTTGTATTCAATCCTGATGCAATTTCTGTGTTTCATCAACATTTAGATAGTTCACAGATTACAGAAGTCCTCCAGATGTGCCTCGGAAACTGCTACTGGTCTTCCAGGGAACGATCAAGTCGTAGACTGTTTGAGACATTACTCCCATGGAGGAAAGTGCGCATGGTGACTGTTGTATTCAAACCCGATGCAATTTCTGTGTTTCATCAACACTTTGAAGGTCCACAGATTACAGAATGCCTCCATATGTGCATCGGAAACTACTACTGGTCATCCAGGGAACGATCAAATCGTGGACTGTTTGAGACATTACTCCCATGGAGGAAAGTGCGGATGGTGACTGTTCTATTCTGTCCCGATGCAATTTTTGTGTTTCATCAACACTCTGCTAGTCCACAGATTACAGAATGCCACGAGATGTGCATTGGAAACTACTACTGGTCTTCCAGGGAACGATTAAACCGTGGACTGTTTCAGACATTACCCCCATGGAGGAAAGTGCGGATGGTGACTGTTCTATTCAATCCCGAGGCAATTTTTATGTTTCATTAACACTCTGCTAGTCCACAGATTACAGAATGCCACGAGATGTGCGTTGGAAACTACTACTGGTCTTCCAGGGAACGATTAAACCGTGGACTGTTTCAGACATTACTCCCATGGTGGAAAGTGCGGATGGTAACTGTTGTATTCAATCCCGACGCAATTTCAGTGTTTCATCAACATTTTGTAGGTCCACAGATTACAGGATGCCTCCAGATGTGCATTGGAAACTACTACTGGCCTTCCAGGGAACGATCAAAGCGTAGACTGTTTCAGAAATTACTCCCATGGAGGAAAGTGCGGATGGTAACTGTTGTATTATATCCCGATGCAATTTCTATGTTTCATTAACACTCTGATAGACCACAGATTATAGAATGCCTCCAGATGTGTATCGGAAACTACTAGTGGTCTTCCAGGGAACGATAAAAGCGTGGACTGTTTGTGACATTACTCCCACGGACGAAGGTGCACATGGTGACTGTTGTATTCAATCCCGATGCAATTTCTGTGTTTCATCAACACTCTGATAGTCCACAGATTACAGATTACCTCCATATGTGCATCGGAAACTACTACTGGTCTTCCTGGGAACGATCAAAGCGTAGACTGTTTGAGACATTGCCTCCATGGAGGAAAGTACATATGGTGACTGTTGTATTCAAACCCGATGCAATTTCTGTGTTTCATCAACACTTTGAAGGTCCACAGATTACAGAATGCCTCCAGATGTGCATCGGAAACCACTACTGGTCTAACAGGGAACGAACAAAGCGTAGAATGTTCGAGACATTACTCCCATGGAGGCAAGTTCGCATGGTGACTGTTGTATTCAATACCGAAGCAATTTCTGTGTTTCATCAACACTCTGATAGTCCACAGCGATCAGAATGCCTACAGATGTACATCGGAAACTACTACTGGTCTAACAGGGAACGATCAAAGCGTAGAATGTTTGAGACATTACCCCCATGGAGGCAAGTTCGCATGTTGACTGTTGTATTCAATACCGAAGCAATTTCTGTGTTTCATTAACACTCTGATAGACCACAGATTATAGAATGCCTCCAGATGTGTATCGGAAACTACTAGTGGTCTTCCAGGGAACGATAAAAGCGTGGACTGTTTGTGACATTACTCCCACGGACGAAGGTGCACATGGTGACTGTTGTATTCAATCCCGATGCAATTTCTGTGTTTCATCAACACTCTGATAGTCCACAGATTACAGATTACCTCCATATGTGCATCGAAAACTACTACTGGTCTTCCAGGGAACGATCAAAGCGTAGACTGTTTGAGACATTACTCCCATGGGGGAAAGTGTGCATAGTGACAGTTGTATTCAATCCCGAAGCAATTTCTGTGTTTCATCAACTCTTTGAAGGTCCACTGTTTACAGAATGCCTCCAGATGTGCATCGGAAACTTTTACTGGTCTTCCAGGGAACGAACAAAGCGTAGACTGTTTCAGACATTACTCCAATGGAGAAAAGTCCGGATGGTGACTGTTGTATTTAATCCCGATGCAATTTCTATGTTTCATCAACACTCTCATAGTCCACAGATTACAGATTGCCTCCATATGTGCATCGGAATCTACTACTGGTCTTCCTGGGAACGATCAAAGCGTAGACTGTTTGAGACATTACTCCCATGGAGGAAAGTACATATGGTGACTGTTGTTTACAAACCCGATGCAATTTCTGTGTTTCATCAACACTTTGAAAGTCCACAGATTACAGAATGCCACGAGATGTGCATTGGAAACTACTACTGGTCTTCCAGGGAACGATGAAACCGTGGACATTTTCAGACATTACTCCAATGGAGGAAAGTGCGGATGGTGACTGTTGTGTTCCATCCCGATGCAATTTCTGTGTTTTATCAACACTCTGCTAGTCCACAGATTACAGAATGCCACCAGATGTGCATCAGAAACTACTACAGGTCTTCCAGGGAACGATCAAAGCGTAGACTGTTTGAGACATTAATCCCAAGGAGGAAAGTGCGGATGGTAACTGTTCTATTCACTCCCGATGCAATTTCAGTGTTTCATCAACATTTTGTAGGTCCACAGATTACAGAATACCTCCAGATGTGCATTGGAAACTACTACTGGCCTTCCAGGGAACGATCAAAGCGTAGACTGTTTCAGACATTACTCCCATGGAGGAAAGTGCGGATGGTGACTGTTGTATTCAATCCCGATGCAATTTCTGTGTTTCATCAACACTCAGATAGCCCACAGAATACAGAATGCCTCCAGATGTGCATCGGAAACTACTACTGGTCTTCCAGGGAACGATCAAGGCGTATACTGTTTGAGACATTACTCCCATGGAGGAAAGGGCGCATGGTGACTGTTGTATTCAATCCCGATGCAATATCTGTGTTTCATCAACACTTTGAAGGTACACAGATTACAGAATGCCTCCAGATGTGCATCGGAAACTTCTACTGTTCTTCTAGGGAACGATCAAAGGGTTCACTGTTTGAGACATTACTCCCGTGGAGGAGAGTGCGAATGGTGACTGTTGTATTCAATCCCGATGCAATTTCTGTGTTTCATCAACACTCTGATAGTCCAGAGATTACAGATTGCCTCCAGATGTGCATCGGAAACTACTACTGGTATTCCTGGGAACGATCAAAGCGTAGACTGTTTGAGACATTACTCCCATGGAGGAAAGTGCGCATAGTGACTGCTGTATTCACTCCCGATGCAATTTCTGTGTTTCATCAACACTCTGATAGTCCACAGATTACAGAATGACTCCAGATGTGCATCGGAAACTACTACTGGTCTTCCTGGGAATGATCAAAGCGTAGAATGTATCAGACATTACTCCCATTGAATAAAGTGCGGATTGTGACTGTAGTATTCACTCCCGATGCAATTTCTGTGTTTCATCAACACTTTGAAGGTCCACAGATTACAGAATGCCTCCAGATGTGCATCGGAAACTGCTACTGGTCTTCCAGGGAAGGATCAAACTGTAGACCGTTTCAGATAATACTCCCATGGAGAAAAGTGCGGATGGTGACTGTTGTATTATATCCCGATGCAATTTCTATGTTTCATTAACACTCTGATAGACCACAGATTATAGAATGCCTCCAGATGTGTATCGGAAACTACTAGTGGTCTACCAGGGAACGATAAAAGCGTGGACTGTTTGTGACATTACTCCCACGGAGGAAGGTGCGCATGGTGACTGTTGTATTCAATACCGATGCAATATCTGTGTTTCATCAACACTCTAATAGTCCACAGATTACAGATTGCCTCCAGATGTGCATCGGAAACTACTACTGGTCTTCCAGGGAACGATCAAAGCGTAGACTATTTGAGACATTATTTCCGTGGAGGAAAGTGCGCATGGTGACTTTTGTTTTCAATCCCGCTGCAATTTCTGTGTTTCATCAACACTCTGATAGCCCACAGATTACAGAATGCCACGAGATGTGCATTGGAAACTACTACAGGTCTTCCAGGGAACGATCAAAGCGTAGACTGTTTGAGACATTACTCCCATGGAGGAAAGTGCGTATGGTGACTTTTGTATTCAATCCTGATGCTATATCTGTGTTTCATCAACACTTTGATAGTTCACAGATTTCAGAATGCCACCAGATGTGCATCGGAAACTACTACTCGTCTTCCAGAGAACGATCAAATCGTAGATTGTTTGAGACATTACTTCCATGGAGGAAAGGGGTCATGGTGACTGTTGTATTCAATCCCGATACATTTTCTGTGTTTCATCAACACTCGGATAGTCCACAGATCACAGAATACCTCCAGATGTGCATCGGTAACTACTACTGGTCTTCAGGGAACGATAAAAGCGTGGACTGTTTGTGACATTACTCCCACGGAGGAAGGTGCGCATGGTGACTGTTGTATTCAATACCGATGCAATATCTGTGTTTCATCAACACTCTAATAGTCCACAGATTACAGATTGCCTCCAGATGTGCATCGGAAACTTCTACTGGTCTTCCTGGGAACGATCAAAGCGTAGACTGTTTCAGACATTACTCCCATTGTCGAAAGTGCGGATTGTAACTGTAGTATTCACTCCCGATGCAATTTCAGTGTTTCATCAACATTTTGTAGGTCCACAGATTACAGAATGCCTCCAGATGTGCATTGGAAACTACTACTGGCCTTCCAGGGAACGATCAAAGCGTAGACTGTTTCAGACATAACTCCCATGGAGGAAAGGGCGGATGGTGACTGTTGTATTCAATCCCGATGCAATTTCTGTGTTTCATCAACACTCACATAGTCCACAGATTACAGATTGCCTCCAGATGTGCATCGGAAACTACTACTGGACTTCGTGGGAACGATCAAAGCATAGACTGTTTGAGACATTACTCCCATGGATGGAAGTGCGCATGGTGACTGTTGTATTCAATCCCGATGCAATTTCAGTGTTCCATCAACACTTTGAAGGTCCACAGATTACAGAATGCCTCCAGATGTGAATCGGAAACTACTATTGGTCTCCCAGGCGACGATCAAACATAGACTGTTTCGACATTACTCGCGATGAGGAAAGTGCGCATGGTGACTGTTGAATTCAATCCCGATGAAATTGCTGTGTTTGATCAACACTCAGTTAGTCCACAGATTAAAGATTGCCTCCAGATGTGCATCGTAAATTAATACTTTTCTTCCTGGGAACGATCAAAGCATAGACTGTTTGATACATTACTTCCATGAAGGAAAGTGCGGATGGTGAATGTTGTATTCAATCCCGATGCAATTTCTGTGTTTCATCAACACTTTGAAGGTCCACAGATTACAGAATGCCACCAGATGTGCATCGGAATCTGCTACTGGTCTTTCACGGAACGATCAAACGGTAGACTGTTTCAGATATTACTCCCATGGAGAAAAGTGCGGATGGTGACTGTTGTATTATATCCCGATGCAATTTCTATGTTTCATTAACACTCTGATAGTCCACAGATTATAGAATGCCCCCAGATGTGTATCGGAAACTACTAGTGGTCTTCCAGGGAACGATAAAAGCGTAGACTGTTTGTGACATTACTCCCACGGAGGAAAGTGCGCATGGTGACCGTTGTATTCAATCGCGATGCAATATCTGTGTTTCATCAACACTCTGATAGTCCACAGGTTACAGATTGACTCCAGATGTGCATCGGTAACTACCACTGGTCTTCCTGGGAACGATCAAAGCGTAGACTGTTTGAGACAATACTCCCATGGAGGAAAGTGCGGATGGTGACTGTTGTATTCAATCCCGATGCAAATTCTGTGTTTCATCAACACTCAGATAGTCCATAGATTACAGAATGCCACCAGATGTACATTGGAAACTACTACTGGTCTTCCAGGGAACTATCAAAGCGTAGACTGTTTGAGACATTACTCCCATGGAGGAAAGTGCGGATGGTGGCTGTTGTATTCAATCCCGATGCAATATCTGTGTTTCATCAACACTCGGATAGTCCACAGATCACTGAATACCACCAGATGTGCATCGGTAACTACGACTGGTCTTCATGGAACGATCAAAGCGATGTCACTTTGAGACACTACTCCCATGGAGAAATGTACGCATGGTGCCTTTTGTATTCAATCCCGATGCAATTTCTGTGTTTCATCTACACTCTGATAGTCCACAGATCACGGATTGCCTCCAGATGTGCATCGGAAACTACTACTGGTCTTCCTGGGAACGATCAAAGCGTAGACTGTTTCAGACATTACTCCCATGGAGGAAAGTGCGGATGGTAACTGTTGTATTCACTCCCGATGCAATTTCAGTGTTTCATCAACATTTTGTACGTCCACAGATTCCAGAATGCCTCCAGATGTGCATTGGAAACTACTACTGGTCTTCCAGGGAACGATCAAAGCGTAGACTGTTTCAGACATTACTCCCATGGAGGAAAGTGCGGATGGTGACTGTTGTATTCAATCTCGATGCAATTTCTGTGTTTCATTAACACTCAGATAGTCCACAGATTACAGAATGCCTCCAGATGTGCATCGGAAACTACTACTGGTCTTCCAGGGAACGATCAAGGCGTATACTGTTTGAGACATTACTAACTTGGAGGAAAGTGCGCATGGTGACTGTTGTATTCAATCCCGATGCAATTTCTCTGTTTCATCAACACTTTGAAAGTCCACAGATTACAGAATGCCTCCAGATGTGCATCGGAAACTACTACTGGTCTTCCAGGGAATGATCAAAGCGTTGACTGTTTGAGACATTACTCCCGTGGAGAAGAGTGCGAATGGTGATTGTTGTATTCAATCCCGATGCAATTTCTGTGTTTCATCAACACTCTGATAGTCCACAGATTACAGATTGCCTCCAGATGTGCATCGGAAACTACTACTGGTATTCCTTTGAACGATCAAAGCGTAGACTGTTTGAGACATTACTCCCATGGAGGAAAAAGCGCATAGTGACAGTTGTATTCAATCCCGATGCAATTTCTGTGTTTCATCAACACTTTGAAGGTCCACAGATTACAGAATGCCTCCAGATGTGCATCGGAAACTACTACTGGTCTTCCTGGGAACGATCAAAGCGTAGACTGATTGTGACATTACGCCCATGGAGGAATGTGCGCATGGTGACTGTTGTATTCAATCCCGATGCAATTTCTGTGTTTTCATCAAGACTCTGATAGTCCACAGATTACAGATAGCCTCCAGATGTGCATCGGAAACTACTACTGGTCTTCCTGGGAACGATCAAAGCGTAGGCTGTATCAGACATTACTCCCATTGAGGAAAGTGCGGATTGTGACTGTTGTATTCACTCCCGATGCAATTTCTGTGTTTCATCAAAACTTTGAAGGTCCACAGATTACTGAATGCCTCCAGATGTGCATCGAAACTACTACTGGTCTTCCAGGGAACGATCAAGGTGTACACTGTTTGAGACATTACTCCCGTGGATGGAAGTGCGCATAATGACTGTTGTTATCAATCCCGATGCTATCTCTGTGTTTCATCAACACACTGATAGTCCATAGATTACATAATGCCACCAGATGTGCATCGGAAACTACTACTGGTCTACCAGGGAACTATTAAAGCGTCGACTGTTTGAGACGTTACTCCCATGGAGGAAAGTGCGCATGGTGACTGTTGTATTAAAACCCGATGCAATTTCTGTGTTTCATCAACACTCTGACAGTCCACAGATTTCAGAATGCCACTAGATGTAGATGTGTATCGGAAACTACTACTGGTCTTCCAGGGGACGATCAAAGCGTAGACTGTTTGAGACATTACTCCCATGGAGGAAAGTGCGCACGATGACTGTTGTATTCTATCCCGATGCAATTTCTGTGTTTCATCAACACTCTGATAGTCCACAGATTGCAAGATGCCGCCAGATGTGCATCGGAAACTACTACTGGTCCTCCTGGGACGATAAAAGCATAGACTGTTTGAGACATTACTCCCATAGAGGGAATTGCGCATGGAGACAGTTCTATTCAATCCCGATGCAATTTCTGTGTTTCAACAAACTCTGATAGTCCACAGTTTACAGAATGCCTACAGATGTGAATCCGAAACTACTACTGGTCTTCCTGGCAACGATCAAGGCATAGACTGTTTGAGACATTACTCCCGTGGAGGAAAGTGCGCATAATGACTGTTGTTATCAATCCCGATGCTATTTCTGTGTTTCATCAACACTCTGATAGACCATAGATTACAGAATGATACCAGATGTGCATTGGAAAATACTACTGGTCTTCCAGGGAACTATCAAAGCGTAGACTGTTTGAGACATTACTCCTATGGAGGAAAGTGAGGATGGTGACTGTTGTATTCAATCGCGATGCAATTTCTCTGTTTCATCAACACTCAGATAGCCCACAGATTACAGAATGCCACCAGATGTGTATCGGAAACTACTACTGGTCTTCCAGGGAACGATCAAAGCGTAGACTGTTTCAGACGTTACTCCCATGGAGAAAAGGGCAGATGGTGACTGTTGTATTCAATCCCGATGCAATTTCTGTGTTTCATCAACACTCTGATGGTCCACAAATTACGGAATGCCGCCAGATGTGCATCGGAAACTACTACTGGTCTTCCAGTGAGCGATCAAATGGTAGACT
The DNA here is from genome assembly GCF_023897955.1 of Schistocerca gregaria. Classification (NCBI taxonomy): domain Eukaryota; kingdom Metazoa; phylum Arthropoda; class Insecta; order Orthoptera; family Acrididae; genus Schistocerca; species Schistocerca gregaria. The sequence goes on from NC_064929.1 coordinate 31,133,394, forward strand.
GTTTGAGATTTACTCCCATGGAGGAAAGTGCGCATGGTGACTGTTGTATTCAATCCCGATGGAATTTCTGTGTTTCATCAACACTCTGATAGTTTACAGATTTCAGAATGCCTCCAGATGTGCATCGGAAACTACTACTGGTCTTCCTGGGAACGATCAAAGCATAGACTGTTTGAGACATTACGCACATGGAGGAAAGTGCGCATGGTGACTGTTGTATTCAATCCCGATGCAATTTCTGTGTATCATCAACACTTTGAAGGTCCACAGATTACAGATTGCCTCCAGATGTGCATTGGAAACTACTACTGGTCTTCCAGGGAACTATCAAAGCGTAGACTGTTTGAGACATTACTCCCATGGAGGAAAGTGCGCATTGTGACTGTTGTATTCAAACCCGATGCAATTTCTGTGTTTCATCAACACTCTGACAGTCCACAGATTACAGATTGCCTACAGATGTGCATCGGAAACTACTAATGGTCTTTCAGGGAACGATAAAAGCGTGGACTGTTTGAGAATTTACTCACATGGAGGAAAGTGGGCGTGGTGACTGTTGTATTCAATCCCGATGCAATTTCTGTGTTTCATCAACACTCTGATAGTCCACAGATTAAAGATTGCCTCCAGATGTGCATCGGAAAATACTACTGGTCTTCCTGGGAACGATCGATGCGTAGATTGTTTGAGACAATACTCCGATGGAGGAAAGTGCGGATGGTGACTGTTGTATTCAATCCCGATGCAATTTCTGTGTTCCATCAACACTCAGGTAGTCCACAGATTACAGAATGCCTCCAGATGTGCATCGGAAACTACTACTGGTCTTCCAGGGAACGATCAAGGCGTAAACTGTTTGAGACATCACTCCCATGGAGGAAAGTGCGCATGGTGACTGTTGTATTCAATCCCGATGCAATTTCTGTGTTTCATCAACACTTTGAAGGTCCACAGATTACAGAATGCCTCCAGATGGTCATCGGAAACTACTACTGGTCTTCCAGGGAACGATCAAAGCATAGACTGTTTGAGACATTACTCCCGTGGAGGAAAGTGCGAATGGTGAAATTTGTATTCAATCCCGATGAAATTTCTGTGTTTCATCAACAATCTGATAGTCCACAAACTACAGATTGCCTCCAGATTTGCATCGGAAACTACTACTGGCCTTCCTGGGAACGATCAAAGCATAGACTGTTTGAGACATTACTCTCATTTAGGAAAGTGCGCATGGTGACTGTTGTATTCAATCCCGATGCAATTTCTGTGTTTCATCAACACTCTATAGTCCACAGATTACAGAATGCCTCCAGATGTGCATCGGAAGCTACTACTGGTCTTCCAGGGAACGATCAAAGCGTAGACTGTTGGAGACATTACTAACATGAAGGAAAGTGCGCATGGTGACTGTTTTATTCAACCCGATGCAATTTCTGTGTTTTTGTCAACACTCTGATAGTCCACAGATTACAGAATGCCACCAGATGTGCATCGGAAACTACTACTGGTTTTCCAGGGAACGATCAAAGCGTGGACTGTTTCACACATTACACCCATGGAGGGAAGTGTGGATTGTGAATATTGTATTCAATCCCGATGCAATTTATGTGTTTCATCAACACCCAGATAGTCCACAGATTACAGAATGCCATTAGATTTGCATCGGAAACTACTACTGGTCTTCCATGGAACGACCAAAGCGTAGACTGTTTGAGACATTACTCCCATGGAGAAAAGTGGGGATGGTGACTGTTGTATTCAATCCCGATGCAATTTCTGTGATTCATCAACACTCTGATCGTCCACAGATTACAGAATGCCACCAGATGTGCATCAGAAACTACTACTGATCTTCCAGGTAACGATCAAAGCGTAGACTCTTTGAGACAATACTCCCATGGAGGAAAGTGAGGATGGTGACTGTTGTATTCAATCGCGATGCAATTTCTCTGTTTCATCAACACTCAGATAGTCCACAGATTACAGAATGCCACCAGATGTGTATCGGAAACTACTACTGGTCTTCCACGGAACGATCAAAGTGTAGACTGTTTCAGACGTTACTCCCATGGAGAAAAGTGCGGATGGTGACTGTTGTATTCAATCCCGATGCAATTTCTGTGTTTCATCAATACTCCGATGGTCCACAGATTACAGAATGCCGCCAGATGTGCATCGGAAGCTACTACTGGTCTTCCAGTGAGCGATCAAATGGTAGACTGTTTGAGAATTACTCCCATGGAGGAAAGTGCGCATGGTGACTGTTGTATTCAATCCCGATGGAATTTCTGTGTTTCATCAACACTCTGATAGTTTACAGATTTCAGAATGCCTCCAGATGTGCATCGGAAACTACTACTGGTCTTCCTGGGAACGATCAAAGCATAGACTGATTGAGACATTACTCACATGGAGGAAAGTGCGCATGGTGACTGTTGTATTCAATCCCGATGCAATTTCTGTGTTTCATCAACACTTTGAAGGTCCACAGATTACAGAATTCCACCAGATGTGCATTGGAAACTACTACTGGTCCTCCAGGGAACTATCAAAGCGTAGACTGTTTGAGACATTACTCCCGTGGAGAAGAGTGCGAATGGTGATTGTTGTATTCAATCCCGATGCACTTTCTGTGTTTCATCAACACTATGATAGTCCACAGATTACAGATTGCCTCCAGATGTGCATCGGAAACTACTACTGGTATTCCTTTGAACGATCAAAGTGTAGAATGTTCGAGACATTACTCCCATGGAGGAAAGTGCGTATAGTGACAGTTGTATTCAATCCCGATGCAATTTCTGTGATTCATCAACACTTTGAAGGTCCACAGATTACTGAATGCTACCAGATGTGCATCGGAAACTACTACTGGTTTTCCAGGGAACGATCAAAGCGTGGACTGTTTCACACATTACACCCATGGAGGGGAGTGTGGATTGTGAAAATTGTATTCAATCCCGATGCAATTTATGTGTTTCATCAACACCCAGATAGTCCACAGATTACAGAATGCCACCTGATGTGCATCGGAAACTACTACTGGTCTTCCATGGAACGATCAAAGCGTAGACGGTTTGAGACATTACTCCCGTGGAGGAAAGTGCGCATGGTGACTGTTGTATTCAATCCCTATGCATTTTCTGTTTTTCATCAACACTCTGATAGTCCATAGATTACAGAATGCCACCAGTTGTGCATCGGAAACCACTACTGGTCTTCCAGGGTACGACCAAAGCGTAGACTGTTTGAGACATTACTCCCATGGAGAAAAGTGGGGATGGTGACTGTTGTATTCAATCCCGATGCAATTTCTGTGTTTCATCAACACTCTGATCGTCCACAGATTACAGAATGGAACCAGATGTGCATCAGAAACTACTACTGATCTTCCAGGGAACGATCAAAGCGTAGACTCTTGGAGACAATACTCGAATGGAGGAAAGTGAGGATGGTGACTGTTGTATTCAATCGCGATGCAATTTCTCTGTTTCATCAACACTCAGATAGTCCGCAGATTACAGAATGCCACCAGATGTGTATCGGAAACTACTACTGGTCTTCCACGGAACGATCAAAGTGTAGACTGTTTCAGACGTTACTCCCATGGAGGAAAGTGCGCATGGTGACTGTTGTATTCAATCCCGATGGAATTTCTGTGTTTCATCAACACTCTGATAGTTTACAGATTTCAGAATGCCTCCAGATGTGCATCGGAAACTACTACTGGTCTTCCTGGGAACGATCAAAGCATAGACTGATTGAGACATTACTCACATGGAGGAAAGTGCACATGGTGACTGTTGTATTCAATCCCGATGCAATTTCTGTGTTTCATCAACACTTTGAAGGTTTACAGATTACAGAATGCCACCAGATGTGCATTAGAAACTACTACTGGTCCTCCAGGGAACTATCAAAGCGTAGACTGTTTGAGACATTACTCCCATGGAGGAAAGTGCGCATGGTGACTGTTGTATTCAAACCCGATGCAATTTCTGTGTTTCATCAACACTCTGACAGTCCACAGATTACAGATTGCCTCCAGATGTGCATCGGAAACTACTACTGGTCTTCCAGGGAACGATCAAAATCGTACACTGTTTGAGACATTACTCCCATGGAGAAAAGTTCGCATGGTGACTGTTGTATTCAATCCCGATGTAATTTCTGTGTTTCATCAACACTCTGATAGTCCACAGATTACAGAATGCTACCATATGTGCATCGGAAACTACTACTGGTCTTCCAGGGAACGATCAAAGCGTTGACTGTTTGAGACATTACTCCCGTGGAGGAGAGTGCGAATGGTGATTGTTGTATTCAATCCCGATGCACTTTCTGTGTTTCATCAACACTCTGATAGTCCACAGATTACAGATAGCGTCCAGATGTGCATCGGAAACTACTACTGGTATTCCTTTGAACGATCAAAGCGTAGACTGTTCGAGACATTACTCCCATGGAGGAAAGTGCGTATAGTGACAGTTGTATTCAATCCCGATGCAATTTCTGTGTTTCATCAACACTTTGAAGGTCCACAGATTACAGAATGCCTCCAGATGTGCATCGGAAACTACTACTGGTCTTCCTGGGAACGATCAAAGCGTAGACTGATTGTGACATTACTCCCACGGGGGAATGTGCGCATGGTGTCTGTTGTATTCAATCCCGATGCAATTTCTGTGTTTCATCAACACTCTAATAGTCCACAGATTACAGATAGCCTCCAGATGTGCATCGGAAACTACTACTGGTCTTCCTGGGAACGATCAAAGCGTAGACTGTATCAGACATTACTCCCATTGAGGAAAGTGCGGATTGTAACTGTTGTATTCACTCCCGATGCAATTTCTGTGTTTCATCAACACTTTGAAGGTCCACTGATTAGAGAATGCCTCCAGATGTGCATCGGAAACTACTACTGGTCTTCCAGGGAACGATCAAGGTGTAGACTGTTTCAGACATTACTCATATGGAGAAAAGTGCGAATGGTGACTGTTGTATTGAATCCCGATGCAATTTCTGTGTTTCATCAACACTCTGATAGTCCATAGATTACAGAATGCCATCAGATGTTCATTGGAAACTACTACTGGTCTTCCAGGGAACTATCAAAGCGTAGACTGTTTGAGACATTACTCCCATGGAGGAAAGTGCGCATGGTGAATGTTGTATTCAAACCCGATGCAATTTCTGTGTTTCATCAACACTCTGACAGTTCACAGATTACAGAATGCCATCAGATGTGTATCGGAAACTACTACTGGTCTTCCTGGGTACGATCAAAGCATAGACTGTTTGAGACATTACTCACATGGAGGAAGGTGCGCATGGTGACTGGTGTATTAAATCCCGATGCTATTTCTGCGTTTCATCAACACTTTGAAGGTCCACAGATTACTGAATGCCTCCAGATGTGCATCGAAACTACTACTGGTCTTCCAGGGAACGATCAAGGTGTAGACTGTTTGAGACATTACTCCTGTGGAGGAAAGTGCGCATAATGACTGTTGTTATCAATCCCGATGCTATTTCTGTGTTTCATCAACACTCTGATAGTCCATAGATTACAGAATGCCACCAGATGTGCATCGGAAACTACTACTGGTCTAACAGGGAACTATTAAAGCGTAGACTGTTTGAGACATTACTCCAATGGAGGAAAGTGAGGATGGTGACTGTTGTATTCAATCGCGATGCAATTTCTCTGTTTCATCAACACTCAGATAGCCCACAGATTACAGAATGCCACCAGATGTGTATCGTAAACTACTACTGGTCTTCCAGGGAACGATCAAAGCGTGGACTGTTTCAGACGTTACTCCCATGGAGAAAGTTGCAGATGGTGACTGTTGTATTCAATCCCGATGCAATTTCTGTGTTTCATCAACACTCTGATGGTCCACAGATTACGGAATGCCGCCAGATGTGCATCGGAAACTACTACTGGTCTTCCAGTGAGCGATCAAATGGTAGACTGTTTGAGATTTACTCCAATGGAGGAAAGTGCGCATGGTGACTGTTGTATTCAATCCCAATGGAATTTCCGTGTTTCATCAACACTCTGATAGTTTACAGATTTCAGAATGCCTCCAGATGTGCATCGGAAACTACTACTGGTCTTCCAGGGAACGATCAAAGCATAGACTGTTTGAGACATTACGCACATGGAGGAAAGTGCGCATGGTGACTGTTGTATTCAATCCCGATGCAATATCTGTGTTTCATCAACACTTTGAAGGTCCACAGTTTACAGATTGCCTCCAGATGTGCATCGGAAACTATTACTGGTCTTTCAGGGAACGATCAAAGCGTGGACTGTTTGAGAATTTACTCACATGGAGGAAAGTGGGCGTGGTGACTGTTGTATTCAATCCCGATGCAATTTCTGTGTTTCATCAACACTCTGATAGTCCACAGATTAAAGATTGCCTCCAGATGTGCATCGGAAACTGCTACTGGTCTTCCTGGGAACTATCGAAGCGTAGATTGTTTGAGACAATACTCCGATGGAGAAAAGTGCGGATGGTGACTGTTGTATTCAATCCCGATGCAATTTCTGTGTTTCATCAACACTCAGGTAGTCCACAAATTACAGAATGCCTCCAGATGTGCATCGGAAACTACTACTGGTCTTCCAGGGAACGATCAAGGCGTAAACTGTTTGGGACATTACTTCCGTGGAGGAAAGTGCGCATAATGACTGTTGTTACAATCCCGATGCAAATTCTGTGTTTCATCAACACTCTGATAGTCCACAGATTACAGAATGCCACCAGATGTCCATCGGAGACTACTAATGGTCTTCCAGGGAACGATCTAACCGTAGACTGTTTGAGACATTACTCCCGTGGAGGAAAGTGCGCATGGTGACTGTTGTATTCAATCCCGATGCAATTTCTGTGTTTCATCAACACTCTGATAGTCCACAGATTACAGAATGCCACCAGATGTGCATCGGAAGCAAATACTGGTCTTCCAGGGAGAGATCAAGGCGTGGAGTGTTTCAGATATTACTCCCATGGAGGAAAGTGCGGATGGTGACTGTTGTATTCAATCCCGATGCAATTTCTGTGTTTCATCAACACTCTGTTAGTCCACAGATTACAGATTGATTCCAGATATGCGTCGAAAACTACTACTGGCCTTCGTGGGAACGATCAAAGCATAGACTGTTTGAGACATTACTCTCATTTAGGAAAGTGCGCATGGTGACTGTTGTATTCAATCCCGATGCAATATCTGTGTTTCATCAATACTCTGATGGTCCACAGATTACAGAATGCCGCCAGATGTGCATCGGAAACTACTACTGGTCTTCCAGTGAGCGATCAAATGGTAGACTGTTTGAGAATTACTCCCATGGAGGAAAGTGCGCATGGTGACTGTTGTATTCAATCCCGATGCAATTTCTGTGTTTCATCAACACTCTGATGGTCCACAGATTACGGAATGCCGCCAGATGTGCATCGGAAACTACTACTGGTCTTCCAGTGAGCGATCAAATGGTAGACTGTTTGAGATTTACTCCAATGGAGGAAAGTGCGCATGGTGACTGTTGTATTCAATCCCGATGGAATTTCCGTGTTTCATCAACACTCTGATAGTTTACAGATTTCAGAATGCCTCCAGATGTGCATCGGAAACTACTACTGGTCTTCCAGGGAACGATCAAAGCATAGACCGTTTGAGACATTACGCACATGGAGGAAAGTGCGCATGGTGACTGTTGTATTCAATCCCGATGCAATTTCTGTGTTTCATCAACACTTTGAAGGTCCACAGATTACAGATTGCCTCCAGATGTGCATTGGAAACTACTACTGGTCTTCCAGGGAACTATCAAAGCGTAGACTGTTTGAGACATTACTCCCATGGAGGAAAGTGCGCATTGTGACTGTTGTATTCAAACCCGATGCAATTTCTGTGTTTCATCAACACTCTGACAGTCCACAGATTACAGATTGCCTCCAGATGTGCATCGGAAACTACTAATGGTCTTTCAGGGAACGATAAGAGCGTGGACTGTTTGAGAATTTACTCACATGGAGGAAAGTGGGCGTGGTGACTGTTGTATTCAATCCCGATGCAATTTCTGTGTTTCATCAACACTCTGATAGTCCACAGATTAAAGATTGCCTCCAGATGTGCATCGGAAACTACTACTGGTCTTCCTGGGAACGATCGAAGCGTAGATTGTTTGAGACAATACTCCGATGGAGGAAAGTGCGGATGGTGACTGTTGTATTCAATCCCGATGCAATTTCTGTGTTCCATCAACACTCAGGTAGTCCACAGATTACAGAATGCCTCCAGATGTGCATCGGAAACTACTACTGGTCTTCCAGGGAACGATCAAGGCGTAAACTGTTTGAGACATCACTCCCATGGAGGAAAGTGCGCATGGTGACTGTTGTATTCAATCCCGATGCAATTTCTGTGTTTCATCAACACTTTGAAGGTCCACAGATTACAGAATGCCTCCAGATGGTCATCGGAAACTACTACTGGTCTTCCAGGGAACGATCAAAGCATAGACTGTTTGAGACATTACTCCCGTGGAGGAAAGTGCGAATGGTGAAATTTGTATTCAATCCCGATGAAATTTCTGTGTTTCATCAACAATCTGATAGTCCACAAACTACAGATTGCCTCCAGATTTGCATCGGAAACTACTACTGGCCTTCCTGGGAACGATCAAAGCATAGACTGTTTGAGACATTACTCTCATTTAGGAAAGTGCGCATGGTGACTGTTGTAGTCAATCCCGATGCAATTTCTGTGTTTCATCAACACTCTATAGTAGACAGATTACAGAATGCCTCCAGATGTGCATCGGAAGCTACTACTGGTCTTCCAGGGAACGATCAAAGCGTAGACTGTTGGAGACATTACTAACATGAAGGAAAGTGCGCATGGTGACTGTTTTATTCAACCCAATGCAATTTCTGTGTTTTTGTCAACACTCTGATAGTCCACAGATTACAGAATGCCACCAGATGTGCATCGGAAACTACTACTGGTTTTCCAGGGAACGATCAAAGCGTGGACTGTTTCACACATTACACCCATGGAGGGAAGTGTGGATTGTGAATATTGTATTCAATCCCGATGCAATTTATGTGTTTCATCAACACCCAGATAGTCCACAGATTACAGAATGCCATTACATTTGCATCGGAAACTACTACTGGTCTTCCATGGAACGACCAAAGCGTAGACTGTTTGAGACATTACTCCCATGGAGAAAAGTGGGGATGGTGACTGTTGTATTCAATCCCGATGCAATTTCTGTGATTCATCAACACTCTGATCGTCCACAGATTACAGAATGCCACCAGATGTGCATCAGAAACTACTACTGATCTTCCAGGTAACGATCAAAGCGTAGACTCTTTGAGACAATACTCCCATGGAGGAAAGTGAGGATGGTGACTGTTGTATTCAATCGCGATGCAATTTCTCTGTTTCATCAACACTCAGATAGTCCACAGATTACAGAATGCCACCAGATGTGTATCGGAAACCACTACTGGTCTTCCACGGAACGATCAAAGTGTAGACTGTTTCAGACGTTACTCCCATGGAGAAAAGTGCGGATGGTGACTGTTGTATTCAATCCCGATGCAATTTCTGTGTTTCATCAATACTCTGATGGTCCACAGATTACAGAATGCCGCCAGATGTGCATCGGAAGCTACTACTGGTCTTCCAGTGAGCGATCAAATGGTAGACTGTTTGAGAATTACTCCCATGGAGGAAAGTGCGCATGGTGACTGTTGTATTCAATCCCGATGGAATTTCTGTGTTTCATCAACACTCTGATAGTTTACAGATTTCAGAATGCCTCCAGATGTGCATCGGAAACTACTACTGGTCTTCCTGGGAACGATCAAAGCATAGACTGATTGAGACATTACTCACATGGAGGAAAGTGCGCATGGTGACTGTTGTATTCAATCCCGATGCAATTTCTGTGTTTCATCAACACTTTGAAGGTCCACAGATTACAGAATTCCACCAGATGTGCATTGGAAACTACTACTGGTCCTCCAGGGAACTATCAAAGCGTAGACTGTTTGAGACATTACTCCCGTGGAGAAGAGTGCGAATGGTGATTGTTGTATTCAATCCCGATGCACTTTCTGTGTTTCATCAACACTATGATAGTCCACAGATTACTGATTGCCTCCAGATGTGCATCGGAAACTACTACTGGTATTCCTTTGAACGATCAAAGTGTAGACTGTTCGAGACATTACTCCCATGGAGGAAAGTGCGTATAGTGACAGTTGTATTCAATCCCGATGCAATTTCTGTGATTCATCAACACTTTGAAGGTCCACAGATTACAGAATGCTACCAGATGTGCATCGGAAACTACTACTGGTTTTCCAGGGAACGATCAAAGCGTGGACTGTTTCACACATTACACCCATTGAGTGGAGTGTGGATTGTGAATATTGTATTCAATCCCGATGCAATTTATGTGTTTCATCAACACCCAGATAGTCCACAGATTACAGAATGCCACCTGATGTGCATCGGAAACTACTACTGGTCTTCCATGGAACGATCAAAGCGTAGACGGTTTGAGACATTACTCCCGTGGAGGAAAGTGCGCATGGTGACTGTTGTATTCAATCCCTATGCATTTTCTGTTTTTCATCAACACTCTGATAGTCCATAGATTACAGAATGCCACCAGTTGTGCATCGGAAACCACTACTGGTCTTCCAGGGTACGACCAAAGCGTAGACTGTTTGAGACATTACTCCCATGGAGAAAAGTGTTGATGGTGACTGTTGTATTCAATCCCGATGCAATTTCTGTGTTTCATCAACACTCTGATCGTCCACAGATTACAGAATGGAACCAGATGTGCATCAGAAACTACTACTGATCTTCCAGGGAACGATCAAAGCGTAGACTCTTGGAGACAATACTCCCATGGAGGAAAGTGAGGATGGTGACTGTTGTATTCAATCGCGATGCAATTTCTCTGTTTCATCAACACTCAGATAGTCCGCAGATTACAGAATGCCACCAGATGTGTATCGGAAACTACTACTGGTCTTCCACGGAACGATCAAAGTGTAGACTGTTTCAGACGTTACTCCCATGGAGGAAATTGCGCATGGTGACTGTTGTATTCAATCCCGATGGAATTTCTGTGTTTCATCAACACTCTGATAGTTTACAGATTTCAGAATGCCTCCAGATGTGCATCGGAAACTACTACTGGTCTTCCTGGGAACGATCAAAGCATAGACTGATTGAGACATTACTCACATGGAGGAAAGTGCGCATGGTGACTGTTGTATTCAATCCCGATGCAATTTCTGTGTTTCATCAACACTTTGAAGGTTTACAGATTACAGAATGCCACCAGATGTGCATTGGAAACTACTACTGGTCCTCCAGGGAACTATCAAAGCGTAGACTGTTTGAGACATTACTCCCATGGAGGAAAGTGCGCATGGTGACTGTTGTATTCAAACCCGATGCAATTTCTGTGTTTCATCAACACTCTGACAGTCCACAGATTACAGATTGCCTCCAGATGTGCATCGGAAACTACTACTGGTCTTCCAGGGAACGATCAAAATCGTACACTGTTTGAGACATTACTCCCATGGAGAAAAGTTCGCATGGTGACTGTTGTATTCAATCCCGATGTAATTTCTGTGTTTCATCAACACTCTGATAGACCACAGATTACAGAATGCTACCATATGTGCATCGGAAACTACTACTGGTCTTCCAGGGAACGATCAAAGCGTTGACTGTTTGAGACATTACTCCCGTGGAGGAGAGTGCGAATGGTGATTGTTGTATTCAATCCCGATGCACTTTCTGTGTTTCTTCAACACTCTGATAGTCCACAGATTACAGATAGCGTCCAGATGTGCATCGGAAACTACTACTGGTATTCCTTTGAACGATCAAAGCGTAGACTGTTCGAGACATTACTCCCATGGAGGAAAGTGCGTATAGTGACAGTTGTATTCAATCCCGATGCAATTTCTGTGTTTCATCAACACTTTGAAGGTCCACAGATTACAGAATGCCTCCAGATGTGCATCGGAAACTACTACTGGTCTTCCTGGGAACGATCAAAGCGTAGACTGATTGTGACATTACTCCCACGGAGGAATGTGCGCATGGTGTCTGTTGTATTCAATCCCGATGCAATTTCTGTGTTTCATCAACACTCTGATAGTCCACAGATTACAGATAGCCTCCAGATGTGCATCGGAAACTACTACTGGTCTTCCTGGGAACGATCAAAGCGTAGACTGTATCAGACATTACTCCCATTGAGGAAAGTGCGGATTGTGACTGTTGTATTCACTCCCGATGCAATTTCTGTGTTTCATCAACACTTTGAAGGTCCACTGATTAGAGAATGCCTCCAGATGTGCATCGGAAACTACTACTGGTCTTCCAGGGAACGATCAAGGTGTAGACTGTTTCAGACATTACTCATATGGAGAAAAGTGCGAATGGTGACTGTTGTATTGAATCCCGATGCAATTTCTGTGTTTCATCAACACTCTGATAGTCCATAGATTACAGAATGCCATCAGATGTTCATTGGAAACTACTACTGGTCTTCCAGGGAACTATCAAAGCGTAGACTGTTTGAGACATTACTCCCATGGAGGAAAGTGCGCATGGTGAATTTTGTATTCAAACCCGATGCAATTTCTGTGTTTCATCAACACTCTGACAGTTCACAGATTACAGAATGCCATCAGATGTGTATCGGAAACTACTACTGGTCTTCCTGGGTACGATCAAAGCATAGACTGTTTGAGACATTACTCACATGGAGGAAGGTGCGCATGGTGACTGGTGTATTAAATCCCGATGCAATTTCTGCGTTTCATCAACACTTTGAAGGTCCACAGATTACTGAATGCCTCCAGATGTGCATCGAAACTACTACTGGTCTTCCAGGGAACGATCAAGGTGTAGACTGTTTGAGACATTACTCCTGTGGAGGAAAGTGCGCATAATGACTGTTGTTATCAATCCCGATGCTATTTCTGTGTTTCATCAACACTCTGATAGTCCATAGATTACAGAATGCCACCAGATGTGCATCGGAAACTACTACTGGTCTAAAAGGGAACTATTAAAGCGTAGACTGTTTGAGACATTACTCCAATGGAGGAAAGTGAGGATGGTGACTGTTGTATTCAATCGCGATGCAATTTCTCTGTTTCATCAACACTCAGATAGCCCACAGATTACAGAATGCCACCAGATGTGTATCGTAAACTACTACTGGTCTTCCAGGGAACGATCAAAGCGTAGACTGTTTCAGACGTTACTCCCATGGAGAAAGTTGCAGATGGTGACTGTTGTATTCAATCCCGATGCAATGTCTGTTTTTCATCAACACTCTGATGGTCCACAGATTACGGAATGCCGCCAGATGTGCATCGGAAACTACTACTGGTCTTCCAGTGAGCGATCAAATGGTAGACTGTTTGAGATTTACTCCAATGGAGGAAAGTGCGCATGGTGACTGTTGTATTCAATCCCAATGGAATTTCCGTGTTTCATCAACACTCTGATAGTTTACAGATTTCAGAATGCCTCCAGATGTGCATCGGAAACTACTACTGGTCTTCCAGGGAACGATCAAAGCATAGACTGTTTGAGACATTACGCACATGGAGGAAAGTGCGCATGGTGACTGTTGTATTCAATCCCGATGCAATATCTGTGTTTCATCAACACTTTGAAGGTCCACAGATTACAGATTGCCTCCAGATGTGCATCGGAAACTATTACTGGTCTTTCAGGGAACGATCAAAGCGTGTACTGTTTGAGAATTTACTCACATGGAGGAAAGTGGGCGTGGTGACTGTTGTATTCAATCCCGATGCAATTTCTGTGTTTCATCAACACTCTGATAGTCCACAGATTAAAGATTGCCTCCAGATGTGCATCGGAAACTGCTACTGGTCTTCCTGGGAACTGTCGAAGCGTAGATTGTTTGAGACAATACTCCGATGGAGGAAAGTGCGGATGGTGACTGTTGTATTCAATCCCGATGCAATTTCTGTGTTTCATCAACACTCAGGTAGTCCACAAATTACAGAATGCCTCCAGATGTGCATCGGAAACTACTACTGGTCTTCCAGGGAACGATCAAGGCGTAAACTGTTTGGGACATTACTTCCGTGGAGGAAAGTGCGCATAATGACTGTTGTTACAATCCCGATGCAAATTCTGTGTTTCATCAACACTCTGATAGTCCACAGATTACAGAATGCCACCAGATGTCCATCGGAGACTACTAATGGTCTTCCAGGGAACGATCTAACCGTAGACTGTTTGAGACATTACTCCCGTGGAGGAAAGTGCGCATGGTGACTGTTGTATTCAATCCCGATGCAATTTCTGTGTTTCATCAACACTCTGATAGTCCACAGATTACAGAATGCCACCAGATGTGCATCGGAAGCAAATACTGGTCTTCCAGGGAGAGATCAAGGCGTGGAGTGTTTCAGATATTACTCCCATGGAGGAAAGTGCGGATGGTGACTGTTGTATTCAATCCCGATGCAATTTCTGTGTTTCATCAACACTCTGTTAGTCCACAGATTACAGATTGATTCCAGATATGCATCGAAAACTACTACTGGCCTTCCTGGGAACGATCAAAGCATAGACTGTTTGAGACATTACTCTCATTTAGGAAAGTGCGCATGGTGACTGTTGTATTCAATCCCGATGCAATATCTGTGTTTCATCAATACTCTGATGGTCCACAGATTACAGAATGCCGCCAGATGTGCATCGGAAACTACTACTGGTCTTCCAGTGAGCGATCAAATGGTAGACTGTTTGAGAATTACTCCCATGGAGGAAAGTGCGCATGGTGACTGTTGTATTCAATCCCGATGCAATTTCTGTGTTTCATCAACACTCTGATGGTCCACAGATTACGGAATGCCGCCAGATGTGCATCGGAAACTACTACTGGTCCTCCAGTGAGCGATCAAATGGTAGACTGTTTGAGATTTACTCCAATGGAGGAAAGTGCGCATGGTGACTGTTGTATTCAATCCCGATGGAATTTCCGTGTTTCACCAACACTCTGATAGTTTACAGATTTCAGAATGCCTCCAGATGTGCATCGGAAACTACTACTGGTCTTCCAGGGAACGATCAAAGCATAGACCGTTTGAGACATTACGCACATGGAGGAAAGTGCGCATGGTGACTGTTGTATTCAATCCCGATGCAATTTCTGTGTTTCATCAACACTTTGAAGGTCCACAGATTACAGATTGCCTCCAGATGTGCATCGGAAACTACTACTGGTCTTTCAGGGAACGATCAAAGCGTGGACTGTTTGAGAATTTACTCTCGTGGAGGAAAGTGGGCGTGGTGACTGTTGTATTCAATCCCGATGCAATTTCTGTGTTTCATCAACACTCAGGTAGTCCACAAATTACAGAATGCCTCCAGATGTGCATCGGAAACTACTACTGGTCTTCCAGGGAACGATCAAGGCGTAAACTGTTTGGGACATTACTTCCGTGGAGGAAAGTGCGCATAATGACTGTTGTTACAATCCCGATGCAAATTCTGTGTTTCATCAACACTCTGATAGTCCACAGATTACAGAATGCCACCAGATGTCCATCGGAGACTACTAATGGTCTTCCAGGGAACGATCTAACCGTAGACTGTTTGAGACATTACTCCCGTGGAGGAAAGTGCGCATGGTGACTGTTGTATTCAATCCCGATGCAATTTCTGTGTTTCATCAACACTCTGATAGTCCACAGATTACAGAATGCCACCAGATGTGCATCGGAAGCAAATACTGGTCTTCCAGGGAGAGATCAAGGCGTGGAGTGTTTCAGATATTACTCCCATGGAGGAAAGTGCGGATGGTGACTGTTGTATTCAATCCCGATGCAATTTCTGTGTTTCATCAACACTCTGTTAGTCCACAGATTACAGATTGATTCCAGATATGCATCGAAAACTACTACTGGCCTTCCTGGGAACGATCAAAGCATAGACTGTTTGAGACATTACTCTCATTTAGGAAAGTGCGCATGCTGACTGTTGTATTCAATCCCGATGCAATATCTGTGTTTCATCAATACTCTGATGGTCCACAGATTACAGAATGCCGCCAGATGTGCATCGGAAACTACTACTGGTCTTCCAGTGAGCGATCAAATGGTAGACTGTTTGAGAATTACTCCCATGGAGGAAAGTGCGCATGGTGACTGTTGTATTCAATCCCGATGCAATTTCTGTGTTTCATCAACACTCTGATGGTCCACAGATTACGGAATGCCGCCAGATGTGCATCGGAAACTACTACTGGTCTTCCAGTGAGCGATCAAATGGTAGACTGTTTGAGATTTACTCCAATGGAGGAAAGTGCGCATGGTGACTGTTGTATTCAATCCCGATGGAATTTCCGTGTTTCATCAACACTCTGATAGTTTACAGATTTCAGAATGCCTCCAGATGTGCATCGGAAACTACTACTGGTCTTCCAGGGAACGATCAAAGCATAGACCGTTTGAGACATTACGCACATGGAGGAAAGTGCGCATGGTGACTGTTGTATTCAATCCCGATGCAATTTCTGTGTTTCATCAACACTTTGAAGGTCCACAGATTACAGATTGCCTCCAGATGTGCATCGGAAACTACTACTGGTCTTTCAGGGAACGATCAAAGCGTGGACTGTTTGAGAATTTACTCTCGTGGAGGAAAGTGGGCGTGGTGACTGTTGTATTCAATCCCGATGCAATTTCTGTGTTTCATCAACACTCTGACAGTCCACAGATTAAAGATTGCCTCCAGATGTGCATCGGAAACTACTACTGGTCTTCCAGGGAACGATCAAAATCGTAGACTGTTTGAGACATTACTCCCATGGAGGAAAGTGCCCATGGTGACTGATGTATACAATCCCGATGCAATTTTTTGTTTCGTCAACACTCTGATGGTCCACAGATTACAGAATGCCACCAGATGTGCATCGGAGACTACTACTGGTCTTCCAGGGAACGATCTAACCGTAGACTGTTTGAGACATTACTCCCGTGGAGGAAAGTGCGCATGGTGACTGTTGTATTCAATCCCGATGCATTTTCTGTTTTCCATCAACACTCTGATAGTCCACAGATTACAGAATGCCACCAGTTCTGCATCGGAAACCACTACTGGCCTTCCAATGAACGATCAAAGCGTAGACTGTATGAGATATTACTCCTGTGGAGGAAAGTGCGCATGGTGACTGTTGTATTCAATCCCGATGCAATTTCTGTATTTCATCAACACTCAGGTAGTCCACAGATTACAGAATGCCTTTAGATGTGCATCGGAAACTACTACCGGTTTTCCAGGGAACGATCAAAGCGTGGACTGTTTCACACATGACACCCATGGAGGAAAGTGTGGATTGTGAATATTGTATTCAATCCCGATGCAATTTATGTGTTTCTTCAACACCCTGATAGTCCACAGAATACAGAATGCCACCAGATGTGCATCGGAAACTACTACTGGTCTTCCAGGGAACGATCAAAGCGTAGACTGTTTGAGACATTACTCCCGTGGAGGAAAGTGCGCATGGTGACTGTTGTATTCAATCCCGATGCATTTTCTGTTTTTCATCAACACTCTGATAGTCCATAGATTACAGAATGCCACCAGTTGTGCATCGGAAACCACTACTGGTCTTCCAGGGTATGACCAAAGCGTAGACTGTTTGAGACATTACTCCCATGGAGAAAAGTGGGGATGGTGACTGTTGTATTCACTCCCGATGCAATTTCTGTGATTCTTCAACACTTTGATCGTCCACAGATTACAGAATGCCACCAGATGTGCATCAGAAACTACTACTGGTCTTCCAGGGAACGATCAAAGCGTAGACTCTTTGAGACCATACTCCCATGGGGGAAAGTGAGGATGGTGACTGTTGTATTCAATCGCGATGTAATTTCTCTGTTTCATCAACACTGAGATAGTCCACAGATTACAGAATGCAACCAGATGTGTATCGGAAACTACTACTGGTCTTCCACGGAACGATCAAAGCGTAGACTGTTTCAGACGTTACTCACATGGAGAAAAGTGCGGATGGTGACTGTTGTATTCAATCCCGATGCAATTTCTGTGTTTCATCAACACTCCGATGGGCCACAGATTACAGAATGCGCCAGATATGCATCGGAAACTACTACTGGTCTTCCAGTGAGCGATCAAATGGTAGACTGTTTGAGAATTACTCCCATGGAGGAAAGTGCGCATGGTGACTGTTGTATTCAATCCCGATGGAATTTCTGTGTTTCATCAACACTCTGATAGTTTACAGATTTCAGAATGCCTCCAGATGTGCATCGGAAACTACTACTGGTCTTCCTGGGAACGATCAAAGCGTAGACTCTTTGAGACCATACTCCCATGGGGGAAAGTGAGGATGGTGACTGTTGTATTCAATCGCGATGTAATTTCTCTGTTTCATCAACACTAAGATAGTCCACAGATTACAGAATGCAACCAGATGTGTATCGGAAACTACTACTGGTCTTCCACGGAACGATCAAAGCGTAGACTGTTTCAGTCGTTACTCACATGGAGAAAAGTGCGGATGGTGACTGTTGTATTCTATCCCGATGCTATGTCTGTGTTCATCAACACTCTGATAGTCCATAGATTACAGAATGTTACCAGATGTGCATTGGAAACTACTACTGGTCTTCCAGGGAACTATCAAAGCGTAGACTGTTTGAGACATTACTCCAATGGAGGAAAGTGAGGATGGTGACTGTTGTATTCAATCGCGATGCAATTTCTCTGTTTCATCAACACTCAGATAGCCCACAGATTACAGAATGCCACCAGATGTGTATCGGAAACTACTACTGGTCTTCCAGGGAACGATCAAAGCGTAGACTGTTTCAGACGTTACTCCCATGGAGAAAAGTGCAGATGGTGACTGTTGTATTCAATCCCGATGCAATTTCTGTGTTTCATCAACACTCTGATGGTCCACAGATTACGGAATGCCTCCAGATGTGCATCGGAAACTACTACTGGTCTTCCAGTGAGCGATCAAATGGTAGACTGTTTGAGATTTACTCCCATGGAGGAAAGTGCGCATGGTGACTGTTGTATTCAATCCCGATGGAATTTCTGTGTTTCATCAACACTCTGATAGTTTACAGATTTCAGAATGATTCCAGATGTGCATCGGAAACTACTACTGGTCTTCCTGGGAACGATCAAAGCATAGACTGTTTGAGACATTACGCACATGGAGGAAAGTGCGCATGGTGACTGTTGTATTCAATCCCGATGCAATTTCTGTGTTTCATCAACACTTTGAAGGTCCACAGATTACAGATTGCCTCCAGATGTGCATCGGAAACTACTACTGGTCTTCCTTGTAACGATCGAAGCGTAGATTGTTTGAGACAATACTCCGATGGAGGAAAGTGCGGATGGTGACTGTTGTATTCAATCCCGATGCAATTTCTGTGTTTCATCAACACTCACGTAGTCCACAGATTACAGAGTGCCTCCAGATGTGCACCGGAAACTACTACTGGTCTTCCAGGGAACGATCAAGGCGTAAACTGTTTGAGACATTACTCCCGTGGAGGAAAGTGCTCATAATGACTGTTGTTACAATCCCGATGCAAATTCTGTGTTTCATCAACACTCTGATAGTCCACAGATTACAGAATGCCACCAGATGTGCATCGGAAACTACTACTGGTCTTCCAGGGAAAGATCAAAATCGTAGACTGTTTGAGACATTACTCCCGTGGAGGAAAGTGCATATGGTGACTGATGTATACATTCCCGATGCAATTTTTTGTTTCGTCAACACTCTGATGGTCCACAGATTACAGAATGCCACCAGATGTGCATCGGAAACTACTGCTGGTCTTCCAGGGAACGATCAAAGCGTGGACTGCTTCAGACATTTCGCCCATGGAAGAAAGTGTGGATGGTGACTGTTGTATTCAATCCCGATGCAATTTCTTTGTTTCATCAATACTCTGATGGTCCACAGATTACAGAATGCCGCCAGATTTGCATCGGAAACTACTACTGGTCTTCCAGTGAGCGATCAAATGGTAGACTGTTTGAGAATTACTCCTATGGAGGAAAGTGCGCATGGTGACTGTTGTATTCAATCCCGATGGAATTTCTGTGTTTCATCAACACTCTGATAGTTTACAGATTTCAGAATGCCTCCAGATATGCATCGGAAACTACTACTGGTCTTCCTGGGAAAGATCAAAGCATAGACTGATTGAGACATTACTCACATGGAGGAAAGTGCGCATGGTGACTGTTGTATTCAATCCCGATGCAATTTCTGTGTTTCATCAACACTTTGAAGGTCCACAGATTACAGAATGCCTCCAGATGTGCATTGGAAACCACTACTGGTCTTCCAGGGTATGACCAAAGCGTAGACTGTTTGAGACATTACTCCCATGGGGAAAAGTGGGGATGGTGACTGTTGTATTCAATCCCGATGCAATTTCTCGGTTTCATCAACACTCAGATAGTCCACAGATTACAGAATGCCACCAGATGTGTATCGGAAACTACTACTGGTCTTCCACGGAACGATCAAAGTGTAGACTGTTTCAGACGTTACTCCCATGGAGAAAAGTGCGGATGGTGACTGTCGTATTTAATCCCGATGCAATTTCAGTGTTTCATCAATACTCTGATGGTCCACAGATTACAGAATGCCACCAGATGTGCATCGGAAACTACTACTGGTCTTCCAGTGAGCGATCAAATGGTAGACTGTTTGAGAATTACTCCCATGGAGGAAAGTGCGCATGGTGACTGTTGTATTCAATCCCGATGGAATTTCTGTGTTTCATCGACACTCTGATAGTTTACAGATTTCAGAATGCCTCCAGATGTGCATCGGAATCTACTACTGGTCTTCCTGGGAACGATCAAAGCATAGACTGTTTGAGACATTACTCACATGGAGGAAAGTGCGCATGGTGATTGTTGTATTCAATCCCGATGCAATTTCTGTGTTTCATCCACACTTTGAAGCTCCACAGATTACAGAATGCCTCCAGATGTGCATTGGAAACTACTACTGGTCCTCCAGGGAACGATCAAAGCGTGGACTGTTTGAGAATTTACTCACATGGAGGAAAGTGGGCGTGGTGACTGATGTATACAATCCCGATGCAATTTTTTGTTTCGTCAACACTCTGACAGTCCACAGATTACAGAATGCCACCAGATGTGCATCGGAAACTACTCTTGGTCTTCCAGGGAACGATCAAAGCGTAGACTGTTTGAAACATTACTCCCATGAAGGAAAGTGCGCACGGTGACTGTTGTATTCAATCCCGATGCAATTTCTGTGTTTTTGTCAACACTCTGATAGCCCACAGATTACAGAATGCCACCAGATGTGCATCGGAAACTACTACTGGTTTTCCAGGGAACGATCAAAGCGTGGAGTTTTTCACACATTACACCCATGGAGGGAGGTGTGGATTGTGAATATTGTATTCAATCCCGATGCAATTTATGTGTTTCATCAACACCCTGATAGTCCACAGATTACAGAATGGCACCAGATGTGCTTCGGAAACTACTACTGGTCTTCCATGGAACGATCAAAGCGTAGACTGTTTGAGACATTACTCCCGTGGAGGAAAGTGTGCATGGTGACTGTTGTATTCAATCCCGATGCATTTTCTGTTTTTCATCAACACTCTGTAAGTCCATAGATTACAGAATGCCACCAGTTGTGCATCGGAAACCACTACAGGTCTTCCAGGGTACGACCAAAGCGTAGACTGTTTGAGACATTACTCCCATATAGAAAAGTGGGGATTGTGACTGTTGTATTCAATCCCGATGCAATTTCTGTGATTCATCAACACTCTGATCGTCCACAGATTACTGAATGCCACCAGATGTGCATCAGAAACTACTACTGATCTTCCAGGGAACGATCAAAGCATGGACTCTTTGAGACATTACTCCCATGGAAGAAAGTGTGGATGGTGACTGTTGTATTCAATCCCGATGCAATTGATGTGTTTCATCAACCCTCTGATAGTCCACAGATTACAGAATGCCACCAGATGTGCATCGGAAACTACTACTGGTTTTCCAGGGAACGATCAAAGCGTGGACTTTTTCACACTTTACACCCATGGAGGGAAGTGTGGATTGTGAATATTGTATTCAATCCCGATGCAATTTCTCTGTTTCATCAATACTCTGATGGTCCACAGATTACAGAATGCCGCCAGATGTGCATCGGAAACTACTACTGGTCTTCCAGTGAGCGATCAAATGGTAGACTGTTTGAGAATTACTCCCATGGAGGAAAGTGGGCGTGGTGACTGTTGTATTCAATCCCGATGCAATTTCTGTGTTTCATCAACAGTCTGATAGTCCACAGATTAAAGATAGCCTCCAGATGTGCATCGGAAACTACTACTCGTCTTCCTGGGAACGATCGAAGCGTAGACTGTTTGAGACAATACTCACATGGAGGAAAGTGCGGATGGTGACTGTTGTATTCAATCCCGATGCAATTTCTGTGTTTCATCAATACTCAGGTAGTCCACAGATTACAGAATGCCTTCAGATGTGCATCGGAAACTACTACTGGTCTTCCAGGGAACGATCAAAATCGTAGACTGTTTGAGACATTACTCCCATGGAGGAAAGTTCGCATGGTGACTGTTGTATTCAATCCCGATGTAATTTCTGTGTTTCATCAACACTCTGATAGTCCACAGATTACAGAATGCTACCAGATGTGCATCGGAAACTACTACTGGTCTTCCAGGGAACGATCAAAGCGTAGACTGTTTGAGACATTACTCCCGTGGAGGAAAGTGCCCATGGTGACTGATGTATACAATCCCGATGCAATTTTTTGTTTCGTCAACACTCTGACAGTCCACAGATTACAGAATGCCACCAGATGTGTACCGGAAACTACTACTGGTCTTCCAGGGAACGATCAAAGCGTAGACTGTTTCAGACGTTACTCCCATGGAGGAAAGTGCGGATGGTGACTGTTGTATTCAATCACGATGCAATTTCTGTGTTTCATCAACACTCAGGTAGTCCACAGATTACAGAATGCCACCAGATGTGCATCGGAAACTACTTCTGGTCTTCCAGTGAACGATCAAAGGATAGACTGTTTGAGAATTACTCCCACGGAGGAAAGTGAGCATGGTGACTGTTGTATTCATTCCCGATGGAATTTCTGTGTTTCATCAACAATCTGATAGTCCACAGATTACAGAATGCCTCCAGATATGCATCGGAAACTACTACTGGTCTTCCAGGGAACGATCAAAACCGTAGACTGTTTGAGACATTACTCCCATGGAGGAAAGTTCGCATGGTGACTGTTGTATTCAATCCCGATGTAATTTCTGTGTTTCATCAACACTCTGATAGTCCACAGATAACAGAATGCTACCAGATGTGCATCGGAAACTACCACTGGTCTTCCAGGGAACGATCAAAGCGTAGACTGTTTGAGACAGTACTCGCGTGGAGGAAAGTGCCCATGGTGACTGATGTATACAATCCCGATGCAATTTCTTGTTTCGTCAACACTCTGATGGTCCACAGATTACAGAATGCCACCAGATGTGCATCGGATACTATTGCTGGTCTTCCAGGGAACGATCTAAGCGTAGACTGTTTCAGACGTTACTCCCATGGAGGAAAGTGCGGATGGTGACTGTTGTATTCAATCACGATGCAATTTCTGTGTTTCATCAACACTCTGATGGTCCACAGATTACGGAATGCCTCCAGATGTGCATCGGAAACTACTACTGGTCTTCCAGTGAGCGATCAAATGGTAGACTGTTTGAGATTTACTCCCATGGAGGAAAGTGCGCATGGTGACTGTTGTATTCAATCCCGATGGAATTTCTGTGTTTCATCAACACTCTGATAGTTTACAGATTTCAGAATGATTCCAGATGTGCATCGGAAACTACTACTGGTCTTCCTGGGAACGATCAAAGCATAGACTGTTTGAGACATTACGCACATGGAGGAAAGTGCGCATGGTGACTGTTGTATTCAATCCCGATGCAATTTCTGTGTTTCATCAACACTTTGAAGGTCCACAGATTACAGATTGCCTCCAGATGTGCATCGGAAACTACTACTGGTCTTCCTTGTAACGATCGAAGCGTAGATTGTTTGAGACAATACTCCGATGGAGGAAAGTGCGGATGGTGACTGTTGTATTCAATCCCGATGCAATTTCTGTGTTTCATCAACACTCACGTAGTCCACAGATTACAGAGTGCCTCCAGATGTGCACCGGAAACTACTACTGGTCTTCCAGGGAACGATCAAGGCGTAAACTGTTTGAGACATTACTCCCGTGGAGGAAAGTGCTCATAATGACTGTTGTTACAATCCCGATGCAAATTCTGTGTTTCATCAACACTCTGATAGTCCACAGATTACAGAATGCCACCAGATGTGCATCGGAAACTACTACTGGTCTTCCAGGGAAAGATCAAAATCGTAGACTGTTTGAGACATTACTCCCGTGGAGGAAAGTGCATATGGTGACTGATGTATACATTCCCGATGCAATTTTTTGTTTCGTCAACACTCTGATGGTCCACAGATTACAGAATGCCACCAGATGTGCATCGGAAACTACTGCTGGTCTTCCAGGGAACGATCAAAGCGTGGACTGCTTCAGACATTTCGCCCATGGAAGAAAGTGTGGATGGTGACTGTTGTATTCAATCCCGATGCAATTTCTTTGTTTCATCAATACTCTGATGGTCCACAGATTACAGAATGCCGCCAGATTTGCATCGGAAACTACTACTGGTCTTCCAGTGAGCGATCAAATGGTAGACTGTTTGAGAATTACTCCTATGGAGGAAAGTGCGCATGGTGACTGTTGTATTCAATCCCGATGGAATTTCTGTGTTTCATCAACACTCTGATAGTTTACAGATTTCAGAATGCCTCCAGATATGCATCGGAAACTACTACTGGTCTTCCTGGGAAAGATCAAAGCATAGACTGATTGAGACATTACTCACATGGAGGAAAGTGCGCATGGTGACTGTTGTATTCAATCCCGATGCAATTTCTGTGTTTCATCAACACTTTGAAGGTCCACAGATTACAGAATGCCTCCAGATGTGCATTGGAAACCACTACTGGTCTTCCAGGGTATGACCAAAGCGTAGACTGTTTGAGACATTACTCCCATGGGGAAAAGTGGGGATGGTGACTGTTGTATTCAATCCCGATGCAATTTCTCGGTTTCATCAACACTCAGATAGTCCACAGATTACAGAATGCCACCAGATGTGTATCGGAAACTACTACTGGTCTTCCACGGAACGATCAAAGTGTAGACTGTTTCAGACGTTACTCCCATGGAGAAAAGTGCGGATGGTGACTGTCGTATTTAATCCCGATGCAATTTCAGTGTTTCATCAATACTCTGATGGTCCACAGATTACAGAATGCCACCAGATGTGCATCGGAAACTACTACTGGTCTTCCAGTGAGCGATCAAATGGTAGACTGTTTGAGAATTACTCCCATGGAGGAAAGTGCGCATGGTGACTGTTGTATTCAATCCCGATGGAATTTCTGTGTTTCATCGACACTCTGATAGTTTACAGATTTCAGAATGCCTCCAGATGTGCATCGGAATCTACTACTGGTCTTCCTGGGAACGATCAAAGCATAGACTGTTTGAGACATTACTCACATGGAGGAAAGTGCGCATGGTGATTGTTGTATTCAATCCCGATGCAATTTCTGTGTTTCATCCACACTTTGAAGCTCCACAGATTACAGAATGCCTCCAGATGTGCATTGGAAACTACTACTGGTCCTCCAGGGAACGATCAAAGCGTGGACTGTTTGAGAATTTACTCACATGGAGGAAAGTGGGCGTGGTGACTGATGTATACAATCCCGATGCAATTTTTTGTTTCGTCAACACTCTGACAGTCCACAGATTACAGAATGCCACCAGATGTGCATCGGAAACTACTCTTGGTCTTCCAGGGAACGATCAAAGCGTAGACTGTTTGAAACATTACTCCCATGAAGGAAAGTGCGCACGGTGACTGTTGTATTCAATCCCGATGCAATTTCTGTGTTTTTGTCAACACTCTGATAGTCCACAGATTACAGAATGCCACCAGATGTGCATCGGAAACTACTACTGGTTTTCCAGGGAACGATCAAAGCGTGGAGTTTTTCACACATTACACCCATGGAGGGAGGTGTGGATTGTGAATATTGTATTCAATCCCGATGCAATTTATGTGTTTCATCAACACCCTGATAGTCCACAGATTACAGAATGGCACCAGATGTGCTTCGGAAACTACTACTGGTCTTCCATGGAACGATCAAAGCGTAGACTGTTTGAGACATTACTCCCGTGGAGGAAAGTGTGCATGGTGACTGTTGTATTCAATCCCGATGCATTTTCTGTTTTTCATCAACACTCTGTAAGTCCATAGATTACAGAATGCCACCAGTTGTGCATCGGAAACCACTACTGGTCTTCCAGGGTACGACCAAAGCGTAGACTGTTTGAGACATTACTCCCATATAGAAAAGTGGGGATTGTGACTGTTGTATTCAATCCCGATGCAATTTCTGTGATTCATCAACACTCTGATCGTCCACAGATTACTGAATGCCACCAGATGTGCATCAGAAACTACTACTGATCTTCCAGGGAACGATCAAAGCATGGACTCTTTGAGACATTACTCCCATGGAAGAAAGTGTGGATGGTGACTGTTGTATTCAATCCCGATGCAATTGATGTGTTTCATCAACCCTCTGATAGTCCACAGATTACAGAATGCCACCAGATGTGCATCGGAAACTACTACTGGTTTTCCAGGGAACGATCAAAGCGTGGACTTTTTCACACTTTACACCCATGGAGGGAAGTGTGGATTGTGAATATTGTATTCAATCCCGATGCAATTTCTCTGTTTCATCAATACTCTGATGGTCCACAGATTACAGAATGCCGCCAGAT
The DNA here is from genome assembly GCF_023897955.1 of Schistocerca gregaria. Lineage (NCBI taxonomy): Eukaryota > Metazoa > Arthropoda > Insecta > Orthoptera > Acrididae > Schistocerca > Schistocerca gregaria. Next base: position 31,160,503 of record NC_064929.1, read on the forward strand.
GTGCATCGGAAACTACTACTGGTCTTCCAGTGAGCGATCAAATGGTAGACTGTTTGAGAATTACTCCCATGGAGGAAAGTGGGCGTGGTGACTGTTGTATTCAATCCCGATGCAATTTCTGTGTTTCATCAACAGTCTGATAGTCCACAGATTAAAGATAGCCTCCAGATGTGCATCGGAAACTACTACTCGTCTTCCTGGGAACGATCGAAGCGTAGACTGTTTGAGACAATACTCACATGGAGGAAAGTGCGGATGGTGACTGTTGTATTCAATCCCGATGCAATTTCTGTGTTTCATCAATACTCAGGTAGTCCACAGATTACAGAATGCCTTCAGATGTGCATCGGAAACTACTACTGGTCTTCCAGGGAACGATCAAAATCGTAGACTGTTTGAGACATTACTCCCATGGAGGAAAGTTCGCATGGTGACTGTTGTATTCAATCCCGATGTAATTTCTGTGTTTCATCAACACTCTGATAGTCCACAGATTACAGAATGCTACCAGATGTGCATCGGAAACTACTACTGGTCTTCCAGGGAACGATCAAAGCGTAGACTGTTTGAGACATTACTCCCGTGGAGGAAAGTGCCCATGGTGACTGATGTATACAATCCCGATGCAATTTTTTGTTTCGTCAACACTCTGACAGTCCACAGATTACAGAATGCCACCAGATGTGTACCGGAAACTACTACTGGTCTTCCAGGGAACGATCAAAGCGTAGACTGTTTCAGACGTTACTCCCATGGAGGAAAGTGCGGATGGTGACTGTTGTATTCAATCACGATGCAATTTCTGTGTTTCATCAACACTCAGGTAGTCCACAGATTACAGAATGCCACCAGATGTGCATCGGAAACTACTTCTGGTCTTCCAGTGAACGATCAAAGGATAGACTGTTTGAGAATTACTCCCACGGAGGAAAGTGAGCATGGTGACTGTTGTATTCATTCCCGATGGAATTTCTGTGTTTCATCAACAATCTGATAGTCCACAGATTACAGAATGCCTCCAGATATGCATCGGAAACTACTACTGGTCTTCCAGGGAACGATCAAAACCGTAGACTGTTTGAGACATTACTCCCATGGAGGAAAGTTCGCATGGTGACTGTTGTATTCAATCCCGATGTAATTTCTGTGTTTCATCAACACTCTGATAGTCCACAGATAACAGAATGCTACCAGATGTGCATCGGAAACTACCACTGGTCTTCCAGGGAACGATCAAAGCGTAGACTGTTTGAGACAGTACTCGCGTGGAGGAAAGTGCCCATGGTGACTGATGTATACAATCCCGATGCAATTTCTTGTTTCGTCAACACTCTGATGGTCCACAGATTACAGAATGCCACCAGATGTGCATCGGATACTATTGCTGGTCTTCCAGGGAACGATCTAAGCGTAGACTGTTTCAGACGTTACTCCCATGGAGGAAAGTGCGGATGGTGACTGTTGTATTCAATCACGATGCAATTTCTGTGTTTCATCAACACTCTGATGGTCCACAGATTACGGAATGCCTCCAGATGTGCATCGGAAACTACTACTGGTCTTCCAGTGAGCGATCAAATGGTAGACTGTTTGAGATTTACTCCCATGGAGGAAAGTGCGCATGGTGACTGTTGTATTCAATCCCGATGGAATTTCTGTGTTTCATCAACACTCTGATAGTTTACAGATTTCAGAATGATTCCAGATGTGCATCGGAAACTACTACTGGTCTTCCTGGGAACGATCAAAGCATAGACTGTTTGAGACATTACGCACATGGAGGAAAGTGCGCATGGTGACTGTTGTATTCAATCCCGATGCAATTTCTGTGTTTCATCAACACTTTGAAGGTCCACAGATTACAGATTGCCTCCAGATGTGCATCGGAAACTACTACTGGTCTTCCTTGTAACGATCGAAGCGTAGATTGTTTGAGACAATACTCCGATGGAGGAAAGTGCGGATGGTGACTGTTGTATTCAATCCCGATGCAATTTCTGTGTTTCATCAACACTCACGTAGTCCACAGATTACAGAGTGCCTCCAGATGTGCACCGGAAACTACTACTGGTCTTCCAGGGAACGATCAAGGCGTAAACTGTTTGAGACATTACTCCCGTGGAGGAAAGTGCTCATAATGACTGTTGTTACAATCCCGATGCAAATTCTGTGTTTCATCAACACTCTGATAGTCCACAGATTACAGAATGCCACCAGATGTGCATCGGAAACTACTACTGGTCTTCCAGGGAAAGATCAAAATCGTAGACTGTTTGAGACATTACTCCCGTGGAGGAAAGTGCATATGGTGACTGATGTATACATTCCCGATGCAATTTTTTGTTTCGTCAACACTCTGATGGTCCACAGATTACAGAATGCCACCAGATGTGCATCGGAAACTACTGCTGGTCTTCCAGGGAACGATCAAAGCGTGGACTGCTTCAGACATTTCGCCCATGGAAGAAAGTGTGGATGGTGACTGTTGTATTCAATCCCGATGCAATTTCTTTGTTTCATCAATACTCTGATGGTCCACAGATTACAGAATGCCGCCAGATTTGCATCGGAAACTACTACTGGTCTTCCAGTGAGCGATCAAATGGTAGACTGTTTGAGAATTACTCCTATGGAGGAAAGTGCGCATGGTGACTGTTGTATTCAATCCCGATGGAATTTCTGTGTTTCATCAACACTCTGATAGTTTACAGATTTCAGAATGCCTCCAGATATGCATCGGAAACTACTACTGGTCTTCCTGGGAAAGATCAAAGCATAGACAGATTGAGACATTACTCACATGGAGGAAAGTGCGCATGGTGACTGTTGTATTCAATCCCGATGCAATTTCTGTGTTTCATCAACACTTTGAAGGTCCACAGATTACAGAATGCCTCCAGATGTGCATTGGAAACCACTACTGGTCTTCCAGGGTATGACCAAAGCGTAGACTGTTTGAGACATTACTCCCATGGGGAAAAGTGGGGATGGTGACTGTTGTATTCAATCCCGATGCAATTTCTCGGTTTCATCAACACTCAGATAGTCCACAGATTACAGAATGCCACCAGATGTGTATCGGAAACTACTACTGGTCTTCCACGGAACGATCAAAGTGTAGACTGTTTCAGACGTTACTCCCATGGAGAAAAGTGCGGATGGTGACTGTCGTATTTAATCCCGATGCAATTTCAGTGTTTCATCAATACTCTGATGGTCCACAGATTACAGAATGCCACCAGATGTGCATCGGAAACTACTACTGGTCTTCCAGTGAGCGATCAAATGGTAGACTGTTTGAGAATTACTCCCATGGAGGAAAGTGCGCATGGTGACTGTTGTATTCAATCCCGATGGAATTTCTGTGTTTCATCGACACTCTGATAGTTTACAGATTTCAGAATGCCTCCAGATGTGCATCGGAATCTACTACTGGTCTTCCTGGGAACGATCAAAGCATAGACTGTTTGAGACATTACTCACATGGAGGAAAGTGCGCATGGTGATTGTTGTATTCAATCCCGATGCAATTTCTGTGTTTCATCCACACTTTGAAGCTCCACAGATTACAGAATGCCTCCAGATGTGCATTGGAAACTACTACTGGTCCTCCAGGGAACGATCAAAGCGTGGACTGTTTGAGAATTTACTCACATGGAGGAAAGTGGGCGTGGTGACTGATGTATACAATCCCGATGCAATTTTTTGTTTCGTCAACACTCTGACAGTCCACAGATTACAGAATGCCACCAGATGTGCATCGGAAACTACTCTTGGTCTTCCAGGGAACGATCAAAGCGTAGACTGTTTGAAACATTACTCCCATGAAGGAAAGTGCGCACGGTGACTGTTGTATTCAATCCCGATGCAATTTCTGTGTTTTTGTCAACACTCTGATAGTCCACAGATTACAGAATGCCACCAGATGTGCATCGGAAACTACTACTGGTTTTCCAGGGAACGATCAAAGCGTGGAGTTTTTCACACATTACACCCATGGAGGGAGGTGTGGATTGTGAATATTGTATTCAATCCCGATGCAATTTATGTGTTTCATCAACACCCTGATAGTCCACAGATTACAGAATGGCACCAGATGTGCTTCGGAAACTACTACTGGTCTTCCATGGAACGATCAAAGCGTAGACTGTTTGAGACATTACTCCCGTGGAGGAAAGTGTGCATGGTGACTGTTGTATTCAATCCCGATGCATTTTCTGTTTTTCATCAACACTCTGTAAGTCCATAGATTACAGAATGCCACCAGTTGTGCATCGGAAACCACTACTGGTCTTCCAGGGTACGACCAAAGCGTAGACTGTTTGAGACATTACTCCCATATAGAAAAGTGGGGATTGTGACTGTTGTATTCAATCCCGATGCAATTTCTGTGATTCATCAACACTCTGATCGTCCACAGATTACTGAATGCCACCAGATGTGCATCAGAAACTACTACTGATCTTCCAGGGAACGATCAAAGCATGGACTCTTTGAGACATTACTCCCATGGAAGAAAGTGTGGATGGTGACTGTTGTATTCAATCCCGATGCAATTGATGTGTTTCATCAACCCTCTGATAGTCCACAGATTACAGAATGCCACCAGATGTGCATCGGAAACTACTACTGGTTTTCCAGGGAACGATCAAAGCGTGGACTTTTTCACACTTTACACCCATGGAGGGAAGTGTGGATTGTGAATATTGTATTCAATCCCGATGCAATTTCTCTGTTTCATCAATACTCTGATGGTCCACAGATTACAGAATGCCGCCAGATGTGCATCGGAAACTACTACTGGTCTTCCAGTGAGCGATCAAATGGTAGACTGTTTGAGAATTACTCCCATGGAGGAAAGTGGGCGTGGTGACTGTTGTATTCAATCCCGATGCAATTTCTGTGTTTCATCAACAGTCTGATAGTCCACAGATTAAAGATAGCCTCCAGATGTGCATCGGAAACTACTACTCGTCTTCCTGGGAACGATCGAAGCGTAGACTGTTTGAGACAATACTCACATGGAGGAAAGTGCGGATGGTGACTGTTGTATTCAATCCCGATGCAATTTCTGTGTTTCATCAATACTCAGGTAGTCCACAGATTACAGAATGCCTTCAGATGTGCATCGGAAACTACTACTGGTCTTCCAGGGAACGATCAAAATCGTAGACTGTTTGAGACATTACTCCCATGGAGGAAAGTTCGCATGGTGACTGTTGTATTCAATCCCGATGTAATTTCTGTGTTTCATCAACACTCTGATAGTCCACAGATTACAGAATGCTACCAGATGTGCATCGGAAACTACTACTGGTCTTCCAGGGAACGATCAAAGCGTAGACTGTTTGAGACATTACTCCCGTGGAGGAAAGTGCCCATGGTGACTGATGTATACAATCCCGATGCAATTTTTTGTTTCGTCAACACTCTGACAGTCCACAGATTACAGAATGCCACCAGATGTGTACCGGAAACTACTACTGGTCTTCCAGGGAACGATCAAAGCGTAGACTGTTTCAGACGTTACTCCCATGGAGGAAAGTGCGGATGGTGACTGTTGTATTCAATCACGATGCAATTTCTGTGTTTCATCAACACTCAGGTAGTCCACAGATTACAGAATGCCACCAGATGTGCATCGGAAACTACTTCTGGTCTTCCAGTGAACGATCAAAGGATAGACTGTTTGAGAATTACTCCCACGGAGGAAAGTGAGCATGGTGACTGTTGTATTCATTCCCGATGGAATTTCTGTGTTTCATCAACAATCTGATAGTCCACAGATTACAGAATGCCTCCAGATATGCATCGGAAACTACTACTGGTCTTCCAGGGAACGATCAAAACCGTAGACTGTTTGAGACATTACTCCCATGGAGGAAAGTTCGCATGGTGACTGTTGTATTCAATCCCGATGTAATTTCTGTGTTTCATCAACACTCTGATAGTCCACAGATAACAGAATGCTACCAGATGTGCATCGGAAACTACCACTGGTCTTCCAGGGAACGATCAAAGCGTAGACTGTTTGAGACAGTACTCGCGTGGAGGAAAGTGCCCATGGTGACTGATGTATACAATCCCGATGCAATTTCTTGTTTCGTCAACACTCTGATGGTCCACAGATTACAGAATGCCACCAGATGTGCATCGGATACTATTGCTGGTCTTCCAGGGAACGATCTAAGCGTGGACTGTTTCAGACATTACTCCCATGGAAGAAAGTGTGGATGGTGACTGTTGTATTCAATCCCGATGCAATTTATGTGTTTCATCAACACTCTGATAGTCCACAGATTACAGGATGCCACCAGATGTGCATCGGAGACTACTACTGGTCTTCCAGGGAACGATCTAACCGTAGACTGTTAGAGACATTACTCCCGTGGAGGAAAGTGCACATGGTGACCGTTGTATTCAATCCTCATGCATTTTCTGTTTTCCATCAAAACTCTTATAGTCCACAGATAACAGAATGCCACCAGTTGTGCATCGGATACCACTCCTGGTCTTCCATTGAACGATCAAAGCGTAGACTGTATGAGATATTACTCCTGTGGAGGAAAGTGCGCATGGTGACTGTTGTATTCAATCCCGATGCAATTTCTGTGTTTCATCAACACTCTGATAGTCCACAGATTACAGAATGCCACCAGATGTGCATCGGAAACAATACTGGTCTTCCAGGGAGAGATCAAGGCGTGGAGTGTTTCAGATATTACTACCCATGGAGGAAAGTGCGGATGGTGACTGTTGTATTATATCCCGATGCAATTTCTGTTTTTCATCAACACTCTATAGTCCACAGATTACAGAATGCCTCCAGATGTGCATCGGAAGCTACTACTGGTCTTCCAGGGAACGATCAAAGCGTAGACTGTTTGAGACATTACTCCCATGAAGGAAAGTGCGCATGGTGACTGTTGTATTCAATCCCGATGCAATTTCTGTGTTTTTGTCAACACTCTGATAGTCCACAGATTACAGAATGCCACCAGATGTGCATCGGAAACTACTACTGGTTTTCCAGGGAACGATCAAAGCGTGGACTTTTTCACACATTACACCCATGGAGGGAGGTGTGGATTGTGAATATTGTATTCAATCCCGATGCAATTTATGTGTTTCATCAACACCCTGATAGTCCACAGATTACAGAATGCCACCAGATGTGCATCGGAAACTACTACTGGTGTTCCATGGAACGATCAAAGCGTAGACTGTTTGAGACATTACTCCCATGAAGGAAAGTGCGCATGGTGACTGTTGTATTCAATCCCGATGCAATTTCTGTGTTTTTGTCAACACTCTGATAGTCCACAGATTACAGAATGCCACCAGATGTGCATCGGAAACTACTACTGGTTTTCCAGGGAACGATCAAAGCGTGGACTTTTTCACACATTACACCCATGGAGGGAGGTGTGGATTGTGAATATTGTATTCAATCCCGATGCAATTTATGTGTTTCATCAACACTCTGTAAGTCCATAGATTATAGAATGCCACCAGTTGTGCATCGGAAACCACTACTGGTCTTCCAGGGTACGACCAAAGCGTAGACTGTTTGAGACATTACTCCCATGGAGAAAAGTGGGGATTGTGACTGTTGTATTCAATCCCGATGCAATTTCTGTGATTCATCAACACTCTGATCGTCCACAGATTACTGAATGCCACCAGATGTGCATCAGAAACTACTACTGATCTTCCAGGGAACGATCAAAGCGTAGACTCTTTGAGACAATACTCCCATGGAGGAATGTGAGGATGGTGACTGTTGTATTCAATCGCGATGCAATTTCTCTGTTTCATCAACACTCAGATAGTCCACAGATTACAGAATGCCACCAGATGTGTATCGGAAACTACTAGTGGTCTTCCACGGAACGATCAAATTGTAGACTGTTTCAGACGTTACTCCCACGGAGAAAAGTGCGGATAGTGACTGTTGTATTCAATCCCGATGCAATTTCTGTGTTTCATCAATACTCTGATAGTCCACAGATTACAGAATGCCGCCAGATGTGCATAGGAAACTACTACTGGTCTTCCAGTGAGCGATCAAATGGTAGACTGTTTGAGAATTACTCCCAAGGAGGAAAGTGCGCATGGTGACTGTTGTATTCAATCCCGATGGAATTTCTGTGTTTCATCGACACTCTGATAGGTTACAGATTACAGAATGCCACCAGTTGTGCATCGGAAACCACTACTGGTCTTCCAGGGTACGACCAAAGCGTAGACTGTTTGAGACATTACTCCCATATAGAAAAGTGGGGATTGTGACTGTTGTATTCAATCCCGATGCAATTTCTGTGATTCATCAACACTCTGATCGTCCACAGATTACTGAATGCCACCAGATGTGCATCAGAAACTACTACTGATCTTCCAGGGAACGATCAAAGCGTAGACTCTTTGAGACATTACTCCCATGGAAGAAAGTGTGGATGGTGACTGTTGTATTCAATCCCGATGCAATTGATGTGTTTCATCAACCCTCTGATAGTCCACAGATTACAGAATGCCACCAGATGTGCATCGGAAACTACTACTGGTTTTCCAGGGAACGATCAAAGCGTGGATTTTTTCACACTTTACACCCATGGAGGGAGGTGTGGATTGTGAATATTGTATTCAATCCCGATGCAATTTCTCTGTTTCATCATCACTCAGATAGTCCACAGATTACAGAATGCCACCAGATGTGTATCGGAAACTACTACTGGTCTTCCACGGAACGATCAAAGTGTAGACTGTTTCAGACGTTACTCCCATGGAGAAAAGTGCGGATGGTGACTGTTGTATTCAATCCCGATGCAATTTCTGTGTTTCATCAATACTCTGATGGTCCACAGATTACAGAATGCCGCCAGATGTGCATCGGAAACTACTACTGGTCTTCCAGTGAGCGATCAAATGGTAGACTGTTTGAGAATTACTCCCATGGAGGAAAGTGCGCATGGTGACTGTTGTATTCAATCCCGATGGAATTTCTGTGTTTCATCGACACTCTGATAGTTTACAGATTTCAGAATGCCTCCAGATGTGCATCGGAAACTACTACTGGTCTTCCTGGGAACGATCAAAGCATAGACTGTTTGAGACATTACTCACATGGAGGAAAGTGCGCATGGTGACTGTTGTATTCAATCCCGATGCAATTTCTGTGTTTCATCAACAGTTTGAAGGTCCACAGATTACAGAATGCCTCCAGATGTGCATTGGAAACTACTACTGGTCCTCCAGGGAACTATCAAAGCGTAGACTGTTTGAGATACTACTCCCATGGAGGAAAGTGCGCATGGTGACTGTTGTATTCAAACCCGATGCAATTTCTGTGTTTCATCAACACTCTGACAGTCCACAGATTACAGATTGCCTCCAGATGTGCATCGGAAGCTACTACTGGTCTTCCAGGGAACGATCAAAGCGTGGAATGTTTGAGAATTTACTCACATGGAGGAAAGTGGGCGTGGTGACTGTTGTATTCAATCCCGATGCAATTTCTGTGTTTCATCAACAGTCTGATAGTCCACAGATTAAAGATAGCCTCCAGATGTGCATCGGAAACTACTACTCGTCTTCCTGGGAACGATCGAAGCGTAGACTGTTTGAGACAATACTCACATGGAGGAAAGTGCGGATGGTGACTGTTGTATTCAATCCCGATGCAATTTCTGTGTTTCATCAATACTCAGGTAGTCCACAGATTACAGAATGCCTTCAGATGTGCATCGGAAACTACTACTGGTCTTCCAGGGAACGATCAAAATCGTAGACTGTTTGAGACACTACTCCCATGGAGGAAAGTTCGCATGGTGACTGTTGTATTCAATCCCGATGTAATTTCTGTGTTTCATCAACACTCTGATAGTCCACAGATTACAGAATGCTACCAGATGTGCATCGGAAACTACTACTGGTCTTCCAGGGAACGATCAAAGCGTAGACTGTTTGAGACATTACTCCCGTGGAGGAAAGTGCCCATGGTGACTGATGTATACAATCCCGATGCAATTTTTTGTTTCGTCAACACTCTGACAGTCCACAGATTACAGAATGCCACCAGATGTGTACCGGAAACTACTACTGGTCTTCCAGGGAACGATCAAAGCGTAGACTGTTTCAGACGTTACTCCCATGGAGGAAAGTGCGGATGGTGACTGTTGTATTCAATCACGATGCAATTTCTGTGTTTCATCAACACTCAGGTAGTCCACAGATTACAGAATGCCTCCAGATGTGCATCGGAATCTACTACTGGTCTTCCAGGGAACGATCAAGGCGTAAACTGTTTAAGACATTACTCCCGCGGAGGAAAGTGCGCATAATGACTGTTGTTACAATCCCGATGCAAATTCTGTGTTTCATCAACACTCTGATAGTCCACAGATTACAGAATGCCACCAGATGTGCATCGGAAACTACTTCTGGTCTTCCAGTGAACGATCAAAGGATAGTCTGTTTGAGAATTACTCCCACGGAGGAAAGTGAGCATGGTGACTGTTGTATTCATTCCCGATGGAATTTCTGTGTTTCATCAACACTCTGATAGTCCACAGATAACAGAATGCTACCAGATGTGCATCGGAAACTACCACTGGTCTTCCAGGGAACGATCAAAGCGTAGACTGTTTGAGACAGTACTCGCGTGGAGGAAAGTGCCCATGGTGCCTGATGTATACAATCCCGATGCAATTTCTTGTTTCGTCAACACTCTGATGGTCCACAGATTACAGAATGCCACCAGATGTGCATCGGATACTATTGCTGGTCTTCCAGGGAACGATCTATGCGTGGACTGTTTCAGACATTACTCCCATGGAAGAAAGTGTGGATGGTGACTGTTGTATTCAATCCCGATGCAATTTATGTGTTTCATCAACACTCTGATAGTCCACAGATTACAGGATGCCACCAGATGTGCATCGGAGACTACTACTGGTCTTCCAGGGAACGATCTAACCGTAGACTGTTTGAGACATTACTCCCGGGGAGGAAAGTGCGCATGGTGACCGTTGTATTCAATCCTCATGCATTTTCTGTTTTCCATCAAAACTCTTATAGTCCACAGATAACAGAATGCCACCAGTTGTGCATCGGATACCACTCCTGGTCTTCCATTGAACGATCAAAGCGTAGACTGTATGAGATATTACTCCTGTGGAGGAAAGTGCGCATGGTGACTGTTGTATTCAATCCCGATGCAATTTCTGTGTTTCATCAACACTCTGATAGTCCACAGATTACAGAATGCCACCAGATGTGCATCGGAAACAATACTGGTCTTCCAGGGAGAGATCAAGGCGTGGAGTGTTTCAGATATTACTCCCATGGAGGAAAGTGCGGATGGTGAATGTTGTATTATATCCCGATGCAATTTCTGTTTTTCATCAACACTCTATAGTCCACAGATTACAGATTGCCTCCAGATGTGCATCGGAGGCTACTACTGGTCTTCCAGGGAAAGATCAAAGCGTAGACTGTTTGAGACATTACTCCCATGAAGGAAAGTGCGCATGGTGACTGTTGTATTCAATCCCGATGCAATTTCTGTGTTTTTGTCAACACTCTGATAGTCCACAGATTACAGAATGCCACCAGATGTGCATCGGAAACTACTACTGGTTTTCCAGGGAACGATCAAAGCGTGGACTTTTTCACACATTACACCCATGGAGGGAGGTGTGGATTGTGAATATTGTATTCAATCCCGATGCAATTTATGTGTTTCATCAACACCCTGATAGTCCACAGATTACAGAATGCCACCAGATGTGCATCGGAAACTACTACTGGTGTTCCATGGAACGATCAAAGCGAAGACTGTTTGAGACATTACTCTTATGAAGGAAAATGCGCATGGTGACTGTTGTATTCAATCCCGATGCAATTTCTGTGTTTTTGTCAACACTCTGATAGTCCACAGATTACAGAATGCCACCAGATGTGCATCGGAAACTACTACTGGTTTTCCAGGGAACGATCAAAGCGTGGACTTTTTCACACATTACACCCATGGAGGGATGTGTGGATTGTGAATATTGTATTCAATCCCGACGCAATTTATGTGTTTCATCAACACTCTGTAAGTTCATAGATTATAGAATGCCACCAGTTGTGCATCGGAAACCACTACTGGTCTTCCAGGGTACGTCCAAAGCGTAGACTGTTTGAGACATTACTCCCATGGAGAAAAGTGGGGATTGTGACTGTTGTATTCAATCCCGATGCAATTTCTGTGATTCATCAACACTCTGATCGTCCACAGATTACTGAATGCCACCAGATGTGCATCAGAAACTACTACTGATCTTCCAGGGAACGATCAAAGCGTAGACTCTTTGAGACATTACTTCCATGGAGGAATGTGAGGATGGTGACTGTTGTATTCAATCGCGATGCAATTTCTCTGTTTCATCAACACTCAGATAGTCCACAGATTACAGAATGCCACCAGATGTGTATCGGAAACTACTACTGGTCTTCCACGGAACGATCAAATTGTAGACTGTTTCAGACGTTACTCCCATGGAGAAAAGTGCGGATAGTGACTGTTGTATTCAATCCCGATGCAATTTCTGTGTTTCATCAATACTCTGATAGTCCACAGATTACAGAATGCCGCCAGATGTGCATAGGAAACTACTACTGGTCTTCCAGTGAGCGATCAAATGGTAGACTGTTTGAGAATTACTCCCAAGGAGGAAAGTGCGCATGGTGACCGTTGTATTCAATCCCGATGGAATTTCTGTGTTTCATCGACACTCTGATAGTTTACAGATTTCAGAATGCCTCCAGATGTGCATCGGAAACTACTACTGGTCTTCCTGGGAATGATCAAAGCATAGACTGTTTGAGACATTACTCACATGGAGGAAAGTGCGCATGGTGACTGTTGTATTCAATCACGATGCAATTTCTGTGTTTCATCAACACTTTGAAGGTCCACAGATTACAGAATGCCTCCAGATGTGCATTGGAAACTACTACTGGTCCTCCAGGGAACTATCAAAGCGTAGACTGTTTGAGACATTACTCCCATGGAGGAAAGTGCGCATGGTGACTGTTGTATTCAAACCCGATGCAATTTCTGTGTTTCATCAACACTCTGACAGTCCACAGATTACAGATTGCCTCCAGATGTGCATCGGAAACTACTACCGGTCTTCCAGGGAACGATCAAAGCGTGGACTGTTTGAGAATTTACTCACATGGAGGAAAGTGGGCGTGGTGACTGTTGTATTCAATCCCGATGCAATTTCTGTGTTTCATCAACACTCTGATAGTCCACAGATTAAAGATTGCCTCCAGATGTGCATCGGAAACTACTACTCGTCCTCCTGGGAACGATCGAAGCGTGGACTGTTTGAGACAATACTCACATTGAGGAAAGTGCGGATGGTGACTGACGTATTCAATCCCGATGCAATTTCTATGTTTCATCAACACTCAGATAGTCCACAGATTACAGAATGCCTTCAGATGTGCATCGGAAACTACTACTGGTCTTCCAGGGAACGATCAAAATCGTAGACTGTTTGAGACATTACTCCCATGGAGGAATGTTCGCATGGTGACTGTTGTATTCAATCCCGATGTAATTTCTGTGTTTTATCAACACTCTGATAGTATACAGATTACAGAATGCTACCAGATGTGCATCGGAAACTACTACTGGTCGTCCAGGGAACGATCAAAGCGTAGACTGTTTGAGACATTACTCCCGTGGAGGAAAGTGCCCATGGTGACTGATGTATACAATCCCGATGCAATTTTTTGTTTCGTCAACACTCTGACAGTCCACAGATTACAGAATGCCACCAGATGTGTATCGGAAACTACTACTGGTCTTGCAGGGAACGATCAAAGCGTAGACTGTTTCAGACGTTACTCCCATGGAGAAAAGTGCGGATGGTGACTGTTGTATTCACTCCCGATGCAATTTCTGTGTTTCATCAACACTCTGATAGTCCACAGATTACAGGATGCCACCAGACGTGCATCGGAAACTACTACTGGTCTTCCAGGGGACGATCAAAGCGTAGACTGTTTGAGACATTACTCCCATGGAGGAAAGTGCGCATGGTGACTGTTGTATTCAATCCCGATGCTATTTCTGTGTTTCATCAACACTCTGATAGTCCACAGATTGCAAGATGCCGCCAGATGTGCATCGGAAACTACTACTGGTCTTCCTGGGAACGATCAAAGCATAGACTGTTTGAGACATTACTCCCATGGAGGAAATTGCGCATGGTGACTGTTGTATTCAATCCCGATGCAATTTCTGTGTTTCAACAACACTTTGAAGGTCCACAGACTACACATTGCCTACAGATGTGCATCGGAAACTACTACTGGTCTTCCAGGGGACGATCAAAGCGTAGACTGTTTGAGACATTACTCCCATGGAGGAAAGTGCGCATGGTGACTGTTGTATTCAATCCCGATGCTATTTCTGTGTTTCATCAACACTCTGATAGTCCACAGATTTCAAGATGCCGCCAGATGTGCATCGGAAACTACTACTGGTCTTCCAGGGAACGATCAAGGCGTAAACTGTTTGAGACATTACTCCCGTGGAGGAATGTGCGCATAATGACTGTTGTTACAATCCCGATGCAAATTCTGTGTTTCATCAACACTCTGATAGTCCACAGATTACAGAATGGCACAAGATGTGCATCGGAGACTACTACTGGTATCCCAGGGAACGATCTAACGGTAGACTGTTTGAGACATTACTCCCGTGGAGGAAAGTGCGCATGGTGACTGTTGTATTCAATCCCGATGCATTTTCTGTTTTCCATCAACACTCCGATAGTCCACAGATAACAGAATGCCACCAGTTGTGCATCGGATACCACTACTGGTCTTCCATTGAACGATCAAAGCGTAGACTGTATGAGATATTAGTCCTGTGGAGGAAAGTGCGCATGGTGACTGTTGTATTCAATCCCGATGCAATTGCTGTGTTTCATCAACACTTTGAAGGTCCACAGATTACAGAATGGCTCCAGATGGTCATCGGAAACTACTACTGGTCTTCCAGGGAACGATCAAAGCATAGACTGTTTGAGACATTACTCCCGTGGAGGAAAGTGCGAATGGTGAATTTTGTATTCAATCCCGATGCAATTTTTGTGTTTCATCAACAATCTGATAGTCCACAGATTGCAGATTGCCTCCAGATTTGAATCGGAAACTACTACTGGCCTTCCAGGGAACGATCAAAGCATAGACTGTTTGAGACATTACTCTCATTTAGGAAAGTGCGCATGGTGACTGTTGTATTCAATCCCGATGCAATTTCTGTGTTTTTGTCAACACTCTGATAGTCCACAGATTACAGAATGCCACCAGTTGTGCATCGGAAACCACTACTGGTCTTCCAGGGTACGACCAAAGCGTAGACTGTTTGAGACATTACTCCCATGGAGAAAAGTGGGGATTGTGACTGTTGTATTCAATCCCGATGCAATTTCTGTGATTCATCAACACTCTGATAGGTTACAGATTTCAGAATGCCTCCAGATGTGCATTGGAAACTACTACAGGTCTTCCTGGGAACGATCAAAGCATAAACTGATTGAGACATTACTCACATGGAGGAAAGTGCGCATGGTGACTGTTGTATTCGATCCCGATGCAATTTCTGTGTTTCATCAACACTTTGAAGGTCCACAGATTACAGAATGCCTCCAAATGTGCATTGGAAACTACTACTGGTCCTCCAGGGAACTATCAAAGCGTAGACTGTTTGAGACATTACTCCCATGGAGGAAAGTGCGCATGGTAACTGTTGTATTCAAACCCGATGCAATTTCTGTGTTTCATCAACACTCTGACAGTCCACAGATTACAGATTGCCTCCTGATGTGCATCGGAAACTACTACTGGTCTTCCAGGGAACGATCAAAATCGTAGACTGTTTGAGACATTACTCCTATGGAGGAAAGTTCGCATGGTGACTGTTGTATTCAATCCCGATGTAATTTCTGTGTTTCATCAACACTCTGATAGTCCACAGATTACAGAATGTTACCATATGTGCATCGGAAACTACTACTGGTCTTCCAGGGAACGATCAAAGCGTAGACTGTTTGAGACATTACTCCCGTGGAGGAAAGTGCCCATGGTGACTGATGTATACAATCCCGATGCAATTTTTTGTTTCGTCAACACTCTGATGGTCCACAGATTTCAGAATGCCACCAGATGTGCATCGGAAACTACTGCTGGTCTTCCAGGGAACGATCAAAGCCTGGACTGTTTCAGACTTTACTCCCATGGAGGAAAGTGCGCATGGTGACTGTTGTATTCAATCCCGATGCATTTTCTGTTTTCCATCAACACCCTGATAGTCCATAGATTACAGAATGCCACCAGTTCTGCAACGGAAACCACTACTGGTCTTCCAATGAACGATCAAAGCGTAGACTGTATGAGATATTACTCCTGTGGAGGAAAGTGCGCATGGTGACTGTTGTATTCAATCCCGATGCAATTTCTGTATTTCATCAACACTCAGGTAGTCCACAGATTACAGAATGCCTTTAGATGTGCATCGGAAACTACTACTGGTTTTCCAGGGAACGATCAAAGCGTGGACTGTTTCACACATGACACCCATGGAGGAAAGTGTGGATTGTGAATATTGTATTCAATCCCGATGCAATTTATGTGTTTCGTCAACACCCTGATAGTCCACAGATTACAGAATGCCACCAGATGTGCATCGGAAACTACTACTGGTCTTCCAGGGAACGATCAAAGCGTAGACTGTTTGAGACATTACTCCCGTGGAGGAAAGTGCGCATGGTGACTGTTGTATTCAATCCTGATGCATTTTCTGTTTTTCATCAACACTCTGATAGTCCATAGATTACAGAATGCCACCAGTTGTGCATCGGAAACCACTACTGGTCTTCCAGGGTACGACCAAAGCGTACACTGTTTGAGACATTACTCCCATGGAGAAAAGTGGGGATGGTGACTGTTGTATTCAATCCCGATGCAATTTCTGTGATTCATCAACACTCTGATCGTCCACAGATTACAGAATGCCACCAGATGTTCATCAGAAACTACTACTGGTCTTCCTGGGAACGATCGAAGCGTATTCTGTTTGAGACAATACTCACATGGAGGAAAGTGCGGATGGTGACTGTTGTATTCAATCCCGATGCAATTTCTGTGTTTCATCAACACTCAGGTAGTCCACAGATTACAGAATGCCTCCTGATGTGCATCGGAAACTACTACTGGTCTTCCAGGGAACGATCAAGGCGTAAACTGTTTGAGACATTACTCCCGTGGAGGAAAGTGCGCATAATGACTGTTGTTACAATCCCGATGCAAATTCTGTGTTACATAAACACTTTGATAGGCCACAGATTACAGAATGCCACCAGATGTGCATCGGAAATTAATTCTGGTCTTCCAAGGAACGTTCAAAGGGTAGACTGTTTGAGAATTACTCCCACGGAGGAAAGTGAGCATGGTGACTGTTGTATTTATTCCCGATGGAATTTCTGTGTTTCATCAACACTCTGATAGTCTACAGATTACAGAATGCCTCCAGATGTGCATCGGAAACTACTACTGGTCTTCCAGGGAACGATCAAAATCGTAGACTGTTTGAGACATTACTCCCATGGAGGAAAGTTCGCATGGTGACTGTTGTATTCAATCCCGATGTAATTTCTGTGTTTCATCAACACTCTGATAGTCCACAGATTACAGAATTCTACCAGATGTGCGTTGGAAACTACTACTGGTCTTCCAGGGAACGATCAAAGCGTGGACTGTTTCAGACATTACTCACATGATGGAAAGTGCGCATGGTGACTGTTGTATTCAATCCCGATACAATTTCTGTGTTTTTGTCAACACTCTGATAGTCCATAGATTACAGAATGCCACTAGTTGTGAGTCGGAAACCACTACTGGTCTTCCAGGGTACGACCAAAGCGTAGACTGTTAGAGACATTACTCCCATGGAGAAAAGTGGGGATAGTGACTGTTGTATTCAATCCCGATGCAATTTCTGTGATTCATCAACACTCTGATCGTCCACAGATTACAGAATGCCACCAGATGTGCATCAGAAACTACTACTGGTCTTCCATGGAACGATCAAAGCGTAGACTGTTAGAGACATTACTCCCGTGGAGGAAAGTGCGCATGGTGACTGTTGTATTCAATCCCGATGCATTTTCTGTTTTTCATCAACACTCTGATAGTCCATAGATTACAGAATGCCACCAGTTGTGCATCGGTAATCACTACTGGTCTTCCAGGGTACGACCAAAGCGTAGACTGTTTGAGACATTACTCCCATGGAGAAAAGTGGGGATGGTGACTGTTGTATTCAATCCCGATGCAATTTCTGTGATTCATCAACACTCTGATCGTCCACAGATTACAGAATGCCACCAGATGTGCATTGGAAACTACTACTGATCTTCCAGGGAACGATCAAAGCGTAGACTCTTTAAGACAATACTCCCATGGAGGAAAGTGAGGATGGTGACTGTTGTATTCAATCGCGATGCAATATCTCTGTTTCATCAACACTCAGATAGTCCACAGATTACAGAATGCTACCATATGTGCATCGGAAACTACTACTGGTCTTCCAGGGAACGATCAAAGCGTAGACTGTTTGAGACACTACTCCCGTGGAGGAAAGTGCCCATGGTGACTGATGTATGCAATCCCGATGCAATTGTTTGTTTCGTCAACACCCTGATGGTCCACAGATTTCAGAATGCCACCAGATGTGCATCGGAAACTACTGCAGGTCTTCCAGGGAACGATCAAAGCCTGGACTGTTTCAGACATTACTCCCATGGAGGAAAGTGTGGATGGTGACTGTTGTATTCAATCCCGATGCAATTTATGTGTTTCATCAACACTCTGATCGTCCACAGATTACAGAATGCCACCAGATGTTCATCAGAAACTACTACTGGTCTTCCAGGGAACGATCAAAGCGTAGACTCTTTGAGACAATACTCCCATGGAGGAAAGTGAGGATGGTGACTGTTGTATTCAATCGCGATGCAATTTCTCTGTTTCATCAACACTCAGATAGTCCACAGATTACAGAATGCAACCAGAAGTGTATCGGAAACTACTTCTGGTCTTCCACGGAACGATCAAAGCGTAGACTGTTTCAGACGTTACTCACATGGAGAAAAGTGCGGATGGTGACTGTTGTATTCAATCCGGATGCAATTTCTGTGTTTCATCAACACTCAGGTAGTAAACAGATTACAGAATGCCTTCAGATGTGCATCGGAAGCTACTACTGGTCTTCCAGTGAGCGATCAAATGGTAGACTGTTTGAGAATTACTCCCATGGAGGAAAGTGGGGATGGTGACTGTTGTATTCAATCCCGATGCAATTTCTGTGATTCATCAACACTCTGATCGTCCACAGATTACAGAATGCCACCAGATGTTCATCAGAAACTACTACTGGTCTTCCTGGGAACGATCGAAGCGTATTCTGTTTGAGACAATACTCACATGGAGGAAAGTGCGGATGGTGACTGTTGTATTCAATCCCGATGCAATTTCTGTGTTTCATCAACACTCAGGTAAACCACAGATTACAGAATGCCTCCAGATGTGCATCGGAAACTACTACTGGTCTTCCAGGGAACGATCAAGGCATAAACTGTTTGAGACATTACTCCCGTGGAGGAAAGTGCGCATAATGACCGTTGTTACAATCCCGATGCAAATTCTGTGTTTCATAAACACTCTGATAGTCCACAGATTACAGAATGCCACCAGATGTGCATCGGAAACTACTTCTGGTCTTCCAGTGAACGTTCAAAGGGTAGACTGTTCGAGAATTACTCCCACGGAGGAAAGTGAGCATGGTGACTGTTGTATTTATTCCCGATGGAATTTCTGTGTTTCATCAACACTCTGATAGTCTACAGATTACAGAATGCCTCCAGATGTGGATCGGAAACTACTACTGGTCTTCCAGGGAACGATCAAAATCGTAGACTGTTTGAGACATTACTCCCATGGAGGAAAGTTCGCATGGTGACTGTTGTATTCAATCCCGATGTAATTTCTGTGTTTCATCAACACTATGATAGTCCACAGATTACAGAATGCTACCAGATGTGCATCGGAAACTACTACTGGTCTTCCAGGGAACGATCAAAGCGTGGACTGTTTCAGACATTACTCCCATGGAAGAAAGTGTGGATGTTGACTGTTGTATTCAATCCCGATGCAATTTATGTGTTTCATCAACACTCTGACAGTCCACAGATTACAGAATGCCACCAGATGTGCATCGGAGACTACTACTGGTCTACCAGGGAACGATCTAACCGTAGACTGTTTGAGACATTACTCCCGTGGAGGAAAGTGCGCATGGTGACCGTTGTATTCAATCCTGATGCATTTTCTGTTTTCCGTCAACACTCTGATAGTCCACAGATAACAGAATGCCACCAGTTGTGCATCGGATACCACTACTGGTCTTCCATTGAACGATCAAAGCGTAGACTGTATGAGATATTACTCCTGTGGAGGAAAGTGCGCATGGTGACTTTTGTATTCAATCCCGATGCAATTTCTGTGTTTCATCAACACTCTGATAGTCCACAGAATACAGAATGCCACCAGATGTGCATCGGAAGCAAATACTGGTCTTTTAGGGAGAGATCAAGGCGTGGAGTGTTTCAGATATTACTCCCATGGAGGAAAGTGCGGATGGTGACTGTTGTATTCAATCCCGATGCAATTTCTGTGTTTCATCAAAACTCTGATAGTCCACAGATTACAGATTGATTCCAGATATGCATCGGAAACTACTACTGGTCTTCCAGGGAACGATCAAAGCGTAGACTGTTTGAGACATTACTCCCATGATGGAAAGTGCGCATGGTGACTGTTGTATTCAATACCGATGCAATTTCTGTGTTTTTGTCAACACTCTGATAGTCCATAGATTACAGAATGCCACCAGTTGTGAGTCGGAAACCACTACTGGTATTCCAGGGTACGACCAAAGCGTAGACTGTTTGAGACATTACTCCCATGGAGAAAAGTGGGGATGGTGACTGTTGTATTCAATCCCGATGCAATTTCTGTGATTCATAAACACTCTGATCGTCCACAGATTACAGAATGCCACCAGATGTGCATCAGAAACTACTACTGGTCTTCCATGGAACGATCAAAGCGTAGACTGTTTGAGACATTTCTCCCGTGGAGGAAAGTGCGCATGGTGGCTGTTGTATTCAATCCCGATGCATTTTCTGTTTTTCATCAACACTCTGATAGTCCATAGATTACAGAATGCCACCAGTTGTGCATCGGAAACCACTACTGGTCTTCCAGGGTACGACCAAAGCGTAGACTGTTTGAGACATTACTCCCATGGAGAAAAGTGGGGATGGTGACTGTTGTATTCAATCCCGATGCAATTTCTGTGATTCATCAACACTCTGATCGTCCACAGATTACAGAATGCCACCAGATGTGCATTAGAAACTACTACTGGTCTTCTAGGGAACGATCAAAGCGTAGATTCTTTGAGACAATACTCCCATGGAGGAAAGTGAGGATGGTGACTGTTGTATTCAATCGCGATGCAATTTCTCTGTTTCATCAACACTCAGATAGTCCACAGATTACAGAATGCTACTATATGTGCATCGGAAACTGCTACTGGTCTTCCAGGGAACGATCAAAGCGTAGACTGTTTGAGACATTACTCCCGTGGAGGAAAGTGCCCATGGTGACTGATGTATACAATCCCGATGCAATTTTTTGTTTCGTCAGCACTCTGATGGTCCACAGATTTCAGAATGCCACCAGATGTGCATCGGAAACTACCGTTGGTCTTCCAGGGAACGATCAAAGCCTGGACTGTTTCAGACATTACTCCCATGGAGGAAAGTGTGGATGGTGACTGTTGTATTCAATCCCGATGCAATTTATGTGTTACATCAACACTCTGATAGTCCACAGATTACAGAATGCCACCAGATGTGCATCGGAGACTACTACTGGGCTTCCAGGGAACGCTCTAACCGTAGACTGTTTGAGACATTACTCCCGTGGAGGAAAGTGCGCATGGTGACTGTTGTATTCAATCCCGATGCATTTTCTGTTTTCCATCAACACTCTGATAGTCCACAGATTACAGAATGCCACCAGTTCTGCAACGGAAACCACTACTGGTCTTCCAATGGACGATCAAAGCGTAGACTGTATGAGATATTACTCCTGTGGAGGAAAGTGCGCATGGTGACTGTTGTATTAAATCCCGATGCAATTTCTGTATTTCATCAACACACAGGTAGTCCACAGATTACAGAATGCCTTTAGATGTGCATCGGAAACTACTACTGGTTTTCCAGAAAACGATCAAAGCGTGGACTGTTTCACACATGACACCCATGGAGGAAAGTGTGGATTGTGAATATTGTATTCAATCCCGATGCAATTTATGTGTTTCGTCAACACCCTGATAGTCCACAGATTACAGAATGCCACTAGATGTGCATCGGAAACTACTACTAGTCTTCCAGGGAACGATCAAAGCGTAGACTGTTTGAGACATTTCTCCCGTGGAGGAATGTGCGCATGGTGACTGTTGTATTCAATCCCGATGCATTTTCTGTTTTTCATCAACACTCTGCTAGTCCATAGATTACAGAATGCCACCAGTTGTGCATCGGAAACCACTACTGGTCTTCCAGGGTACGACCAAAGCGTAGACTGTATGAGACCTTACTCCCATGGAGAAAAGTGGGGATGGTGACTGTTGTATTCAATCCCGATGCAATTTCTGTAATTCATCAACACTCTGATCGTCCACAGATTACAGAATGCCACCAGATGTTCATCAGAAACTACTACTGGTCTTCCAGGGAACGATCAAAGCGTAGACTCTTTGAGACAATACTCCCATGGAGGAAAGTGAGGATGGTGACTGTTGTATTCAATCGCGATGCAATTTCTCTGTTTCATCAACACTCAGATAGTCCACAGATTACAGAATGCAACCAGATGTGTATCGGAAACTACTTCTGGTCTTCCACGGAACGATCAAAGCGTAGACTGTTTCAGACGTTACTCACATGGAGAAAAGTGCGGATGGTGACTGTTGTATTGAATCCCGATGCAATTTCTGTGTTTCATCAACACTCAGGTAGTAAACAGATTACAGAATGCCTTCAGATGTGCATCGGAAGCTACCACTGGTCTTCCAGTGAGCGATCAAATGGTAGACTGTTTGAGAATTACTCCCATGGAGGAAAGTGCGCATGGTGACTGTTGTATTCAATCCCCATGGAATTTCTGTGTTTCATCAACACTCTGATCGTTTACAGATTTCAGAATGCCTCCAGATGTGCATCGGAAACTACTACTGGTCTTCCTGGGAACGATCAAAGCGTGGACTGTTTCAGGCATTACTCCTATGGAAGAAAGTGTGGATGTTGACTGTTGTATTCAATCCCGATGCAATTTATGTGTTTCATCAACACTCTGATAGTCCACAGATTACAGAATGCCACCAGATGTGCATCGGAGACTACTACTGGTCTTCCAGGGAACGATCTAACCGTAGACTGTTTGAGACATTACTCCCGTGGAGGAAAGTTCGCATGGTGACCGTTGTATTCAATCCTGATGCATTTTCTGTTTTCCATCAACACTCTGATAGTCCACAGATAACAGAATGCCACCAGTTGTGCATCGGATACCACTACTGGTCTTCCATTGAACGATCAAAGCGTAGACTGTATGCGATATTACTCCTGTGGAGGAAAGTGCGCATGGTGACTGTTGTATTCAATCCCGATGCAATTTCTGTGTTTCATCAACACTCTGATAGTCCACAGATTACAGAATGCCACCAGATGTACATCGGAAGCAAATACTGGTCTTCCAGGGAGAGATCAAGGCGTGGAGTGTTTCAGATATTACTCCCATGGAGGAAAGTGCGGATGGTGACTGTTGTATTCAATCCCGATGCAATTTCTGTGTTTCATCAAACCTCTGATAGTCCACAGATTACAGATTGATTCCAGATATGCATCGGAAACTACTACTGGTCTTCCAGGGAACGATCAAAGCGAAGACTGTTTGAGACATTACTCCCATGATGGAAAGTGCGCATGGTGACTGTTGTATTCAATCCCGATGCAATTTATGTGTTTTTGTCAACACTCTGATAGTCCATAGATTACAGAATGCCACCAGTTGTGAGTCGGAAACCACTACTGGTCTTCCAGGGTACGACCAAAGCGTAGACTGTTAGAGACATTACTCCCATGGAGAAAAGTGGGGATGGTAACTGTTGTATTCAATCCCGATGCAATTTCTGTGATTCATCAACACTCTGATCGTCCACAGATTACAGAATGCCACCAGATGTGCATCAGAAACTACTACTGGTCTTCCATGGAACGATCAAAGAGTAGACTGTTTGAGACATTACTCCCGTGGAGGAAAGTGCGCATGGTGACTGTTGTATTCAATCCCGATGCATTTTCTGTTTTTCATCAACACTCTGATAGTCCATAGATTACAGAATGCCACCAGTTGTGCATCGGAAACCACTACTGGTCTTCCAGGGTACGACCAAAGCGTAGACTGTTTGAGACATTACTCCCATGGAGAAAAGTTGGGATGGTGACTGTTGTATTCAATCCCGATGCAATTTCTGTGATTCATTAACACTCTGATCGTCCACAGATTACAGAATGCCACCAGATGTGCATTAGAAACTACTACTGATCTTCTAGGAAACGATCAGAGCGTAGACTCTTTGAGACAATACTCCCATGGAGGAAAGTGAGGATGGTGACTGTTGTATTCAATCGCGATGCAATTTCTCTGTTTCATCAACACTCAGATAGTCCACAGATTACAGAATGCTACCATATGTGCATCGGAAACTACTACTGGTCTTCCAGGGAACGATCAAAGCGTAGACTGTTTGAGATATTACTCCCGTGGAGGAAAGTGCCCATGGTGACTGATGTATACAATCCCGATGCAATTTTTTGTTTCGTCAACACTCTGATGGTCCACAGATTTCAGAATGCCACCAGATGTGCATCGGAAACTACTGCTGGTCTTCCAGGGAACGATCAAAGCGTGGACTGTTTGAGACATTACTCCCGTGGAGGAAAGTTCGCATGGTGACCGTTGTATTCAATCCTGATGCATTTTCTGTTTTCCATCAACACTCTGATAGTCCACAGATAACAGAATGCCACCAGTTGTGCATCGGATACCACTACTGGTCTTCCATTGAACGATCAAAGCGTAGACTGTATCAGATATTACTCCCGTGGAGGAAAGTGCGCATGGTGACCGTTGTATTCAATCCTGATGCATTTTCTGTTTTCCATCAACACTCTGATAGTCCACAGATAACAGAATGCCACCAGTTGTGCATCGGATACCACTACTGGTCTTCCACGGAACGATCAAAGCGTAGACTGTTTCAGACGTTACTCACATGGAGAAAAGTGCGGATGGTGACTGTTGTATTCAATCCCGATGCAATTTCTGTGTTTCATCAACACTCAGGTAGTAAACAGATTACAGAATGCCTTCAGATGTGCATCGGAAGCTACTACTGGTCTTCCAGTGAGCGATCAAATGGTAGACTGTTTGAGAATTACTCCCATGGAGGAAAGTGGGGATGGTGACTGTTGTATTCAATCCCGATGCAATTTCTGTGATTCATCAACACTCTGATCGTCCACAGATAACAGAATGCCACCAGATGTTCATCAGAAACTACTACTGGTCTTCCTGGGAACGATCGAAGCGTATTCTGTTTGAGACAATACTCACATGGAGGAAAGTGCGGATGGTGACTGTTGTATTCGATCCCGATGCAATTTCTGTGTTTCATCAACACTCAGGTAGTCCACAGATTACAGAATGCCTCCTGATGTGCATCGGAAACTACTACTGGTCTTCCAGGGAACGTTCAAAGGGTAGACTGTTTGAGAATTACTCCCACGGAGGAAAGTGAGCATGGTGACTGTTGTATTTATTCCCGATGGAATTTCTGTGTTTCATCAACACTCTGATAGTCTACAGATTACAGAATGCCTCCAGATGTGCATCGGAAACTACTACTGGTCTTCCAGGGAACGATCAAAATCGTAGACTGTTTGAGACATTACTCCCATGGAGGAAAGTTCGCATGGTGACTGTTGTATTCAATCCCGATATAATTTCTGTGTTTCATCAACACTCTGATAGTCCACAGATTACAGAATTCTACCAGATGTGCGTTGGAAACTACTACTGGTCTTCCAGGGAACGATCAAAGCGTGGACTGTTTCAGACATTACTCCCACGATGGAAAGTGCGCATGGTGACTGTTGTATTCAATCCCGATACAATTTCTGTGTTTTTGTCAACACTCTGATAGTCCATAGATTACAGAATGCCACTAGTTGTGAGTCGGAAACCACTACTGGTCTTCCAGGGTACGACCAAAGCGTAGACTGTTAGAGACATTACTCCCATGGAGAAAAGTGGGGATAGTGACTGTTGTATTCAATCCCGATGCAATTTCTGTGATTCATCAACACTCTGATCGTCCACAGATTACAGAATGCCACCAGATGTGCATCAGAAACTACTACTGGTCTTCCATGGAACGATCAAAGCGTAGACTGTTAGAGACATTACTCCCGTGGAGGAAAGTGCGCATGGTGACTGTTGTATTCAATCCCGATGCATTTTCTGTTTTTCATCAACACTCTGATAGTCCATAGATTACAGAATGCCACCAGTTGTGCATCGGTAATCACTACTGGTCTTCCAGGGTACGACCAAAGCGTAGACTGTTTGAGACATTACTCCCATGGAGAAAAGTGGGGATGGTGACTGTTGTATTCAATCCCGATGCAATTTCTGTGATTCATCAACACTCTGATCGTCCACAGATTGCAGAATGCCACCAGATGTGCATTGGAAACTACTACTGATCTTCCAGGGAACGATCAAAGCGTACACTCTTTAAGACAATACTCCCATGGAGGAAAGTGAGGATGGTGACTGTTGTATTCAATCGCGATGCAATTTCTCTGTTTCATCAACACTCAGATAGTTTACAGATTACAGAATGCTACCATATGTGCATCGGAAACTACTACTGGTCTTCCAGGGAACGATCAAAGCGTAGACTGTTTGAGACATTACTCCCGGGGAGGAAAGTGCCCATGGTGACTGATGTATGCAATCCCGATGCAATTTTTTGTTTCGTCAACACCCTGATGGTCCACAGATTTCAGAATGCCACCAGATGTGCATCGGAAACTACTGCTGGTCTTCCAGGGAACGATCAAAGCCTGGACTGTTTCAGACATTACTCCCATGGAGGAAAGTGTGGATGGTGACTGTTGTATTCAATCCCGATGCAATTTATGTGTTTCATCAACACTCTGATCGTCCACAGATTACAGAATGCCACCAGATGTTCATCAGAAACTACTACTGGTCTTCCAGGGAACGATCAAATCGTAGACTCTTTGAGACAATACTCCCATGGAGGAAAGTGAGGATGGTGACTGTTGTATTCAATCGCGATGCAATTTCTCTGTTTCATCAACACTCAGATAGTCCACAGATTACAGAATGCAACCAGAAGTGTATCGGAAACTACTTCTGGTCTTCCACAGAACGATCAAAGCGTAGACTGTTTCAGACGTTACTCACATGGAGAAAAGTGCGGATGGTGACTGTTGTATTCAATCCGGATGCAATTACTGTGTTTCATCAACACTCAGGTAGTAAACAGATTACAGAATGCCTTCAGATGTGCATCGGAAGCTACTACTGGTCTTCCAGTGAGCGATCAAATGGTAGACTGTTTGAGAATTACTCCCATGGAGGAAAGTGGGGATGGTGACCGTTGTATTCAATCCCGATGCAATTTCTGTGATTCATCAACACTCTGATCGTCCACAGATTATATAATGCCACCAGATGTTCATCAGAAACTACTACTGGTCTTCCTGGGAACGATCGAAGCGTATTCTGTTTGAGACAATACTCACATGGAGGAAAGTGCGGATGGTGACTGTTGTATTCAATCCCGATGCAATTTCTGTGTTTCATCAACACTCAGGTAGTCCAGAGATTACAGAATGCCTCCAGATGTGCATCGGAAACTACTACTGGTCTTCCAGGGAACGATCAAGGCGTAAACTGTTTGAGACATTACTCCCGTGGAGGAAAGTGCGCATAATGACTGTTGTTACAATCCCGATGCAAATTCTGTGTTTCATAAACACTCTGATAGTCCACAGATTACAGAATGCCACCAGATGTGCATCGGAAACTACTTCTGGTCTTCCAGTGAACGTTCAAAGGGTAGACTGTTTGAGAATTACTCCCACGGAGGAAAGTGAGCATGGTGACTGTTGTATTTATTCCCGATGGAATTTCTGTGTTTCATCAACACTCTGATAGTCTACAGATTACAGAATGCCTCCAGATGTGCATCGGAAACTACTACTGGTCTTCCAGGGAACGATCAAAATCGTAGACTGTTTGAGACATTACTCCCATGGAGGAAAGTTCGCATGGTGACTGTTGTATTCAATCCCGATGTAATTTCTGTGTTTCATCAACACTCTGATAGTCCACAGATTACAGAATGCCACCAGATGTGCATCGGAAACTACTACTGGTCTTCCAGGGAACGATCAAAGCGTGGACTGTTTCAGACATTACTCCCATGGAAGAAAGTGTGGATGTTGACTGTTGTATTCAATCCCGATGCAATTTATGTGTTTCATCAACACTCTGATAGTCCACAGATTACAGAATGCCACCAGATGTGCATCGGAGACTACTACTGGTCTACCAGGGAACGATCTAACCGTAGACTGTTTGAGACATTACTCCCGTGGAGGAAAGTGCGCATGGTGACCGTTGTATTCAATCCTGATGCATTTTCTGTTTTCCATCAACACTCTGATAGTCCACAGATAACAGAATGCCACCAGTTGTGCATCGGATACCACTACTGGTCTTCCATTGAACGATCAAAGCGTAGACTGTATGAGATATTACTCCTGTGGAGGAAAGTGCGCATGGTGACTGTTGTATTCAATCCCGATGCAATTTCTGTGTTTCATCAACACTCTGATAGTCCACAGAATACAGAATGCCACCAGATGTGCATCGGAAGCAAATACTGGTCTTTTAGGGAGAGATCAAGGCGTGGAGTGTTTCAGATATTACTCCCATGGAGGAAAGTGCGGATGGTGACTGTTGTATTCAATCCCGATGCAATTTCTGTGTTTCATCAAAACTCTGATAGTCCACAGATTACAGATTGATTCCAGATATGCATCGGAAACTACTACTGGTCTTCCAGGGAACGATTAAAGCGTAGACTGTTTGAGACATTACTCCCATGATGGAAAGTGCGCATGGTGACTGTTGTATTCAATACCGATGCAATTTCTGTGTTTTTGTCAACACTCTGATAGTCCATAGATTACAGAATGCCACCAGTTGTGAGTCGGAAACCACTACTGGTATTCCAGGGTACGACCAAAGCGTAGACTGTTTGAGACATTACTCCCATGGAGAAAAGTGGGGATGGTGACTGTTGTATTCAATCCCGATGCAATTTCTGTGATTCATCAACACTCTGATCGTCCACAGATTACAGAATGCCACCAGATGTGCATCAGAAACTACTACTGGTCTTCCATGGAACGATCAAAGCGTAGACTGTTTGAGACATTACTCCCGTGGAGGAAAGTGCGCATGGTGGCTGTTGTATTCAATCCCGATGCATTTTCTGTTTTTCATCAACACTCTGATAGTCCATAGATTACAGAATGCCACCAGTTGTGCATCGGAAACCACTACTGGTCTTCCAGGGTACGACCAAAGCGTAGACTGTTTGAGACATTACTCCCATGGAGAAAAGTGGGGATGGTGACTGTTGTATTCAATCCCGATGCAATTTCTGTGATTCATCAACACTCTGATCGTCCACAGATTACAGAATGCCACCAGATGTGCATTAGAAACTACTACTGATCTTCTAGGGAACGATCAAAGCGTAGATTCTTTGAGTCAATACTCCCATGGAGGTAAGTGAGGATGGTGACTGTTGTATTCAATCGCGATGCAATTTCTCTGTTTCATCAACACTCAGATAGTCCACAGATTACAGAATGCTACCATATGTGCATCGGAAACTGCTACTGGTCTTCCAGGGAACGATCAAAGCGTAGACTGTTTGAGACATTACTCCCGTGGAGGAAAGTGCCCATGGTGACTGATGTATACAATCCCGATGCAATTTTTTGTTTCGTCAGCACTCTGATGGTCCACAGATTTCAGAATGCCACCAGATGTGCATCGGAAACTACCGTTGGTCTTCCAGGGAACGATCAAAGCCTGGACTGTTTCAGACATTACTCCCATGGAGGAAAGTGTGGATGGTGACTGTTGTATTCAATCCCGATGCAATTTATGTGTTTCATCAACACTCTGATAGTCCACAGATTACAGAATGCCACCAGATGTGCATCGGAGACTACTACTGGGCTTCCAGGGAACGCTCTAACCGTAGACTGTTTGAGACATTACTCCCGTGGAGGAAAGTGCGCATGGTGACAGTTGTATTCAATCCCGATGCATTTTCTGTTTTCCATCAACACTCTGATAGTCCACAGATTACAGAATGCCACCAGTTCTGCAACGGAAACCACTACTGGTCTTCCAATGGACGATCAAAGCGTAGACTGTATGAGATATTACTCCTGTGGAGGAAAGTGCGCATGGTGACTGTTGTATTCAATCCCGATGCAATTTCTGTATTTCATCAACACTCAGGTAGTCCACAGATTACAGAATGCCTTTAGATGTGCATCGGAAACTACTACTGGTTTTCCAGGGAACGATCAAAGCGTGGACTGTTTCACACATGACACCCATGGAGGAAAGTGTGGATTGTGAATATTGTATTCAATCCCGATGCAATTTATGTGTTTCGTCAACACCCTGATAGTCTACAGATTACAGAATGCCACCAGATGTGCATCGGAAACTACTACTGGTCTTCCAGGGAACGATCAAAGCGTAGACTGTTTGAGACATTACTCCCGTGGAGGAATGTGCGCATGGTGACTGTTGTATTCAATCCCGATGCATTTTCTGTTTTTCATCAACACTCTGCTAGTCCATAGATTACAGAATGCCACCAGTTGTGCATCGGAAACCACTACTGGTCTTCCAGGGTACGACCAAAGCGTAGACTGTTTGAGACCTTACTCCCATGGAGAAAAGTGGGGATGGTGACTGTTGTATTCAATCCCGATGCAATTTCTGTAATTCATCAACACTCTGATCGTCCACAGATTACAGAATGCCACCAGATGTTCATCAGAAACTACTACTGGTCTTCCAGGGTACGATCAAAGCGTAGACTCTTTGAGACAATACTCCCATGGAGGAAAGTGAGGATGGTGACTGTTGTATTCAATCGCGATGCAATTTCTCTGTTTCATCAACACTCAGATAGTCCACAGATTACAGAATGCAACCAGATGTGTATCGGAAACTACTTCTGGTCTTCCACGGAACGATCAAAGCGTAGACTGTTTCAGACGTTACTCACATGGAGAAAAGTGCGGATGGTGACTGTTGTATTGAATCCCGATGCAATTTCTGTGTTTCATCAACACTCAGGTAGTAAACAGATTACAGAATGCCTTCAGATGTGCATCGGAAGCTACCACTGGTCTTCCAGTGAGCGATCAAATGGTAGACTGTTTGAGAATTACTCCCATGGAGGAAAGTGCGCATGGTGACTGTTGTATTCAATCCCCATGGAATTTCTGTGTTTCATCAACACTCTGATCGTTTACAGATTTCAGAATGCCTCCAGATGTGCATCGGAAACTACTACTGGTCTTCCTGGGAACGATCAAAGCGTGGACTGTTTCAGGCATTACTCCTATGGAAGAAAGTGTGGATGTTGACTGTTGTATTCAATCCCGATGCAATTTATGTGTTTCATCAACACTCTGATAGTCCACAGATTACAGAATGCAACCAGATGTGTATCGGAAACTACTTCTGGTCTTCCACGGAACGATCAAAGCGTAAACTGTTTCAGACGTTACTCACATGGAGAAAAGTGCGGATGGTGACTGTTGTATTGAATCCCGATGCAATTTCTGTGTTTCATCAACACTCAGGTAGTAAACAGATTACAGAATGCCTTCAGATGTGCATCGGAAGCTACCACTGGTCTTCCAGTGAGCGATCAAATGGTAGACTGTATGAGATATTACTCCTGTGGAGGAAAGTGCGCATGGTGACTGTTGTATTCAATCCCGATGCAATTTCTGTGTTTCATCAACACTCTGATAGTCCACAGATTACAGAATGCCACCAGATGTACATCGGAAGCAAATACTGGTCTTCCAGGGAGAGATCAAGGCGTGGAGTGTTTCAGATATTACTCCCATGGAGGAAAGTGCGGATGGTGACTGTTGTATTCAATCCCGATGCAATTTCTGTGTTTCATCAAACCTCTGATCGTCCACAGATTACAGATTGATTCCAGATATGCATCGGAAACTACTACTGGTCTTCCAGGGAACGATCAAAGCGAAGACTGTTTGAGACATTACTCCCATGATGGAAAGTGCGCATGGTGACAGTTGTATTCAATCCCGATGCAATTTATGTGTTTTTGTCAACACTCTGATAGTCCATAGATTACAGAATGCCACCAGTTGTGAGTCGGAAACCACTACTGGTCTTCCAGGGTACGACCAAAGCGTAGACTGTTCGAGACATTACTCCCATGGAGAAAAGTGGGGATGGTGACTGTTGTATTCAATCCCGATGCAATTTCTGTGATTCATCAACACTCTGATCGTCCACAGATTACAGAATGCCACCACATGTGCATCAGAAACTACTACTGGTCTTCCATGGAACGATCAAAGAGTAGACTGTTTGAGACATTACTCCCGTGGAGGAAAGTGCGCATGGTGACTGTTGTATTCAATCCCGATGCATTTTCTGTTTTTCATCAACACTCTGATAGTCCATAGATTACAGAATGCCACCAGTTGTGCATCGGAAACCACTACTGGTCTTCCAGGGTACGACCAAAGCGTAGACTGTTTGAGACAATACTCCCATGGAGGAAAGTGAGGATGGTGACTGTTGTATTCAATCGCGATGCAATTTCTCTGTTTCATCAACACTCAGATAGTCCACAGATTACAGAATGCAACCATATGTGCATCGGAAACTACTACTGGTCTTCCAGGGAACGATCAAAGCGTAGACTGTTTGAGATATTACTCCCGTGGAGGAAAGTGCCCATGGTGACTGATGTATACAATCCCGATGCAATTTTTTGTTTCGTCAACACTCTGATGGTCCACAGATTTCAGAATGCCACCAGATGTGCATCGGAAACTACTGCTGGTCTTCCAGGGAACGATCAAAGCGTGGACTGTTTGAGACATTACTCCCGTGGAGGAAAGTGCGCATGGTGACCGTTGTATTCAATCCTGATGCATTTTCTGTTTTCCATCAACACTCTGATAGTCCACAGATAACAGAATGCCACCAGTTGTGCATCGGATACCACTACTGGTCTTCCATTGAACGATCAAAGCGTAGACTGTATCAGATATTACTCCCGTGGAGGAAAGTGCGCATGGTGACCGTTGTATTCAATCCTGATGCATTTTCTGTTTTCCATCAACACTCTGATAGTCCACAGATAACAGAATGCCACCAGTTGTGCATCGGATACCACTACTGGTCTTCCACGGAACGATCAAAGCGTAGACTGTTTCAGACGTTACTCCCATGGAGAAAAGTGGGGATGGTGACTGTTGTATTCAATCCCGATGCAATTTCTGTGTTTCATCAACACTCAGGTAGTAAACAGATTACAGAATGCCTTCAGATGTGCATCGGAAGCTACTACTGGTCTTCCAGTGAGCGATCAAATGGTTGACTGTTTGAGAATTACTCCCATGGAGGAAAGTGGGGATGGTGACTGTTGTATTCAATCCCGATGCAATTTCTG
Organism: Schistocerca gregaria; assembly: GCF_023897955.1. Taxonomy (NCBI): domain Eukaryota; kingdom Metazoa; phylum Arthropoda; class Insecta; order Orthoptera; family Acrididae; genus Schistocerca; species Schistocerca gregaria. Next base: position 31,194,632 of record NC_064929.1, read on the forward strand.
TGATTCATCAACACTCTGATCGTCCACAGATAACAGAATGCCACCAGATGTTCATCAGAAACTACTACTGGTCTTCCTGGGAACGATCGAAGCGTATTCTGTTTGAGACAATACTCACATGGAGGAAAGTGCGGATGGTGACTGTTGTATTCGATCCCGATGCAATTTCTGTGTTTCATCAACACTCAGGTAGTCCACAGATTACAGAATGCCTCCTGATGTGCATCGGAAACTACTACTGGTCTTCCAGGGAACGTTCAAAGGGTAGACTGTTTGAGAATTACTCCCACGGAGGAAAGTGAGCATGGTGACTGTTGTATTTATTCCCGATGGAATTTCTGTGTTTCATCAACACTCTGATAGTCTACAGATTACAGAATGCCTCCAGATGTGCATCGGAAACTACTACTGGTCTTCCAGGGAACGATCAAAATCGTAGACTGTTTGAGACATTACTCCCATGGAGGAAAGTTCGCATGGTGACTGTTGTATTCAATCCCGATGTAATTTCTGTGTTTCATCAACACTCTGATAGTCCACAGATTACAGAATTCTACCAGATGTGCGTTGGAAACTACTACTGGTCTTCCAGGGAACGATCAAAGCGTGGACTGTTTCAGACATTACTCCCACGATGGAAAGTGCGCATGGTGACTGTTGTATTCAATCCCGATACAATTTCTGTGTTTTTGTCAACACTCTGATAGTCCATAGATTACAGAATGCCACTAGTTGTGAGTCGGAAACCACTACTGGTCTTCCAGGGTACGACCAAAGCGTAGACTGTTAGAGACATTACTCCCATGGAGAAAAGTGGGGATAGTGACTGTTGTATTCAATCCCGATGCAATTTCTGTGATTCATCAACACTCTGATCGTCCACAGATTACAGAATGCCACCAGATGTGCATCAGAAACTACTACTGGTCTTCCATGGAACGATCAAAGCGTAGACTGTTAGAGACATTACTCCCGTGGAGGAAAGTGCGCATGGTGACTGTTGTATTCAATCCCGATGCATTTTCTGTTTTTCATCAACACTCTGATAGTCCATAGATTACAGAATGCCACCAGTTGTGCATCGGTAATCACTACTGGTCTTCCAGGGTACGACCAAAGCGTAGACTGTTTGAGACATTACTCCCATGGAGAAAAGTGGGGATGGTGACTGTTGTATTCAATCCCGATGCAATTTCTGTGATTCATCAACACTCTGATCGTCCACAGATTACAGAATGCCACCAGATGTGCATTGGAAACTACTACTGATCTTCCAGGGAACGATCAAAGCGTACACTCTTTAAGACAATACTCCCATGGAGGAAAGTGAGGATGTTGACTGTTGTATTCAATCGCGATGCAATTTCTCTGTTTCATCAACACTCAGATAGTTTACAGATTACAGAATGCTACCATATGTGCATCGGAAACTACTACTGGTCTTCCAGGGAACGATCAAAGCGTAGACTGTTTGAGACATTACTCCCGTCGAGGAAAGTGCCCATGGTGACTGATGTATGCAATCCCGATGCAATTTTTTGTTTCGTCAACACCCTGATGGTCCACAGATTTCAGAATGCCACCAGATGTGCATCGGAAACTACTGCTGGTCTTCCAGGGAACGATCAAAGCCTGGACTGTTTCAGACGTTACTCACATGGAGAAAAGTGCGGATGGTGACTGTTGTATTCAATCCGGATGCAATTTCTGTGTTTCATCAACACTCAGGTAGTAAACAGATTACAGAATGCCTTCAGATGTGCATCGGAAGCTACTACTGGTCTTCCAGTGAGCGATCAAATGGTAGACTGTTTGAGAATTACTCCCATGGAGGAAAGTGGGGATGGTGACTGTTGTATTCAATCCCGATGCAATTTCTGTGATTCATCAACACTCTGATCGTCCACAGATTATATAATGCCACCAGATGTTCATCAGAAACTACTACTGGTCTTCCTGGGAACGATCGAAGCGTATTCTGTTTGAGACAATACTCACATGGAGGAAAGTGCGGATGGTGAATGTTGTATTCAATCCCGATGCAATTTCTGTGTTTCATCAACACTCAGGTAGTCCAGAGATTACAGAATGCCTCCAGATGTGCATCGGAAACTACTACTGGTCTTCCAGGGAACGATCAAGGCGTAAACTGTTTGAGACATTACTCCCGTGGAGGAAAGTGCGCATAATGACTGTTGTTACAATCCCGATGCAAATTCTGTGTTTCATAAACACTCTGATAGTCCACAGATTACAGAATGCCACCAGATGTGCATCGGAAACTACTTCTGGTCTTCCAGTGAACGTTCAAAGGGTAGACTGTTTGAGAATTACTCCCACGGAGGAAAGTGAGCATGGTGACTGTTGTATTTATTCCCGATGGAATTTCTGTGTTTCATCAACACTCTGATAGTCTACAGATTACAGAATGCCTCCAGATGTGCATCGGAAAGTACTACTGGTCTTCCAGGGAACGATCAAAATCGTAGACTGTTTGAGACATTACTCCCATGGAGGAAAGTTCGCATGGTGACTGTTGTATTCAATCCCGATGTAATTTCTGTGTTTCATCAACAATCTGATAGTCCACAGATTACAGAATGCTACCAGATGTGCATCGGAAACTACTACTGGTCTTCCAGGGAACGATCAAAGCGTGGACTGTTTCAGACATTACTCCCATGGAAGAAAGTGTGGATGTTGACTGTTGTATTCAATCCCGATGCAATTTATGTGTTTCATCAACACTCTGATAGTCCACAGATTACAGAATGCCACCAGATGTGCATCGGAGACTACTACTGGTCTACCAGGGAACGATCTAACCGTAGACTGTTTGAGACATTACTCCCGTGGAGGAAAGTGCGCATGGTGACCGTTGTATTCAATCCTGATGCATTTTCTGTTTTCCATCAACACTCTGATAGTCCACAGATAACAGAATGCCACCAGTTGTGCATCGGATACCACTACTGGTCTTCCATTGAACGATCAAAGCGTAGACTGTATGAGATATTACTCCTGTGGAGGAAAGTGCGCATGGTGACTGTTGTATTCAATCCCGATGTAATTTCTGTGTTTCATCAACACTCTGATAGTCCACAGAATACAGAATGCCACCAGATGTGCATCGGAAGCAAATACTGGTCTTTTAGGGAGAGATCAAGGCGTGGAGTGTTTCAGATATTACTCCCATGGAGGAAAGTGCGGATGGTGACTGTTGTATTCATTCCCGATGCAATTTCTGTGTATCATCAAAACTCTGATAGTACACAGATTACAGATTGATTCCAGATATGCATCGGAAACTACTACTGGTCTTCCAGGGAACGATCAAAGCGTAGACTGTTTGAGACATTACTCCCATGATGGAAAGTGCGCATGGTGACTGTTGTATTCAATACCGATGCAATTTCTGTGTTTTTGTCAACACTCTGATAGTCCATAGATTACAGAATGCCACCAGTTGTGAGTCGGAAACCACTACTGGTCTTCCAGGGTACGACCAAAGCTTAGATTGTTTGAGACATTACTCCCATGGAGAAAAGTGGGGATGGTGACTGTTGTATTCAATCCCGATGCAATTTCTGTGATTCATCAACACTCTGATCGTCCACAGATTACAGAATGCCACCAGATGTGCATCAGAAACTACTACTGGTCTTCCATGGAACGATCAAAGCGTAGACTGTTTGAGACATTACTCCCGTGGAGGAAAGTGCGCATGGTGGCTGTTGTATTCAATCCCGATGCATTTTCTGTTTTTCATCAACACTCTGATAGTCCATAGTTTACAGAATGCCACCAGTTGTGCATCGGAAACCACTACTGGTCTTCCAGGGTACGACCAAAGCGTAGACTGTTTGAGACATTACTCCCATGGAGAAAAGTGGGGAAGGTGACTGTTGTATTCAATCCCGATGCAATTTCTGTGATTCATCAACACTCTGATCGTCCACAGATTACAGAATGCCACCAGATGTGCATTAGAAACTACTACTGATCTTCTAGGGAACGATCAAAGCGTAGACTCTTTGAGACAATACTCCCATGGAGGAAAGTGAGGATGGTGACTGTTGTATTCAATCGCGATGCAATTTCTCTGTTTCATCAACACTCAGATAGTCCACAGATTACAGAATGCCACCATATGTGCATCGGAAACTGCTACTGGCCTTCCAGGGAACGATCAAAGCGTAGACTGTTTGAGACATTACTCCCGTGGAGGAAAGTGCCCATGGTGACTGATGTATACAATCCCGATGCAATTTTTAGTTTCGTCAACACTCTGATGGTCCACAGATTTCAGAATGCCACCAGATGTGCATCGGAAACTACTGCCGGTCTTCCAGTGAACGATCAAAGCCTGGACTGTTTCAGACATTACTCCCATGGAGGAAAGTGCGCATGGTGACTGTTGTATTCAATCCCGATGCATTTTCTGTTTTCCAACAACACTCTGATAGTCCACAGATTACAGAATGCCACCAGTTCTGCAACGGAAACCACTACTGGTCTTCCAATGGACGATCAAAGCGTAGACTGTATGAGATATTACTCCTGTGGAGGAAAGTGCGCATGGTGACTGTTGTATTCAATCCCGATGCAATTTCTGTATTTCATCAACACTCAGGTAGTCCACAGATTACAGAATGCCTTTAGATGTGCATCGGAAACTACTACTGGTTTTCCAGGGAACGATCAAAGCGTGGACTGTTTCACACATGACACCCATGGAGGAAAGTGTGGATTGTGAATATTGTATTCAATCCCGATGCAATTTATGTGTTTCGTCAACACCCTGATAGTCCACAGATTACAGAATGCCACCAGATGTGCATCGGAAACTACTACTGGTCTTCCAGGGAACGATCAAAGCGTAGACTGTTTGAGACATTACTCCCGTGGAGGAATGTGCGCATGGTGACTGTTGTATTCAATCCCGATGCATTTTCTGTTTTTCATCAACACTCTGCTAGTCCATAGATTACAGAAAGCCACCAGTTGTGTATCGGAAACCGCTACTGGTCTTCCAGGGTACGACCAAAGCGTAGACTGTTTGAGACCTTACTCCCATGGAGAAAAGTGGGGATGGTGACTGTTGTATTCAATCCCGATGCAATTTCTGTAATTCATCAACACTCTGATCGTCCACAGATTACAGAATGCCACCAGATGTTCATCAGAAACTACTACTGGTCTTCCAGGGAACAATCAAAGCGTAGACTCTTTGAGACAATACTCCCATGGAGGAAAGTGAGGATGGTGACTGTTGTATTGAATCGCGATGCAATTTCTCTGTTTCATCAACACTCAGATAGTCCACAGATTACAGAATGCAACCAGATGTGTATCGGAAACTACTTCTGGTCTTCCACGGAACGATCAAAGCGTAGACTGTTTCAGACGTTACTCACATGGAGAAAAGTGCGCATGGTGACTGTTGTATTCAATCCTGATGCAATTTCTGTGTTTCATCAACTCTCTATAGTCCACAGATTACAGAATGCCTCCAGATGTGCATCGGAAGCTACTACTGGTCTTCCAGGGAACGATCAAAGCGTAGACTGTTTGAGACATTACTCCCGTGGAGGAAAGTGCCCATGGTGACTGATGTATACAATCCCGATGCAATTTTTTGTTTCGTCAACACTCTGATGGTCCACAGATTTCAGAATGCCACCAGATGTGCATCGGAAACTACTGCTGGTCTTCCAGGGAACGATCAAAGCGTGGACTGTTTCAGACATTACTCCCATGGAGGAAAGTGTGGATGCTGACTGTTGTATTCAATCCCGATGCAATTTATGTGTTTCATCAACACTCTGATGGTCCTCAGATTACAGAATGCCGCCAGATGTGCATCGGAAACTACTACTGGTCATCCAGTGAGCGATCGAGTGGTAGACTGTTTGAGAATTACTCCCATGGAGGAAAGTGCGCATGGTGACTGTTGTATTCAATCCCGATGGAATTTCTGTGTTTCATCAACACTCTGATAGTTTACAGATTAATGATTGCCTCCAGATGTGCATCGTAAACTACTACTCGTCTTCCTGGGAACGATCGAAGCGTAGACTGTTTGAGACAATACTCACATGGAGGAAAGTGCGGATGGTGACTGTTGTATTCAATCCTGATGCAATTTCTGTGTTTCATCAACACTCAGGTAGTCCACAGATTACAGAATGCCCTCAGATGTGCATCGGAAGCTACTACTGGTCTTCCAGGGAACGATCAAAATCGTAGACTGTTTCAGACATTACTCCCATGGAGGAAAGTGCCCATGGTGACTGATGTATACAATCCCGATGCAATTTTTTGTTTCGCCAACACTCTGATGGTCCACAGATTTCAGAATGACAACAGATGTGCATCGGAAACTACTGCTGGTCTTCCAGGGAACGATGAAAGCGTGGACTGTTTCAGACATTACTCCCATGGAGGAAAGTGTGGATGGTGAGTGTTGTATTCAATCCCGATGCATTTTCTGTTTTCCATCAACACTCTGATAGTCCACAGATTACAGAATGCCACCAGTTCTGCATCGGAAACCACTACTGGTCTTCCAATGAACGATCAAAGCGTAGACTGTATGAGATATTACTCCTGTGGAGGAAAGTGCGCATGATGACTGTTGTATTCAATCCCGATGCCATTTCTGTGTTTCATCAACACTCTGATAGTCCACAGATTACAGAATGCCACCAGATGTGCATCGGAAGCAAATACTGGTCTTCGAGGGAGAGAACAAGGCGTGGAATGTTTCAGTTATTACTCCCATGGAGGAAAGTGCGGATGGTGACTGTTGTATTCAATCCCGATGCAATTTCTGTGTTTCATCTACACTCTGATAGTCCACAGATTACAGATTGTTTCCAGATATGCATCGGAAACTACTACTGGTCTTCTTGGGAACTATCAAAGCATAGACTGTTTGAGACATTACTCCCATGGAGGAAAGTGCGCATGGTGACTGTTGTATTCAATCCCGATGCAATTTCTGTGTTTCATCAACACTTTGAAGGTCCACAGATTACAGAATGCCTCCAGATGTGCATCGGAAACTACTACTGGTCTTCCAGGGAACGATCAAAGCGTAGACTGTTTGAGACATTACTCCCGTGGAGGAATGTGCGAATGGTGACTGTTGTATTCAATCCCGATGGAATTTCTGTGTTTCATCAACACTCTATAGTCCACAGATTACAGAATGCCTCCAGATGTGCATCGGAAGCTACTACTGGTCTTCCAGGGAACGATCAAAGCGTAGACTGTTTAAAACATTACTCCCATGATGGAAAGTGCGCATGGTGACTGTTGTATTCAATCCCGATGCAGTTTCTGTGTTTTTGTCAACACTCTGATAGTCCATAGTTTACAGAATGCCACCAGTTGTGAGTCGGAAACCACTACTGGTCTTCCAGGCTACGACCAAAGCGTAGACTGTTTGAGAAATTACTCCCATGAAGAAAAGTGGGGATGGTGACTGTTGTATTCAATCCCGATGCAATTTCTGTGATTCATCAACACTCTGATCGTCCACAGATTACAGAATGCCACCAGATGTGCATCAGAAACTACTACTGGTCTTCCATGGAACGATCAAAGCGTAGACTGTTTGAGACAATACTCACATGGAGGAAAGTGCGGATGGTGACTGTTGTATTCAATCCCGATGCAATTTCCGTGTTTCATCAACACTCTATAGTCCACAGATTACAGAATGCCTCCAGATGTGCATCGGAAACTATTACTGGTCTTCCAGGGAACGATCTAAGCGTAGACTGTTTGAGACATTACTCCCATGAAGGAAAGTGCGCATGGTGACTGTTGTATTCAATCCCGATGCAATTTCTGTGTTTTTCGTCAACACTCTGATAGTCCACAGGTTACAGAATGCCACCAGATGTGTATCGGAAACTAATACTTGTGTTCCAGGGAACGATCAAAGCGTAGACTGTTTCAGACGTTACTCTTATGGAAAAAAGTGCAGATTATGACTGTTGTATTCACTCCCGATGCAAATTCTGTGTTTCATCAACACTTTGAAGGTCCACGGATTACAGAATGCCTCCAGATGTGCATTGGAAACTACTACTGGTCTTCCAGGGAACGATCAAAGCGTAGACTGTGTTAGACATTACTCCCATGGAGGAAAGTGCGCATGGTGACTGTTGTATTCAATCCCGATGCATTTTCTGTTTTCCATCAACACTCCGATAGTCCACAGAATACAGAATGCCACCAGTTCTGCACCGGAAACTACTACTGGTCTTCCAATGAACGATCAAAGGGTAGACTGTATGAGATATTACTCCTGTGGAGGAAAGTGCGCATGGTGACTGTTGTATTCAATCCCGATGCAATTTCTGTGTTTCATCAACACTCTGATTGTCCACAGATTACAGAATGCCGCCAGATATGCATCGGAAACTATTACTGGTCTTCCAGTGAGCGATCAAATGGTAGACTGTTTGAGAATTACTCCCATGGAGGAAAGTGCGCATGGTGACTGTTGTATTCAATCCCGATGGAATTTCTGTGTTTAATCAACACTCTGATACTTTACAGATTTCAGAATGCCTCCAGATGTGCATCGGAAACTACTACTGGTCTTCCTGGGTACGATCAAAGCATAGACTGTTTGAGACATTACTCACATGGAGGAAAGTGCGCATGGTGACTGTTGTATTCAATCCCGATGCAATTTCTGTGTTTCATCAACACTTTGAAGGTCCACAGACTACAGAATGCCTCCAGATGTGCATTGCAAACTACTACTAGTCCTCCAGGGAACTATCAAAGCGTAGACTGTTTGAGACATTACTCCCATTAAGGAAAGTGCGCATGGTGACTGTTGTATTCAAACCCGATGCAATTTCTGTGTTTCATCAACACTCTGACAGTCCAGAGATTACAGAATGCCTCCAGATGTGCATCGGAAACTACTACTGGTCTTCCTGGGAACGATCGAAGCGTACACTGTTTGAGACAATACTCACATGGAGGAAAGTGCGGATGGTGACTGTGTATTCAATCCCGATGCAATATCTGTGTTTCATCAATACTCAGGTAGTCCACAGATTACAGAATGCCTTCAGATGTGCATCGGAAACTACTACTGGTCTTCCAGTTAACGATCAAATTCGTAGACTGTTCGAGACATTACTCCCATGGAGGAAAGTTCGCATGGTGACTGTTGTATTCAATCCCGATGTAATTTCTGTGTTTCATCAACACTCTGATAGTCCACAGATTACAGAATGCTACCAGATGTGCATCGGAAACTACTACTGGTCTTCCAGGGAACGATCAAAGCGTAGACTGATTGTGACATTACTCCCGTGGAGGAATGTGCCCATGGTGACTGATGTATACAATCCCGATGCAATTTTTTGCTTCGTCAACACTCTGATGGTCCACAGATTTCAGAATGCCACCAGATGTGCATCGGAAACTACTGCTGGTCTTCCAGGGAACGATCAAAGCGTGGACTGTTTCAGACATTACTCCCATGGAGGAAAGTGTGGATGGTGACTGTTGTATTCAATCCCGATGCAATTTATGTGTTTCGTGAACACTCTGATGGTCCACAGATTTCAGAATGCCACCAGATGTGCATCGGAAACTACTGCTGGTCTTCCAGGGAACGATCAAAGCGTGGGCTGTTTCAGACATTACTCCCTTGGAGGAAAGTGTGGATGGAGACTGTTGCATGCAATCCCGATGCAATTTCTTTGTTTCATCAACACTCTGATAGTCCACAGATTACAGAATGCCACCAGATGTGCATCGGAAGCAAATACTGGTCTTCTTGGGAACGATCAAAGCATAGACTGTTTGAGACATTACTCCCTTGGAGTAAAGTGCGCATGGTGACTGTTGTATTCAATCCCGATGCAATTTCTGTGTTTCATCAACACTTTGAAGGTCCACAGATTACACAATGCCTTCAGATGTGCATCGGAAACTACTACTGTCTTCGAGGGAACGATCAAAGCGTAGACTGTTTGAGACATTACTCCCGTGGAGGAGAGTGCGAATGGTGAATTCTGTATTCAATCCCGATGCAATTTCTGTGTTTCATCAACAATCTGATAGTCCACAGATAACAGATTGCCTCCAGATGTGCATCGGAAACTACTACTCGCCTTCCTGGGAACGATCAAAGCATAGACTGTTTGAGACATTACTCCCATTTAGGAGAGTGCGCATGGTGACTGTTGTATTCAATCCCGATGGAATTTCTGTGTTTCATCAACACTCTATAGTCCACAGATTACAGAATGCCTCTAGATGTGCATCGGAAACTACTACTGGTCTTCCAGGGAACGATCTAAGCGTAGACTGTTTGAGACATTACTCCCATGAAGGAAAAAGCGCATGGTGACTGTTGTATTCAATCCCGAAGCAATTTCTGTGTTTTTCGTCAACACTCTGATAGTCCACAGGTTACAGAATGCCACCAGATGTGTATCGGAAACTACTACTTGTCTTCCAGTGAACGATCAAAGCTTAGACTGTTTCAGACGTTACTTTTATGGAGAAAAGTGCGGATTATGACTGTTGTATTCACTCCCGATGCAAATTCTGTGTTTCATCAACACTTTGAAGGTCCACAGATTACAGAATTCCTCCAGATGTGCATCGGAAACTACTACTGGTCTTCTAGGGAATGATCAAAGCGTAGACTGTTTCAGATATTACTCCCATGGAGAAAATTGCGGATGGTGACTGTTGTATTCCATCCCGATGGAATTTCTGTGTTTCATCAACACTCTATAGTCCACAGATTACAGAATGCCTCCAGATGTGCATCGGAAACTACTACTGGTCTTCCAGGGAACGATCAAAGCGTAGACTGTTTGAGACATTACTCCCATGGAGGAAAGTGCGTTTGGTCACTGTTGTATTCAATCCCGATGCTATTTCTGTGTTTCATCAAAACTCTAATAGTCCACAGAATACAGAATGCCACCAGATGTGCATCGGAGACTACTACTGGTCTTCCAGGGAACGATCAAAGCGTAGACTGTGTGAGACATTACTCTCATGGAGGAAAGTGCGCATGGTGACTGTTGTATTCAATCCCGATGCATTTTCTGTTTTCCATCAACACTCTGATAGTCCACAGATTACAGAATGCCACCAGTTCTGCATCGGAAACCACTACTGGTCTTCCAATGAACGATCAAAGCGTAGACTGTATGAGATATTACTCCTGTGGAGGAAAGTGCGCATGGTGACTGTTGTATTCAATCTCGATGCAATTTCTGTGTTTCATCAACACTCTGATAGTCCACAGATTACAGAATGCCACCAGATGTGCATCGGAGACTACTACTGGTCTTCCAGGGAACGATCTAACCGTAGACTGTTTGAGACATTACTCCCGTGGAGGAAAGTGCGCATGGTGACTGTTGTATTCAATCCCGATGCATTTTCTGTTTTCCATCAACACTCTGATAGTCCACAGATTACAGAATGCCACCAGTTCTGCATCGGAAACCACTACTGGTCTTCCAATGAACGAACAAAGCGTAGACTGTATGAGATATTACTCCTGTGGAGGAAAGTCGCATGGTGACTGTAGTATTCAATCCCGATGCAATTTCTGTGTTTCATCAACACTCTGATAGTCCACAGATTACAGAATGCCACCAGATGTGCATCGGAAGCAAATACTGGTCGTCCAGGGATAGATCAAGGCGTGGACTGTTTCAGATATTACTCCCATGGAGGAAAGTGCGGATGGTGACTGTTGTATTCAATCCCGATGCAATTTCTGTGTTTCATCAACACTCTGATAGTCCACAGATTACAGATTGTTTCCAGATATGCATCGGAAACTACTACTGGTCTTCTTGGGAACGATCAAAGCATAGACTGTTTGAGACATTACTCCCTTGGAGGAAAGTGCGCATGGTGACTGTTGTATTCAATACCGATGCAATTTCTGTGTTTCATCAACACTTTGAAGGTCCACAGATAACAGAATGCCTCCAGATGTGCATCGGAAACTGCTACTGGTCTTCCAGGGAACGATCAAAGCGTAGACTGTTTGAGACATTTCTCCCGTGGGGGGAAGTGCGAATGGTGAATTTTGTATTCAATCCCAATGCAATTTCTGTGTTTCATCAACAATCTGATAGACCACAGATTACAGATTGCCTGCAGATGTGCATCGGAATCTACTACTGGCCTTCCTGGGAACGATCAAAGCATTGACTGTTTGAGACATTACAACCCATTTAATAAAGTGCGCATGGTGACTGTTGTATTCAATCCCGATGGAATTTCTGTGTTTCATCAACACTCTATAGTCCACAGATTACAGAATGCCTCCAGATGTGCATCGGAAACTACTACTGGCCTTCCAGGGAACGATCTAAGCGTAGACTGTTTGAGACATTACTCCCATGAAGGAAAGTGCGCATGGTGACTGTTGTATTCAATCCCGATGCAATTTCTGTGTTTTTCGTCAACACTCTGATAGTCCACAGGTTACAGAATGCCACCAGATGTGTATCGGAAACTACTACTTGTCTTCCAGGGAACGTTCAAAGCGTAGACTGTTTCAGACGTTACTCTTATTGAGAAATGTGTGGATTATGACTGTTGTATTCACTCCCGATGCAAATTCTGTGGTTCATCAACACTTTGAAGGTCCACAGATTACAGAATTCCTACAGATGTGCATCGGAAACTACTTCTGGTCTTCTAGGTAATGATCAAAGCGTAGACTGTATGAGATATTACTCCTGTGGAGGAAAGTGCGCATGGTGACTGTTGTATTCAATCCCGATGCATTTTCTGTTTTCCATCAACACTCTGATAGTCCACAGAATACAGAATGCCACCAGTTCTGCATCGGAAACTACTACTGGTCTTCCAATGAACGATCAAAGCGTAGACTGTATGAGATATTACTCCTGTGGAGGAAAGTGCGCATGGTGACTGTTGTATTCAATCCCGATGCAATTTCTGTGTTTCATCAACACTCTGATGGTCCACAGATTACAGAATGCCGCCAGATATGCATCGGAAACTATTACTGGTCTTCCAGTGAGCGATCAAATGGTAGACTGTTTGAGAATTACTCGAATGGAGGAATGTGCACATGGTGACTGTTGTATTCAATCCCGATGGAATTTCTGTGTTTCATCAACACTCTGATAGTTTACAGATTTCAGAATGCCTCCAGATGTGCATCGGAAACTACTACTGGTCTTCCTGGGAACGATCAAAGCATAGACTGTTTGAGACATTACTCCCATGGAGGAAAGTGCGCATGGTGACTGTTGTATTCAAACCCGATGCAATTTCTGTGTTTCATCAACACTCTGACAGTCCAGAGATTACAGATTGCCGCCAGATGTGCATCGGAAACTACTACTGGTCTTCCAGGGAACGATCAAAGCGTGGACTGTTTGTGAATTTACTCACATGGAGGAAAGTGGCCGTGGTGACTGTTGTATTCAATCCCGATGCAATTTCTGTGTTTCATCAACACTCTGATAGTCCACAGATTAAAGATTGCCTCCAGATGTGCATCGGAAACTACCACTGGTCTTCCTGGGAACGATCGAAGCGTAGACTGTTTGAGACAATACTCACATGGAGGACAGTGCGGATGGTGACTGTTGTATTCAATCCCGATGCAATTTCTGTGTTTCATCAACACTCAGGTAGTCCACAGATTACAGAATGCCTTCAGATGTGCATCGGAAAGTACTACTGGTCTTCCGGGGAACGATCAAAATCGTAGACTGTTTGAGACATTACTCCCATGGAGGAAAGTTCGCATGGTGACTGTTGTATTCAATCCCGATGTAATTTCTGTGTTTCATCAACACTCTGATAGTCCACAGATTACAGAATGCTACCAGATGTGCATCGGAAACTACTACTGGTCTTCCAGGGAACGATCAAAACGTAGACTGTTTGAGACATTACTCCCGTGGAGGAAAGTCCCCATGGTGACTGATGTATACAATCCCGATGCAATTTTTTGTTTCGTCAACACTCTGATGGTCCACAGATTTCAGAATGCCACCAGATGTGCATCGGATACTACTGCTGGTCTTCCAGGGAACGATCAAAGCGTGCACTGTTTCAGACACTACTCCCATGGAGTAAAGTGTGGATGGTGACTGTTGTATTCAATCCCGATGCAATTTATATGTTTCATCAACACTCTGATAGTCCACAGATTACAGAATGCCTCCAGATGTGCATCGGAGACTACTACTGGTCTTCCATGGAACGATCTACACGTAGACTGTTTGAGATATTACTCCTGTGGAGGAAAGTGCGCATGGTGTCTGTTGTATTCAATCCCGATGCAATTTCTTTGTTTCATCAACACTCTGATAGTCCACAGATTACTGAATGCCACCAGATGTGCATCGGAAGCAAATACTGGTCTTCCAGGGAGAGATCAAGGCGTGGACTGTTTCAGATATTACTCCCATGGAGGAAAGTGCGGATGGTGACTGTTGTATTCAATCCCGATGCAATTTCTGTGTTTCATCAACACTCTGATAGTCCACAGATTACAGATTGTTTCCAGATATGCATCGGAAACTACTACTGGTCTTCTTGGGAACGATCAGAGCATAGACTGTTTGAGACATTACTCCCATGGAGGAATGTGCGCATGGTGACAGTTGTATTTAATCCCGATGCAATTTCTGTGTTTCATCAACACTTTGAAGGTCCACAGATTACAGAATGCCTCCAGATGTGCATCGGAAACTACTACTGGTCTTCCAGGGAACGATCAAAGCGTAGACTGTTTGAGACATTACTCCCGTGGTGGAAAGTGTGAATGGTGAATTTTGCATTCAATTCCGATGCAATTTCTGTGTTTCATCAACAATCTGATAGTCCACAGATTACAGATTGCCTCCACATATGCATCGCAAACTACTACTGGCCTTCCTGGGAACAATCAAAGCATAGACTGTTTGAGACATTACTCCCATTTAGGAAAGTGCGCATGGTGACTGTTGTATTCAATCCCGATGCAATTTCTGTGTTTTATCAACACTCTATAGTCCACAGATTACAGAATGCCTCCAGATGTGCATCGGAAACCACTACTGGTCTTCCAGGGAACGATTTAAGCGTAGACTGTTTGAGACATTACTCCCATGAAGGAAAGTGCGCATGGTGACTGTTGTATTCAATCCCGATGCAATTTCTGTGTTTTTCGTCAACACTCTGATAGTCCACAGGTTACAGAATGCCACCAGATGTGTATTGGAAACTACTACTTGTCTTCCAGGGAACGATCAAAGCGTAGACTGTTTCAGACGTTACTCTTATGGAGAAAAGTGCGGATTATGACTGTTGTATTCACTCCCGAGGCAAATTCTGTGTTTCATCAACACTTTGAAGGTCCACAGATTACAGAATTCCTCCAGATGTGCATCGGAAGCAAATACTGGTCTTCCAGGGAGAGATCAAGGCGTGGACTGTTTCAGATATTACTCCCATGGAGGAAAGTGCGGATGGTGACTGTTGTATTCAATCCCGATGCAATTTCTGTGTTTCATCAACACACTGATAGTCCACAGATTACAGATTGTTTCCAGATATGCATCGGAAACTACTACTGGTCTTCTTGGGAACGATCAAAGCATAGACTGTTTGAGACATTACTCCCATGGAGGAAAGTGCGCATGGTGACTGTTGTATTCAATCCCGATGCAATTTCTGTGTTTCATCAACACTTTGAAGGTCCACAGATTACAGAATGCCAGCAGATGTGCATCGGAGACTACTACTGGTCTTCCAGGGAACGAACAAAGCGTAGACTGTGTGAGACATTACTCCCATGGAGGAAAGTGCGCATGGTGACTGTTGTATTCAATCGCGATGCATTTTCTGTTTTCCATCAACACTCTGATAGTCCACAGATTACAGAATGCCACCAGTTCTGCATCGGAAACCACTACTGGTCTTCCAATGAACGATCAAAGCGTAGACTGTATGAGATATTACTCCTGTGGAGGAAAGTGCGCATGGTGACTTTTGTATTCAATCCCGATGCAATTTCTTTGTTTCATCAACACTCTGATAGTCCACAGATTACAGAATGCCACCAGATGTGCATCGGAAGCAAATACTGGTCTTCGAGGGAGAGATCTAGGCGTGGACTGTTTCAGATATTACTCCCATGGAGGAAAGTGCGGATGGTGACTGTTGTATTCAATCCCGATGCAATTTCTGTGTTTCATCAACACACTGATAGTCCACAGATTACAGATTGTTTCCAGATATGCATCGGAAACTACTACTGGTCTTCTTGGGAACGATCAGAGCATAGACTGTTTGAGACATTACTCCCATGGAGGAAAGTGCGCATGGTGACTGTTGTATTTAATCCCGATGCAATTTCTGTGTTTCATCAACACTTTGAAGGTCCACAGATTACAGAATGCCTCCAGATGTGCATCGGAAACTACTACTGGTCTTCCAGGGAACGATCAACGCGTAGACTGTTTGAGACATTACTCCCGTGGTGGAAACTGCGAATGGTGAAATTTGCATTCAATCCCGATGCAATTTCTGTGTTTCATCAACAATCTGATAGTCCACAGATTACAGATTGCCTCCAGATATGCATCGCAAACTACTACTGGCCTTCCTGGGAACAATCAAAGCATAGACTGTTTGAGACATTACTCCCATTTAGGAAAGTGCGCATGGTGACTGTTGTATTCAATCGCGATGCAATTTCTGTGTTTTATCAACACTCTATAGTCCACAGATTACAGAATGCCTCCAGATGTGCATCGGAAACCACTACCGGTCTTCCAGGGAACGATTTTAGCGTAGACTGTTTGAGACATTACTCCCATGAAGGAAAGTGCGCATGGTGACTGTTGTATTCAATCCCGATGCAATTTCTGTGTTTTTCGTCAACACTCTGATAGTCCACAGGTTACAGAATGCCACCAGATGTGCATCGGAGACTACTACTGGTCTTCCAGGGAACGAACAAAGCGTAGACTGTGTGAGACATTACTCCCATGGAGGAAAGTGCGCATGGTGACTGTTGTATTCAATCGCGATGCATTTTCTGTTTTCCATCAACACTCTGATAGTCCACAGATTACAGAATGCCACCAGTTCTGCATCGGAAACCACTACTGGTCTTCCAATGAACGATCAAAGCGTAGACTGTATGAGATATTACTCCTGTGGAGGAAAGTGCGCATGGTGACTGTTGTATTCAATCCCGATGCAATTTCTTTGTTTCATCAACACTCTGATAGACCACAGATTACAGAATGCCACCAGATGTGCATCGGAAGCAAATACTGGTCTTCCAGGGAGAGATCAAGGCGTGGACTGTTTCAGATATTACTCCCATGGAGGAAAGTGCGGATGGTGACTGTTGTATTCAATCCCGATGCAATTTCTGTGTTTCATCAACACACTGATAGTCCACAGATTACAGATTGTTTCCAGATATGCATCGGAAACTACTACTGGTCTTCTTGGGAACGATCAAATCATAGACTGTTTGAGACACTACTCCCATGGAGGAAAGTGCGCATGGTGACTGTTGTATTCAATCCCGATGCAATTTCTGTGTTTCATCAACACTTTGAAGGTCCACAGATTACAGAATTCCTCCAGATGTGCATCGGAAACTACTACTGGTCTTCTAGGGAATGATCAATGCGTAGACTGTTTCAGATATTACTCCCATGGAGAAAATTGCGGATGGTGACTGTTGTATTCCATCCCGATGGAATTTCTGTGTTTCATCAACACTCTATAGTCCACAGATTACCGAATGCCTCCTGATGTGCATCGGAAACTACTACTGGTCTTCCAGGGAACGATCAAAGCGTAGACTGTTTGAGAAATTACTCCCATGGAGGAAAGTGCGTTTGGTCAATGTTGTATTCAATCCCGATGCTATTTCTGTGTTTCATCAAAACTCTAATAGTCCACAGATTACAGAATGCCACCAGATGTGCATCGGAGACTACTACTGGTCTTCCAGGGAACGATCAAAGCGTAGACTGTTTGAGACATTACTCCCGTGGAGGAAAGTCCCCATGGTGACTGATGTATACAATCCCGATGCAATTTTTTGTTTCGTCAACACTCTGATGGTCCACAGATTTCAGAATGCCACCAGATGTGCATCGGAAACTACTGCTGGTCTTCCAGGGAACGATCAAAGCGTGCACTGTTTCAGACATTATTCCCATGGAGTAAAGTGTGGATGGTGACTGTTGTATTCAATCCCGATGCAATTTCTGTGTTACGTCAACACTCAGATAGTCCACAGATTACAGAATGCCACCAGATGTGCATCGGAAACTACTACTGGTTTTCCAGGGAACGATCAAAGCGTGGACTGTTTCACACATTACACCCATGGACGAAAGTGTGGATTGTGAATGTTGTATTCAATCCCGAAGCATTTTATGTGTTTCATTACACTCTGATAGTCCACAGATTACAGAATGCCACCAGATGTGCATCGGAAGCAAATACTGGTCTTCCAGGGAGAGATCAAGGCGTGGACTGTTTCAGATATTACTCCCATGGAGGAAAGTGCGGATGGTGACTGTTGTATTCAATCCCGATGCAATTTCTGTGTTTCATCAACACACTGATAGTCCACAGATTACAAATTGTTTCCAGATATGCATCGGAAACTACTACTGGTCTTCTTGGGAACGATCAAATCATAGACTGTTTGAGACATTACTCCCATGGAGGAAAGTGCGCATGGTGACTGTTGTATTCAATCCCGATGCAATTTCTGTGTTTCATCAACACTTTGAAGGTCCACAGATTACACAATGCCTCCAGATGTGCATCGGAAACTACTACTGGTCTTCCAGGGAACGATCAAAGCGTAGACTGTTTCAGACATTACTCCTGTGGACGAAAGTTCGCATGGTGACTGTTGTATTCAATCCCGATGCAATTTCTGTGTTTTTCGTCAACACTCTGATAGTCCACAGATTACAGAATGCCACCAGATGTGCATCGGAAACTACTACTGGTTTTCCAGGGAACGATCAAAGCGTGGACTGTTTCACACATTACACCCATGGACGAAAGTGTGGATTGTGAATGTTGTATTCAATCCCGAAGCATTTTATGTGTTTCATTACACTCTGATAGTCCACAGATTACAGAATGCCACCAGATGTGCATCGGAAGCAAATACTGGTCTTCCAGGGAGAGATCAAGGCGTGGACTGTTTCAGATATTACTCCCATGGAGGAAAGTGCGGATGGTGACTGTTGTATTCAATCCCGATGCAATTTCTGTGTTTCATCAACACACTGATAGTCCACAGATTACAAATTGTTTCCAGATATGCATCGGAAACTACTACTGGTCTTCTTGGGAACGATCAAATCATAGACTGTTTGAGACATTACTCCCATGGAGGAAAGTGCGCATGGTGACTGTTGTATTCAATCCCGATGCAATTTCTGTGTTTCATCAACACTTTGAAGGTCCACAGATTACACAATGCCTCCAGATGTGCATCGGAAACTACTACTGGTCTTCCAGGGAACGATCAAAGCGTAGACTGTTTCAGACATTACTCCTGTGGACGAAAGTTCGCATGGTGACTGTTGTATTCAATCCCGATGCAATTTCTGTGTTTTTCGTCAACACTCTGATAGTCCACAGGTTACAGAATGCCACCAGATGTGTATCGGAAACTACTACTTGTCTTTTAGGGAACGATCAAAGCGTAGACTGTTTCAGACGTTACTCTTATGGAGAAAAGTGCGGATTATGACTGTTGTATTCACTCCCGATGCAAATTCTGTGTTTCGTCAACACTTTGAAGGTCCACAGATTACAGAATTCCTCCAGATGTGCATCGGAAACTGCTACTGGTCTTCTAGGGAATGATCAAAGCGTAGACTGTTTCAGATATTACTCCCATGGAGAAAATTGCGGATGGTGACTGTTGTATTCCATCCCGATGGAATTTCTGTGTTTCATCAACACTCTATAGTCCACAGATTACAGAATGCCTCCAGATGTGCATCGGAAACTACAACTGGTCTTCCAGGGAACGATCAAAGCGTAGACTGTTTGAGACATTACTCCCGTGGAGGAAAGTGCGCATGGTGACTGTTGTATTCAATCCCGATGCAATTTCTGTGTTACGTCAACACTCAGATAGTCCACAGATTACATAATGTCACCAGATGTGAATCGGAAACTACTACTGGTTTTCCAGGGAACGATCAAAGCGTGGACTGTTTCACACATTACACCCATGGAGGAAAGTGTGGATTGTGAATGTTGTATTCAATCCCGAAGCAATTTATGTGTTTCATTACACTCTGATAGTCCACAGATTACAGAATGCCACCAGATGTGCATCGGAGACTACTACTGGTCTTCCAGGGAACGATCAAAGCGTAGACTGTTTGAGACATTACTCCCGTGGAGGAAAGTCCCCATGGTGACTGATGTATACAATCCCGATGCAATTTTTTGTTTCGTCAACACTCTGATGGTCCACAGATTTCAGAATGCCACCAGATGTGCATCGGAAACTACTGCTGGTCTTCCAGGGAACGATCAAAGCGTGCACTGTTTCAGACATTATTCCCATGGAGTAAAGTGTGGATGGTGACTGTTGTATTCAATCCCGATGCAATTTCTGTGTTTCATCAACACACTGATAGTCCACAGATTACAAATTGTTTCCAGATATGCATCGGAAACTACTACTGGTCTTCTTGGGAACGATCAAATCATAGACTGTTTGAGACATTACTCCCATGGAGGAAAGTGCGCATGGTGACTATTGTATTCAATCCCGATGCAATTTCTGTGTTTCATCAACACACTGATAGTCCACAGATTACAGATTGTTTCCAGATATGCATCGGAAACTACTACTGGTCTTCTTGGGAACGATCAAAGCATAGACTGTTTGAGACATTACTCCCATGGAGGAAAGTGCGCATGGTGACTGTTGTATTCAATCCCGATGCAATTTCTGTGTTTCATCAACTCTTTGAAGGTCCACAGATTACAGATTGCCAGCAGATGTGCATCGGAGACTACTACTGGTCTTCCAGGGAACGAACAAAGCGTAGACTGTGTGAGACATTACTCCCATGGAGGAAAGTGCGCATGGTGACTGTTGTATTCAATCCCGTTGCATTATCTGTTTTCCATCAACACTCTGATAGTCCACAGATTACAGAATGCCACCAGTTCTGCATCGGAAACCACTACTGGTCTTCCAATGAACGATCAAAGCGTAGACTGTATGAGATATTACTCCTGTGGAGGAAAGTGCGCATGGTGACTGTTGTATTCAATCCCGATGCAATTTCTTTGTTTCATCAACACTCTGATAGTCCACAGATTACAGAATGCCACCAGATGTGCATCGGAAGCAAATACTGGTCTTCCAGGGAGAGATCAAGGCGTGGACTGTTTCAGATATTACTCCCATGGAGGAAAGTGCGGATGGTGACTGTTGTATTCAATCCCGATGCAATTTCTGTGTTTCATCAACACACTGATAGTCCACAGATTACAGATTGTTTCCAGATATGCATCGGAAACTACTACTGGTCTTCCTGGGAACGATCAAATCATAGACTGTTTGAGACATTACTCCATGGAGGAAAGTGCGCATGGTGACTGTTGTATTCAATCCCGATGCAACTTCTGTGTTTCATCAACACTTTGAAGGTCCACAGATTACAGAATTCCTCCAGATGTGCATCGGAAACTACTACTGGTCTTCTAGGGAATGATCAAAGCGTAGACTGTTTCAGATATTACTCCCATGGAGAAAATTGCGGATGGTGACTGTTGTATTCCATCCCGATGGAATTTCTGTGTTTCATCAACACTCTATAGTCCACAGATTACAGAATGCCTCCAGATGTGCATCGGAAACTACTACTGGTCTTCCAGGGAACGATCAAAGCGTAGACTGTTTGAGAAATTACTCCCATGGAGGAAAGTGCGTTTGGTCAATGTTGTATTCAATCCCGATGCTATTTCTGTGTTTCATCAAAACTCTAATAGTCCACAGATTACAGAATGCCACCAGATGTGCATCGGAGACTACTACTGGTCTTCCAGGGAACGATCAAAGCGTAGACTGTTTGAGACATTACTCCCGTGGAGGAAAGTGCGCATGGTGACTGTTGTATTCAATCCCGATGCAATTTCTGTGTTACGTCAACACTCAGATAGTCCACAGATTACAGAATGCCACCAGATGTGCATCGGAAACTACTACTGGTTTTCCAGGGAACGATCAAAGCGTGGACTGTTTCACACATTACACCCATGGACGAAAGTGTGGATTGTGAATGTTGTATTCAATCCCGAAGCATTTTATGTGTTTCATTACACTCTGATAGTCCACAGAATACAGAATGCCACCAGATGTGCATCGGAAGCAAATACTGGTCTTCCAGGGAGAGATCAAGGCGTGGACTGTTTCAGATATTACTCCCATGTAGGAAAGTGCGGATGGTGACTGTTGTATTCAATCCCGATGCAATTTCTGTGTTTCATCAACACACTGATAGTCCACAGATTACAAATTGTTTCCAGATATGCATCGGAAACTACTACTGGTCTTCTTGGGAACGATCAAATCATAGACTGTTTGAGACATTACTCCCATGGAGGAAAGTGCGCATGGTGACTGTTGTATTCAATCCCGATGCAATTTCTGTGTTTCATCAACACTTTGAAGGTCCACAGATTACACAATGCCTCCAGATGTGCATCGGAAACTACTACTGGTCTTCCAGGGATCGATCAAAGCGTAGACTGTTTCAGACATTACTCCTGTGGACGAAAGTTCGCATGGTGACTGTTGTATTCAATCCCGATGCAATTTCTGTGTTTTTCGTCAACACTCTGATAGTCCACAGGTTACAGAATGCCACCAGATGTGTATCGGAAACTACTACTTGTCTTTTAGGGAACGATCAAAGCGTAGACTGTTTCAGACGTTACTCTTATGGAGAAAAGTGCGGATTATGACTGTTGTATTCACTCCCGATGGAATTTCTGTGTTTCATCAACACTCTATAGTCCACAGATTACAGAATGCCTCCAGATGTGCATCGGAAACTACAACTGGTCTTCCAGGGAACGATCAAAGCGTAGACTGTTTGAGACATTACTCCCGTGGAGGAAAGTGCGCATGGTGACTGTTGTATTCAATCCCGATGCAATTTCTGTGTTACGTCAACACTCAGATAGTCCACAGATTACATAATGTCACCAGATGTGAATCGGAAACTACTACTGGTTTTCCAGGGAACGATCAAAGCGTGGACTGTTTCACACATTACACCCATGGAGGAAAGTGTGGATTGTGAATGTTGTATTCAATCCCGAAGCAATTTATGTGTTTCATTACACTCTGATAGTCCACAGATTACAGAATGCCACCAGATGTGCATCGGAGACTACTACTGGTCTTCCAGGGAACGATCAAAGCGTAGACTTTTTGAGACATTACTCCCGTGGAGGAAAGTGCGCATGGTGACTGTTGTATTCAATCCCGATGCATTTTGTGTTTTTCATCAACACTCTGATAGTCCACAGATTACAGAATGCCACCAGTTGTGCATCGGAAACCACTACTGGTCTTCCAGGGTACGACCAAAGCGTAGACTCTTTGAGACATTACTCCAATGGAGAAAAGTGGGGATGGTGACTGTTGTATTCAATCCCGATTCAATTTCTGTGATTCATCAATACTCTGATCGTCCACAGATTACAGAATGCCACCAGATGTGCATCGGAAACTACTACTGGTCTTCCAGGGAACGATCAAAGCGTCGACTGTTTCAGACATTACCCCCATGGAGGAAAGTGCGGATGGTGACTGTAGTATTCAAACCCGATGCAATTTCTGTGTTTCATCAACACTCTGACAGTCCACAGGTTACAGAATGCCACCAGATGTGTATCGGAAACTACTACTGGTCTTCCAGGGAACGATCAAAGCGTAGACTGTTTCAGACGTTACTCTTATGGAGAAAAGTGCGGATGGTGACTGTTGTATTCAATCCCGAGGCAATTTCTGTGTTTCATCAACACTCTGATAGTCCACAGATTACAGATTGTCTCCAGATGTGCATCGGATACTACTACTGGTCTTCCTGGGAACGATCAAAGCGTAGACTGTTTGAGACATTACTCCCGTGGAGGAAAGTGTGAATGGTGGCTGTTGCATTCAATCCCGATGCATTTTCTGTTTTTCATCAACACTCTGATAGTCCACAGATTACAGAATGCCACCAGATGTGCATCGGAAACTACTACTGGTCTTCCAGGGAACGATCAAAGCGTAGACTGTTTGTGACATTACTCCTGTGGACGAAAGTTCGCATGGTGACTGTTGTATTCCATCCCGATGCAATTTCTGTGTTTCATCAACACTCTGATAGCCCGCAGATACAGAATGCCACCAGATGTGCATCGGAAACTACTACTGGTATTCCAGGGAACGATCAAATCGTAGACTGTTTGAGACATTACTCCCATGGAGGAAAGTGCTGATGGTGACGGTTGTATTCCATCCCGATGCAATTTCTGTGTTTCATCAACACTCTGATAGTCCACAGATTACAGAATGCCTCCAGAAGTGCATCGGAAACCACTACTGGTCTTCCAGTGAATGATCAAATCCTAGACGGTTTCAGACATTACTCCCATGTAGGAAAGTGTGGATTGTGACTGTTGTATTCACTCCCGATGCAATTTCTGTGTTTCATCAACACTTTGAAGGTCCACAGATTACAGAATGTCTCCAGATGTGCATCGGAAACTACTACAGGTCTTCCAGGGAACGATCAAAGCGTAGACTGTTTGAGACATTACTCCCATGGAGGAAAGTGCATATGGTGACTGTTGTATTCAATCCCGATGCAATTTCTATGTTTCATCAACACTCTGATAGTAAACAGATTACAGATTGCCCCCAGATGTGCATCGGAAACTACTACTGGTCTTCCAGGGAACGTTCAAAGCGTCGACTGTTTCAGACATTACTCCCATGGAGGAATGAGCGGATGGTGACTGTAGTATTCAAACCCGATGCAATTTCTGTGTTTCATCAATACTCTGACAGTCCCCAGGTTACAGAATGCCACCAGATTTGTATCGGAAACTACTATTGGTCTTCCAGGGAACGATCAAAACGTAGACTGTTTCAGACGTTACTCTTATGGAGAAAAGTGCGGATGGTGACTGTTGTATTCAATCCCGATGCAATTTCTGTGTTTCATCAACACTCTGATAGTCCACAGATTACAGATTGTCTCCAGATGTGCATCGGATACTACTACTGGTCTTCCTGGGAACGATCAAAGCGTAGACTGTTTGAGACATTACTCCCGTGGAGGAAAGTGCGAATGGTGACTGTTTTATTCAATCAAGTTGCATTTTCTGTTTTTCATCAACACTCTGATAGTCCACAGATTACAGAATGCCACCAGATGTGTATCGGAAACTACTACTGGTATTCCATTGAACGATCAAATAGTAGACTGTTTCAGACATTACTCCCATGGAGGAAAGTGCGGATGGTGACTGTTGTATTCAATCCCGATGCAATTTCTGTGTTTCATCAACAATCTGATAGTCCACAGATTACAGAATGCCTCCAGATGTGCATCGGAAACTACTACTGGTCTTCCAGGGAACGATCAAATCGTAGACTGTTTCAGACATTACTACCATGAAGGAAAGTGCGGATTGTGATTGTTGTATTCACTCCCGATGCAATTTCTGTGTTTCATCAACACTTTGAAGGTCCACAGATTACAGAATGCCTCCAGATGTGCATCGGAAACTACTACTGGTCTTCCAGGGAACGATCAAAGCGTAGACTGTTTGAGACATTACTCCCATGGAGGAATTAGCGGATGGTGACTGTAGTATTCAATCCCGATGCTATTTCTGTGTTTCATCATCACTCTGAAAGTCCACAGATTACAGAATGCCACCAGATGTGCTTCGGAAACTACTACTGGTCTTCCAGGGAACGATCAAAGCGTAGACTCTTTGAGATATACTCGTGTGGACGAAAGTTCGCATGGTGACTGTTGTATTCAATCCCGATGCTTTTTCTGTGTTTCATCAACACTCTGATAGCCCGCTGATACAGAATGCCACCAGATGTGCATCGGAGACTACTACTGGTCTTCCAGGGAACGATCAAAGCGTAGACTTTTTGAGACATTACTCCCGTGGAGGAAAGTGCGCATGGTGACTGTTGTATTCAATCCTGATGCATTTTCTGTTTTTCATCAACACTCTGATAGTCCACAGATTACAGAATGCCACCAGTTGTGCATCGGAAACCACTACTGGTCTTCCAGGGTACGACCAAAGCGTAGACTGTTTGGGACTTTACTCCAATGGAGAAAAGTGGGGATGGTGACTGTTGAATTCAATCCCGATTCAATTTCTGTGATTCATCAACACTCTGATCGTCCACAGATTACAGAATGCCGCCAGATGTGCATCGGAAACTACAACTGGTCTTCCAGGGAACGATCAAAGCGTAGACTGTTTGAGACATTACTCCCGTGGAGGAAAGTGCGCATGGTGACTGTTGTATTCAATCCCGATGCAATTTCTGTGTTACGTCAACACTCAGATAGTCCACAGATTACATAATGTCACCAGATGTGAATCGGAAACTACTACTGGTTTTCCAGGGAACGATCAAAGCGTGGACTGTTTCACACATTACACCCATGGAGGAAAGTGTGGATTGTGAATGTTGTATTCAATCCCGAAGCAATTTATGTGTTTCATTACACTCTGATAGTCCACAGATTACAGAATGCCACCAGATGTGCATCGGAGACTACTACTAGTCTTCCAGGGAACGATCAAAGCATAGACTTTTTGAGACATTACTCCCGTGGAGGAAAGTGCGCATGGTGACTGTTGTATTCAATCCCGATGCATTTTCTGTTTTTCATCAACACTCTGATAGTCCACAGATTACTGAATGCCACCAGTTGTGCATCGGAAACCACTACTGGTCTTCCAGGGTACGACCAAAGCGTAGACTCTTTGAGACATTACTCCAATGGAGAAAAGTGGGGATGGTGACTGTTGTATTCAATCCCGATTCAATTTCTGTGATTCATCAATACTCTGATCGTCCACAGATTACAGAATGCCACCAGATGTGCATCGGAAACTACTACTGGTCTCCCAGGGAACGATCAAATCGTAGACTGTTTCAGACATTACTCCCATGGAGGAAGGTGCGGATGGTGACTGTTGTATTCAATCCCGATGCAATTTCTGTGTTTCATCAACACTCTGATAGTTTACAGATTACAGCATGCCTCCAGATGTACATCGGAAGCTACTACTGGTCTTCCAGGGAACGATCAAAGCGTCGACTGTTTCAGACATTACCCCCATGGAGGAAAGTGCGGATGGTGACTGTAGTATTCAAACCCGATGCAATTTCTGTGTTTCATCAACACTCTGACAGTCCACAGGTTACAGAATGCCACCAGATGTGTATCGGAAACTACTACTGGTCTTCCAGGGAACGATCAAAGCGTAGACTGTTTCAGACGTTACTCTTATGGAGAAAAGTGCGGATGGTGACTGTTGTATTCAATCCCGAGGCAATTTCTGTGTTTCATCAACACTCTGATAGTCCACAGATTACAGATTGTCTCCAGATGTGCATCGGATACTACTACTGGTCTTCCTGGGAACGGTCAAAGCGTAGACTGTTTGAGACATTACTCCCGTGGAGGAAAGTGCGAATGGTGGCTGTTGCATTCAATCCCGATGCATTTTCTGTTTTTCATCAACACTCTGATAGTCCACAGATTACAGAATGCCACCAGATGTGCATCGGAAACTACTACTGGTCTTCCAGGGAACGATCAAAGCGTAGACTGTTTGTGACATTACTCCTGTGGACGAAAGTTCGCATGGTGACTGTTGTATTCCATCCCGATGCAATTTCTGTGTTTCATCAACACTCTGATAGCCCGCAGATACAGAATGCCACCAGATGTGCATCGGAAACTACTACTGGTATTCCATTGAACGATCAAATAGTAGACTGTTTCAGACATTACTCCCATGGAGGAAAGTGCGGATGGTGACTGTTGTATTCAATCCCGATGCAATTTCAGTGTTTCATCAACAATCTGATAGTCCACAGATTACAGAATGCCTCCAGATGTGCATCGGAAACTACTACTGGTCTTCCAGGGAACGATCAAAGCGTAGACTGTTTGAGACATTACTCCCATGGAGGAATGAGCGGATGGTGACTGTAGTATTCAATCCCGATGCTATTTCTGTGTTTCATCATCACTCTGAAAGTCCACAGATTACAGAATGCCACCAGATGTGCTTCGGAAACTACTACTGGTCTTCCAGGGAACGATCAAAGCGTAGACTCTTTGAGATATACTCGTGTGGACGAAAGTTCGCATGGTGACTGTTGTATTCAATCCCGATGCTTTTTCTGTGTTTCATCAACACTCTGATAGCCCGCTGATACAGAATGCCACCAGATGTGCATCGGAGACTACTACTGGTCTTCCAGGGAACGATCAAAGCGTAGACTTTTTGAGACATTACTCCCGTGGAGGAAAGTGCGCATGGTGACTGTTGTATTCAATCCTGATGCATTTTCTGTTTTTCATCAACACTCTGATAGTCCACAGATTACAGAATGCCACCAGTTGTGCATCGGAAACCACTACTGGTCTTCCAGGGTACGACCAAAGCGTAGACTGTTTGGGACTTTACTCCAATGGAGAAAAGTGGGGATGGTGACTGTTGTATTCAATCCCGATTCAATTTCTGTGATTCATCAACACTCTGATCGTCCACAGATTACAGAATGCCGCCAGATGTGCATCGGAAACTACAACTGGTCTTCCAGGGAACGATCAAAGCGTAGACTGTTTGAGACATTACTCCCGTGGAGGAAAGTGCGCATTTTGACTGTTGTATTCAATCCCGATGCAATTTCTGTGTTACGTCAACACTCAGATAGTCCACAGATTACATAATGTCACCAGATGTGAATCGGAAACTACTACTGGTTTTCCAGGGAACGATCAAAGCGTGGACTGTTTCACACATTACACCCATGGAGGAAAGTGTGGATTGTGAATGTTGTATTCAATCCCGAAGCAATTTATGTGTTTCATTACACTCTGATAGTCCACAGATTACAGAATGCCACCAGATGTGCATCGGAGACTACTACTGGGCTTCCAGGGAACGATCAAAGCATAGACTTTTTGAGACATTACTCCCGTGGAGGAAAGTGCGCATGGTGACTGTTGTATTCAATCCCGATGCATTTTCTGTTTTTCATCAACACTCTGATAGTCCACAGATTACAGAATGCCACCAGTTGTGCATCGGAAACCACTACTGGTCTTCCAGGGTACGACCAAAGCGTAGACTCTTTGAGACATTACTCCAATGGAGAAAAGTGGGGATGGTGACTGTTGTATTCAATCCCGATTCAATTTCTGTGATTCATCAATATTCTGATCGTCCACAGATTACAGAATGCCACCAGATGTGCATCGGAAACTACTACTGGTCTTCCAGGGAACGATCAAATCGTAGACTGTTTCAGACATTACTCCCATGGAGGAAGGTGCGGATGGTGACTGTTGTATTCAATCCCGATGCAATTTCTGTGTTTCATCAACACTCTGATAGTTTACAGATTACAGCATGCCTCCAGATGTACATCGGAAGCTACTACTGGTCTTCCAGGGAACGATCAAAGCGTCGACTGTTTCAGACATTACCCCCATGGAGGAAAGTGCGTATGGTGACTGTAGTATTCAAACCCGATGCAATTTCTGTGTTTCATCAACACTCTGACAGTCCACAGGTTACAGAATGCCACCAGATGTGTATCGGAAACTACTACTGGTCTTCCAGGGAACGATCAAAGCGTAGACTGTTTCAGACGTTACTCTTATGGAGAAAAGTGCGGATGGTGTCTGTTGTATTCAATCCCGAGGCAATTTCTGTGTTTCATCAACACTCTGATAGTCCACAGATTACAGATTGTCTCCAGATGTGCATCGGATACTACTACTGGTCTTCCTGGGAACGATCAAAGCGTAGACTGTTTGAGACATTACTCCCGTGGAGGAAAGTGCGAATGGTGGCTGTTGCATTCAATCCCGATGCATTTTCTGTTTTTCATCAACACTCTGATAGTCCACAGATTACAGAATGCCACCAGATGTGCATCGGAAACTACTACTGGTCTTCCAGGGAACGATCAAAGCGTAGACGTTTTGTGACATTACTCCTGTGGACGAAAGTTCGCATGGTGACTGTTGTATTCCATCCCGATGCAATTTCTGTGTTTCATCAACACTCTGATAGCCCGCAGATACAGAATGCCACCAGATGTGCATCGGAAACTACTACTGGTCTTCCAGTGAATGATCAAATCCTAGACGGTTTCAGACATTACTCCCATGTAGGAAAGTGTGGATTGTGACTGTTGTATTCACTCCCGATGCAATTTCTGTGTTTCATCAACACTTTGAAGGTCCACAGATTACAGAATGCCTCCAGATGTGCATCGGAAACTACTACTGGTCTTCCAGGGAACCATCAAAGCGTAGACTGTTTCAGACGTTACTCTTATGGAAAAAAGTGCTGATGGTGACGGTTGTATTCCATCCCGATGCAATTTCTGTGTTTCATCAACACTCTGATAGTCCACAGATTACAGAATGCCTCCAGAAGTGCATCGGAAACCACTACTGGTCTTCCAGTGAATGATCAAATCCTAGACGGTTTCAGACATTACTCCCATGTAGGAAAGTGTGGATTGTGACTGTTGTATTCACTCCCGATGCAATTTCTGTGTTTCATCAACACTTTGAAGGTCCACAGATTACAGAATGCCTCCAGATGTGCATCGGAAACTACTACTTGTCTTCCAGGGAACCATCAAAGCGTAGACTGTTTGAGACATTACTCCCATGGAGGAAAGTGCATATGGTGACTGTTGTATTCAATCCCGATGCAATTTCTATGTTTCATCAACACTCTGATAGTAAACAGATTACAGATTGCCCCCAGATGTGCATCGGAAACTACTACTGGTCTTCCAGGGAACGATCAAAGCGTCGACTGTTTCAGACATTACTCCCATGGAGGAATGAGCGGATGGTGACTGTAGTATTCAAACCCGATGCAATTTCTGTGTTTCATCAATACTCTGACAGTCCCCAGGTTACAGAATGCCACCAGATTTGTATCGGAAACTACTATTGGTCTTCCAGGGAACGATCAAAACGTAGACTGTTTCAGACGTTACTCTTATGGAGAAAAGTGCGGATGGTGACTGTTGTATTCAATCCCGATGCAATTTCTGTGTTTCATCAACACTCTGATAGTCCACAGATTACAGATTGTCTCCAGATGTGCATCGGATACTACTACTGGTCTTCCTGGGAACGATCAAAGCGTAGACTGTTTGAGACATTACTCCCGTGGAGGAAAGTGCGAATGGTGACTGTTGTATTCAATCAAGATGCATTTTCTGTTTTTCATCAACACTCTGATAGTCCACAGATTACAGAATGCCACCAGATGTGTATCGGAAACTACTACTGGTATTCCATTGAACGATCAAATAGTAGACTGTTTCAGACATTACTCCCATGGAGGAAAGTGCGGATGGTGAATGTTGTATTCAATCCCGATGCAATTTCTGTGTTTCATCAACAATCTGATAGTCCACAGATTACAGAATGCCTCCAGATGTGCATCGGAAACTACTACTGGTCTTCCAGGGAACGATCAAATCGTAGACTGTTTCAGACATTACTCCCATGAAGGAAAGTGCGGATTGTGATTGTTGTATTCACTCCCGATGCAATTTCTGTGTTTCATCAACACTTTGAAGGTCCACAGATTACAGAATGCCTCCAGATGTGCATCGGAAACTACTACTGGTCTTCCAGGGAACGATCAAAGCGTAGACTGTTTGAGACATTACTCCCATGGAGGAATGAGCGGATGGTGACTGTAGTATTCAATCCCGATGCTATTTCTGTGTTTCATCATCACTCTGAAAGTCCACAGATTACAGAATGCCACCAGATGTGCTTCGGAAACTACTACTGGTCTTCCAGGGAACGATCAAAGCGTAGACTCATTGAGATATACTCGTGCGGACGAAAGTTCGCATGGTGACTGTTGTATTCAATCCCGATGCTTTTTCTGTGTTTCATCAACACTCTGATAGCCCGCTGATACAGAATGCCACCAGATGTGCATCGGAGACTACTACTGGTCTTCCAGGGAACGATCAAAGCGTAGACTTTTTGAGACATTACTCCCGTGGAGGAAAGTGCGCATGGTGACTGTTGTATTCAATCCTGATGCATTTTCTGTTTTTCATCAACACTCTGATCGTCCACAGATTACAGAATGCCACCAGATGTGCATCGGAAACTACTACTGGTCTTCCAGGGAACAATCAAATCGTAGACTGTTTGCGACATTACTCCTGTGGAGTAAAGTGCGGATGGTGACTGTTGTATTCACTCCCGATGAAATTTCTGAGTTTCATCAACACTCTGATAGTGAACAGATTACATAATGCCTCCAGATGTGCATCGGAAACTACTACTGGTCTTCCAGGTATCGATCAAAT
Source organism: Schistocerca gregaria (assembly GCF_023897955.1). Lineage (NCBI taxonomy): Eukaryota > Metazoa > Arthropoda > Insecta > Orthoptera > Acrididae > Schistocerca > Schistocerca gregaria. Next base: position 31,227,363 of record NC_064929.1, read on the forward strand.
CGTAGACTGTTTCAGACCTTACTCAAATGTAGGAAAGTGCGGATTGTGACTGTTGTATTCACTCCCGATGCAATTTCTGTGTTTCATCAACACTTTGAAGGTCCACAGATTACAGAATGCCTCCATATGTGCATCGGAAACTACTACTGGTCTTCCAGGGAACGATCAAAGCGTAGACTGTTGGAGACGTTACTCCCATGGATTAAAGTGCATATGGTGACTGTTGTATTCAATCCCGATGCAATTTCTATGTTTCATCTACACTCTGATAGTCCACAGATTACAGATTGCCTCCAGATGTGAATCGGAAACTACTACTGGTCTTCCAGGAAACGATCAAAGCGTCGACTGTTTCAGACTTTACTCCCATGGAGGAAAGTGCGGATGGTGACTGTAGTATTCAAACCCGATGCAATTTCTGTGTTTCATCAACACTCTGACAGTCCACAGGTTACAGAATGCCACCAGATGTGTATCGGAAACTACTACAGGTCTTCCAGGGAACGATCAAAGCGTAGACTGTTTCAGACATTACTCCCATGTAGGAAAAAGCGGATTGTGACTGTTGTATTCACTCCCGATGCAATTTCTGTGTTTCATCAACACTTTGAAGGTCCACAGATTACAGAATGCCTCCAGATGTGCATCGGAAACTACTACTGGTGTTCCAGGGAACGATCAAATCGTAGACTGTTGGGGACATTACTCCCATGGAGGAAAGTGCATATGGTGACTGTTGTATTCAATCCCGATGCAATTTCTATGTTTCATCAACACTCTGATAGTCCACAGATTACAGATTGCCTCCAGATGTGCATCGGAAACTATTACTGGTCTTCCAGGGAAAGATCAAAGCGTCGACTGTTTCAGACATTACGCCCATGGAGGAAAGTGCGGATGGTGACTGTAGTATTCAAACCCGATGCAATTCCTCTGTTTCATCAATACTCTGACAGTCCACAGGTTACAGAATGCCACCAGATGTGCATCGGATACTACTACTGGTCTTCCTTGGAACGATCAAAGCGTAGACTGTTTGAGACATTACTCCCGTGGAGGAAAGTGCGAATGGTGACTGTAGTATTCAATCCCGATGCATTTTCTGTTTTTCATCAACACTCTGATAGTCCATAGATTACAGAATGCCACCAGTTGTGCATCGGAAACCACTACTGGTCTTCCAGGGTACGACCAAAGCGTAGACATTTTGAGACATTACTCCCATGGAGGAAAGTACATGTGGTGACTGTTGTATTCAATCCCGATGCAATTTCTATGTTTCATCAACACTCTGATAGTCCACAGATTACAGATTGCCTCCAGATGTGCATCGGAAACTACTACTGGTCTTCCAGGGACCGATCAAATCGTAGACTGTTTGAGACATTACTCCCATGGAGGAAAGGGCGCATGGTGACTGTTGTATTCAATCCCGATGCTATTTCTGTGTTTTATCAACACTCTGAATGTCCACAGATTACAGAATGCCACCAGATGTGCATCGGAAACTATTACTGGCCTTCCAGGGAACGATCAAAGCGTAGACTGTTTGTGACATTACTCCTGTGGACGAAAGTTCGCATGGTGACTGTTGTATTCAATCCCGATGCAATTTCTGTGTTTCATCAACACTCTGATAGCCCGCAGATACAGAGTGCCACCAGATGTGCATCGGAAACTACTACTGGTATTCCAGGGAACGATCAAATCGTAGACTGTTTGAGACAATACTCTCATGGAGGAAAGTGCTGATGGTAACGGTTGTATTCCATCCCGATGCAATTTCTGTGTTTCATCAACACTCTGATAGTCCACAGATTACAGAATGCCTCCAGATGTGCATCGGAAGCTACTACTTTTCTTCCAGTGAACGATCAAATCCTAGACGGTTTCAGACATTACTCCCATGTAGGAAAGTGTGGATTGTATCTGTTGTATTCAATTCCGATGCAATTTCTGTGTTTCATCAACACTTTGAAGGTCCACAGATTACAGAATGCCTCCAGATGTGCATCGGAAACTACTACTGGTCTTCCAGGGAACGATCAAAGCGTAGACTGTTTGAGACATTACTCCCATGGAGGAAAGTACATGTGGTGACTGTTGTATTCAATCCCGATGCAATTTCTATGTTTCATCAACACTCTGATAGTCCACAGATTACAGATTGCCTCCAGATGTGCATCGGAAACTACTACTGGTCTTCCGGGGAACGATCAAAGCGTCGACTGTTTCAGACATTACGCCCATGGAGGAATGTGCGGATGGTGACTGTAGTATTCAAACCCAATGCAATTTCTGTGTTTCATCAACACTCTGACAGTCCACAGGTTACAGAATGCCACCAGATGTGTATCGGAAACTACTACTGGTCTTCCAGGGAACGATCAAGGCGTAGACTGTTTCAGACGTTACTCTTATGGAGAAAAGTGCGGATGGTGACTGTTGTATTCAATCCCGAGGCAATTTCTGTGTTTCATCAACACTCTGATAGTCCACAGATAACAGATTGTCTCCAGATGTGCATCGGATACTACTACTGGTCTTCCTGGGAACGATCAAAGCGTAGACTGTTTGAGACATTACTCCCGTGGAGGAAAGTGCGAATGGTGGCTGCTGTATTCAATCCCGATGCATTTTCTGTTTTTCATCAACACTCTGATAGTCCACAGGTTACAGAATGCCACCAGATGTGCATCGGAAACTACTACTGGTCTTCCAGGGAACGATCAAATCGTAGACTGTTTCAGACATTACTCCCATGTAGGAAAGTGCGGATTGTGACTGTTGTATTCACTCCCGATGCAATTTCTGTGTTTCATCAACACTTTGAAGGTCCACAGATTACAGAATGCCTCCAGACGTGCATCGGAAACTACTACTGGTCTTACAGGGAACGATCAAATCGTAGACTGTTTGAGACATTATTCCCATGGAGGAAAGGGCGCATGGTGACTGTTGTATTCAATCCCGATGCTATTTCTGTGTTTCATCAACACTCTGAAAGTCCACAGATTACAGAATGCCACCAGATGTGCATCGGAAACTACTACTGGTCATCCAAGGAACGATCAAAGCGTAGACTGTTTCAGACATTACTCCCATGGAAGAAAGTGCGGATGGTGACTGCTGTATTTACTCCCGATGAATTTTTTGTGTTTCTTCAACACTCTGATAGTCCACAAATTACACAATGCCACCAGATGTACATCGGAAGCTACTACTGGTCTTCCAGGGAACGATCAAAGCGTCGACTGTTTCAGACATTACCCCCATGGAGGAAAGTGCGGATGGTGACTGTAGTATTCAAACCCGATGCAATTTCTGTGTTTCATCAACACTCTGACAGTCCACAGGTTACAGAATGCCACCAGATGTGTATCGGAAACTACTACTGGTCTTCCAGGGAACGATCAAAGCGTAGACTGTTTCAGACGTTACTCTTATGGAGAAAAGTGCGGATGGTGACTGTTGTATTCAATCCCGAGGCAATTTCTGTGTTTCATCAACACTCTGATAGTCCACAGATTACAGATTGTCTCCAGATGTGCATCGGATACTACTACTGGTCTTCCTGGGAACGATCAAAGCGTAGACTGTTTGAGACATCACTCCCGTGGAGGAAAGTGCGAATGGTGGCTGTTGCATTCAATCCCGATGCATTTTCTGTTTTTCATCAACACTCTGATAGTCCACAGATTACAGAATGCCACCAGATGTGCATCGGAAACTACTACTGGTATTACTGGGAACGATCAAATCGTAGACTGTTTCAGACATTACTCCCATGGAGGAAGGTGCGGATGGTGACTGTTGTATTCAATCCCGATGCAATTTCTGTGTTTCATCAACACTCTGATAGTCCACAGATTACAGCATGCCTCCAGATGTGCATCGGAAACTACTACTGGTCTTCCAGGGAACGATCAAATCGTAGACTGTTTCAGACATTACTCCCATGTAGGAAAGTGCGGATTGTGACTGTTGTATTCACTCCCGATGCAATATCTGTGTTTCATCAACACTTTGAAGGTCCACAGATTACAGAATGCCTCCAGACGTGCATCGGAAACTACTACTGGTCTTACAGGGAACGATCAAATCGTAGACTGTTTCAGACATTACTCCCATGGAGGAAAGGGCGCATGGTGACTGTTGTATTCAATCCCGATGCTATTTCTGTGTTTCATCAACACTCTGAAAGTCCACAGATTACAGAATGCCACCAGATGTGCATCGGAAACTACTACTGGTCTTCCAGGGAACGATCAAAGCATAGACGCATAGACTGTTTGAGACATTACTCCTGTGGACGAAAGTTAGCATGGTGACTGTTGTATTCAATCCCGATGCAATTTCTGTGTTTCATCAACACTCTGATAGTCCACAGATTACAGCATGCCTCCAGATGTGCATCGGAAACTACTACTGGTCTTCCAGGGAACGATCAAATCGTAGACTGTTTCATACATTACTCCCATGTAGGAAAGTGCGGATTGTGACTGTTGTATTCACTCCCGATGCAATATCTGTGTTTCATCAACACTTTGAAGGTCCACAGATTACAGAATGCCTCCAGACGTGCATCGGAAACTACTACTGGTCTTACAGGGAACGATCAAATCGTCGACTTTTTCAGACATTACTCCCGTGGAGGAAAGTGCGCATGGTGACTGTTGTATTTAATCCCGATGCAATTTCTATGTTTCATCAACACTCGGATAGTCCACAGATTATAGAATGCCACCAGATGTGCATCGGTAACTACTACTGGTGTTCCAGGGAACGATCAAAGCCTGGACTGTTTCAGAATTACTCCCATGGAGGAAAGTGCGGATGGTGACTGTTGTATTCAATCCCGATGCAATTTCTGTGTCTCATCAACGCTCTGATAGTCCACAGATTACAGAATGCCTCAGGATGTGCATCGGAAACTACTACTAGTCTACCAGGGAACGATCAAATTGTTGACTGTTTCAGACATTACTCCCAAGTAGGAAAGCGCGTATTGTGACTGTTGTATTCAATCCCGAGGCAATTTCTGTGTTTCATCAACACTTTGAAGGTCCACAGATTACAGAATGCCTCCAAATGTGTATCGGAAACTACTACTGGTCTTCCAGGGAGCGATCAAATCGTAGACTGTTTGAGACATTACTCCCATGGAGGGTAGTGTGGATGGTGATTGTTGTATTCAATCCCGATGCAATTTCTATGTTTCATCAACACTCTGATAGTCCACAGATTACAGATAGCCTCCAGATGTGCATCGGAAACTACTACTGGTCATCCAGGGAACGATCAAAGCGTAGACTGTTTGAGACATTTCTCCCATGAAGGAAAGTGCGCATGGTGAATGCTGTATTCAATCCCGATGCTATTTCTGTGTTTCATCAACACTCTGATAGTCCACAGATTACAGAATGCCACCAGATGTGCATCGGAAATTACTACTGGTATTCCAGGCAACGATCAAAGCGTAGACTGTTTGAAACATTACTCCCATCGAGGAAAGTGCGCATGGTGACTGTTGTATTCAATCCCGATGCAATTTCTGTGTTTCATCAACATTTTGAAGGTCCACAGATTACAGAATGCCACCAGATGTGCATCGGAAACCAGTACTGGTCTTCCAGGGAACGATCAAAGCGTAGACTGTTTGAGACATTACTCCCATGGAGGAAAATGCGGATGGTGACTGTTGTATTCAATCTCGATGCAATTTCTGTGTTTCATCAACACTCTGATTATCCACAAATTACAGAATGCCAACAGATGTACATCGGGAACTACTACTGGTCTTCCAGGGAACGATCAAATCGTAGACTGTTTGAAACATTACTCCCGTGGAGGAAAGTGCGCATGGTGACTGTTGTATTCAATCCCCATGCAATTTCTATGTTTTATCAACGCTCTGATAGTCCACAGATTAGAGATAGCCTCCAGATGTGCATCGGAAACTACTACTGGTCTTCCAGGGAACGATCAAATCGTAGACTGTTTCAGACATTACTCCCATGTAGGAAAGTGCGGATTGTGATTGTTGTATTCACTCCCGATGCAATATCCGTGTTTCATCAACACTTTGAAGGTCCACAGATTACAGAATGCCTCCAGACGTGCATCGGAAACTACTACTGGTCTTACAGGGAACGATCAAATCGTAGACTGTTTCAGACATTACTCCCATGGAGGAAAGGGCGCATGGTGACTGTTGTATTCAATCCCGATGCTATTTCTGTGTTTCATCAACACTCTGAAAGTCCACAGATTACAGAATGCCACCAGATGTGCATCGGAAACTACTACTGGTCTTCCAGGGAACGATCAAAGCATAGACGCATAGACTGTTTGAGACATTACTCCTGTGGACGAAAGTTAGCATGGTGACTGTTGTATTCAATCCCGATGCAATTTCTGTGTTTCATCAACACTCTGATAGTCCACAGATTACAGCATGCCTCCAGATGTGCATCGGAAACTACTACTGGTCTTCCAGGGAACGATCAAATCGTAGACTGTTTCATACATTACTCCCATGTAGGAAAGTGCGGACTGTGACTGTTGTATTCACTCCCGATGCAATATCTGTGTTTCATCAACACTTTGAAGGTCCACAGATTACAGAATGCCTCCAGACGTGCATCGGAAACTACTACTGGTCTTACAGGGAACGATCAAATCGTCGACTTTTTCAGACATTACTCCCGTGGAGGAAAGTGCGCATGGTGACTGTTGTATTTAATCCCGATGCAATTTCTATGTTTCATCAACACTCGGATAGTCCACAGATTATAGAATGCCACCAGATGTGCATCGGTAACTACTACTGGTGTTCCAGGGAACGATCAAAGCCTGGACTGTTTCAGAATTACTCCCATGGAGGAAAGTGCGGATGGTGACTGTTGTATTCAATCCCGATGCAATTTCTGTGTCTCATCAACGCTCTGATAGTCCACAGATTACAGAATGCCTCAGGATGTGCATCGGAAACTACTACTGGTCTACCAGGGAACGATCAAATTGTTGACTGTTTCAGACATTACTCCCAAGTAGGAAAGCGCGTATTGTGACTGTTGTATTCAATCCCGAGGCAATTTCTGTGTTTCATCAACACTTTGAAGGTCCACAGATTACAGAATGCCTCCAAATGTGTATCGGAAACTACTACTGGTCTTCCAGGGAGCGATCAAATCGTAGACTGTTTGAGACATTACTCCCATGGAGGGTAGTGTGGATGGTGATTGTTGTATTCAATCCCGATGCAATTTCTATGTTTCATCAACACTCTGATAGTCCACAGATTACAGATAGCCTCCAGATGTGCATCGGAAACTACTACTGGTCTTCCAGGGAACGATCAAAGCGTAGACTGTTTGAGACATTTCTCCCATGAAGGAAAGTGCGCATGGTGAATGCTGTATTCAATCCCGATGCTATTTCTGTGTTTCATCAACACTCTGATAGTCCACAGATTACAGAATGCCACCAGATGTGCATCGGAAATTACTACTGGTATTCCAGGCAACGATCAAAGCGTAGACTGTTTGAAACATTACTCCCATCGAGGAAAGTGCGCATGGTGACTGTTGTATTCAATCCCGATGCAATTTCTGTGTTTCATCAACATTTTGAAGGTCCACAGATTACAGAATGCCACCAGATGTGCATCGGAAACCAGTACTGGTCTTCCAGGGAACGATCAAAGCGTAGACTGTTTGAGACATTACTCCCATGGAGGAAAATGCGGATGGTGACTGTTGTATTCAATCTCGATGCAATTTCTGTGTTTCATCAACACTCTGATTATCCACAAATTACAGAATGCCAACAGATGTACATCGGGAACTACTACTGGTCTTCCAGGGAACGATCAAATCGTAGACTGTTTGAAACATTACTCCCGTGGAGGAAAGTGCGCATGGTGACTGTTGTATTCAATCCCCATGCAATTTCTATGTTTTATCAACGCTCTGATAGTCCACAGATTAGAGATAGCCTCCAGATGTGCATCGGAAACTACTACTGGTCTTCCAGGGAACGATCAAAGCGTAGACCGTTTGAGACCTTACTCCCGTGGAGGAAAGTGCGCATGGTGACTGTTGTATTCTATCCCGATGCAATTTCTGTGTTTCATCAACACTCTGATAGTCCACAGATTACAGAATGCCTCCAGATAAGCATTGGAAACTACCGCTGGTCTTCCAGGGAACGATCAAGGCGTAGACTGTTTGAGACATTACTCCCATGGAGGAAAGTGCGGATGGTGACTGTTGTATTCAATCCCGATGCAATTTCTGTGTTTCATCAACACTCTCATAGTCCACCGATTACAGAATACCACCAGATGTGCATCGGAAACTACTACTAGTCTTCCAGGGAACGATCAAAGCGTAGACTGTTTGAGACATTTCTCCCATGGAGGAAAGTGCGCATGGTGACTGTTGTATTCAATCCCGATGCTATTTCTGTGTTTCATCAACACTCTGATAGTCCACAGATTACAGAATGCCACCAGATGTGCATCGGAAACTACTACTGGTATTCCAGGCAACGATCAAAGCGTAGACTGTTTGAAACATTACTCCCGTGGAGGAAAGTGCGCATGGTGACTGTTGTATTCAATCCCGATGCAGTTGCTGTGTTTCGTCAACACTCTGATAGTCCACAGATTACAGAATGCCACCAGATGTGCATCGGAAACCACTACTGGTCATCCAGGGAACGATCAAAGCGTAGACTGTTTGAGACATTACTCCATGGAGGAAAATGCGGATGGTGACTGTTGTATTCAATCCCGATCCAATTTCTGTGTTTCATCAACACTCTGATGGTCCCCAAATTACAGAATGCCTCCAGATGTGCATCGGAAACTACTACTGGTCTTCCAGGGAACGATCCAAGCGTAGACTGTTTCAGACGTTACTACCATGGAGGAAAATGCGGATGGTGACTGTTGTATTCAATCCCGATGCTATTTCTGTGTTTCATCAACACTCTGATAGTCCACAGATTACAGAATGCCTCCAGATGTGCATCGGAAAGTACTACTTGTCTTCCAGGGAACGATCAAATCGTAGACTGTTTCAGACATTACTCCCATGTAGGAAAGTGCGGATTGTGACTGTTGTATTCACTCCCGATGCAATATCTGTGTTTCATCAACACTTTGAAGGTCCACAGATTACAGAATGCCTCCAGACGTGCATCGGAAACTACTACTGGTCTTACAGGGAACGATCAAATCGTAGACTGTTTCAGACATTACTCCCATGGAGGAAAGGGCGCATGGTGACTGTTGTATTCCATCCCGATGCTATTTCTGTGTTTCATCAACACTCTGAAAGTCCACAGATTACAGAATGCCACCAGATGTGCATCGGAAACAACTACTGGTCTTCCAGGGAACGATCAAAGCGTAGACTGTTTGAGACATTACTCCTGTGGACGAAAGTTCGCATGGTGACTGTTGTATTCAATCCCGATGCAATTTCTGTGTTTCATCAACACTCTGATAGTCCACAGATTACAGATTGTCTCCAGATGTGCATCGGATACTACTACTGGTCTTCCAGGGAACGATCAAAGCGTAGACTGTTTCAGACATTACTCCAATGGAGGAAAGTGCATATGGTGACTGTTGTATTAAATCCCGTTGCATTTTCTATGTTTCATCAACACTCTGATAGTCCACAGATTACAGATTGCCTCCAGATGTGCATCGAAAACTACTACTGGTCCTCCAGGGAAAGATCAAATCGTCGACTGTTTCAGACATTACTCCCGTGGAGGAAAGTGCGCATGGTGACTGTTGTATTTAATCCCGATGCAATTTCTATGTTTCATCAACACTCGGATAGTCCACAGGTTACAGAATGCCACCAGATGTGCATCGGTAACTACTACTGGTGTTCCAGGGAACGATCAAAGCCTGGACTGTTTCAGAATTACTCCCATGGAGGAAAGTGCGGATGGTGACTGTTGTATTCAATCCCGATGCAATTTCTGTGCTTCATCAACGCTCTGATAGTCCACAGATTACAGAATGCCTCAGGATGTGCATCGGAAACTACTACTGGTCTACCAGGGAACGATCAAATTGTAGACTGTTTCAGACATTACTCCCAAGTAGGAAAGAGCGTATTGTGACTGTTGTATTCACTCCCGAGGCAATTTCTATGTTTCATCAACACTTTGAAGGTCCACAGATTACAGAATGCCTCCAATGCCTCCAGATGTGTATCGGAAACTACTACTGGTCTTCCAGGGAGCGATCAAATCGTAGACTGTTTGAGACATTACTCCCATGGAGGATAGTGTGGATGGAGATTGTTGTATTCAATCCCGATGCAATTTCTATGTTTCATCAACACTCTGATAGTCCACAGATTACAGATAGCCTCCAGATGTGCATCGGAAACTACTACTGGTCTTCCAGGGAACGATCAAAGCGTAGACTGTTTGAGACATCTCTCCCATGAAGGAAAGTGCGCATGGTGAATGCTGTATTCAATCCCGATGCTATTTCTGTTTCATCAACACTCTGATAGTCCACAGATTACAGAATGCCACCAGATGTGCATCGGAAATTACTACTGGTATTCCAGGCAACGATCAAAGCGTAGACTGTTTGAAACATTACTCCCGTGGAGGAAAGTGCGCATGGTGACTGTTGTATTCAATCTCGATGCAATTTCTGTGTTTCATCAACACTCTGATGGTCCACAAATTACAGAATGCCAACAGATGTACATCGGGAACTACTACTGGTCTTCCAGGGAACGATCAAATCGTAGACTGTTTGAAACATTACTCCCGTGGAGGAAAGTGCGCATGGTGACTGTTGTATTCAATCCCGATGCAATTTCTATGTTTTATCAACACTCTAATAGTCCACAGATTACAGAATGCCTCCAGATGTGCATCGGAAACCACTACTGGTCATCCAGGGAACGATCAAAGCGTAGACTGTTTGAGACATTACTCCATGGAGGAAAATGCGGATGGTGACTGTTGTATTCAATCCCGATCCAATTTCTGTGTTTCATCAACACTCTGATGGTCCCCAAATTACAGAATGCCTCCAGATGTGCATCGGAAACTACTACTGGTCTTCCAGGGAACGATCCAAGCGTAGACTGTTTCAGACGTTACTACCATGGAGGAAAATGCGGATGGTGACTGTTGTATTCAATCCCGATGCTATTTCTGTGTTTCATCAACACTCTGATAGTCCACAGATTACAGAATGCCTCCAGATGTGCATCGGAAAGTACTACTGGTCTTCCAGGGAACGATCAAATCGTAGACTGTTTCAGACATTACTCCCATGTAGGAAAGTGCGGATTGTGACTGTTGTATTCACTCCCGATGCAATATCTGTGTTTCATCAACACTTTGAAGGTCCACAGATTACAGAATGCCTCCAGACGTGCATCGGAAACTACTACTGGTCTTACAGGGAACGATCAAATCGTAGACTGTTTCAGACATTACTCCCATGGAGGAAAGGGCGCATGGTGACTGTTGTATTCCATCCCGATGCTATTTCTGTGTTTCATCAACACTCTGAAAGTCCACAGATTACAGAATGCCACCAGATGTGCATCGGAAACAACTACTGGTCTTCCAGGGAACGATCAAAGCGTAGACTGTTTGAGACATTACTCCTGTGGACGAAAGTTCGCATGGTGACTGTTGTATTCAATCCCGATGCAATTTCTGTGTTTCATCAACACTCTGATAGTCCACAGATTACAGATTGTCTCCAGATGTGCATCGGATACTACTACTGGTCTTCCAGGGAACGATCAAAGCGTAGACTGTTTCAGACATTACTCCAATGGAGGAAAGTGCATATGGTGACTGTTGTATTAAATCCCGTTGCATTTTCTATGTTTCATCAACACTCTGATAGTCCCCAAATTACAGAATGCCTCAGGATGTGCATCGGAAACTACTACTGGTCTACCAGGGAACGATCAAATTGTAGACTGTTTCAGACATTACTCCCAAGTAGGAAAGAGCGTATTGTGACTGTTGTATTCACTCCCGAGGCAATTTCTATGTTTCATGAACACTTTGAAGGTCCACAGATTACAGAATGCCTCCAATGCCTCCAGATGTGTATCGGAAACTACTACTGGTCTTCCAGGGAGCGATCAAATCGTAGACTGTTTGAGACATTACTCCCATGGAGGATAGTGTGGATGGAGATTGTTGTATTCAATCCCGATGCAATTTCTATGTTTCATCAACACTCTGATAGTCCACAGATTACAGATAGCCTCCAGATGTGCATCGGAAACTACTACTGGTCTTCCAGGGAACGATCAAAGCGTAGACTGTTTGAGACATCTCTCCCATGAAGGAAAGTGCGCATGGTGAATGCTGTATTCAATCCCGATGCTATTTCTGTGTTTCATCAACACTCTGATAGTCCACAGATTACAGAATGCCACCAGATGTGCATCGGAAATTACTACTGGTATTCCAGGCAACGATCAAAGCGTAGACTGTTTGAAACATTACTCCCGTGGAGGAAAGTGCGCATGGTGACTGTTGTATTCAATCTCGATGCAATTTCAGTGTTTCATCAACACTCTGATGGTCCACAAATTACAGAATGCCAACAGATGTACATCGGGAACTACTACTGGTCTTCCAGGGAACGATCAAATCGTAGACTGTTTGAAACATTACTCCCGTGGAGGAAAGTGCGCATGGTGACTGTTGTATTCAATCCCGATCCAATTTCTGTGTTTCATCAACACTCTGATGGTCCCCAAATTACAGAATGCCTCCAGATGTGCATCGGAAACTACTACTGGTCTTCCAGGGAACGATCCAAGCGTAGACTGTTTCAGACGTTACTACCATGGAGGAAAATGCGGATGGTGACTGTTGTATTCAATCCCGATGCTATTTCTGTGTTTCATCAACACTCTGATAGTCCACAGATTACAGAATGCCTCCAGATGTGCATCGGAAAGTACTACTGGTCTTCCAGGGAACGATCAAATCGTAGACTGTTTCAGACATTACTCCCATGTAGGAAAGTGCGGATTGTGACTGTTGTATTCACTCCCGATGCAATATCTGTGTTTCATCAACACTTTGAAGGTCCACAGATTACAGAATGCCTCCAGACGTGCATCGGAAACTACTACTGGTCTTACAGGGAACGATCAAATCGTAGACTGTTTCAGACATTACTCCCATGGAGGAAAGGGCGCATGGTGACTGTTGTATTCCATCCCGATGCTATTTCTGTGTTTCATCAACACTCTGAAAGTCCACAGATTACAGAATGCCACCAGATGTGCATCGGAAACAACTACTGGTCTTCCAGGGAACGATCAAAGCGTAGACTGTTTGAGACATTACTCCTGTGGACGAAAGTTCGCATGGTGACTGTTGTATTCAATCCCGATGCAATTTCTGTGTTTCATCAACACTCTGATAGTCCACAGATTACAGATTGTCTCCAGATGTGCATCGGATACTACTACTGGTCTTCCAGGGAACGATCAAAGCGTAGACTGTTTCAGACATTACTCCAATGGAGGAAAGTGCATATGGTGACTGTTGTATTAAATCCCGTTGCATTTTCTATGTTTCATCAACACTCTGATAGTCCACAGATTACAGATTGCCTCCAGATGTGCATCGAAAACTACTACTGGTCCTCCAGGGAAAGATCAAATCGTCGACTGTTTCAGACATTACTCCCGTGGAGGAAAGTGCGCATGGTGACTGTTGTATTTAATCCCGATGCAATTTCTATGTTTCATCAACACTCGGATAGTCCACGGGTTACAGAATGCCACCAGATGTGCATCGGTAACTACTACTGGTGTTCCAGGGAACGATCAAAGCCTGGAATGTTTCAGAATTACTCCCATGGAGGAAAGTGCGGATGGTGACTGTTGTATTCAATCCCGATGCAATTTCTGTGCTTCATCAACGCTCTGATAGTCCACAGATTACAGAATGCCTCAGGATGTGCATCGGAAACTACTACTGGTCTACCAGGGAACGATCAAATTGTAGACTGTTTCAGACATTACTCCCAAGTAGGAAAGAGCGTATTGTGACTGTTGTATTCACTCCCGAGGCAATTTCTATGTTTCATCAACACTTTGAAGGTCCACAGATTACAGAATGCCTCCAATGCCTCCAGATGTGTATCGGAAACTACTACTGGTCTTCCAGGGAGCGATCAAATCGTAGACTGTTTGAGACATTACTCCCATGGAGGATAGTGTGGATGGAGATTGTTGTATTCAATCCCGATGCAATTTCTATGTTTCATCAACACTCTGATAGTCCACAGATTACAGATAGCCTCCAGATGTGCATCGGAAACTACTACTGGTCTTCCAGGGAACGATCAAAGCGTAGACTGTTTGAGACATCTCTCCCATGAAGGAAAGTGCGCATGGTGAATGCTGTATTCAATCCCGATGCTATTTCTGTGTTTCATCAACACTCTGATAGTCCACAGATTACAGAATGCCACCAGATGTGCATCGGAAATTACTACTGGTATTCCAGGCAACGATCAAAGCGTAGACTGTTTGAAACATTACTCCCGTGGAGGAAAGTGCGCATGGTGACTGTTGTATTCAATCTCGATGCAATTTCTGTGTTTCATCAACACTCTGATGGTCCACAAATTACAGAATGCCAACAGATGTACATCGGGAACTACTACTGGTCTTCCAGGGAACGATCAAATCGTAGACTGTTTGAAACATTACTCCCGTGGAGGAAAGTGCGCATGGTGACTGTTGTATTCAATCCCGATGCAATTTCTATGTTTTATCAACACTCTAATAGTCCACAGATTAGAGATAGCCTCCAGATGTGCATCGGAAACTACTACTGGTCTTCCAGGGAACGATCAAAGCGTAGACCGTTTGAGACCTTACTCCCGTGGAGGAAAGTGCGCATGGTGACTGTTGTAATCAATCCCGATGCAATTTCTGTGTTTCATCAACACTCTGATAGTCCACAGATTACAGAATGCCTCCAGATAAACATTGGAAACTACCGCTGGTCTTCCAGGGAACGATCAAAGCGTAGACTGTTTGAGACATTACTCCCATGGAGGAAAGTGCGGATGGTGACTGTTGTATTTAATCCCGATGCAATTTCTGTGTTTCATCGACACTCTCATAGTCCACCGATTACAGAATACCACCAGATGTGCATCGGAAACTACTACTGGTCTTCCAGGGAACGATCAAAGCGTAGACTGTTTGAGACATTTCTCTCATGGAGGAAAGTGCGCATGGTGACTGTTGTATTCAATCCCGATGCTATTTCTGTGTTTCATCAACACTCTGATAGTCCACAGATTACAGAATGCCACCAGATGTGCATCGGAAACTACTACTGGTCTTCCAGGGAACGATCCAAGCGTAGACTGTTTCAGACGTTACTACCATGGAGGAAAATGCGGATGGTGACTGTTGTATTCAATCCCGATGCTATTTCTGTGTTTCATCAACACTCTGATAGTCCACAGATTACAGAATGAATCCAGATGTGCATCGGAAAGTACTACTGGTCTTCCAGGGAACGATCAAATTGTAGACAGTTTCAGACATTACTCCCATGTAGGAAAGTGCGGATTGTGACTGTTGTATTCACTCCCGAGGCAATTTCTGTGTTTCATCAACACTTTGAAGGTCCACAGATTACAGAATGCCTCAGGATGTGTATCGGAAACTACTACTGGTCTTCCAGGGAACGATCAAAGCGTAGACTGTTTGAGACATTACTCCCATGGGGGAAAGTGCGGATGGTGACTGTTGTATTCAATCCCGATGCAATTTCTATGTTTCA